>NC_138128.1:35865945-37065945 GCF_964188305.1 Podarcis bocagei | reverse complement strand
AAAATGTTGGAGCGAAATTACTTGGCTCTAGCAAAAATGTTTAAAGAATTAGGTAAGAATATTATGGTTGTGAGAAGTCGGTAAAAATAAGATTTAAGTTTTAAGTTTTTAAGGTTTTCTATAAGATAAGATGAAAATAGATTAAGGTAATGTAATGACAGAATACTATGAAATATGGAAAGGATTCGCTGCATAATTATTAACCAGGATACAAAAAAGGGGAGGAGGAGGAGGTCAAAGAAAGAAGGTAATGAGAGTTGAGGATTTGAGAATGATGGATTTATTTTTGTCTGTTTGCGGTGTATTTTTGTTTTTTGAATTTGTATTGTTTGATGTGGTTTGTTTTTTCTTTGTAATTTCAAAAATTTTCAATAAATATTATATAAAAAAACAAACAAGCTGCCGACCTTCTGATCGGCAAGTCCTAGGCTCTGTGGTTTAACCCACAGTGCCATGGTGCCCCCAAATTCAGGTACTGCTTGGACAGCCCTAATAAGGCTTTTTAAATTGGAAGAACCTACATGCTCCCAGATTCAGGTAGGTAGTCATGTTGGTCTGACTCATTTGAAATAATAATAATAATAATAATAATAATAATAATAATAATAATAATAATAATAATTTGTCCAGTAGTTGGTCTCCAAGGCAGTACTGGACATTTTTTTAAACTTTTAAATTTATTTCAGCTACATGCTCCCAAACACTCTCCAGAATCTGAGAATTCCTACTGTTGTCTTCTCAGTTTTCACTGCAGCAGAACTGAGATTTTAACAATTCTCAATGCTCGATAGTATGGTTTTCTTTGTCAAAATATATGGGAATCTAACCACGAGTGTGAACAGCTGATTTAAAGGGGACTTTTCAGTTTTAACTCAATTAACATTCTTACAAAATCGACTCAAGGCTGCCAGCAGTCAATGGAGTAATACCTGAGCAAAGGGGAAAGTGTACTGTCAGCTGCATAAAGTAGAGAGCACATTTCCCCCTATGATAGGGACAAGTATATCTAATATCTGAGCTCAGTGTCAATACCATGTAGAACAAAGCAATATTGCTGCTTCATAATGGTCAGAAGCCATCACTACACATAGTCCTGCAAATCAGCAATGTCCCTCTGGCAATGATCTCGTGATGCTTCCAAACAGTTCTTTCTGCTGTCTTGTATCATAATACTGCATAATATTCTCTCACATTAAAACAGAAGAGGTGTGCATCCAGATTCTTTGGTTGCTTACTGTGTTCCACTGTGTTCAATAGGGTTTACTCACAGCTAGGTATGCCTGAGATTATATTCTGAATCTCAAAGGGCACAGCAATACGTGCACTTTGTAGGTGGCAATGGGGAGGGATTCAGGTGCAATGAATGCTAAAATAGAAGCTGTGTTTGAATAAGGCAAGAGAAATCTCCAAGGTGAGTAATAGAACTAGATAGAAATTCATATGCTGGAACGAGCTGGGGAACCTCAGGCCTAGCAGCAAACTTTAGGCCTCCAGTCCACACTATTTGGCCCACAGACCTCTCCACAGTCCTGTCTCCAGGCCACATCACTGGCCCTGAGAGATTTTGCCCAGTTGAAATATGTCATTGAGCTCTGATAATTCCTCTTACTTATCTGCAGGGAAGACAGAGAGGTGAATGTGTAGAAAGTAAGGTAACGGTAAAGGGACCCTTGACCATTAGGTCCAGTCGTGACCGATTCTGGGGTTGCGGCGCTCATCTCGCTTTATTGGCTGAGGAAGCCGGTGTACAGCTTCCGGGTCATGCGGCCAGCATGACTAAGCCGCTTCTGGTGAACCAGAGCAGCGCACAGAAATGCCGTTTACCTTCCCGCCGGAGCAGTACCTATTTATCTACTTGCACTTTGACGTGCTTTTGAACTGCTAGGTTGGCAGGAGCAGGGACCGAGCAACGGGAACTCACCCCACTGCGGGGATTCGAACCGCTGACCTTCTGATCGGCAAGTCCTAGGCTCTGTGGTTTAACCCACAGCGCCACCTGCGTCCCTTTTAGAAAGTAGAAAGTAGGCTTCTGTAAATGTCACCGTTGTTCCTTCACACACTTTTGACTCTGATCCTATGTATCATTGACATGTGGCCCTCAGAACATTCCCTAGAAAGGAACTGGCCCTCGGGCTGAAAACGGTTCCCCACCCATGACTTAAAATCTGTGTGATTTTGTCCTTTCCACTCATTTCAGTGGGAGGATTCACAAACTCTGAGGTTCTCCAACACTATCATGGCAAAACTCTGAGGGGTTCATCTAGGGCAAATTATTTTTTAAAAGATGAAGTTAAGCAATTTGGTTGGCAACTTCCACTTTTGTTCAAAGGGGTCATGAGAAAAAGTGTTTTGAACAATTAGACTTGCAAACTCCCTAGGGAAGCCAATTGCCCATGGAAGATAGAGGATGCCCAATGGCCCATAGAAAATGCAAATGGGAGGCACATAGCTAAGGGAGTTTTGTGCATGAGTTTAGCAAAATTCAAACAATATGCTTTATAAGCAAATCAATTTAAAACTTTTTGTTTTAAAAACAATCTCCCCCCTGCATAAGCATGTCTGCATTTTGTAAATTGCAACTCTGAACACTTTCAGTACTCTTCAGACCTGATCACAAAATTCATCAGTTTTTAGGACAAGTCAGCCCTTCATTGGAACCCACTGAAATGAAATTTGCAACTGTGTGAAAGTACTGGGATAGCCCAGAAGATTATAATCAGGCAGGTTTAATTCAGGCAGGAATTATATACCAGCACTAGAGAATGTTTTGCTGCCATGTAAAGCTGGTAATGATTTTTTTAAAAGAATTGTCCAAAGTCCTGGTATAAGGGTACATAGCATGTTTTCTACCTACCTCATTGAAAGAAACAGTAACATCTGGAGAAAATATACAGTGGTACCTCGGGATGTGAACGGGATCCGTTCCAGAGCCCTGTTCGCATCCTGAAGCGAACGCAACCCGCGTCCGCGCGGATCATGTTTCGCTGCTTCAGCGCATGCGCGTGACGTCATTTTGACCATCTGCACATGCACACGCTACAAAACCTGAAAGTAACGCGCTCTATTACTTCCAGGTCGCCGTGGAGCGCAACCCGGAAATACTTAACTTGAAGCACATTTATCCCGAGGTATCAGAAGGTCGGCAGTTCGAATCCCCGCGACGGGGTGAGCTCCTGTTGCTTGGTCCCAGCTCCTGCCAACCTAGCAGTTTGAAAGCACGTCAAAGTGCAAGTAGATAAATAGGTACCACTCCGGCGGGAAGGTAAACGGCGTTTCCATGCGCTGCTGTGGTTCGCCAGAAGCGGCTTAGTCATGCTGGCCACATGACCTGGAAGCTGTACGCCGGCTCCCTCAGCCAATAAAGCAAGATGAGCGCCACAACCCCAGAGTCGGCCACAACTGGACCTAATGGTCAGGGGTCCCTTTACCTTTATGACTGTATTGCCTAAACATTACCAGTGCAAATATAACCATTAATGGTATTAATAATAGTAATTTAAACCTCCTATACATTCACACCTTGAGTTGAATGTTCTTCGGGTTGAGCGCGTCCGAGTTGTGCTCCGCATCTTGCGTCCCGTTCGTATCCCGAGGTACCACTGTATACTAATAGGCTTCATGTGGACCTCAGCAACTGTTTGAAATATTTGTAAAACTTTCCTTTACATCTGTGATAGATATTCTGCTTTGCACGTAGAAGATCCTAGGTTCAGTTTCCTAGCATCTACAGGTGGGGCTAGAAATCACCCACAGAGTTTGATGTAGTACAAAGATAGGAAGTAACCATCTTCATACAAAAGAGTATATATAAGCAAGGAGGGCGAGATAAAAATCTTACCTCTTAAATATATTATCCTGAACAGGTTTTGCTTTAAAATCAATAATCAATTAAGCCCCGTAACATCAGAACAAATATCCATCTACTCCACCATCTTGCCTGCAGTGGCAGCCAGCTACCAGTAGTTGTCAGAAGGAAGCTCATAGATTGCTGCTCTGTTGTATTAGGGTACAGCTGCCAGACCAACCCTTCCTCACTGTCCATCAGTTCCTTTGCCCAACCTCTTCCTCCGCCTAGAGTAGCAAAAGTAGCGGATAGAGAAAAGCAAGCAAAGGGACCTGTGGAAGAAGGTGGTCATAGGGACAACTTTTACAGCTCTCTTACACTATTCCATGGCAATGGAATAGCTACTATACAGCTACTATAAAGAACAAAATATGCTGGATCCCCAGCTTGTGATCTGACAGCCCTATTTGTAGCCCATGGCTATATACATGGAATCTTTGTTCAGAGGCAAAAGCCATAAAACCATGAATTTGTCCCCTTTAAAACTTTTTTTTTAAAGCAATTGTCTTCTAAAATGCAATGAAAACCATTTTTTAAAAATTGCATTACTTGTTATTTTATTTTGGTGCACACAAGAGACGAAGGAATTGTGTTATTATTGTTGACTCTAAAATGCAATAAAAATCATTATAAAGGATACAACCGTCAGCACACTATTCCATGGCAATGTATACTATATGTTGCTTACATATTCTTTTGCTTGCCTTGATCCTACATCCAGTCAATTCTATGGGATGTTCCTGAGTTCAAGCAGTTTTGAAAGAATTTCTATACACTCACTCCACAAAGTTGGCATTATGTTCTGCATTAATCATAGATTCTTTTTTCGTTTCTAAATTAAAGTGACCCAATATGGCATGCATGGGATTGCTGGCTTACAAAGGGAATATATCCCATAGAAATCAAAGGGCATTACTTCTGAGAACAAGTTTTTTTAAAAAAAACAGAGAAAAGATTTTAAAGAGGAAAGTTTTTTAAGTCTATTTACATGGAAAGAGTTACAAACCCCTAATCACTTTTTCCAGCTCTATCGTCTCTTTTCAAAATGTGGCAATTGTAAATAGTAGAATAAATGTGTTATATATTTAAATATGATGGTGTGCACCACTGAGACTCAAGGAGTTTTAGCTCTGTCCACTTAGGTACTAAGTGAAGCACCAGTCCAGACCAATGAAGGGAGCTGCTAACATCCATAGAGACTCCATTCCAGTCTCCAGGAAGCCAATCCACTCTATGAACAATTGTGAGGGCTGGTATCTTATATTAGGTGAGACACCTGAGCAGGGCTGCTGCTGGTATACCACCTACCCCACTGCCCAGCAGCCTCCCTGACTGAGCTGATGGATATCTCAGAGATTATATTTGAAGAATCCCCTCCACTGTTGTGCTGGGTGGACTACTGTACTGTGCTCTGCATGGGGCTGCCCTTGAAGACTATTCAGAAACTGCAACTAGTGCAAAGTGCAGGCTGCTGGCAGGCAAAACATCTGGTGGGCAATTTGGTATCATTAGCAAGTGTGATTACCTCATTGTACACTGCTGACTACAAATCATTAATTACCACCACCTGCAATGCAAATCCTTATGGGATATCAGTGCTCAATTCTCTCCATTGTGAAAGCTCTCCATCTGGCTGGCCCCACCTTCAGCTTGCCAATAAGCAATCCATAAAATGATCTGTCCGCTTGTTCAAGGACTGCTACGTTTTCTTAGCAGCCTTAGGTTTCCTTAGAAGTTTTTCACGAACCCAACTACATCAATGCCTACTGGGCCATCACAGCAGAAAAGCAAAGCAGTGTGCAGCTTTCTAGCCAAAAAAAAAGCATATGAAACAGGGACTGGGCTAGTTTATGAAGCATATGGAACTCTCAGACGGCTCTAAGAACAGCTCAGGAAAGTGAACAGATACAGAAATAGCTCTTGATAAGCAATGTATTTGCATATTTGCAGCCACTCTAGAGAGCCATCTCCCCATGCCAATTCCTTCTTCAAACCGCATAGTGGGGCTGGGGGGAGCCTGGAAAAAGGGAGCTAGCAACAGCAATCTCCAAAGGGAACCTAATGAGGAGTCTCATGAGCCTAGCTCAGAGACGAAAGGAACACTACATCTAGAATTTAGTGATGAGAATAAAGCATTTGCAGAGACTTGATTGGGATGGGAAGAAACTGCCAATAGGTTTTGAAGGAAAGCAGAAGGTGAGTATAGAGGGGATCTGGATATGAAAAAGAGTAAAGGAATAGGAGGCAGTGCCGTGCAGTGGGTAAAGCGATATGTTTGGAACCAGGACTGGCAGTAAAGTAGTTTACAGCTCTTCGCTTTGAGTGCAACTCTTGCATTTGGAAACGCCAACACCCCCCCCCCACCATAAAATCTTCTGCATGTCAGCTCCCAGTGTCCAAATCACATGCTCTATCAAAACACACTGACTCTTATATAGCAGTCACTAGACGGATATTAGCACAACACAGATGTGACTTTCTAAATTTTTACCAATTTGAAGTGCATATGGCAACCACCAACTAGGAACATGAAGAATTCCTTTTTAAGTACACAGCTGGCAGTGCTAGAAGCAGATGGCTCATAAGACAGCACACTCTCGTTCTCTCATTTTCCACCGTGTACTTCCTCTACCAGCTTTCATAATGGTATGTATGTAACATTACTGCTCCTGTCTACATGCTATCAAAAGGTATAGTTTAACACCTTGTCATTTACATATATATTCATCAGACTTCACAACAGTGGTTCTTATAATTAGCCCAACCCTTTACTTCTAACTGTTCTTGATTCTAGATTCTTGGAATAAGACAATGGATTTAAGACTAGACACACGAAACCCATACCTGAGCAAAAAATATTTGCGGTGCATGTAGAAACAGTTACTGCATGATCATATCCTGAAGGCATAAACCTTTTGTGGTAAGCAAAGTAGGTACAAACTTTAAAAGCTGTGGTTTTTTTGGTGGTTTTTTTTTAAGTAATCAAGACTACGCGCACAGAGTCGTACCTTGGAAGTCGAACGGAATCTGTTCCGGAAGTCTGTTCAACTTCCAAAACGTTTGGGAAACCAAAGTGCAGCTTCTGATTGGCTGCAGGAAGTTCTTGCAAACCGGAACACTCACTTCCAGGTTTGCAGCACTCGGGAGCAAAAACGTTCGAGTACCAAGGCATTCGGGATCGACTGTATAGGAATCACATTCAGATTTTTAGAATTTCTGTAAGTATTTTTAAATTATATTTATTTGAAATAAAATCTGAATATAATACAAGCATGTCAAAGACCAAAATTATAACTTCATCATAAAAATGAATCATGGCCCTTTTCTCTCTCACACAACAAGTTACCGTAAGACAGTGGCGTAGCGTGGGTTGTCAGCACCCGGGGCAAGGCAAGTAATTTGCGCCCCCAAACCCGTGGATTTGCGCCCCCTAACCCTAACCCCCAGATGTTGCGCCCGGTGCGGCCGGCCCCCCCCTGCACCCCCACGCTACGCCACTGCCGTAAGAGGCTGTTTTCTGTGTAAAAAACAGCCAGGGAGAGAAAAATGTCTGAGGACTGCTGAGGTTAAACATTATGAATGACACAGAAAGCCATGTATTGTATTGTGTTATTGTAGGTACGCTACTGGACCCAGGCAGCCACAAGTCATCACAGGCATACAGTCTTACCAACACCATTAGCTGAAAACATATGGATAATCTTACTCCTATTTATGCTCTCTTAACTATCCAAAAGCTATAATGGGTTCAATTTACAAACTATTGTTGGGAAGTGCCAACAACATAATGTCAAGCCTCAATGCAACAGGGATGGGTTCCTCACCTAGAATTCTCCCCAGCTTCCCATTTGCTAGATAAGGACTCTTTCCCATAATCACACTGGGTCTTGACTGCCCAGTTGGGAAGGCTTTCAAAATTCAGCATGGCACCACAATCAATATCCTACCCCTCTCTCTCGCAGGTGAGGGGCACAGTTGGTGTCAAACCCAAATTCTGGATAGCTACCAAAGCCAAACAGAATTTAAGACTCCTGATTCATATCCTTTCATTTGTACAGAGATGGAAAAGACAGAAATCTCACTCACACTGTAATATACCGGTACGTATACGCTGCTGAAGTTTGTCATTTCCCAATTTGGATTGTGTATGAACTTCTTTCAATTTGAGGGCACGCATTATGGCCCAATTTCTTCTCTGGCTGAGATTCTAATAATCCAGTTCCTTCACTCTCCCTATTAGATAAGCTGATGTTGGAGATGGAGGAGATGTTGGAGATAGGGGGTCCTCAGGAGATTGGGAGTGGGATTGGTCCACATGCTATTCCTGATGTCAATGGATGTGTAAAATGGGTTCGCTGAGATTCATAAATAGGCAAAGGATAATTTCCCTTTTGGGGGGCAGGAGAGTAATAGCTTTGTTTAATCAGACTGAGGAGGAAGGGGCTCACAAATCACATTCAGCAGCGCAAAGGACATGTAGACACATGATCAAAGGGCTTGGATTATGCTCCTAGTTTGTATAAAGGCAGTCTATTAAATTACAAACCAATATGCTTTAAAGCAGTTGGAGTGCATGTGTGTTTAGGGCATGTATACAGATTTCTAAAAGAACTGTGGTCTAAACTACCTCAATTTAAATCCAACCACTTGACTGCCGAGCAATTGGACACGAAACATAGTAACAAGGTACCTAAACAGTTGCATTAAATACGTACAAGGAATGGGATCCTGAATAGGTAAACTTGCACCAAATGCTATGGTGCTGTTATTCCACTACACCCATATAGACCTGACTTCTTCAGTTTTCTCCTAATGCTGCTGAGCTACACCTAGAAAAAGTTCCAGTCTGCATTTGGTGTAATTTATAGGAATAAAACTTCCTTCTGGTTTTGTTGCAGTCTGAACTAAGCCCTCTGTTTAAATCGGGGATAAGGAAGCAGTGGCCAGATGTTGCTGGATTCCTATTCTATCATTCCTGCTGGCTGAAGGAAGTCCAGCAACATCTGGAGGACCATAGGTTCCCCACCCCGGTTCAAATGGCCAAAAAAAGGGGAAATCCCGCTTCAGCTATCTGCTTACTCTATGTGAGCAGCTGCAAATACACAGGCCAATCCTATGCATGTTTAATTGGAAGCAAGTCTCAATGACTTCCAGAGAACTTACTCCCAAACACTATATGCACAGGATTACAGCCTTAGGGACCAACTAATCTCACCCTGCAGACAGTTAAAAAGCAGCATTTGTCCAAGTCTTATGAACATCATGCTTGACTATCAAAGTAAAAAATATTTCATCCCTGAAGATGAAAATGAGCCAGGAGGAACTGTGAATAACTGTGAACTAACAAGACAACTGAAACCATTCTGTAGGGGGCATTCTTTGAAAGCTCACCATATTTCAATGAAGGAAACTATGAGCTGTATGTATCTACCATCATTCGTACTCAGATACATTGAAATTAATGGGCATGACTAACTAAGGTCCACTCATTTCTATAGGTCTACTCTGAGCAAAACTTAAAATACCACCTGATGTAACTGCTTCCTCAACATTAATGTAAAACTATTAGGTTTGCCTGGCATACTACTGAACAGCAACCCTAACCAAACTTATCTGGAAGCAAGTTCAATTTAAACCAGTGGGATTTACATCTGAGCAAACAACAGGTTCCATCTAACCAAATTGTACTCAGAGTAGACCCACTGAAATTAATGGGCCAAAGCTACTTTTGTGCTTCAATTTATAAGGGTCTACTTTGAGCATCCCTAGTAGCAGATACAACCCACTGTCAGAAATTGACTGTAGAGCATAATTTTAATGGAATAACGCTGTGGTTTGGCTTTGATGCCTACCCTAAGATTACCTTACTGCTGTGTTGCAATGAGAAAGTTCACACAAGTCAGCTAAAATGAACTGTTTCCCCCAGACCTTTTGTATTTTTGCATATTTTGCATGTTTCGATACAGGTAATAAGAAAATACCTTTAAATGTATTCATTTTTTTAAAAGGAAAGCCTCCAATACATACAGAGGAAGTAAGGAAATAATCAAACTGAATTCTGGAACGAACTTTCAGGAGTTACCGCAATCTGCATCTTCCGCTAACTTCCTTGAACAGCTGGGCATTCATGTGTCATTTTCTTTTTTAAAAATTGCCAGCTGGTCTTTAAGCCTCTTCTCAGTAAGATGGAGCACACCATCTCTTCTCTTATCACCTTGTGGCATTCTCTAACTTTGAAACCAATCACAAGAGTTTTTCATTACCCACACCACACTTCTGGCTCAAATCCTCTAGACTGCATTACAGCCTTATGCTAAGGGCAGATTTATTTATTTACAAGCACAGCAAATGACCCCCCCCCCCAAATCACATCGCCCTTAGCAGCAGAGGGTTGGAAGCAGGAGACAAGAGAGCCCTCTACACCACAAATGAAACTCATTTTGAGGCAGCAGTGACACCGGGAATGATGTGTTTTGGTGGCGGCTACTTGGTTTTAAGAAAATGACTCACAGAGACAAATTCTCAACCTTCCCTTCAAAAGCAGAATCCTCAGCAGATGCTGGTTTTGCAAGAACCATCTCAACACAAACTCAACACAAAGTTCCGGGAAATACTGCGGTGGTTAAGTTGCAGCTGACAAAAGGAAATGGAAAAATGGGAAGGTGCTGAATAGAGGGAGGTGGGGGTTGAGGAGAAAGGCAAAGAGCCGCAGCTCTTTCCCCCAAACTAGTTACTTAAGACACCAACATCAGAATGGTTTGTTAGATGGATGGATTACAGAAATTGCATCAGTAAGATCTCCCCACCCCCACCTTTCAGAACACAAAGCAGTGTGGAGCTCAATACAGGATCTGCTGTACACAGCACCTCTTTCCTGCGCCCGGTGCACATGTTTTAGAATGGAAAATCCTGGAGCTCAAAGCTTTCTTCAAGTCCCACCTTCGCCCCCGGAGCCCCAACACTGAGTTCGTCTACAAATACAATAGGAAAGCAGTGGCACTCTGCACATGTTCGGCAGTTGTCTCCTTTAGGGATAGCCTCGCGCGTCTCAAGGCTCAGATATGGATTACAGGGCTCAGTTAACTCCCGCGCCTCTCCGTCCTCCATCGGATTAGTTACCAAGCCTGCCCGAGTCATGCATCCAGCTGAGGATCCTGGCTACCCACATTCCTCGGAGATGTGGCAAAAGGAACTGAAGAAGGAACCCTGGGGCAGAAAAGCCGATAACGGCGGCGATGGCAGAGAACTAGTCAAATGACGCATCTACTCACCCGAGATCTCCGCTTGGGGGACCCCACTCGGGCTGAATCCTTTGGCCCCATAGAGTTGCCGGAGCTCGGCGCAGCTCCTCGGCTTGTTGCCGCCGTCGCTCCGAGCCGACGAGGACGACGCGGCGGCGACCCACAGCAGCCAAAATCCCCACGGGAAGAAACGCATCCTGCCCTCGTAGCCCGAAAAGGAAGGGAGAAGAACGTGCAGCGGGCGATCCCAAAGCGGCCTCGCTGTGCTGCTGCTGCTGCTGCTGCCGCCGCCGCCTCTCTCTTCTCAAGACAAGGGATCCGGCGGGGTGCGGAGAGGTGAGGGAGACGCGGTCGCTCAGTCCCACCTTCCCTTGGCCATCTCCTCCCTCTGCCTGCCTTCCCAGCTCCGCTTCCAACAAGCACAAGGGGGAAACCCCCAGGGGCGGGCAAGGAACAATGCAATCCCCAGCCAAACCAAGCGGTGCAGGCGGCGGCGCAAGGTGGCCCAGAAAAGCCGCGGGGTCAAGTCGCTTCCAAGGTGGGGCGCGAGGGGGGGAGAAGCGGCCGAGGGGCTCCGGAGTTTTCACTTCAGGAAAGCGGTGGCTGGAGGGCAGCGCTCGAAAAGGAGATCCCAGGAAATTAAATCCGCGCGCCGGCTGCTGCTCTCACGGCACAGACGGAGAGGAGGAGGATGAGTGTATAAGGGGCAGGTTTGCATAGAAGACCCGATCCGGTTTCCCTCCTTTTTTGTGTGTGCGGAATATATTTTAAAAAATCCTCAGAACTACTGCATGGTTATTAAACGACAGGCTGCGTCTCTTGACCCGAGGTGGAGAGGGAGTTGCTGGGGTGCCAAGGAGAAATGCAAACGACTGCAAGCCTCGACGGGCAAAGTTTGAGGCTGGAAAGAAAAGGAGGTGGAGGAGGAGCTGCCGATTGTTCCCAGGCAGCGGCGAACAACTGCGCGAGGCACGCAGCTCGGTGCGCGTCCGATTCGGCCGGCGAGCGGTGGCTGCAAGGAGGCGGCGGCGGCAGCAGCGGCAACAGCAGTAGCAGCGGCACCACCTGCAAAGAAAGCCAGACCCAGAAAGAGGAGGCTCCACACAGCAAGGCAGGGCTTCCCCGCCGGACGTGGCATCCACGCCTCCCGACGGCCAATCAGAGTAGGGTGTAGCGTCCCCCCCCCTCATGCGCTCCCTAACCTATGCTCCGCCCCCTCTTTAGTAACATACTCAGCCGTGGGATGTCTCCTTTCAGAAATCGCGGCTGCTCATTGTTTGAGTCGCGGGCGCCGGCCCCCCCCCAAAAAAAGAAGCAACCGGCGCGTTTATGCGCAGCAGCAAGATCCGAAGCAACGCTGCAACTTTCTCATTGCGGGACGGGAGAAAGAAAGAAGCGCTTTCTGGAACGCTCCTTCCCCCCCGCTTCTCTTTCCCATCGGAAAGCGTTGGGTCTTGCCAAAGCGAATTAAGGCTCTATCGAGAGGGGGAGGGAAGGAGGCGGGGGGGGGATCGGGCGGTACAGGGCGAGAGAGCCATTGTCAGGCTTGTCGGCAGTCACTCGCTCACGTGGCCGGCGCGCTTCTGCGAAAGAGTAAAGCGGTGGGTTTCGGGCCCATGCATTGCGTGGCCGGTAGGTGAAGCGCCGTTTCCCCACCTTCCAACTCCAGTAAGTGGTCTCCTTACGAAACCGCATTAGTGCCGGAGTTTTCTGGGGGGCGCTTTTAACAGTACAGGATGAAATGCTGCCTGTTATCGGCCCTGATAGACTCACCGCTACGATCTCTCGAGGAGATCGATCTTGGATCTCCCCCGCTATCTGGGGATCGTGCAACGGAACTCCAAAAAGCTCCCGCTGTATAGACTGCCTCCAAAGGCTCGAGGGCAGCAGCTATTGTTCCATCGTCACCGCATCGTTATTGACTGGCTTACGACGCGTTGATTCCGATCAGGAGCTGCTCTAAAAAACATAACAGTATTCGAATTGACACAGCACTTTTATAGTCCTGGTTTCCAGACAGGGATATTCGTTCTGAGTCAGAGGGCTCTGTAGATCCAAAACAATAGGAAGGCAAGGGAGAGAGAGCAAGGGCAGACATATCTAGAGTTGTCTCCCAATAGGTTCTTCGTTCCCCAAATAAGCAAATGTGTCAATATCAGTGCTTTGCTGCAGTATCAATTGTTTAAAAAGTTAGACCACCAGGTACAGAACAAGAACAGTCTGTGCCCTGCAGGGTGCACAATTTGCCACAGTGCCGTGGGAGCAGGCTGCAGCGAACCAGTGCAGTTGGCCACAAATTAGACTTCTGTGAGGTTTCTGCCAAAATAGGAGAGAGAAGAGACATTTACTATATCGGGAAAGGGATGAGGGTGGCACTGTGGTTTAAACCACAGAGCCTAGGGCTTGCTGATCAGAAGGTTGGCGGTTCGAATCCCTAAGATGGAATGAGCTCCCATTGCTCGGTCCCTGCTCCTGCCCACCTAGCAGTTAGAAAGCACGTCAAGTGCAAGTAGATAAATAGGTACAGCTCCGGCGGGAAGGTAAACGGTGTTTCCGTGGGCTGCTCTGGTTTGCCGGAAGCGGCTTAGTCATGCTGGCCACATGACCCGGAAGCTGTCTGCGGACAAACACCGGCTCCCTCGGCCTATAGAGCAAGATGTGCGCCACAACCCCAGAGTTGGCCACGACTGGACCTAATGGTCAGGGCTCCCTTTACCTTTACCTTTATATCAGGGGAACTGCAGTGGACTCCTAGTTTACCAAGGGGGATTGTTGGTTAGTTATGGTAGAAGGAGAATAGAATTATATATGTGCCGTTGCACTTGTGCACAAACGGCTGCAATCTTACGCACTCTCACCTGGGAGTCAGTCCCACTGAATATCACTTCTAAGCAAATATGCCCAGGATTGCTCAGCTAGAGGCAATGAGTTCACTGAGGCCTAGAAGCACAGCTAATTAGTGCAACTAATCCCCACAGATTCAAAATGTCAATGGCCGCTCAAAACATCTCTGCTCTGAGGCCAAGGGGCTCAAGCTCGAAAAGCAAGCCTTAGAATCTGAGCAGCATCTCAAAAATGGATAACACTCAGGGGAAGAGAAGCTGTTGGCTGCTCCAGGTTGAGGAGACCTAGTCACAGCCCTACAAGAGGAAAAGGGTAAATATAGGTAAATTACAAAACGGGAGACCAAAGAAGGAGTGGTCCCCAAAGAGTCATTTCTCTCTCTGCCAAGTCACGGATTTTACAGAAAAGTGGCATATCTAGCAGGTTCTCCATCATTCCTGGAAGGAAAGGAAGCGGGCACCTTACTGTTTCTGGTACGAAAGGCCAACAATTGCCTTTTGTTTCGTTTTGGGCTGTCATCATTGCAGCTTGGGTGCCTTGGGACTGTTATTGACCCATTCCGCTGTGAATAATCACAAAAGGGAGCAACTTCTCTGCACTGGCTCCCTTTTTACAGAACCAGGTTCCCTCTGTGCTCTGACAAGCAGCAAAACTGAAGACGTTTTAGTGCTTCTTTAAAATATACTTAGAGGAATTAAACATCCAGGGGGAAAGCTTGAGCTTGGTCAATGTGCCCTGTTGGGTTATCAGCACTTTATTTAACTGTATTGCAATTTTATTGTTTGAATTTTCCTTATATATCTATGCACCCCACCTTCAGACTTAGTGTAGGTGGTACATGAATATTTATATAAATCAAATTATAAATAAGTGCATTCTGTTGACAAACACACATGCAGGACACAATATCATGTGGCTGTCCTTGTTTATTTTTGGGTTTACAGTGGTACCTCGGGTTAAGAACTTAATTTGTTCTGGAGGTCTGTTCTTAACCTGAAACGGTTATTAACCTGAGGTACCACTTTAGCTAATGGGGCCTCCTGCCGTGCCACCGCCATGCAATTTCTGTTCTCATCCTGAAGCAAAGTTCTTAACCCAAGGTACTATTTCTGTATTAGCGGCGTCTGTACAGTGGTACCTCGGGTTACATACACTTCAGGTTATATACGCTTCAGGTTACAGACTCCGCTAACCCAGAAATAGTGCTTCAGGTTAAGAACTTTGCTTCAGGATTAGAACAGAAATCGTGCTCCAGCGGCGCAGCAGCAGCAGGAGGCCCCATTAGCTAAAGTGGTGCTTCAGGTTGAGTACAGTTTCAGGTTAAGAATGGACCTCCGGAACAAATTAAGTACTTAACCCAAGGTACCACTGTACAAGTGTTTCAAGGCATTATATTGCTCCTTCACACTGATTAGGATGCTCATTTTTAAGAGAGCCTTTTCGGGGTGGGGGGGGCGGAACACAGCGTTTTGAATAAAAGGACAGGACTGGATAATCAAGGTGAAAAAAATATAAACGTAATGGCTCATAGATGTTAGATTTCAGCAACCTACAGTCACTTAAGTGAAACGGTAATTGTCCCTTAAGAGACCTAGAGGAGAAAAAAGGAGGGGGGGAAAGAGCACATGAAAGAAGGAGGTGTATAAAGAGAGAGAGCAACAAAGAGAAAGCCAGTGACACAGAGCGAGAGACAGAAAATCCATCCGGCCACAAAGAGCACTGCTCAGTCAGTCACTAAGGGAAAACGCTGTCTCCTGAACAGCTGATTCAGGCATTACAATGTGATGGGGTGATAAACAGGGGCCATAGCACTTGGCACAAGGTAGGAGTAGGCATCACAGAAAGAACAATCTGTGGTGTCTAAAAAGCAAGGGGAACTCCGCAGGCCTGGGCAGAAAAAGTAAGCATACAAAGACATGCACAAAGGGAAACTACAACATTAATACCAAGTCTAGGTGGGGGGCAGGGAGGACTTCGGGGTGATTGCATTGTTCGAATGACTGAACAGAGCCTTCTGTACTTGGTTACTCAGAAGCAAGTCCTTCCAAGCAAAGGCATTTAGGATTGAGTATAAGGCTGTAATCCTGTAGTCATATGCATTGGTACTGCTGAAATCATAGGGTCATTCCTAACTGGGTTGTGTAGTTATGATGGAAGCTACCTTGATTATTAGGAGGTGGACATGCTTTCTAAAAGCTCTGCTGATCCTCTCTTAAATCATAATTAGCTGCTTGGAATAAACAAAAGAAGTATGGTTTCTATTGGGTGAGGACTCTGCAGTCCTCCAGATGTTGGAGTCCAGCTCCTGTCAGCTAATGGTCAGGGATAGTAGCCACACTTCAGCAACATCTGGAGGGCCAGAAGCTTCTTACCCTTGGTTCATATGGAAGAATGTAAAATAAACTAGTGTTTGTTTCACATTTCCACTCCCTGTCCCATAAAACGCCGTCTCGTTGCTATCAAACACAGCATGCGGATGGCAACAACCCTCAATTGTCCAGTTCAGATGTCATGCCAAAAAACACTGTTTAGCATTACCTAAGTTAGCATTACCACTGTTTAGCATTACCTTAGAAGACATCTGAAGGCAGCCCTGTTTAGGGAAGCTTTTAATGTTCGATGTATTACAGTATTTTAGTATTTTTTGGGAAGCTGCCCAGAGTGGCTGGGGAAGCCCAGCCAGATGGGCAGGGTAGAAATAATAAATTATTATTATTATTAGTGAACCTGCTCATGCCCTGTGAGTGCACATTACTGTACTCTGCCCCTCTCCACTTTTGATGTGACTGTGAGAAGGAAATTGGAAATATCAGCTTCCTGTTTAACACCAACCATGGTTTATTGTTACATCTGAAAAGGACATTGTCAGGGGTACAGGGACGGAGGCACAGGGAAGGCAGGAAATGGAGAGCGATGGAGAGGAATCCCAGGACAGCGAGGAAGAGGATGACAATGACACAGGGGATTCTATGAGTCTCTCCAGCAAATCAGAGGATTCCCAGAAGGGGGCGCCCGTGGTCAGGGCAAAGGGAGCCCCAGGGGGAGAGTGTCAGGAGCGGGGGGCCAGCAGGGGACCCCAAAGCGGCAGCTGGGAATCAGGGCCAGTTTCCCCTCCAGAGTGCAGCGAAGGGGGGGAGGTTCCAGTGTGCCAGGGGAAACAGCTCCGGCAGCAGAGAAAGAGGAGTGGTCAGAGCAAGCCATCATCCCGGAAGGGGAGGAGGGCAGTGAAGGGAGTAGTATAACTGTCAAAAGGAAAGTTAGAGGTTGGGCGTGCGCGCCAAGTTCAAATGTGGAGGCGCGCGGAAGTACAGGGAGCCCGGAGGAGGAGCCAGGTCCCAAAGCCCGCAGGAGGGGGGAAGAGCAGTCTGGGGATTCAGCGTCAGGGGAATCCAGGAGGAGCGGAACCCCAGCGGGCAGAAAGACCCTGCGGAAAAGGAAGGAGAGAAAGAGGTGGAGCAGCGTAAGCCTCTTAAACTGGTGCAGGGGAGGGACTGATTCAGAGGGGACTTCAACGGTCTAAGGCTAACAGACGTGGGGGCTGCACGCCTCGGTGATGGAACCATCTATGAACTGCAATAAACATCCTTGTATATAAGAAGAACTTGGCGTTGGTCTTTTGTGAGCTGAGACCTGAGGCAGCCCTGACAGACATGCTGTGGTTTAGTGCAACCTATAGCTTGGTTCGCATGTCACAATATTCCAAATGATGGTTTACCAGTAAGGTGTGTCTATGTGGGCCCTTATCTCAGCGTGATACACAGCTGTGGCACAGATGCTTTGCTACTCCTGCAGATATCCTGAGATAACGCAAGGTTTGGCTTTCCGGTTGTCCCAGCCTGGCTCTCTCTTTGCTAACTTCAAGCTGTAGCCAAGATTCATTCGTGTAAAGTCAATGTATTGCATTTGGTGTTGCATCCAAACCAGGTTCAACACCACCATGTTGCACCACATTGATGCAAAGGGCAGTGCAATTGTTTGCAATAACACTGACTCTCTAATGGTGCCAACTTTTCATATATATGGGCTACAGCACTTGGTGCATATACCATGCGATTCTTTTGATTCACTATGTGATTTGGGTACCTTTGTATTTTGAATCTAATTGACTTAATTGTGATATTTTTATCCCACTTTCCTCCAAGGGACATTCAGGGCTATCAGGATAAAATGGGATTTTGCCCCAATATATCTGACGGGTTAAACAAAACTGTGGGAAGGTACTGGAGATAGCTTTTTTGGTTTGTCTGTTCCAATAGCCTTGGGTGCAACTTTCAGTCTGTCCAAATGGTACCATGGTAATTATAATCAAAGCAACAAAAACAGCCTTCAGATTCTCTTGTTTATTGGATAAACTGTTGTAAGGGACAACCATGGAAATTTATATATACAATGCTCCTATCAAATCTTTAACGGAACAATTTCTCTGAAACCAAACTTGAGAGATCTGGAAAAGACAGCCATGATTAACTGCATAGGAGTGTTTTTACATTTTCAAAGCAGTACCTAATTTACAAGGTATAAGAGCCAGTCACAGTGGTAAATGCTTACAAAAAATGTAGGTACATTACACAACAGTTTTAAAACCCCGAGTTAAAAGCAAAGCCTGCTGTTTTCAATGAATCTTTCAAGTCATGTATTCATGATCGGAGACGAATTTCAACAGTCTCGGTGTGATTAGGGGGGCGTGGTTTGGAATTCCCAAACACTTGTAAAAATCTAAGTGGGTTTTTGCTTATCAAACAATATATCCCATTTTCTTTCCACTGGTTTTCAACCTTTGCTTTCAAAGTGTTGGTTTTGATAGCCTAGTTAGAGGTGGATGGCTAACGAAACACCTTCAAAAAGAGGAAGCACGCCACCAAGAGAGAGGAAACATCATTTATATGGATGAAAAAATTATGTGATTTATATACAGCCCTTCATCACAAGATCTCAGGGCAGTTCACAAGATGATTAGATCAAATAAGGATTTGAGACGGAATTATTGAACGAGCACAAATCTGAATCACATGCAGGAATAGCAAAGCCATAGTTTGGCTTGAGTCACATGTAATCATAATGTGTGGCGCTAAACTAAGGGCTCAGCTATACAGCTGCAAATAAAACATTTTAAGTGCGTTATAAAGTGCAATATACAAATCTGACACTAGATAGCGACAGTGAGCTATGGCAAATTCAATCAATTTTTTTCCCCCAAAACGTTTTTTTAAAAAGCATTTTCACAGCTTTTTAAAATAGGTGTATAGATTCCACCTACGTTCCACTCAGAGTAAATTTAGAAATAATTAGTATGTTTTAAATAAATATAAGCCTTGACACAGGTGGGCAGACTGAGACTAATATATATGTTCAGCTTGCTGCCCATGTGCTAACTGCTGATAGGCAACTTCAAGGCTCCTGCATTCCCTTCTTAGGGGTCTTTCTCTTTAAACTGGGCTTGGGCCATATAGCCCTTCAAATGAGGAGCCCTTTGTTTAGTAGGACACATCACTACCTTAAAGCGCAAGTCATAGCAAGGGATATGGTTTTATAATGGGAATCCTCAAAACTTTCTGAGGACAAGGGATGGAGCATCTATCATCCTTCTTCCACCCCCTATTCATACAGAGACTATACTCTCCCCAAAATTGAGTGCCAGGCCTCAGCAGGCTCCATGTAGTTGGCTTCCAGGGCCAAGGAGATCTGACTCAGGTGCCCAGAACCTGATGCATGGTCTAAAATAGTTGGGGTTAAGTTCCAGAGCAGCAGACAAAGATCAGAGAAGCCAGAGGTGGGTGTGTAGTCAAAACCAGACACAGGACAGCTTCCGAGGCAGCAAGCAACAAAGGGGAACTGGGGCCAGTCTCCCATTGGCTAGTTAGATTGAACAAGGCAGGTGCCTGAGGCGGTGGTTTTTGGGTGTCATGCAAGGGCAGCAAATTGTTTATTTAATTTATTATTGTTGTATTTTTACTCCCAGGGGGCGGTACTGGTGCAATTTTCTGCTTCGGGTGTCAGAAATAATTTGTCCAGACTTGAGTATGATACATCTTGGCAGGGTGTGTGTTTGCTGTTCTACCTCAGACAGCAAAACATCTTGGACTGGATCTGACTAGCATAGACAGCATATTCACACCAGAGATGAATCAGAGTTGGATGAGATTATTGATTTACTGATTGAGCTATCTGTGTACAATTTGCCTTTACACCATGGCTTTCCCCAAAGAATCTTGGGAAATATAGTTTTTCCAGGGTGCTGGGAATTGTAGCTCTGTGTGAGAGAGGGTATAGTTCCCAGGGAAGCAATGGCTTCAAATGCACTCTCGATGTATAGTGTGTACAACCTGTGAGTCAAACTGCACATTATGCTACCCATGCTCTTTTAAAATGTGATTTTACAACTGAACTTGTCTCTGTCTCTCTCTTTTTAGCAAAATCAGATGCCAGGCACCTCAGTATAGGCTGGAACAGCAGTACAAGGGGAAGGTTAACGCTTAAGCCCATGTCAAACAATTGCCCCTGAAGCTGCTGTTCCATGCAAATAGCAGCTTCAGGTCGAAACAAGTAATGTGGCAATTTTCAGTTGGAACATGGCATAGGGGAAAGGGTAAGAATCCCTCCTTCTGCCTCGTGGTCCCAACCCCAGTTGTTAGAGAGAGAGAACAATTGCAAACATTCTTTTGTATGCATGCACTTGGGAGCAAGCTCTGGGGCTGATGCTTTAAGGACCTGGTAAAGAGGGGCTGCCCCCAAACATTGGAGTCAGTTAAATGAATGCTCTGACAGGTTGGCACTGCAGCCTTCAAAGTACAGCATTCAGTCTGCCAGGTTTCCAGTGAAAATCACATGACAGTTCAGCAAAGGGTCAGATGCTGGATTGTGACTGCTGTCAACTGCAGCTCAAGACCCTGCTGACACCTGACACAAACTCAGACATCGACCTTCATTCCTATACTCTGCCATTTCATTATTGTCATAACCCCCAGCATCTCCTGACGTGATTTAGCTTGCAATCCTAAACACTCTCCCTAGCCTCACTGAATATAGCACAACCTACTTTAGAGTAAACATGTATCGGGCTGTGCCACATCATAATCTCCGCATTACACGATAAGGCGAACACTAGAGAGTAATGTTGCAATCCTGTTTGTAGTTTAGCTGCTTAAATTCCATTAAAGCCAATGAGATTTAAGCAGCCTAGGGAAGTGAGACTCCATGGCTTCCTCCCAGCTTATGACACTTCAGTCCACAACAAAGTAACTAATGCAATTATCCTAGGTTCTCGTCAAATGTTTACTGTTACATATGATGAAACACGCTTCCAGCAAGTGCTTTGATTATTGTTAGTAGATGTTCTAAGTGGCTTTGATTCATCCTAATGGACTTTCACACTTATTAAACTTTGTTGACACTGGCGAAATTACCTTTACTGACAAGAGATGTCAGCAACAAGTGCCAATAAACCAGCGCTGAACACAGCAAACCTGCACAATTATCTACCTTCTCAGGTATTATTTTTTTTAAAAGGGAAGAACAAACAGCACTTTATTGTGTATACAGCTCCCCTTTGGCAGTTGCCTGGCAGAAACATAAACAAGATTGTCAGCATTTCATGTAAGTTATTAGATATAATAATGCAAATTATATTAATGCTTCAAATTATGGCAGTGCACAATGGTACAGGCTAAAGCACTAGCACAACTGGCTTTTCAAAGGGAAAGCAGCATATGAATAGATGCTGAATAGTTCTACTGTTGGCTGAAAGCCATGGTGGACAAGGTGGACAAGGGCATAGCCCAGAGCTTCCAAAACTATGTGTCGCGACACATTAGTGTGTCGGCTGCAGTGTGTAGGTGTGTTGCACCAACACTCCCTTCGCTCCTCCCAAGGCTGGAGAGGGGTTAGTTTAACCTCCGGTTTGCTAGTAAAACTGAATTACTGTGTCGCGAAATGGTGCATGTCTAAAAAATGTGTCACCAACATAAAAAGTTTGGAAAGCTCTGGCATAGCTTTTCTTTTCAAAGGCACTGTATTATAGTCCACCTGGTCTTCTATTGCAGCCTGCAAGGTCCTCAATAAATCTGTGGCTGTGCTGTTTGACTTGAGCTGTCAAAATAAGGGGGCTTATAATGTACTAAGCCAGGCTGCACTGTGTGGTATGCCATATACAGTCATAGTGGCATATAGAATTCACGTTGTACGGGTGTGGTTGGTATAATGCTACACGTCCAGGCAATAGGGATTTAGATTTATTTGCCCCACTCTATTTGTGAGAGAAGAGGCACAAAAACTTTAATAAAGGGTGGATCTACATACAGCCCTGTTTAGGGTAGTTTTTAATGTTTGATGTTTTATTCTGTTTAATATTCTGTTGGGAGCTACTCAGAGTAGCTGGGGAAACCCAGCCAGATGGGCGGGGTATAAATTAATAATAATAATAATTACAAGGGGAAATGCTATAAATAAGTCATATATTTAATCTTTATAACAAAAGAAAAGAACACTATGTAAAATCGCATAGAAAAGTTTTGTGCTGTACAGCACCACCTGGTGATACATGTGTACAACACATTCAAAGCACTGTTTTTTGACTAATGTAGCTGAGTCCATAAAGTTGCAGTCTTGCAAAATACAGAGAAAAGGGTTAGAGAATTTTTCACAACAGCTTTTCCACGCCTTGTTTTTTCTTTAGCTGGTGCAAATATGCAGTCTGAAATGGGTACATTCATATTTGGTCTGTCATACTACCCCTGTTGCAAACGGTACTGCCTTATTAGTAACATTGCCTAGTAGTCAATACTAATGCTATCTGACATCTGCTTAGCATATTTCCCCTGACATTTTCGAGAAGACACATGGAGCTTCTCTAATAAGCACTGTCCCATAATGTGTGGTCATCAAGTTGTCTCTAATTACCGTCTCATATTTAGAAGAAGATCAATGAAACTTTTTTCACCCATAACTTGCACTTTAGAGATGTCCTGCCATAAGGGAGGGGTCTAGGGTTTTCTAGGTTGCTTTTTGGTTTGGATCTAGAAAGATGGCATGATGGGATTTGGCCTGGGCATAAGAAGAGGTAGATGCATGAAAAGCCGAACTGTGGCAAGACAGAGTGGGCAACCCTTGTCTAACTCTTATTACTGATCCTGAATTCACTTTCCATTTTGCTGGTGCCCATAGACCATTTCCCCCCCACAGAGCAATAACTGCTTTCTGATGCAAATGTTCATAATGGTCAACTATCAGACTCTTAACAGGTGTCATACAATTATCCCTCCCTATTCTTGTTCCCCCTCTCCCTTCCCAAAACATGTCTCCAGCAGGACCATACATGTTTTATAAGGGTGGATTTTGCAATAGACGGAAAGATACGTGCCTCCGAGTCTTGAGATTAAAACAAGTGTCGACATCCAATTCCCCTTCTGCCAAGAACAGGCATTATGAAAACAGAGAGAAACACAGGGAAGCCAGGAAAAAGAGTAGGTCGAATTTACTAGCACATCTCAAATTGTTACCTTCAGCTTTACAAGGTAGCTTTCAAGCATGGCATTAATGTTAAATTGCTTGTAATTTTTGCTCAAGGCTAGAGTTTCTCCCTCGTGGCTAAGTAGAGTTTAACATGACAGTCGCTGCTGCAGAGGATTCCAGAATATTATATATATATATAATATTGTTTTTGTGTGTGTGTTTTACATAGAAACTTGACTATGGGTAAAATAAGACACAGTACTTTTCAAAATCCTTATTCCTGTTTTATAAAAGCTTGCCAGTCAGGTGCAGTGACTCACGCCGACTGACATTTTGGGAGAGAATGCTGTCTTTTATAATAAAGTTGATATTCCCCCATTGATGTCTCAACACGGAGCAATTTAGAAAGGAATCGTGTAGTTGAAGGTCGGAAGGTCACAGGGCAGCCACAGAACTTATGAGATCACGAGACCATGAAAGAGATACAAGCTCCGGGAGGGGGGTTTGGAAAACCCTTAGAAAAAGGGCCAACTTTCTGAAAGGTGAGATATTTAATTTGAACTCTCCCCCTTGTGTACCGCTGGGCAGAAATGAAAACGGCACAGAAGGCCCAACATTGTGATACAAGGCGAATGGGTGCAGGTAGGGATGTATCCAGAGTTTACTTTCATGGGTCATTGGCTGAATGAGCCGAGAAAAACTATATAAAACACAGTTTTTCTCCTTTAACTTCAGATCTTGATGCTGCCGGCCACCATCTTTTTCAAAGCGCAATCTCTTCCGTATCTACAATTCCTGAACTTCCTATCGAGTGTGAAATTAAATTACGAAATATTAGACTGCTTGTAGCTGTTGAGTTCAGCTTCATCCTTTGTTTTTCCTCTTCTCTCAACTTCGTTTTGCTCCAATTTTGTTGTTGTTAAACCTGCATTAAGTCCGTGTGGAGTTGGAACAATGATGATTTGTAGCATTTCATAAACCATCTCTGTCATTCAGGGCAGGCTTCCAGGGAATACAATAATTATAACGAGCCTGTTGCAGTGATTGTTCCCTGTCTCTTAAAGTTTTGTAATTAATTCCTTCTCGTGTTCAGCTCCATGCAGAGCAAATGAGGTGGTGGGGTGTGTGTGTGTGTGTGTGCGCGCGCGAACCTCCCCTGCTCTCAACCTCTGCAAGTACATGCAACTCTCAGCTTATGCTGGGGTTACTTTCCAGGGATCACGTGTAAAGCCAAAACAGTGTATAGTCAAACACATTGAGTTCAATGGCAGGTGGGATTGCCAAAGCCTTTCCCCCCAGATGCTGACCCGCTTTCTGCCCCCTTTAAATTAAAAATGAAACAAACTATACCAAGTGTGTAAAGCTGAATGTGTGTCAGGTGTGGAGAGTCCTCCTCTCCCTTTGGTAACTTCACGGATAAGAAATAATGAGCAGTTGATATATTTACAGTCTTTTTATTACAGCATCAGGTTACAAGCAGAAATACACAGCTCTCTGCAAAGAGGGCAGTTGGCTACTCTAAACCATCCTTCTCACTTCCGCAGAATTTTAGGTGCCAACATGAAGTCCCTCCCTCCCTCTGACTCCTTTGCTCTCTGATATGTTCGGACCTCTGAGTCCATGGTGAGGGCCCCCCCCCAAACTCTCAAGTGATGTGTCAACAAGCTGCCCCCTCCCTTCTGGTTCTCTTGTCATGATCTTGTAACTGGGTAATTCCTCCCTAAGCTGTGGATTCTGTGGACAAGGGGGGGCGACTCTTCCCCCTCCAGCTCTCCATCGGAGAGAAGCTGGTCTGCCATAGAATGCATTCCCCAGTCCTCATCTTCAGACCATTCCCTGACAAGTTGGGAGTTACCTGTAGACCATCCCATACAATTGGGAACCCTCATCTTGCAGAGTTGTCAATTGCCTGGAACAGGCACAGGCAAACTCAGCCCTCCAGATGTTTTGGGACTACAACTCCCATCATCCCTAGCTAATAGGACCAGTGGTCAGGGATGATGGGAGTTATAGTCCCAAAACATCTGGAGGGCCGAGTTTGCCTATGCCTGGCCTGGAAGGATCTGCAAGCGTAGAAATCTTATTCCCATCTTTTGCCAGTTTATGGATGCTGAGGAGAGGGGTGTGGGAGTGGGGCTACCCAACACAATCTCAGTGGTCTCTGACATGCTCCAATGTGCAGAAATCAGAATCCCACTGACAAAGAAGCTGCCTGCTGCTGCTGCATCTGGCCATTGTGTGAGAGCGAATGAAGAGGCATGGGATTGGGAAGCAAGGGGCAAGGCTACTTTGGCTGCTCCCATTATGTACCACTTGAGCAAGCAGTCTCAATTTGCCTAATGATGAGGTCAGTTCCAAAGGTGGCTTTTTGCATTGGTTCACATACTTGCACTATAGTATCCAAGAAATTGAACTTATGTGGACTGTTTCATAATTAACAGCAGGGTTGAAATGACTGAGGGTTTTCCACAGTTTCTCTATGGATATCTTCCCATGGGTATAAATTAGGCTCAGAGGGTAGTTCTTAAGGAAACACTGGCCTGTTTTAGTTCTGGTTCTACCCTCCAGAGCAAGGAGAAAACAAGCTTGCACCATCTTCCATGTGACAGACCTTAAGATATTTGAAGATTTGATTTGAACAAACAAGGAATACTCGGTGTTATGTTGGAGGGGACGCCAGGAAATTGGGACTTACGTTCACATGTGGTGGAGGTGTAAATATGTACAATTTATTTTTATTTTTTTTGCAAAGGGTGTTTAAGGAGATAACAGGAATCACTGGGTTAAAGCTGACCAAAAGTCCAGAGGTAGCATTATTATCCATTTATGATGGGATGGAAGGTTTGCAGGCTATGAAGGAAATGCTCACAAATTTATTGATGGCTGCACGAGTTATTATAGCTAGGAAGTGGAAGGGGCAAGGTGAATATTAAATGGAAGAATGGTATAAAGAGGTGTGGGATATAGCTATTAATGGTAAATTAATGTGCTATTAAGGTAAGACAGGGAATATGCAGGAGAAATGATTTTGAGGAGATATGGAGGCTATTTGTAGAATTTGTACTGTTAAAACGGAAAGGGGTCAAACCATCGCAAGAGGTGTTGAAATTTTGGGAGGTTGGAAAGTTACAATGGAATGGTCTCAGGGGTAGGGTGCACATTTTTCTTTTTATTTATTATTATTACTAGCAATGGCCAGTGATCAGGAATGATGGGCACCAGGTTGAGGAAGGCTGCACTAAACCATGGTTTAGTGTTACAGCCAAATGCAGCCAGTGTTCTAATTGAAGCTATTGTAAAAGGTAAGAAATCAATCCTATTCTACCTTTTATAAAAATCGAATCATTTTAACCAATAGGCAAATATATTTGCGTCCAACTCCTAATGATGTCATTCATTTTGTAACTAAAACCTGAATGATGCCAACTATATGCATTTCAGCCAATAAGGATAATGCTAATTGTTATTTACAGTTAATGGTTATTTTAGCTGCTTTCATGGTGTGTATGTATATCACCTTGAGATACGTGTAAAAGTCAATTCATACATAAATAATAATTTACCAACATTGTGTTAGAATTTATGTGCTAAAAGTGTTTCCTCCACCGACCTGCTGGTTCCCATGGCTTGCAACTCTCTAATTTCCTTCCAAAATGAAAAATAAGTTTCTGAACCCTGGAGCCCATGCTGCAATTTTTAAAGCAGAGCAATGGAATTTCTCCAAAATCTCTCTTTGCTAATGTTTTGTGAAATGAACTGTTCAAGACCATTCATTTGAAAAACGGAAAAATCTCTTCAAGGAATGCCATAATAAATGCATGGCTTTCTCCTCCTGGGATGGGTTGCATAAGCTACAAAAACTGGTACTCTGCTTCTTGATTCAGATCTTGTGCTGAGATGCCATTACCTATTCAGTTCACGTGATCCTGACAGAACTTCTAGCTGCCTTCTTTTACTTTTAGCCTTTTAAACTGTTGCTCTGAGACAAACGAGAGAAGATACAGAGGCTCTGCACCCGGGAGAACTTGTACACATGGCTTCCTCTTCTGGTCTTCCAGATTACTAGCATTATCTGAGGATAACACTTCATGCATGTGATGAGATAGAAGAGAAGAAGAAGAGTTTGGATTTGATATCCCGCCTTTCACTCCCCTTCAGGAGTCTCAAAGCGGCTAACAATCTCCTTTCCCTTCCTCCCCCACAACAAACACTCTGTGAGGTGAGTGGGGCTGAGAGACTTCAGAGAAGTGTGACTGGCCCAAGGTCACCCAGCAGCTGCATGTGGAGGAGCGGAGACGCGAACCCGGTTCCCCAGATTACGTGACTACCGCTCTTAACCACTACACCACAGATAGGCCCTAGTCCATTAAAACTTCTTCTGCCATTTATAAATTTGCTAGTGTTTAAGGAACTACAAGACCTGTTGTTGTTTTTCTCGCAACAGACTAACTTGTCTACAATCCATCTCTTTTCAGACAAAATTTCACTTGAGTCAGAAATACACGAATGTGCTTCCCACCACTTTAAATTATAAAACCTTCTCTCACCGAATCGTTAAAAAGTTAACCACAATGTTCAAGTCAGTAACTCTAAAAGGCCTAGTTCCATAATCTCTCTCCCAGCTCCACTGCTTTTCATTGGTGACTTCCTCAGAAATTGAAATGTTTGTGTGTGTTGAATTTTCTGAGGTCTGAACATTTTCACCTTTGACAAATGTTGAGTCAGGCTGAATGGCTCCCTAGTAACAAATAATATATCATGAAGGTTTGATTAGATTTAAGTCTTAATTAAAGTTGGCTGCATCTTCATCCTTCTTGCTTTCTTGTAATTTTGCACAACTCTATTAATGAACTTTTTAAATAAAATCTTCATTTTTAATAGCATCTTGTGCTGAGGGTCTTGGCAGACCACATAATGATTTGTCTGCCTGTTGTTTAGCTATTGTAATGCACTGTGTTAGATGCTACAGTGTTTTTGTAAAAATTAGAATCGCCACCACATATTACCTGAATGAAACTTGTGGACCACTCTCACAAACCCCTGGCATTTGTATTGCTAAGGAGAGCCTTTTTTATACCATCAGTTATATGTGACAAAAATTCCTGAACTCAGCATTCATCCTGATTTGTTTGCAGGAAAATTAGACACCATTGTCTATTTAATAAGCAGCCATTGTGATTTGTTTACAGAGAGGTTAGACAATGTTTTGTCAAAGCAAGTATTATTCCACACTTTTCAGTACATTTTTCTGCCATTTTACTTACTACAAAAGTCGGATCTTTGGGGGAAGTGGGTTTGTTTTTACAAGACCTCCAATTATCTATAATTGTGCTACCTAAACTTGCCAGTAAATGATTGAATCCCACCAGAAGACAGTGACAGTCTGGAAGGAGCCTTAGTCCCCAACTTGCTGACTTAATCAAGGGAGCAATTAGAGGAAGAAGTGTGTTTAAAAGTGTCAGCAATCCTGGGCAAGACTTCTTTCTCTTATTCTTGGATAAGTGATTGTGTACAATGCCAGGGTTTCTATATGTGGTTGGCAGAGTGGACAGTGCCTATGGCCAGACAAGATCTATTTCAAGTAGGCATAAGTGAAATTACCTCTCATTGCAAACTCGGGCAACAAATTACTCTTCTTATGTTTATGTGAAACTTTCTGGAATGAGCCAGGTATGTATCCTCTGATCGTGACCACTACGTAATTGTGGGTAGACGGTTTACATTCAGCTAAATATATGAGGAATAAAGATCAGGTGTGGATGAGTAAGTCCTGAGTTGTAAACAATGAGAGATGCAGTGGGCAAGAGAGAACATTCCTTAAGGATGAGCCAAAATGGGGCAGGCTTTCATAAACCTTTTCACAAGACCTTACGAGAAGTGCTTCCCTTCTGTCAGTCTTTTGATGGGCACTACAGAAGGCGACGTGTTCACCCGTTGTTTAGGGGCATTGGGGAGAAAAAGGAGTGTGTTCCTGTTGACAAGGCAATCAGGCTGATGCTCTGTGACTCGCCTTGCTTTGCCGGCAGGTAATGAAACCATCATGGTAGAGTCATAAGACAGGTAGCGAATATATTGGCTTTAGCAACAGGGATGCATTTCCTTTTCTCCCTATTCTTAGGGAGAGCAATGTGATGATGGCTCAGTCAATTTTCTGTGCAGCTGAAAGTCCAATCCACCCTGGTGTTCCCCTGCCCACCCCAGTACAGCTGATTTTGCTTGTTTGCTATGCACATAGTACATGTTTTAACCTTTAGCGATACCAGGACTTTTGCCTCATGGCAGAGACCTGTTCATTCAGCTGGGAAGGCTTGTCAGAACAAAAATGGCTTCAGCTGCTTCTGGAAAGTGTAGATAGTGGATGCCACACATATCCTTACAGGAATGCCGTTCCACAGAGCAAGGCCAAACACACAGAAAGACTGAATTACGATGGGACCGCGAGGAGCTGTGATATCCTCACACCAGCTATGTGATTGCTAATTGGCTGAAAACAGAAAACCTCACTTTTGTTTTTGTCCTGTTTTTTTCTTTCTTTTTTAATAGCCAACTGATGCCTTTCTTGGCAGCTTTAATCTGGTGTAAGAAAGCTAACCTCTGTGGGAAGAGCTTGGTGAACATTTTGGACCTCGGGGGGGGGGGTGGAAACCCTTTTGTACTGAAAATATTTGCTACCTGAATGTTTTGCACAACCCTTATATTAATGTACCCAGCCGCAAAACACATTCAGCACCTATTTTGGTGAGTTCACAGTTCCAGGTTCTGGGGACAGAGATGTTAGTAAGTACATAACTAATTTCTAAAAGTGCAAAACTCACAATTATCCTATTATTGAAGCTCTAAGCTGTCAAAGAGATAAGATGGGCATAATTCTGATTTCTCCTTATCTCTCTGCTCATATGCAGAGATACGCCTGATTTTTCTCTCTCCTTGCTTTGATTTAGCTCTCATACTTCATCTAGGTTTCCTCCTGCCTGATTAAAGAGCAGTGCTGGCAGTCTGTCATTGCTGCTCTTTAATGAAGTGGAGGACTGCAGCTGAATGATGCAAGGCACTCTTTTTCCTCCTCTGGCAAACTGGTCGCTCCTCCCCAGTGGACCCGCATAGTTCAGGGAGCAAGAAACCAAGTAGAGCAAGTGAGCCCAGGTCAGCTAAATAACAACGCAAAGCAGCGTGACAGCTGACCTTTCCATTAGCTTAGTTGGTATTCATTTTGCAATTAAATACATTTGGTCATAGTGTAGAGGAAAAATTGTTTTCAATAAGTAGTCAGAAGTAAACCAACATCCCTCTGTGTGCGCTCTGGCTTAGGTCCCAGAGACAGAAATCCTGCAGCTACAAGTTTGAATTTGCACCAGGTCAATGAGGCTGCCAAGCAGATATCAAAACCCAAATGGGTTTTGTCAGCAAAAACAGAAACTGGAAGCCAGGCAAGTGTAATTACTGGGTTTCAGGTCTAAATAAGAAAAAAGATAAATAGATGGAACCAGAATATGAAATGTAGGTTGCCATCCGTAATTCCATACAGTTCTACTTGGAAGAATGCCTCCCCTACTTATTAAGCAAGCATAGGATTGCATCTGGAGTAGGTGAAAGCATCCACACAATCCTTTACGTGTTTACTCAAAATTACATTTTATTCCATGGGGCTTATTCTCAGGTATGTGTGCACAGGACTGCAGTCTAAGATGGTTTAAAAGGGGAGCATAATAGTGTCCAAGGAAATGCAGGATTCAAGTGAAAGGACATGAACCTAGGAAACGGGAATGCAGAACTGGGATAGGACAATGTGAAGCTTCTGATTATCAACAAGGTATATTTTAATATGCAAAGTGTGTTAGCAAGCCATTATTATTCCCATTTTGCAGATAGTGGACACAGGCCAAGAGATAGTGACTAACTAGCTCAGGTCAGTTAGCTGGCCTATGACTTGAGATGGGGTTTGAAACCAAGTACAGCATGGCCAATTCTACCTTATGGACAACACTGAGAATGAGGAATGTGTTTTGCTACTGTCACATCCTGTCACTTACCCTTGAGCAGTGTAGGTCAGCATTCCTAGACAAAAATGAGTATGGAGTCCTGAAGTCTCAGTGTTTGGGGCAGTAAAACAGCATTCTTGGGAGCCAAGCTGTAGCGACATTTTATGACCATTTGGATCTGCTACAAAAATAAAGGTTGAATAAAGGTTGAATAAATTCATGGTACCAGATATTCTACGCCTATCAAGTTGTTTTCCACTAGAAATGAAAGCCCCTCAATTCCAAGTTTATTCTTTGGAAAACAGGGCCTTAAAACTTAAAAGGGAAAAAAGAAAAACAAGCCCACAATGTACGTGCAATAGGAGTTGTCAGTCATAGAATCATAGAATCATAGAATCATAGAGTTGGAAGAGACCACAAGGGCCATCGAGTCCAACCCCCTGCCAAGCAGGAAACACCATCAGAGCACTCCTGACATATGGTTGTCAAGCCTCTGCTTAAAGACCTCCAAAGTAGGAGACTCCACCACACTCCTTGGCAGCAAATTCCACTGTCGAACAGCTCTTACTGTCAGGAAGTTCTTCCTAATGCTTAGGTGGAATCTTCTTTCTTGTAGTTTGGATCCATTGCTCCGTGTCCGCTTCTCTGGAGCAGCAGAAAACAACCTTTCTCCCTCCTCTATATGACATCCTTTTATATATTTGAACATGGCTATCATATCACCCCTTAACCTCCTCTTCTCCAGGCTAAACATGCCCAGCTCCCTTAGCCGTTCCTCATAAGGCATCGTTTCCAGGCCTTTGACCATTTTGGTTGCCCTCCTCTGGACACGTTCCAGTTTGTCAGTGTCCTTCTTGAATTGTGGTGCCCAGAACTGGGCACAGTATTCCAGGTGAGGTCTGACCAGAGCAGAATACAGTGGCACTATTACTTCCCTTGATCTAGATGCTATACTCCTATTGATGCAGCCCAGAATTGCATTGGCTTTTTTAGCTGCCGCGTCACACTGTTGGCTCATGTCAAGTTTGTGTCAGTCAAGGAGTTCAAACCAGCTGATGATTAATCCTCCATAGAAAAGTTTCAGCTTTGGAACTGGTTTGAAGGATTGCCATTCATGGCATCATGGGAAATGATATACATGGCCCAGATGGAAACCAGTTCACTCATGGGAATTAATCTGTGATATTTACCAACAAGAAGGTTCATATAGTTGAAGGATACAGCATTACCATCCCAAAGGAATTCAGCAGTTCTGGCTTGATTCGACACTGCTAAGATCTCTAATGTGGTAAAAGCTCAGGGGATGTGCCTGCATATGGAGGAGGAAGGAACACAAGGCCATGGGGTCATGCAGCTTCCAGGTGGCGATTCATGTGAGCATGTTTTGATCCACTGCACTTGCACAAATTGCTGCTGGGAAGAGAGAGTGCTACCACCTCCTAGTTACTTTAAATGGCTAGAACCAGGGGATTGCGCCCCTTGGGGGGATTTTAGCATGGATGAACCAGTTCAAAAATTGCAGCTTCTGATGAAGCCCATAGCTAGGACAGAGGACAGAGGTGGTCCTTACCATGAGATGAACTGCCCAGGTAGCAAATGTGTGATGGGGCACTATTTGTAGACCCATGGAGCACAATCTACCATGGCTCAACACGCAGAAGCCTTGTTGGAAAATGACCAGGAGGTATGCACGAGAACAGCTCCTGTTAATTAACATGGAACTTATGCAGGAGAACTTCCCAGTGGCTCATGCACCATACTACTTACAGTAGTAGAAGTTGGGGTACAATTTAAATTGTATTCCCCAGGTGTGAAATGTCTCTGGGTAGGCCTGGTCAAAGCACCCTATCAGCAAATTGAACACGTGCTGTTAAGCACCCCCACCCTCTGGAATGACAGTTGTTGTTGTTTAGTCATTTAGTCATGTCCAACTCTTTGTGACCACATGGACCAGAGCACGCCAGGCACTTCTGTCTTCCACTGCCTCCCGCAGTTTGGTCAAACTCATGCTGGTAGCTTCGAGAACACTGTCCAACCATCTCGTCCTCTGTCGTCCCCTTCTCCTTGTGCCCCCCATCTTTCCCAACATCAGGGTCTTTTCCAGGGAGTCTTCTCTTCTCATGAGGTGGCCAAAGTATTGGAGCCTCAGCTTCAGGATCTGTCCTTCCAGAGAGCACTCAGGGCTGATTTCCTTAAGAATGGATAGGTTTGTTCTTCTTGCAGACCATGGGGCTGACAGTCGCTTGTGAAAAAGCAGCTGTCTCAAGGTATTAGTAGATTTCAATTAAATCAGCCTCTATTTAGGAGAAAATGGGGCTATTTAAAATGCCTTCCGCTGCCAACTTTTATCCACTAATAGCATCAGTTATTTTACTAGACGTTCCTCATGCTAATCTTTGCCATCCATAAAATTAAGAGATACCAGGGCTGTGAAGTATTTTATAGTCACCTCACTGAAAACCAATCACTCGAAACAGTACTTGTTGCAGAGGAGGAAATGTTTAAATATGACAAATAATAAAATGCTCTGTTTATAAAGCTCAGACTTTCCGAAGAAACAAATGGATTCCCATTGCCAGAAGTAATACATTATGTGTATTTTCACTGATTATACAAGCTCATTCTTAACAACTGTGCACCGATAGATCTATTGGTTTCTATAGCAATCTATACCAATATGAGTAACTGGGTTTAAGCCAGAGGGTGGATGCAAACATTCCAGTATAAATACCTTCCTTAAAAATATAGCTGGTTCCTATGTATTTACAGGGACTATTTCACTATAAATCCCAAAGCTTGCAAATGTACAGAAGCAAGATAAACAGAAGCAATGAAATTTACATTGGTAGAACTGTATCCATTCTTAATACACTATCACTGAACTCGAGTGTGATAAAATGACAGCTGTTGCCGACAAACGGGAGCATAAAAAAGTCCTTCTGGTTTAGACAGGATCATCAGGCCCAGCATCCAATTTTATATGCTGGTCAACCAGACGTTTCTGCAAATCCACCAGCAAGGGCATGAATGCAACTGATCCCCCTCGTCAAAGTTGTACCAGTGGAACACACACAAACATTGCTGGTGGGAGGAAGGATGAAAAATAGTCCGAGTCAGATTGCTGAAAAATAACTAATTTGTGTTATGTTTTACATTAACACTCCCCCTTTAATCATAGTTTCCTTGAAGAACATCCCACTGATTTCAGTGGTGCTAACTCTCAATTAGGCATGCTTTGGAGTGCAACCTTATTCTTTAAACCTACAGTGGTAGCTCAGGTTACAGACGCTTCAGGTTACAGACTCCGCTAACCCAAAAATAGTAGCTCGGGTTAAGAACTTCGCTTCAGGATGAGAACAGAAATCGTGCGGCGGCAGCGGCGGGGCAGCAGCAGGAGGCCCCATTAGCTAAAGTGGTACCTCAGGTTAAGAACAGTTTCAGGTTAAGAACGGACCTCCAGAACAAATTAAGTTCTTAACCCGAGGTACCGCTGCAATCAGTTTATAATTCAGTTATGATTTGCATGCCTTTCCTTTAAGTAGTAACATGAAAACAGCAATTGGGGGAGGCTGGGGAATGAGATTTTCCCACCTTATTTCTGTAATTGTAAGTCTATTGCAAAATAATATTCAGTGCTGGTTTAAGATCACTGGAGGACTGTTAGTGTGGTCTCAATCTTCTTCATACTGCAAGCAACCGCTTGGCACGGAGAAACACTCAACAAATGCAACAGGAGGAAGTTGCTGTATTATATGTGTGTGGATGCAAGGCTTGTGGAAAGGGGGGTACATTGTTGATAAAAACACCCCCGAGTTACCCATTTGCTATAAATGTTTTATTAGCAATGAGGGCTAGGTAAAGGTAAAGGGACCCCTGACCATTAGGTCTAGTCGCAGACGACTCTGGGGTTGTGGCGCTCATCTCCCTTTACTGGCCGAGGGAGCCAGCATACAGCTTCTGGGTCATGTGGCCAGCATGACTAAGCCGCTTCTGGTGAACCAGAACAGCGCACGGAAACACTGTTTACCTTCCCGCCGGAGCGGTACCTATTTATCTACTTGCACTTTGGTGTGCTTTTGAACTGCTAGGTTGGCAGGAGCAGGGACCGAGCAGCGGGAGCTCACCCTGTCACAGGGATTCGAACCGCTGACCTTCTAATCAGCAAGTCCTAGGCTCTGTGGTTTAGACCATAGCGCAACGAGGGCTAGATTAGTTGAAAAAGAGAACATCTTTCAATTATTATATTTTTAAAAAAGGAATAACCATATTTAGTAGGGGTAAACAAAATTGTATTGATCAGGCTAAATATCACCAGTACTACAAAAACAAAGGACTTGCAATCTTGTGTTTGGGGTATATATGATCTTACAAGCCTTACTCAGCTGGTGGTCATCAGTTTGGGGACTTAACCTTAAGGATTCTTCCTACATGACAGTAAAATACAGCTGGCAGCAGGGCCACTGTCACTGTGAAGAGTAAGTAACAATTGCTGGGGAGGTAGCCAAAAATAAAAGGGCAAAGCTCTGAAACACGGCCCATAATCTATTAGGAGTGGGTCGTTTTCAGATAATACCGGTGTCATTACTTTGTACCCAGGGAGCTGTCATCAGGATAGATATTGAAAGGGCACCTCAGGCAGATTTGAATCCTTGTTCCCAACTTAATGACATCTTGCAGAAGAGAGAGAAGAGAGCAAGGAGTCAGGAAGATAATGGAAGGATGAAGGATTTTTATCTAGAAAAATGAAAGGTTATTTACTCTGGCACTATTATAAGATACTCCTCTTGTATTTGTTCTGGAAATGTCAGATTCCTTTGTTTCACAACAGGCGGGTATCCATTAAGGAATTTTTTTGTGGGGGGAGGTGCTGCTACTCCCCACCTCTGTAAACTACTCTGTTAGCCTGTTGCAATGAAGAACTTTGCAGTATCTTAAGGACTAGCATTTTTTTAATGGTATAAGCTTCCATGGACCAAAGTCAATTTCTTCAGATGCATGAAATAATATAACTTTCAGTAATGTTTGCATTCTAAGCAAGTTCATAACAGGCACGGAAGGCAGGCTGCTTTCTGGATCCAATTGTGGTTGATAGTTTTCTCCATGGGTGAGGGAGTAGGCACTCAACAGATTTGCAAATGATGCAGTATTACACTGTCCTGTGAACATCCCAGAGGATAAGTTCAATTCAAGTTTATCAGAACAAACCAAAGATCCGGACAGATTGCACCAGGGTAAATCTCAACAAGAACAAGGTTAAAGCATTAAACCTAAGGGGAAATAACCCAAATGGGCAGATGAAAGTTGGGGTGGGATGGGGGAGACTCTGAGAATGCAGATACAATTCCCAGCTCTCCCAACAGTTTCTGGAATTCTTTGGCAGAAGCCATGTACTTCAAATGTATGGTGTGGATGTGATCGGAGACAGGCTCAAACTAAAACTTTGGACTCAGTTTAGATTAGATGGCACACTTAGACGAAGGACAATGAGACAGAACAAGCACACACTAGAGAAGGAAAATGAGAAATCTTCACTTGTAGAACCCTTTTTTCATTTTTAGAAAGGATTCAGAATATTGCGGGGCTGGGAAAGAGTTAGCAGAATCTGGAGAATCTCCCATTCTTGCAAGATACGGTCTTACATTGTACAGACTTTTTCAATCAGGCTGCATTAAACTATATTAGTATTTGGGTTTCTTAAGACAGCCAAAAATCCTGGGCATGGTATGCATTTTTCATTACTGTGAGAGCCAGATCAGCCTAGGGCTCCAGGGTCAGTAAATCACTCTGCTCGGTTGAGATGCTTCTCCCTTAAAGGCAAATGAAACTCCCCCTCCCTTTCCTCCTTAGACACAGAAGATATACTGGGACCTAGTTCTACCCTGCTGTAATTCCAGTGACTCTACCCCAGGGATAAATTTCACTGCCTGTGAATGTCACGAGTGTGTCTCTTATGATCCATCAAGTCCGCCGAAGTAGGAGGAATTTCCATTGGGATCAGAGCGGTGTGAGAAGCAATGTGTCGGATGCAGGCTCTCAAATATGTACTTTTTATAACTAACAAAAGGTTCGGATTTTTATGTATTCTTTGCAAACTAGTCTAGTACACGCCATGAGGTTATTATGAGTGAAATTTGCAATACCCTGCTGTCATTCCTCATTCCAGCCAAATTCCCATAGCAATTTACCAAGATCATGCCACATTTGTCCCTAAGCAAATAGCTATCAGCCCCCCCTGCTATAACGGGCTGCTTTTTGTTAAATTGGTCTTCAGCAGCCCAGCTTGCATTTAACGCTGAAGCAGAACTACCAACATTTTTCAATGACATTTACTTCTTCATTCATTTTATTTGGTGCTTGTAATATCACCTCTTTGGGACTCTGCTTAGGCTGAAGCTTTCAGTAATGATTTTCATCTGCTCACTGTATTAAAAACTTAAAGTACAATACTCCCTATTTTGCTGTATGCTGCCTTTTATTATTGATTGTCTTCAGTGGTCTTTACATCCAGCTTTATGACAGGAGATTAAAGGCTGCAGATTTCTCAGCAGTGATAAAGAAGATGGGAATAGTTAGCCTTACCACTCAGTACTTCTGTTTGAATAAAAAAAAAGGTGACTTTCAATGATTTTCTTCATTACATTGATGTCTTAAATGTATTACCCTTTCTCCAAGGACCTCTGGGCATACACTTTTCCAATGCCTTGCATGTTATCCTCATAACCCTTTGAGGTAGCTTAGGTGAGAGAAATGACTGGTCCAAGGTGAGACAGGGAGAAACAGGTCTTCCCATTCTTAGTCCAACACAATAAGGTAAAGGACTCCTGGATGGAAGTCCAGTCAAAGGCGGCTATGGAGTTGCAGTGCTCTCCTCGCTTTCAGGCAGAGGGAGCCGGCGTTTGTCCGCAGACAGCTTTCTGGGTCATGTGGCCAGCATGACTTAGCCGCTTCTGGTGCAACAGGACACCGTGACGGAAACCAGAGCGCACAGAAATGCCGTTTACCTTCCCACCGCAGTGGTACCTATTTATCTACCTGCACTGGCATGCTTTTGAACTGCTAGATTGGCAGGAGCTGGGACAGAGCAATGGGAGCTCACCCCATCGCGGGGACTCAAACCGCCTACCTTCTGATCGGCAAGCCCAAGAGATGCTCAGTGGTTTAGACCACAGCACCACGTGCACTACATCACACACAAACACTCAAAGGAGTGTCTTTGGGAAGTAATTCCTTCCTTTTGGTCCCATCTGATTAAAAGTTTCCCATCCACCATATAATGTAAACACTGTTTTTCTCTGCTTCCACCCTTATAGGACGGCTTGCCTCTTAGGTCCTAATGTAGCCAAGTCATGACAGGAAATCCTGTTGACTTGTTTCAATTATATGCTACTATTGCCACTAATAATATAAAATCATTCAGACTAGTGCAACAAACTAAAGCAACAACAGGCCATTTAAATATACAGTGAAACCAAACTGGTCAAAATTAAAATGTATACAGAAGTAGTTCTTAAGAGCTTGGGAAATCATAAATATTTTTGCTTAACATCAAAATAATAATAATTAGGGTGGCCAAATGCAAAGGATGGGACTCCTGCACCTTTAATTGTTTGCTGCTTGTTTGTTAAAATAAAAGAGGGCTGTCTTCTTTCGCATCTGGCCACCATAGGGAGTAACTGAGTGTCCAGGTCCTTGGGGAGAGCATTCAAAAAGTCAGGAGCCACCACAGAAAGGGCTGGTTGGGGCACTCGGAGAAATGCCAATAAACAACAATTTCAGTGAACTGACAAGATGATACTTAATGGGACTAGTTTAAATGGGGGGCTAAGACTGCAACTCTATGCAGACTTACTTGGGAGTAAGTCACATTTTGTTAGGTATAGAGTTGTACTGCTAGTTACAGCTGTAGCTTGATAGGGGTTTAATTGGCTGCACTTGAAAGGCTTCGTCTGAAAGGAAAAAGGGTGGGCTATATTGGTCAGAAACAAATTACTATCACCTGTGGTTTGAACTCCCAAGCTTTCTTGCAGAGACTGAAGGCTGCAGAAGAATTTGTGCTAGGGATGTCTCCTTGTGGTTCCTTAAAAGATTTGTGCGTTCTCTGTGTTGTGCAAAGTAAGTAAAAATCCATTTGCTTTGTCTTTTTACATCAGACTCAATTCTGTGCTTGTGCTAATATATTTGCCTACCGGGGATGCACAGTTTACACTGGGGTGAGAAAATACTGCTGGTTAAATTAAGGGTCTTTAGTGCTGCCACCCACCCCTCCCTCCATCAACTCTAGTACTGATAGTATCTTTATTTATGGGTGCAAGTTCTTTGAAATGAAATTTTAAAGGAGTTGGGAAGCTAATGAAAATGATTCTAAAGATAGCCAGGTGAGGATGATCACATCTTTGGAAACCAAACTGAGCGGAATAATAACATCAAATTCCAGAATGAACAATTTCATACAAGAATTGATGGCAGGTTCTATTATTCTGCCCTTAGGCTACAGTCATCAGTTAATTTAATTAGAGGAGTACTGTGAAAATACAGTATTACACGCTGTCCTGGAATGAGTTGCCGTGGTTTATATGGTCTTTTTTGTTTGACTTCTGTCTTCTGAAGTTAAAGCTCAAAGCAAATGCTAAATTGTTTATTGTGTTGTACATGGAAGTGTGTGAATGTGATAGAATGCATGCAAAAAATATGCAGGAGTTCTGAGGCTTGGGTGTTTGTCTCAGCTTGAGAATACTGTATCTGAGTGGGAGGTAGGGTTGTACATGCAAACCCGGCCCATACAGCCCTCACCCACTGGGCTTGACGCTCTTTGTGTTGAATGGGGAAGATGTGCAGGGACTATTACTTGCACTTACTTGAACACAAGTAGCACTTAAGGAATCACCTACCATTATAATTATGATTAATTAAATTTACCGCCCCTCATGTGAAGATCACAGGGTGGTATACAATATTAAAACCACAAAATGCATACCATAACAACCAAAAACTGTACCTCCCAGTTTAAAAGGCCATCGACTGTTTAAATAGCCAATGGCCTAGAAGGAGAGGAATGTTTTTGCCTTGCGCCTTCAGATATGTAGTGAAGTACTCCACACTGCAACATTTTGTAGCAGGGGCTCTTGCTTTTTCCCAATCTCTTTGTAGGAACATCTCATGTTTGAGGTTGCCCTCACACTGCAGATACACGCATTAAGGACAAAGTATTGGAGGCATCTTCTCTCTAACTGTAGTGTAGCCAGAGACAAAACTTTTGCTGACCACAGTCATCTTGCTAATTTCCCAATATGTTTCAGAGCATCGGCTATAATTACAGCGTTTGGTACCCCCTCTGTCGCAGGATGAAAGCTCATGAAGAAAGGTGAATAACTTAATCCTAGCAATCCACAAATATACACAGTTTTGTCCTGGAGGTAAAATTTAAATCTCTCCTTGGTTGTTAAGAAAAATTAAGTACCAATCATAAATGAAAAATAAAACCCAACTCTCCAAATTCAGTCCATTTATTGGAATGAAACACAAAAAAACTAGAACGCGCTTTATTCAGCATGTTACTTTCTTATGTGGTCACAAAGGCAGAAAAAAGGAGCAAAATAACAGATATTTCAAAACATCCCCAATATGTTCCTTTAAAAAGAAAAAAGAAAAACCACAGAAAGGGAGTGGGGGAGAAGAAGCTGAACAGAGAGAGGATTGGTTTTGTAAAGAGAAAGAAGAGCCTTGATTCAATGTGTACCTCTCTAGAGAAAACGATACTGCCTTTGGGGGCCACATAATTTTCTTTCTTTCTTTATTTGTTAAAAGCATTTATAGCACACTTGTCTGCTGAAGGTCCCATGGGAAATACACAAACAGCAAAATCAAATCAGCAAAAATAAACTAAAACAATACAAAATGCACAATAAAATCACAAAAGCAGTGGCAAACAGGCAGCCTCCTCTCTCAGTGCAACCTCCCCCATCCTGCAGGACTGTATTGGCTTCAGTTATATTTCACATGGTGTGTTTGCATTCCTTTGTCTTGTGATAGGGTTGTCTTTGTATGAAGCACGATTGCTTGGACACATTCTTTCTAAGTCCACAGGCAGCCCAATGAAGAAAGCTGTGTTTATGCAATAAATGTTAGAAAGGGTTTCTTAATATGTTTAGCCATTTTGAGGATCCACAGATACCGGTAGTGAATAGAGCTTGATTTCTGCAAGCACTGCCATACTTGTGATGGAGAGTTGGCCTAATAGTAAATAACATTGTGCTGTGGCCATAACCTGATTGCAAATAGGCATTGGTCAGCCATGCTGTGGAGATAATGTGCCCTGCAGACAGGTTTATGCTTGTAGTGATAAATCGGGTGTCATTAAAGTTGAGCACAGTGAATTTCTGGTTTCTGAATCCTTTTCCTCTCTCCTAAAGGTATAACTCGTTTCTTCAAGGCTATGTTATACATATATAATAGCTTTAATTAAGACCCTCCTCCCCGCCCAAGCTCTTGTGCCAGTATAATCCTCAAGTCATAATAAGAATGTATATGACACATGAATTATGGAAAAGCATCATTGATTTTTAAAAGTTCAATAAATATAGTTCAGGACCTTGTGATCGCTATTGACGATATGATTGTCCTCAATGATGTCCAAAAATAACCCTATTTTGGAACACTTTTACATAGTTGTGCTTTCCCAACTTTCAAAAAATGCAATACCACTCGCATTTGACCCCATGGAAGCTTTCAAAAATGTATAAAAATATACCTAATACTTGCTGGAGATGTGGAGCAGAAATTGGTACCATGTTTCATATGTGGTGGTTATGTAAAAAAATTAAGATCTTCTGGGATGACATTTATTAACTTAAGAAAATGTTCAGGGTTTCATTTAACCCCCGCCCCCCGAAGCCTTTCTACTTGGAATTACAGGACCAGATATTCCTAAAAATGCAAAATAAGTTTTTTTATACACCACAGTCACAGAGAGGATCTTAATAACGACTAACTGGAAAAGTGATAAAATTCCTTCCAGTTCAGAATGGTTACAAAAACTAGCTGAGTATGTAGAGCTGGCCCAGCTATCTGAAAAAATGAAAGACAAGTCAAAATAAATATTTATTGCAAAATGGGAAGTTTTCAAAACATATCTTAAAAATAACTGTTGCAGTATGAACTCGGTCGCAGCCTTTGAATAACTTCTGTAGTGGTATCAAATAAGAAATAAAGACACAGAAGAGTAATACTTTATTGTAAAATGAGCATATAGATTTATGCAAAAAATTGTAAATATTGAAAGAAATATGGAGAAGATGGGAAGTTGGATATACTTTGAGAAGATTTACTGACAAAACATAAGAATTGACTTTTTTGTTTATTTTGTAATTGAGGTGGTGGGTGATGTAAATGTATGGTTTTTCTTATTGTCAATTTGCACAATAAAGCATAAACTTAAATAAACAAACAAACAAAACACAAACATAGTTGTGCTTTCCCCCAATATACACAGAAATAGGAATAAACCGAGGAATTAAACAACTACTGTTGTGCTGTTGTGCAGTGTGCTGATAGAGATCAATGAATCTATTTTGTTTTTTTCTGTTTCTCATTTTTTGCAACCTTAAGTTCAGTTTGCCCCATTTCTGCACCAATTTGTGATCTACTTTAAAAAAGCGTGAAAATTCATATGCATTTTTGTGTGCATTTATCCTAATATATGCATTTTGGTACATAATTTTGCCTGATATACACCTATTTGCTAGTCTTCCCCACATATATAATGGTATTTTCACTACTCACCTTTTTATATGCACTTACCCCTGCCCTTTCTCCTTACAGTGGTGCCTCGCAAGATGAAAATAATCCGTTCTGCGAGTCTCTTCGTCTAGCGGTTTTTTCGTCTTGTGAAGCAACCCTATTAGCGGCTTAGCGCTATTAGCGGTTTAGCGGATTAGCGGCTATTAAAGGCTTAGCGGCTTAGCGGCTAAAAGGCTATTAGCGGCTTAGCGGCTTCGAAAAAGGGGGGGGAAGCGAAAAAAAATCGGAACACTCGCAAGACGTTTTCGTCTTGCGAAGCAAGCCCATAGGGAAATTCGGCTTGCGAAGCAGCTCAAAAACGGAAAACCCTTTTGTCTAGCGGGTTTCCCGTCTTGTGAGGCATTCGTCTTGCGGGGCACCACTGTATATACTTTTTTTTGTACTCGTGTCTGGTTGAAGAACATCACCACAAAACACAGAGGAGCAAGCTTCAAATAATAGCTGCATTTCAGGTTTCATATTGGTTCGGGATGTGTGGATTTTGTAACAAACAGGACAAATTTCTCCCCCATACCTGATCCTGTCTCCATCAGATTTCATAACTGGACTCAAAAATTTGACATGAGTTGAATAACAATATATAATGGGACCGGTGCTCAAAGGGTGGGGTAGCAGGCAGGAAGTAAGTAATTTGGATAGTTTCACTTCAGTTAGATTCAATTTAGCCCGCAATCCATTCACCAACTATTTGAGTTTGAATTCATACATTTCAAAGTGTGAAAGTCAATTATCCATCGAGTGCCTTCAGTTTACATTAGCATTGTGAAAAGTCTCTTGACCCAGGCTAGAGCTGCTGGTAGATTTGGAAGAGCTAAATCTTCTAAGGCAGGTGCTTGAATAGAGAGCTTCTACTTCCCCCAAAAAGGGACACTGGTGGCGCTGTGGGTTAAACCACAGAGCCTAGGACTTGCTGATCAGAAGGTCGGCAGTTCGAATCCCCATGACGGGGTGAGCTCCTGTTGCTCGTTCCCTGCTCCTGCCAACCTAGCAGTTCAAAAGCACGCCAAAGTGCAAGTAGATAAATAGGTACTGCTCTGGCAGGAAGGTAAATGGCGTTTCTGTGCGCTGCTCTGGTTCGCCAGAAGCGGCTTAGGCATGCTGGCCACATGACCCGGAAACTGTACACCGGCTCCCTCAGCCAATAAAGCGAGATGAGCGCGCAACCCCAGAGTCGGTCACGACTGGACCTAATGGTTGGGGTCCCTTTACCTTTACTTCCTCCAAAGTGATGAGCAGGAATGGTCATCAGAGGCAGATTTAGGGGACCACAACCAGTTCAGTTGCACTGGGTGTGGAGCCGTGGGGGTGCTGTCGAGGATGCTGCAACTGTTATTTAGAATGGAGCGTGAGAGGGTGGAGAATTTTGGCATTGCACAGGGTGCTTCTGAAATTTGAGGCTCCAGAGGCATAGGGCTTCTGTTTGAGAAATACTTTTGTAAGTAGTGTCTGCTTCTTCCAGTTCTGGGCTGCATCAGGTGGCGTCTCACAGTGCTGATCCAAAACTCCCCTATGTAGCATTATGGGATGGTTTTACATCAACTGAAAAGAAGTGTCGCTGCATCTCCCCCCACCTCCCTGCGCCCCACAAATCAACTCCATTCAGTTTTTTCCGTCTACACAGACTGGCTGTGATTGTCTAGCATTTTGAAAAGGACTTTTATTCCAGCCCTTCCTAGAGACCCCAGGGGTTGAAGCTGGGATGTTTTGCATGCATCTGTCCAACCAATAACCCACAGGCTTTTCCAAATCTTGACTCTCCCAGTCTCCCTTAGCCGAACCCCTTAGGAAAAGCACTTTATGAATACAGCAATGGCAGCAAACTCATTGCTTACAAGTTCTTTCATTCATTGCATTATTGTCTGCTTCCTATGACTACAGGACATGGTGGTCCAATATCTGCCTCTTAGTTCATCAACTTGCATACAAAACTAGCTTCTAGTACTTACTGCTTTGAGGTTAGCATGACATGTGGGTAGCAGATGCAATCCCATAGCCATTGATGCAGTTGTAGATTCACTTCCTAATAACAGTTTTGAGAGGTGCTGGTATATTGATGCCCTCATCATCTGTGAACACTGCACCTTGGGAGTCCCAGGGAAATGAACTGGGAAACATTAATGTCCCACAGGCAAAAGCAAAAACAGAAACAGAAACAACCCTGGGGCATTAATACGGGGAAGGAAGCTGTTGCTATCTTTTTCAGTTCATTAGCATGGCAGTTAGTAGATTGGGAGACTTGGCAGGAGCTACCAGCAGGCTTGGGAGGACTGCGTAAGCTATTTTGGTCATTTGTTCATTTTCTGTGCTAGGAGAAAAGAAAGTCTGTTCCAGGCTTTAGTGCTAAATTGGGAAACATGATTATTTGGGAGGAAAGAATTCATCCTAAAAATATGAGGAAATGAGGCAAAATTTCTAAAGGGATAATATCAGTGTTTGGAGAACCTTTTCATGCATTAGAAGCTATTCAATTAAAACCTGAGAACAGTTTTTGTGTGTGTGCGTTCTGAACTTGGACAGCAAAAGTGAGAAAAACTCAGTGAACAATTTCAGTGAAGCCTTAGCAGTGGTGTCTTTGCTCGCATGCCTATTGTATACAGGCACAAAAGACAGAAATGAAAAATACCTGCTTATTCAGATTCTTTCTCACAGACAGACCATTAAAAGTGAAATCGGATCTTGAGGTGAAAACCTTGGTCACTAACACTTGTTCCCCTGCCACTTGTCAATTTCACACCACTCAGGCATGATCCCTGCACCTCTCCTTGTCATCTCTGCTGTGCTTCTTGTCAATTCTGTGCCAAAGAATGGGGAGGAAATTGGCAACCTGTACAAAGAGATCAGAAATGGAATAATTTGACAGAGAGAGAGTGGCAGAAGAACTCTGCAACGTTTGTACTTCTTCACAGCAGTTGGAGGGGGGCCTTCAAGAGAGAGAGAATTTGTGAAAATTAAGACATCAGGAATGCCAAACTGTGAGAGATCAGAAATGTTACTACCATGAAAGAAGAGAAGACTATGAATTGCTTCAGCACAAAGGCAAGGCGATTATGCTAAAGTAGGGAGCAAATGGGAGGTTTCCCAGGGACCAGAAGTATCTCATGAGAGTTCTTTTAGGCGGTCTATGCATCTAATAGCAAGGAAATGGTTGAGACTCATACAGTGGTAAGGAGCCTGCTGGAATAGTCTAAAGGAATGGTTCTCCTCGTCCAGATATCTGTGGTAAGCAGGAACCGAACACAAGAGTACCCTCCATGGTTTCCAGCAAGTGGTTTCCAGAAGCATCACTGCCTCTGCCCATGGAGACAGAGCGTAGATGGAGGGAACCCAGTGGTTCATCTAGTCTAACCCTCAAGAGAGAGTATCAGCACAAAAGGCATTCCAGATAGATTTCTTGTAAATCCTTTGGAAACTTACCAAGAAGGAGCTATCCTAACTTCCCCCTGGAGCTTATTCAATTTACTAGACTGCCATAGGAGTTCCTTATGATAATTCTTATGGGGTCAATAGCTATTAGTGAATCAAACTTAAACCACTGTCAGAGAATCCACTCCTATCTTAGATTTGTATTTTAAGACACCTCTCCTTGCGTGGAAGTGACAGAGATAAAAAAGCAGCAACACTGCAGTTGGTGCTCTTAAGAGTCATTGCTGTTATTTAGGGCCCGTGATTTCCCTTTCTTTCATTGTTCTTCCTCAACCTGCCACAGTTGACTTTATGCAAAGCTTGCTCCACAATCACTTCCCTGGCACAATTTATTTCCCATATTTCAAGCTGTGGGCTTTACCTTGCCAATGAAACCTACGATCTATCTACGGGTGCTTTTGTGGTTCTCCTCCCCCACAGTCAGCGAGCATCTCAATGGAGTCTGCCAAATCGCTCTTGCTACTAAATTATCTAGGATGACTGTGAAGGCTACTCAATAGGCAGTTTGCCCAGTTTGCTGTTGTAGGAGAGGCTTCTTTATATCATTTCTGTTACACAGTAAAATGAGGTACGCCGTCTGGATTTCTGGTTAGCTGATGCCTCACATTAAATTTCTAAAGGATGCTCCAGGCCTCCAGTTGATGGACTTTTGTATGACCATGAAGTCGCTGGTGCTGTGGGACCTCAGGATAACTTCTGGCAGTAGGGCAGTGACACTCTAAAAACCAATGGGATTACTTGTACATGTAGTATGGATGGTGGCAGCATGTTCAACAGAAAAATGGAGCCACAAATATTTACTGGAACGCTTCGGGTCTTTTTAAATGACCAAGTAAGTGGCAACATTTCCAAATGTTGCAATTTCACTTAGACAATATGATTGCTGTCTGTTTTTCTTTCCCCCTCTTTTTTAAAAAATTCTGTAACTTTTATCTCTAGTCAGTGGATAGTAAATACAGTGGTGCCTCGCAAGACGAAATTAATTCGTTCCGCAAGTTTTGTCGTCTTGCGATTTTTCCGTCTTGCGAAGCACGGTTTCCCATAGGAATGCATTGAAAATCAATTAATGTGTTCCTAGGAAAACCGACTTCAGACCAGGTCCGGGGACAGTCTGTCCCCCGACCTCTTCTGAAGGCTGGGGGGGGGGGGACCAAGGGCTTTTCTTCCCACCCCCAGCATTTTAAAAAACCCCGGGACAGCGGGGGACTTCTCCGCTGTCCCGGGCGATCTTAAAATGCTGATGGGCGGGAACGATGCCTCCGCTGTCGCCCGCCAGCATTTTAAAAAGCCCCAGGACAGCGGGGGACTTCTCCGCTGTCCGGGGCGATCTTAAAATGCTGGCGGGCGGGAGCAAAGCCTCCGCTGCTGCCCGCCAGCATTTTAAAAAGCCCCGGGACAGCGGGGGACTTCTCCGCTGTCCGGGGCGATCTTAAAATGCTGGCGGGTGGGAGCAAAGCCTCCGCTGCTGCCCGCCAGCATTTTAAAAAACCCCGGTACAGCGGGGGACTTCTCCGCTGTCCGGGGCGATCTTAAAATGCTGGCGGGCGGAAGCAAAGCCTCCGCTGCTGCCCGCCAGCATTTTAAAAAACCCCGGGACAGCGGGGGACTTCTCCGCTGTCCGGGGCGATCTTAAAATGCTGGCGGGCGGGAGCGATGCCTCCGCTGCCACCCGCCAGCATTTTAAAAAGCCCCGGGACAGCGGGGGACTTCTCCGCTGTCCGGGGCGATCTTAAAATGCTGGCGGGCGGGAGCGAAGCCTCCGCTGCCACCCGCCAGCATTTTAAAAAGCCCCGGGACAGCGGGGGACTTCTCCGCTGTCCCGGGGCGATTTAAAAGCCCCCGGGAAGGCAGGCAGGGGGGACAAAGACTTTTGCCCCCCGCTGGACTTCAGAAGAGGTCCTGGACCTCTTCTGAAGGCGGGCGGGGGGCAAAAGTCTATGCTCCCCCCTGCCTGCCTTCAAAAGCCCTCCGGGACTGCGGAGAAAGGCGCTGCGTTTCTCCGCTCTCCCGGGAAGGCAGGCAGGGGGGAGCAAAGACTTTTGCCCCCGCCGGCCTTCAGAAGAGGTCCTGGACCTCTTCTGAAGGCGGGCAGGGGGTGAAAGTCTTTGCTCCCCCCCCGCCTGCTTTCAAAAGCCGTCTGGGATAGCGGAGAAATGAAGGCTGGCGGCGGGAGGAGGTCTCTCCACCCGCCGCCAGCCTTCGGAGGAGGTCCGAGGACAGTGGGGAAGACGCGCTGCGCTTCCCCGCTGTCCCGGAGATTTCCCTATGGGCTTTTGTCTTGCGAAGGAAGCCCATAGGGAAATTCGTTTTGCGAAGCGCCTCCAAAACGGAAAAACCTTTCGTCTAGCGGGTTTTCCGTCTTGCGAGGCGTTCGTCTTGCGAGGTACCACTGTAAAGTATTGTTACAGATTTTGACAGGGGATGAAAGTCATGTAAACATTCCCACGTTTTACAGCTTTAACAAAGGATGCAAATGACCTATCTGTATGAATGTAGCTAGGGCAGGAAAAGTAGGAACTACAGAAATGTACCTATATGAAAAACAGAAAAGGGGGGAAATATGTGTATGATAGTCAGAGAGAGAGAGAGAGAGAGAGAGTGAGAGTGTTATGGTATGCTTCCTATAACAGGCTTAAAGCCTGACTCAGCCTCTTCAAATTAATGGGCTTCTTTTCAGGGGACTTAAGCCCAGTTCTCAATCATGTGAAAAGCAAACCTATACTTTGAAGTCCTGTGGCCGCATTCACCTCTGACAGAAACACCTGACACTTTGTTGAAGTTCCTGTGAGATTATGGAGGAAGCAAATTGAAGACCAAATGCCATTTAAAGTACGGTTGTACTTTCGCATGAAAATAGCAGTGCTCCCCACCTGACAAAATGATTATCGTTTTGAAAGTCTCATCCCGGGGATTCTTATTTGAGGTTAGGAAGTGCTGCCATGTGAATATGAAGATGAAGAGATTTAAGGGTGCTTCAACATCCTGGCACACGTAATTAGTAGCTTGGGTTTAGGACATTTGTGAAACCTGATAGTTTTGCTGACACTTATACCTGGACATTCCAATGGAGAATATGGTGAGGGAATCAGGTGCAGTGCAAATGAAGCCATATTGCTATTAAAGGTTTCTCTTGGGCGCAATGTGTAACTTGATGTGTGGGGTTTGCACTGCCCTAACCCTGTCCCATCTTCACTGACACAGAGGTAGCACTGTCAAAGCAGTCAGAAGTGGTTTCACGGTGGTGGTGTCATATATCACTCTATATCTTGTCAAACTGTCCATTTCATTTATATCCCTCCTCCTTCTGTATCAGCTAGAGTGACAGCTCCAGCAATTCCTGAATTCTGATAGTTTCGCCGCTGTAGTTCAGGCATTGGTAACCTCCAGATTGGATTACTGCAACCGTATGGTTGGTTTGGAATGCTACTGTGAGATGTTGATGGGTGTGCATTATTGACAGTGCATAGCACCTGGGCTGAAAGAGCTGTGTTGGCTGCCTATATGATGATGGACACATTTTAAGGTTTTGCTATTGATGTGTAAACTGATGGGTCCAGTTTACCTTCAGAGTGCCTTACCATGTATATCCTTACCCAGTCACTCAGTACTTGGGAGAGACGTTCTTAGTAGTGCCACATGTTCTCAAGGTTTAACTTACATCCATTATAAAGAGGGCCTTTGGTGTGGCAGTAGCCAATCCTATCAGTATTTAGGCTCCTTCTTAAAACACGTCTGTTCACCCAGGTTTGCCCTGAGGGTGATCCAGCTACATTGATGTATTCATTTAACCCCGGGGTCTGCAACCTGCGGCTCCGGAGCCGCACGTGGCTCTTTTACACCTTTGCTGCGGCTCCGGGGCGGATAATAGTGAGGGGAGGAGGCGCATTGTCCCCACTGTGGCGGGCGCTGTACTGGCTGTGACGTTGCATGGGGGCGGTGTGTGCGTTAGTCACACACCGTCCCAACGTCACCTTCCCGCCCGCTGTCAGATCAGAGGGCAGCGGCGCGCATGCTTTAAATGTCACAATGGTTTTGCGGCTCCCAGGTTTTTTTTTTTTCCTTCGGAAACGGGTCCAAGTGGCTCTTTTTGTCTTAAAGGTTGCAGACCCCTGATCTAACCTAACTGAGTTGTGAAGCATTTTACACTTGTTTTATTAATTTAATTTTACTGTTCGTTTTATGCTGTTCACTACTGAATTCATGTCTTCCAAGTGCCCTGGAAAAGATGGGACATCCCTTTTTTTCTTGTGAGATCTCGGTGGCCATCTTGTGTGCTCTTGTGCTGTGCTCTTGCCCCCCCCCCAAAAGCTCATTTTTTTTCAGGGCAGAGCAAGGTGCAGGTCATGTGACTTGCCTGGGAGCATGACCCAGAAGATGTGTGTCCTGGTTTTGTATGGGAAGGTATGCCGTTGTGATTTTTCCCCTTAATGCTGGTGGCCTAGTGGCTTTTTTTGGCAAATAAATGAGTGATGGAACTCAAGGCAGTGTGTGCAGGGTTCCCGGGTTCCCAGGCAGTCTCTTGCCTACCTTGCACATGGCTGCTGCATCAGGGCGTTGGCCCCTGACCCATCAGGCCTACAGGTGTCAGAACATTCCATTGTGTTGCCCTTCATTCAGTTGATTAATTGCCATTGTTCACTCATCGGGCAGAACTTTAGCTCATGGCAGTGCAAACCTTCATGATGGAAATATTAGTTCCTCAGTATTAGCATAATGCTGTGAACAGTAACACAGAACGAGTCTGGGCTCTTATTAAAGTACACAGACATCAAAACATGTCTTGCCAGCAGGGTTCGTTGATGAAAAAGGATGGCACTGTGGATTTTGGCCATATCAGTCTGCTCCAACTGTTTTATGTTCAACATAATGAGGGATGACACCCTAGGAAATATATATGCCTACTCTAGGTGGGAAGAAGGCATGAGATGGCTAATATTTGAAATGCTGGATGCAGTGATTGCTTATTGGGGATTAGTAGGAAAACATATGAAATAAATATTTCCAAAAGTTTTCAGTGGGGTGTGGCACTGGACTCAATACAAAGAAATGGCCCGTGCTGCTGGACACTCTCACACTCTTTCTCGCTCGTTCTCCTGATCCATGGAGCCGCCTTCTCTCATAATTTGAGATAAACGATAGAAACCTTGAGACATGACAATTATTCTGAATTGGTGGCTGACCCTTTTAGACATAGCAAAATCAGGTCCATATCAGGCTCAAATGGCACATGTGCTGCCCCATAAATACCTGAAGCTACTTTTGAGAGGTTCTTTGGTTGTTTCTGTGAGCACATCATATTGACAGCTATAAGCTATGATGATTAAACAGAACCTAACATGCTACTGGTCATGAGGTACTTGAGATGAGGTGTTTGTGTGTTTGTGCATTCACACACGCTGCTTTCATTTCCTGCTTCTGGGCTTCTTGGATGCATCTGGTATGCTAATGTGAAAAACAGCATAACAAACTAAATGGTGTGCTTCTGAAAGGCTCATGTTCTTAGGATAAGAAATGAGCATGGTCAATAGGGCTGTTGCAAGACATTTTGCTTCTTGAGGAGGAGCAGCAATCGCCAGAGAAGTCAAGGTGCCTAGTTGGGGATCGATGGGAAATTCAAATCTGAAATAGCCATCCCTCAAAATTCATACTTTTGCAATGCACTTCTCCAGCCAAGTACAGTGGTACCTCGGGTTACATACCCTTCAGGTTACAGACTCCGCTAACCCAGAAATATTACCTCGGGTTAAGAACTTTGCTTCAGGATGAGAACAAAAATCGTGCTCCGGCGGCGCGGCAGCAGAGGGAGGCCCCATTAGCTGAAGTGGTGCTTCCGGTTAAGAACAGTTTCAGGTTAAGAACGGACCTCCGGAACGAATTAAGTACTTAACCCGAGGTACCACTGTAGTGTGTACAGGGGAAAATGCATATAAATACGTATATTAGTGAGAATAACATGCAAACAACAACATACAAAAAAGCATTCTATTGTGGAAAATTGCTTGCAAGAAATGTGTTACGAGAAAGCAGCACAAAAATGCTGAGTCGTTTTTCTTAAGGATTTTTTAAAATGTGCAAATTGCTGCAGAAATGTGGAGAATTAAAAATGGAAAAATAAGAAATTGAGAAAAACAAAGACCAACCAATTTGCCCATCCCACTGCATAGTATCTAACTTATGGCCAAGTTATTTTGGCACCTGAGGCAGAAAATCCCACAAATGCTTCTTCCCATTTCTGAAATAATAATGATAGCTTAAATAATCAGCAATTTGCTGCACTTTCATGACACTCCACTACCTCACTATGCCTAATACCAGGGCTGGCCCTGGGGTTCAGATTGATCCTACTGCAGTTCCAGCAGGGCAAAAAATGTGACACACAATTGTTATCTGTTGTTGAACAGTATGGTCAAGTCTTCTTTTTGTGATGACTCCACAGCTGTTCTGAATTGGCATTCTTCTCTGAAATGCAACAACCTAACATGCAAGCATCCATATTAAAGCTGTTTCTTTAGTACACGGAAACATTCCACACTTAAGAGGATTTTGTAGAAGCATGTTTTGAGGCATCGTTATTTGCCCTGGTTTCAAAGCAACCCATGCGTGTCCAAAATGATAAATGATTCAGGTATGCCAAATATGATCTGTGGCATTTGTTTTCAGGGTTTTCCCTCCACCACCCTCTCATATTACTGCAGAAGATATTACGGCAACTATTCTGTCTGCCTCATATAAAAACCTAGTATTATATTGAAAACACACTTTGCCCATGACACAAAAACAGCATGGCAGCTCCTCATTCCTGTGCACGAGACTTCCTCTTATGACCCTTGAACACTGTGGGACATCAGCACACAAATATTTTCAGTGATGACTGCCATATCCAAGTACATTGTTTAGTTACCCATCCTAGTGATGGGTAAACTCTTTTTGCGCAATTTGGAATTGGTCTTCTTGGGAATATTTGGGAATATATCACGATGTCCTCCCATGGGCATTCCAGGAAAGCTACCTGGTGCCAGAGTCTATAAAGGTCTGTTTCTATTCTTTTCAACATGGCAGCAAGCAGAACATTACAGCAGAGCTTAAAAGTAGTTATTCTATTTCCAAAATAATCTCTCTCATTTTCTTGTTTTGTATGTTCATTGACTGTCTCTTTAGCAGGTGAAAGCTGTATAAGGAAATCAACATTTCTGAATGGCATGACTTTTGTTAATCAGTGTTTACAAGCCGCAGGCCTTCAAGAAGTTCTTGCAGGTTTCCAAATATAATCAGGAAATAGGATTATACAACCCTTCCCTTTTAATTTTTTTCCTAATCTCAAATTCTCATTAAAGAGTTAAGTGAGCTGTTTCTTTCTCCCTGTCTTTCACGGAGTATTGCTTGTGGTGTCTTCCTTTGTTCCAGTTCACAAATGTGTCAACTGTGTATACATCTGAACATACATACTGGTGATTATTTTAGGGCCCAATCTACTTGTAGTCATGTGCAACATGTTGTGTTTGATACATATAGAGATGGGCAAGCACCTCCATTTGTATCAAAATGAACACTGAACTGGTTTAATGGAGCTTAAATGAACACCACAATACAGTGGTGCCCCGCAAGACGAATTCCTCGCAAGACGAAAAACTCGCTAGACGAAAGGGTTTTTCGGTTTTGCGTTGCTTCGCTAGACGAATTTCCCTATGGGCTTGCTTCGCAAGATGAAAACGTCTTGCGCTTTTTTTTTTAAAGCCACTTGAAGAGGTGCAGTTGCGACGGACCGTGCTTCGCAAGACGAAAAACATCGCAAGACGAAAAGACTCGCGGAACGAATTCTTTTCGTCTTGCGAGGCACCACTGTATGGTGGTCAATTTCATTATCTACATTAGCTGTGCACAAAGAATATCCAAGCTTGACCAAGACAACTCTATTGAATTTGGGCAGCTGATAACCAAAGTTCATCATTCCAGATACTCTTGCAACATACCTGAATGATTAATTCCTTCTCTACTCAAATACTTGAGGTAAAGACTTGCAACAACAAAGTAAATTGAGGTTTTAACATTGGATTCTTGATGTTTGCTCATGAAAACAGTACTTAGAGATTATTCTTCAACACAATTACTGTTTGTTGCTTTCTAATGGCACTGCTCTAACATTAGTGGCCCCAGCTAACGATACAGCAAGGAGGAAAACTGCAAGGTCATATGGGTGTGCTTAACAGCAGGGTGTGTGGGCTGTGGGGGTGTGTGGGAGTTGAATTGGGGGGGACAGTTTGCCCAGTCCTTTGCCACCCAGTGTGAGGCTGCATAATTTGCTCCATGAAGAGCCAACGCCTTCCATGAATGTAAGCAGCTCCTGCTATGAATTGCCTGTGCCAGGAGCATTGAATCACAGACACCTAATGACCAGGAGTGGGCGAGAGAAACATCCCAGAATTAATATGCAGGCAAACTTCTGCTGTATTTATGAATAGCTTTGCACAAGCAGAAGAGAAGGAACCACTATGCCAAACATCCGAAGCAAGTAGAAACACTGTTTAAAATCTGATATAAAGAATACCTTAGCTAATAATAATAATAATAATAATAATAATAATAATAATAATAATATTTTATTTATACCCCACCCTTCCTGGTTCAAAAAACTGGGCTCAGGGCGGCTAACAACAAATTTAAAACACTTAATTGATGCAACAAAAAACAGCATAAAATACAGTATAAAACGTGAATAACAATAAATTCAGAATTCAAAATCAATTTAGGGGGAAATCCATCCAATAAATATTAGATGATCACCAGGGCTAGCTGGCTAAATTAGTCTTATTTGGACCAGCGAGGAGACCAGGGGAGAATTAGCTGTGGGATCCCAGAGTGGGTAATCTTCATAAAAAGGGGAGGGGAGGGGAAGGGAAGGGAAGGAAGGGGAATAAAAGATCAGGCTATGTTCAAATTGAAAGCCAGACGGAATAGCTCTGTCTTACAGGCCTTGCAGAAGGAAGTTAAATCCTGCAGGGCCCTGGTCTCATGGGACAGAGCATTCCACCAGGTCGGAGCCATCACTGAGAAGGCCCTGGCCCTGGTGGAGGATAATCTGATGTACCCAAATGTTTCTGTAACATTGCGTTGCATTGCTCTGTGTGTGTGTGTGTGTGTGTGTGTGTGTGTGTGTGTGTGTATGAGAATGTCAGTTAGAAGGGACGATCATTGTATACACCACAGGGCCCAGAATGGAAAGATATTAGTGAGTGTGTTAACACATAAAGGGTACCTATGTTAAACACCCAAGGAATTGGGGAAAGGAAAGTAGTTCTCTATTGAGAAGAATTAACATAATAAAAATGAGCATACTTCCTAGGATCCTATTTTTATTACATAACCTCCTCGCCTCTAGATTGAATTTAGTGGGAGAAAAATGGCAAAAGATAATTGCTAAGTTTATATGCAAAGACCAAAAGCCAAGAGCATCCAGAAAGGTTGGGAAAGTAGAGGAAAATGAAAGGTGGTTGGCCACCCATGAAATAAGCCAATGATTTGATGCAGCAGGTTTGTTATGGTTAATGCAATGGCAAAGTCCAAAGGATAGCTATAACAGGCCAATAGAGAAATACTTAGTGGAGACCAATAATAGGAATCTATTGTGGGTAAGTGGAAAAGACAGGCAAACCATGGTCATTATGAAATTGAACCCATTCATTGCATTCCAAATCTTGTACCCAAAGGTTTTGACTCTTCCTAGCTCTTGATTTTTTTTAAAAAAGCACTGGAATAGAATAAAATAAACCCCTAACCATGAAATCCTGTGTATGTGTACTTAGAATGGGACTGAAATTCTATAGTCTGGAGGGACTGGAGTTCACAGGGGCTTTCTCCTAAGTAAGAGGCTATTGGGCTACAGCTTAAATGTTTCCTAGAAAGTCGTATGTTTCTACGCACAGCATTGCTTTGCATTCCTTCTGATGGTTGTATAAATGATTAATAGGCAGAGGGTCTGCTCAGCTTGACAAGCTTCCAGTCTGAGGGGCAGCCTGATTCAATGGGGTCCTTTTGCATTAAAATGAAGCTTCCTGTGCTTGCCCTCTCTGACATCTCTCACAGGAACGTGTCAGTTTGCTGACTGAAGCTGCTGTAAGAGGGAGGGAGGGGGATCTTAAAACAAATGGATATGCCAAACTATCCCATGGTTGCATTCTTGACTGCGTGAACGATTAATAGGTGAAGAAAGGGTCATCTTGGTTTTACCTCAGTTTCGGCTTCAGGCCCACTGCCTTGTGTATGTTTTAACACCTGAATTAAAAATCCACACCAAACTTATGGAGTAGACCAGAGGTTTGCAACCTTTTTCCTCCCATGGTTCCCTTGACCAACTACAGTCTTTCTGCGGCACCCCTGTGGGGCTCAGGAGCCCAGTTACGTCACCCCTTGCCTGCAGAGCTGGCAGCCTCTCATCCTTTTTTGAACACCCTTCCTTGTGGAGTCTTCCCCTAGCCGCCTCCTCTTCTCCTTGGGAGTCCTCCGGGCAGCTGCTGCCACCGCCTCTGGTCTCAGAGCTGCTCACCCCCCAGCCCAAAGAGTGCCTCCTCACCCTGCCCCACAGGGGCCTGGGATTTGTCTGTCCATTCCCAACAGCAAGGGCTGATGGAATGGCTGGCTGGGCTCCCTTGCCTGTTTGTTTGCTTGATTGCTCTGAGGCTGCCTCAGCTCCTGGCAACCAGCACTCCCTGGCCAGCCCCAGAGGACCATTCGCCTGCAGAGCTTGTAGCCAGGGCCTCTGCAACAAAGAGTTTGTTATGTACTAAAGTTCTCACCCTGGGACAGCAGGGGGATACTGTAGATAGTTTTCACTCAGGTCCACTTATGCAAATAAATTGAAAGTGACATTCAGTGATTGGATAGTTACAGAAAATTGTTACTGTTGCATTGTAGTGGAGCTCTATATAAGCAGGCTGGCTGAACCCTTCAGTTCTGGCCTGTGAATAAACAAGAGCTGTTTGAAGAATCGCTGTGTCGTCTGATATGTTCACCCACAACTTAACACAGTTGTGCAAGTCTTTGCGAGGCAGAGACATGGGAGGGCATAAGAGGATGGAGGTAAGGAAGGAAAGAGGGCAATGTTGCCCAGGGCACCCCCGACCATCATTCAAGGTGACCCAGGATTCCACGGCACACTGGTTGGAAACCAGTGGAGTAGACTGATCTTGTTTGCACTCATTACTTCCTTTACCCACTGACATATATATTAAAAAACTGCTTGGAACCCAGACTGCTTCCTTCAGCCTCCTTGGCTGCACTAGGGAGTTTCTGGTGGTGAATTCTGCATGGAGGCCAATCCAGGTGGGATTCAGCTGACAGGGAGCCCCACTTCCGAAGGAATAATTGGGAGCTCTCTTGAGCTTGTTCCTCTCTAGCTGCATCCCTACCTGCCCCACACTTGATGCCACAGAAATGTCAGGTGTGGGGCAGCTAGGCATAGTTTGAGAGACATGGCCTCATGGACCAAATTGGGCTCATGTGACAACTAATTAGGCCCAAGAGGCAGAGCTTCCTCACCTCTGATGTAGCAAAGAGATAAAGGATGCTTTTGCTGCAAGCTGACAGGGAGCCATTGGGAAGTGTGTGTGTGTGTGTGTAATTTAAATTGTCTGCTTGTACCAACACCATGCATTTAAAACATGTGGCTTCCACCAAAGGGTCCTGGGAATTGTAGTTTATTAAGGGTGCTGGGAATTCTAGCTCTGTGAGGGGTAAGCTCCATTTCCCAGGATTCTTTGGGGAAAGCCATGTGTTTAAGATGTGCTTTCGGCGTATGGTGTGTGGATGTGACTGTGTGTGAAAACATTCTTATTTTAAAATTTATACTAAGTTACTGCAAAAGCTTGTTCAACTGGGACAAGCAATATAGTCCTTTCATTGGCTCCCAAATCATAAAATATAAACCAGGATATTCTGAACTGGGAGGAAGATTTACTATTTATTATTACATTTATATCCCACCTTTCTTCCCAAGGAACTCAAGGATCTCCTCCTCCCCATTTTATTCTCAAAACAACCCCGTTAGGCTGAGAGACAGCAACTGGCCCAAGGTCATCTCATAGGCATCATGGCTTAGTCCAGTTTTAAACTCTGTCCAGGTCCTAATCCAAGCCCTAACCACTAGACATCATTGCCTAATATCAGACATCAGACAACAGTGTCCACAAATTTTCTTTTAGTCCTGCAGTACTACGCATTATGTGGGGACTACAACCTAAAGTTTCACATCAAAAATGACTGATTTGTAGAAAGGACTTTATAATCTGAAAATATAATCTGATATACTCATATGTGCTTTTATAACCCCCAAAAATCTTAATAATTTTTTTAAAAATCTGGGGACAAGGGGAGAGTAAGAAAATGGCATAAATGGCTGGACTTCTCATGTATAATGACAGCCATTTCCTGTTGAGCCTCAGGCTCTGCTAAGGCAAAAGAAATAGGATATTGCCTATGCAGGTAAAGACTACTTTTTTGCATGTTATATTATTCACGGACAAAGCAATTTTAATGGATGTAAACATAAATATGCATCCTTTCAGTTTTTGTGGCCTTTAAAACCTAGGCTGCATTCATACCATATTTTAACACCCCCCTCCCCAAATCCTGTGTAATTTGTTAAAGATGGTAGTTCTGTGAGTGTAAGTTATATCTCCCAAGGTCCTTTGAGGAGCAGTTTTAAATGTATAGTCTGCACACAGTTTTGGGGTGTCTTATCCCCACCCCAGAATAAGCAGGATATGTTTAGCTAACAAAAACCAAAAAAGCAATGCAGGATCCATTTTGTTTGGCCTCCTCCCTGATGTCAAAGAAGACTGACAAACTATTTTACCTGTGGAATCATCAACAACAAAGCAGGGAAACACGGGGTCCTCCACATGTTGCTGAACTACAACTATAATAATAATAATTTATTATTTATACCCCGCCTATCTGGCTGAGTTTCCCCAGCCACTCTGGGCGGCTTCCAATCAAGTGTTAAAAACAATACAGCATTAAATATTAAAAGCTTCCCTAAACAGGGCTGCCTTCAAATGTCTTTTAAAGATAGGATAGCTGCTTATTTCCTTCACATCTGAAGGGAAGGTGTTCCACAGGGCGGGCGCCACTACCGAGAAGGCCCTCTGTCTGGTTCCCTGTAACCTCACTTCTCGCAATGAGGGAACCGCCAGAAGGCCCTCGGCGCTGGATCTCAGTGTCCGGGCTGAACGATGTGGGTGGAGACGCTCCTTCAGCCCCAGCTATCAGGTCCAGTTTTCAGGGCTTGTGGGACTTGGGTTTCAGCAACATCTGGAGGTTCCCCAGCCCTGCTGTATGTTCTGTCTGTTTGTACTGTTTGTAGATATGCAATGACTAGTTGAAGGATATTAGGATGTAAAAGGGGACCTTGTGAGGACCATGCCCCTGGCAGTTATGGGGAAAGAACAGGAAGAGGTTGAGAGTGAAAGAGGAAACAAGTTATGCAAGTATGTTGCATGAGTCAAGCTTAAGGATGAGCCTTGCTTAAGGGAGCATGCGTGGAAGAGGAAGAAGCAGGAACCAATGAGAAAATGCCAACAAAACATTGAGCGAGCCATATAAGGGAATAAATGAAAAGGCGTTATGTGACTGGGTGAAGGAGGTGAGATGACACGAGGGATGGGATAATGAGAAGGGTATAAAAATGCTTGCCTGTTTGCTGTAAACGCGGCCAGCCTTTGGAAGCGATTCCGCTGGCCGCTTCTGCGCAGAACTGAATAAACTCTTTCTCCGTGAACCACACCCTGGTGTTCTTTGACTCCTCTATCTTCCCCCGTGGGGGTACGTGCTCCAGTGAACAAGGTAAAAGGCTTCATAGTAACAGCTTTTGATCAATGCATAAAAAGAATGAAAAATTAACAGTATTTAACAAGACTTTTCTGAAACATTTACTTGTCTCTGCAGCTGTTAAATACAACCAGTGATCTTTACACACACCCTGCACTGCATTAAGAAGACTATGCATACCGGAAAGGATGGTTCTGTGATGATTCTTTTAGCTGTAAACATTACAGTGCATCCTTTTTAAAAAAAGATTCTGCTGCATTTTAATTACAGGAAATGGTTCAGGAGCAAACACCCAATGGGGGTACAGTGGAATCTAGGTTGGTTAGTTCTTCAACGCACAACCCACCAAACATTTCTTGTGTACAATCCTCAAAGAAGTGAACAGCCCCAAAGAAGTGAACAGTTAATTCAATGGGGTTTGTGCAGGGAGACTTCACTTTGAGTGAATTGCACCTTTGGCTTTTAATAAATGCAGGAAGGAGGATATAGGGCATTTGATAGCTTTAATAATTCATAACCATGGAGCCTTTTCATGTCTCTCTCTCTCTCTCTCTCTCTCTCTCTCTCTCTCTCACACACACACACACACACACACACACACACACACACACACAGACTTCTGAAAAGAAAAGAGGTGTGTTGAGGGAATGACATGAAAAGCACCACTTTGATGGCAAAACCAAACAGGAAAAAAAAAATCAAATATTGATCCATATTGCTCCGGCCACTTGCAGTTCAACAGCGATGGCTTTGGAAGAACACTCCTCAGCTCCTCTCTGGAAATGAATTTATGTCTTCCTCCTCTTTTTTTCTGAGCAGATGCAGCTCAGAAAGCAGGGTTTACAGCCAAGATGACTATGAGGAGCTAAATTCCCCCCCACAACCCAGCAATGGATTTAATGGGCTAAAATTGAGATTTGCAAAAATGGTATTCAAGCAGTAAGTGTTCTTTCTTTTGGTAAGAAGTGTGTTTTGGCCTAGGTAAAATTCCATTGTCAGCCTGTGCTGCAAGCTCAGCCTAAAAATAAAGGAGAAGCAATGATAATTAAACTATGCAGGAGCAGGAAATATGTTTAGTACAGAGGATTAGATTACAAAGAAGCAAACTGGAGGGCTGCAGCTAATTTAAATGTTATTTTTCTACATAATTAACAGGCCCCTTTTACATCATTCTGTGTATTTCCGATTGGTTATTAAGCCCAGATCCCACCTCCCTCCCCACAAAATGTTGGGCTTTTCTAAAAATACCCTCTTGCTACTAACTCCCAACAAGCCTGAATCTTTCATAAGGATTTGCATGATCCACTCAAATGTTAACATTTCAGTGATGATATCACAATAGACAAACACGGCAGGAGCCGACAGTTGTCCTGTGTTAGTTCTTAGGTAAGTCTATATATAAAATAGATGGCAGATGAAGGGCCCCTCCGACTTCCTTGTACAATATTATGCATTCATGAGGATTTGTGCTCATGATAGTCTTAGGGTGGTTATACGTGATCTCGCTTTCACATGGCATTTCCAACCAGTGTTTGTTCTGTAACTTCTTGCTGAAATCCTGCAACTTTTCATGCTGCAAATGATCTAGATAGTTTTCTGTTTACCCTGCTTTTGTGGTACCCCTCCAGAAATCAGTATTGTTGTAATTTTGGGGGAAGTGATGCAGAACAACTAGTAAAAGCAGAGTGATGTGTGGACGGTCCAATATTTCATTTATTATACTGTATTTCTATGCCGCATTTCGCTCACACGAGTCACAAAGCGGTTTGCATACAATAAATAATATTATAGTAGAACATCACAATTGCAACATAAATTATAAGAAATAAGGAATAAATCATCAATAGAACAACTGCCTTCTATAAAACCCTATTAACAAGACGGCTGAAAAAATAAATGGCACAAGCACAAAAAAGACGTATTATAAAATTCACAAAGTGTTAGAGCACTCATAATCCACAAAACAACACTGACAACATTAATGAACTAACAACCAAAAACAAACTTAGCACTGCTGAATTCACACAAACACTCTCCTCACCCCCATGACACACAGTCTTCTATTCAGTTCATCAAAAAGCACATTCACATAATGGCCGTGGTAGCAACTTCCTTCTGAAATCTGGCAAGCAGAGGGTCCCGTTCCTCTCCACCACTATCTAGTGAGCACTGATGAATCTTACTTACATATTCTGTTGAAAAATATCGGCTGATGAAGACCACAGTGGTACCTTGGGTTAAGAACTTAATTCGTTCTGGAGGTCCATTCTTAACCTGAAACTGTTCTTAACCTGAGGTACCACTTTAGCTAATGGGGCCTCCCACTACCGCCATGCTGCTGCTGCGTGATTTCTGTTCTCATCCTGAAGCAAAGTTCTTAACCTGAGGTACTATTTCTGGGTTAATGGAGCCTATAACCTGAAGCGCCTGTAACCCAAGGTACCACTGTATTACGAAACAGTAGTATCATTCTGGAGACACTGTCCTTTTGAGGCTTTTGAGACATCTTCCATTGAAACTTTTGAAAGACTATTGAGAGACTTTACTACTGAAACTTTTGAGACGTCTTCTGTTGAAACTTTTGAAAGACTATTGTGAGACTGTCCTTAGATATCTCTTTTGAATACACGGCTTAACGGTTCTCGCTACCACTCTGTTATTTTGTACATATGAACTTTGATTGGCTTACTCCTACAATTTGAATGATTGTTGTTGTTGTTTAGTCGTTCAGTTGTGTCCGACTCTTCATGACCCCATGGACCAGAGCACGCCAGGCACTCCTGTCTTCCACTGCTTCCCGTAGTTTGGTCAAACTCATGCTGGTAGCTTCGAGGACACTGTCCAACCATCTCGTCCTCTGAATTTGAATGATATCATTATTCTATTATATATTCTCTACTAACTATTAGCTTACGTATTGTGATTGGTTCTTATTGCAACACAGGGGTTTATTTTTGGTTCCAGTTGAAAACCAGGCAGGTAGCAACTTCTGTGTAATTCATTTATTATCATGTAGTACAAAAGCTGAAGATGGAATCATCTGAGGCACTGCATGGAGAACATTCAAGGTTTGTTCAGGGTCACAAAGGAATTTGTGGTATAGCTGAGAATTGAATTAAGGTTGTATAGTCCTTGGCCCAGGGTTTTAACTATAAAACAATACCTACATTGCCTCCTCTGTTATGCCCTACCTTTTCAAAGCAATCAGTGACTGAAAACAAACCCAGGATAATAATGTACTTCTTCATCCTCTTTTGATTACCTGCTACTACCAATTTAGGTGGCAGTACATTACATACTTGGACCAGCAGCATTTGCAGTCCAGTAAATGAACACTAAAACATGAAAAACATCCTTTTGATTTAAGATGCTTGAGAAAGCGTTTCTGTGTAGTCAAAGTAACTCAGTACTCACATACTCCTTTGGGTAGGAGGAAAAGAAAAGTCAATGTAATGCAATAGATGGAAGGAAATCTAATTATAATAGTAACCGAAACAGCTACAAATAAACCAGCAGAATCTTTAAAGAAAGAAAGAATTCCAGCTCACTATCTGTTTTCTTCAAATCAGCTATGGGATCCACTGTTTGACCAATCAGTCCTTTATGCTGGTGTAAATGTTGCTTCCAGTCTAGATTTGCAGCAAACTCATTATTCTGGTGAATGACTTGTATCAGGGAATCAATTGGGGAAGTACAACCATTTTGGACCTCTCAATAGCTTTTGATACAATTGAGCATGGTATCATTCTGGACCATCTTGCTGAGATTGGCGGTGCTTTTGTGACCACTGTTCCATCATTCGGCTGTTGGCCTTTAGGGTGCCACAATATTCCATCTTATCTTTCATGCATTTTGAAATCTACTAGTGGAAGAAGCCATCTGGCAATTTGGGCTGCAATGTCATCACTATGCAGATTGCATTCAACTCTCTCTTTTCCTTCATCTGATCCCAGGAAGACCATAGAAGGTGTCTGGAAGCACTCTTGGGTTGTATGAGGGCAAAAGGCTGAAACAATATCCTGACATAATGAATTTCAGTAAGGCTTTTGGCAAAGTTCTCCATGATATTCTTGTGAAGAAACTGGTAAAATCTGGGCTGGACAACGTAACTGTTAGGTGGATTCATAGCTGGTTGATTGCCTAAACACGAAGAGTGCTCACTAATGATTCCTCGTCATTCTGGGGGAAAATGTGACATGTGGGGTGCTGCAGGGTTCTGTCCTGGGCCTGTTGTTGTTCAACACCTTTATAAACAACTTGGATGAAGGAACTGAGGGGATGCCCATCAAATTTGCAGATGGCACCAAGGGTAGCCAATGCCGCAGAAGGCACAATCAGGATTCAAGATTAACAGATTGGAGAACTGGGCCCAAATTAACAAAATGAATTTCAATAGGGACAAATGTCAAGTTCTGCACTTAGGCAGGAAGAACCATCTGCACAAATATAAGACGAAGGACACCTGGTCTGCCAGTAACAAAAGGATCTAGGAGTCTTAGTAGACCACAAGCTTAACGATAACGATATCAGTATCTTTATTGTCATTGTCCCATGCAGAACAATGAAATTGAAAAACTACATAAAACTACATAAAAACTACATAAAACTACCACAAAACTACATAAAAACTACATAAAACTACCACAAAACTACATAAAAACTACATAAAACTACTACCAAACTACAAGTCATCAGTGTGATGTTAACCTGAGTCATCAGTGTGATGTTGCAGCAAAGAAAGCTAATGCTATTCTAGGCTGCATAAACAGAAAGGAGATTCAGACTGACCTTCAGGAAGAACTTTCTGGTGGTAGGAGCTGTTCAACAGTGAAATGGACTCCCTTAGAAGGTTGTAGACTCTCCTTCCTTGGAGGTTTTTCAGCAGAGTTTGGATGGCCATCTGTCACGGATGCTTTAGATGAGATTCCTGCATTGCAGGGTCTTAGAAGGGACCCTTGAGGGTCATCTAAAAAAGGTAAAGGTAAAGGTAAACGTACCCCTGACCGTTAGGTCCAGTTGCAGACGACTCTGGGGTTGCACGCTCATCTTGCTTTACTGGCCGAGGGAGCTGACGTTTGTCTGCAGACAGTTTTTCCAGGTCATGTGGCCAGCATGACTAAGCCGCTTCTGGCGAACCAGAGCAGTGCACAGAAATGCTGTTTACCTTCCTGCTGGAGCGGTACCTATTTATCTACTTGCACTTGACATGCTTTTGAACTGCTAGGTTGGCAAGAGCTTGAGGGTCATTTACAACTCTACAATTCTATGGTTCTATGATTCTAAGTCCTGTGTGTGTGATCTGGACCAGAGGTGGATTACTGGTTCTGGAAACCAAGGGCATAGCATTAAGTCCAGGGGAACTCCCAGATTATCTTTGGAGGTGTAGATTGTGTTGGTGGACTGAGTGCTTTTCAACAGCTTCAGTTGGTTTACCAGCAGAGGGCCCATTTAGGGAAAACATACAGTGGTACCTAAGGCTACATACGCTTCAGGTTACACACTCAGCTAACCTAGAAATAGTGCTTCAGGTTAAGAACTTTGCTTCAGGATAAGAACAGAAATCGGGTTCCGGCGGCGCGGCGGCAGCAGGAGGCCCCATTAGCTAAAGTGGTGCTTCAGGTTAAGAACAGTTTCAGGTTAAGTACAGACCTCCGGAATGAATTAAGTACTTAACCTGAGGTACCACTGTACTTTGGAACATAGGAAGCACATTTTAACTGAGTTGGACTATTAGTCCATCCAACTCATGGCAGAGCACTTTGGAAGACTAAGCCACAGCTTTCATTATTTAGAGTGGATTATTATTATTATTATTTTTCTTAGTGGCTTTCCTCACAGAAATGACTCAAAGTGACTTAACAAACACAATAGAAATGCTAAAAGCAATTACAGCAAGCATAATCAATAAAAAAACTAAAAGCCAAGCAAGCACATCTATACAAATAAAACTCAGGCCAAGAAGGCCACAAAACCCTTCAGATTAAGGACCAAAAGCCCAGATAAAGAGGAAAGTTTTTGCCTGGTATCTAAAACTAGACAAAGACGGTGACAGTTGATCCTCCCTGAGGAAAGGATTCCACAAGTGGGGGAGCCATGACTGAAAAGGCTGATAACTGAAAAGGTTATCATATTGTCACCCTCTGGACTTCCTGTGAGGTGGGTACCTGAGTAAGGGCCTCAAATAACATTCAGGTCAATTTATGTGGGGAGAAGTGGTCCATGAGATACTGGGGTCCTGATCCTTTATAGGTCAAAACCAGTACTTTACACTGAGTTCTGAAACTAATAGGTAGCCAGCATCATCAGGTCAGGATTGGTGTTATGTGTTGAAACTGGAGACCGTCTTGCTTCAGTGAGCAACCTGGCTGCTAAATTCTGCACCAACTGCAATTTCTGAACTGACCTCAAAGGCAACCCCATGTATAGCACATAGCAGTAATATAATCTAAGGATTACCAGAGCATAGACAATAGAAGTTAAGCCCCTCTATACTCTTGGTCAGCAAGTACTAGGTCAGGAAAGGCTGTTCTTGGTGGATGGAAGAGTTTAGAAACCTAAAACAGTTCTTATCTGGGAGCAGAATTGCTTCAAATAAATGTAACGTGAGATAATGTTTGTAACACCCTGAGACCAACAGCATTCCAAACAACTTCACAAGCAAGCCAGGCACCTGTCCTTAAGATTTTGAGCCAACAGAATTTTCTAGTAGCACTACACATTCTGGGCTACCTCTAGCCAAACATTTTGAAAGAACTGGCTCCCAGTGGATTTCCATAGCATGTCTGCTGCTGGGTTTTTTGAACTTTTAAACTTTTGCTCTACAACATACTGTAATTACCATGCGTCCTTCTGCATCTGTGCTGCAGAATTCTCCCTTGTGCCTCTCCAAGACTGTGGCTGGCTTAGCAGATCACAATAATAGTCCCTAGATAGATATTCCATATGTCAATTAACTGTTCAGCTGCTAGCCATGTGTTCTAGAATCTATCCAATGTGTTGATGCAGAAATCATCCGTCAGAAGGAAGCTGCCACAACAATTGTCTTGCGTGGATCAACATGGATTTTCTTATTGCCGCCCCCTCAAATTTTATGTTCGTTTAATCACCAAATCCTTCAAAATCACTAACGCATAGTGCTCTTTCCCACATATTTCTCTCCAGCCCCCCGAAGGAATGCGTCTTAATACAGACTTGAAGAGCTTCTAATTAGCAATGAAGCAAACTACTGGAGACTGAATGTGGACTTTGCAGAATGTTTACACCATAAAAAGTTGCAGGGTGCCCATTATCTTTGCCATTCACTAATATAATTAACTATGCATAGTGGCACAATTAGCTACATCCCAGCTTTATATTCCACAGGCATTGTGGTGGGGACCACAAGCAATCAATCTTGTTAATGGAAATGGGAAATCCTGGTGTGAGCTTCAATCTTTCATTTCCCTAGGCAGGTATTTTGAAAACAAAATACTCTCAGGACTGCTTCATATTTCCAGTGAGTCCCTTGCAGGTATCTCTGGGAGCACGCAGCACTGTCAGACTTGTGATGGGAGGGTGGGCACATGGAACCATGACTTATATAGACCAGCGATGGGAGCTTCAGGTGTATGAACCAGATTTCAGTCCTTTAAATCAAGAGGAGTTTTGAAATATGTGGATTCTGGCAACTCCAGAGAAAGGAATCCACAAACTCCATGTTTCTAAGGCTGAGGAAGACCCAGAACATTTCAGATAAGCAAAGCTGTCTTCTACCAAACAGTGAAATTTGGCTTTCATTATGCATTGTGTGCTCTCTATTTATTTGGAAAAATCAGCTTCTGTACTGCTCCCATGTTTTGTAACTTTGATTACTTTTTTGTTTGTCTGCACTTATGATTTTACATTAATGAAAACTACTTTTTTAAAAAAGCAATTTGGGGGCTATTATAAGCAGCAGCTGAAAGGGAAAGAGGAAGCTAGACAATGGTAGCTCATATTTTGTGTAGCTGTACTGGATGTCATTATCTTGCTTCAGAAAAGAATACACACACTGATGGTGACACACCTAGTAGGTGGCATTAAGTACTCTCTTAAGGCAGTTAATTTCTCAGTTGATGGGGTTGGTATCCTGTGGTGGGTGTCAGGGTTGATGGCCTGGTGGAAGGCAGATGGTCCTGACAGGAAATGAAACAATTCTATGAGCAACTCAGCCTGTACCCAAAAGGCATTGCTCAGACTGAGAAGCCAAGTCAGTATCAGCAGCTTGTAAGACCAAATGGGACCCTTTTAGCTCCTAGTATCACTTGATTCTTGCTGGGTTTCAGCTGAAGAGGTGGTGCTGTACCACAGCAGAGATCTGTGCAGCAGTTCCCTATTATCCCCTAGTGACAGAAGTAGTAAGGTGCCCTTGGTCCCACTCCAGAGTGCAAACAGAGCAGCAGTAGGCACTATCCTCAGGCAGCGGCTGTAGTCCAGCACTCATGACGACACTATCCTGAGGCCCCTTTTCTGTCACTTTGGAGAGTACTGAGGAGCAACCGCTGTAAGTGTTAGGATACTGATGTTCCGTTCCACCCTAAGAGGAACAGATATGTGGATTGTTGTATGTCACATGTCTGTTTACATTCCAGCACAGCTTGCTGGGAACTTCTGTCTGTGTATAGCTTTTGCTTAGTGCTTCCTGCTCTTGGACATGAAAGAGAGCAGACATGTTTTTCTTTGTCCTGATCTATGCTGAATAAACTGTTTGTAAATAGGCTTTTTTTGTAGGGACGCGGGTGGCGCTGTGGGTTAAACCACAGAGCCTAGGACTTGCTGATCAGAAGGTCGGTGGTTCGAATCCCCAGGACGGGGTGAGCTCCCGTTGCTCGGTCCCTGCTCCTGCCAACCTAGCAGTTCCAAAGCACATCAAAGTGCAAGTAGATAAATAGGTACCGCTCCGGCGGGAAGTTAAACAGCGTTTCCGTGCACTGCTCTGGTTTGCCAGAAGCGGCTTAGTCATGTTGGCCACATGACCCGGAAGCTGTACGCCGGCTCCCTCGGCCAGTAAAGCGAGATGAGCGCCGCAACCCCAGAGTTGGTCACGACTGAACCTAATGTTCAGGGGTCCCTTTACCTTTACCTTTTAAAATATGCTTTACATATGCCTCTGTCTGCCACTTCTGTTGCATGCTATTCACTCTGCTGATTGAGGCGTGCTCAAGCTTCTGAAGGCTTCTGAAGCTGTGTGCCACTGTTCTGATGCTGTTCCAAGGACCGGAGTTCGCCTGGCTGCTGGCCGGTGGGCTGGAGCCAGCTGGGGGCCTGCAAATTGCCCCCGTTCCCTTGGACACATCCCAGCAGTAAATGCCCCAAATACCCTATACAGTGGCACTATGTCAGTGTGGGCAGCCACCTGGCGATTGTCAGAGAAGCCCCCTTACCACCTCTGCCATGCTCTTCTTCCCTTTTCAGTTCCTCTGACAGTAAGCCATCTCACCTGCCCGCATGCTTGGGCAGAAATGAGGAGGAGGAGGAGGAGGAGGAGGCAGCAGCAGCAGTGCTGACATGGGGAAGCACACTAGAGCTATCCATAATGAGTACCCCCTCAAAGTTGTAGTGACCCATTTGGAACACTGGCCTGCCCTCCAAATTATAGGGGGATTCTGAAAACGTGGTGGTACTAACTGCCCAGTTGCCCTAAATTATCAGTGAGATTTCAGCAGCCAATATCCTTGGATGTGCCTAAAAAAATCTGTCTCTAATTGCCCTGCAGGTTTAAATGCAATAAATTAAGCTGCCATGCTAAGAATGTTCAAGTAACATGAATATATGACTGCTTTTAATATTTGAAACAACAACAGCCGAGCTTGATGAAAGGAGTATAAAGCCTATAATAATCCTGTTATGGTTTTATGGCATTTTATATGGCTTAGGTAAACTAGCTATGAGCTGTCCCCACTTAGGTTCCTTTGATTTGCAGCAAGTCCTTTCATGTAGCAAAGTGCAACAGATTTGCCCGGAACTTAGTAAACATATGAAATGAGAAACATTGAATAGATCTGCAAGTTAGTACAGAGGCACAAATCAGGTTCTTAGTTTAGAGGCTGATCCCACAAACACACTGACAAGCAAATCTTAATGCAGCTATACATTTTTATACAGACTTTGGCTAAGGAAGTGATCCAGTAGCAACTGTTGATTTAGATTTATACAATTGGGCACTTAAGAGAACATATTCTGGAACAGAAGCATCCTTGCGCATTGTTGTTTTTGTTTCTTTAAAAAGAATTTAACTCGGGAGATTTACTCGCTTTTCAACACAGTCCCTCAAAGGTATCAAGTATACATGTGTATTTTTTTCCTCATAAAAGCTTGAGGACACACTGGCACCACACCCAGTTCACATTTTGAACATTTATGAGAAGAGAATTGCATTAACACAGAGGTACTCACCAAATATTCTCCACCGTTTTGTGTGTGTGTTGCTACTTCCCTACCACCCTGCCTTGGGATGATGCTCGATCCCAGGAATTTTGGAGGATGCGAAATGGTGGACAGGCACTTAACACAGCTGCTGCTGCTGCTGCTGTCACAGGTTGGCAGTGGCGGGGGCTTTGGGAAAAAAGAAAGAGAGAAGCTGTACTACTTTGATTGGTAGTGGTGAGGCCCACCTCTTGGGAGAAATTAACTGAAATGGTTCTCCTCACTTTGTCCCTTCCTGGGTTACTCTGTCCACAAATAGCACAGAACATGTTAAGAGCCATTTGCAATACAAAGTAAGCCTTCCCTAGTAATTGAGCAGACCAGCATATAGGTCAATTGTATGGTTTTAGTTTAGGAATGTTCAGCTATGTATTTATAATATAAATTTAGTCATGAGAGAGACACTTTAAAGAGAAAAGTACTCTCTGCGCACAAAACCTAGATTAAGGCCCAAATTGCATATTTATTTTATTTTTTTAAAGCAATGGGTTACATAGTGGCTTTACTATGTCAGTTTTGTTTGGTGAAATAATTCTAAGAAATAGCTCTCATATGAAAAATTTTAAAAGTTACTCTATTCGAGAGGGAGGAACTGTGAAAAATGACTTGATTTGAGGATACAGTTCATTTACATGCAATTATTCTGTACATGATGCCCTCAAACATTATTCTAGAACCAGACTTTGTAGGGGGTATTAAATCTACATCAATTTATTGGCTACTCTTTCACATGTGCTTATATTCCTGAGTGGTTATCACCAACCATTTTAGAACACATTTAAAACCAAAAACAAATACAAAACATGTATATGAGGTCTATGTTAAAATTAACTTTGCTACTTGGCAAGACAACTAAATTACTTGTGTTGGGAGAACACAGTGCTGTGGTAAACTGGTCATCTGTTTGGATTGTTTGCCTTGCCAGGAATTAAAAAAGTATATCTTTGTAACCACCAGTTCCTAGAGCAAATGAAGATGAGACCTAAATGATTAATCATCATCAAAATGTCTTGAAGACTGCATTGTAGACACTGTCTGAAATTCAATGTCATGTCAGCAGAGACTCTATAGTTGTTAAATGCTTTTTAAGATGCAGGATGGAGATGTCATATATGCTGACATGGTATGGATTGTTTGACATTAATTCATGTGCTGTCAGTCAGAAAGATATAGCTAACAGAGTATTTTGAACTTTTTTTCTCCCATTCAGGCTACAAACATTTATCTTTGGATTTTTCTTTGAATGAGACTTACGGCTGTTTCTGACAGTAATAGATTGTTCCATGCAGTGCTGCCCGAGAATTTCTCAGTATGCAGCCCCATCGGGGAAGAAATGGCTGAGCGGGTGTGTCCATAATAGGGCTGTACTGACCAATATTCTCCACTTTTGACCTTCTAGTTGAAAATAGTGATACTGGAGAGATTCCCCTTGCATCAAAAACTTTGTGCAACTAGTCACATTCCTCCTCCCTCCATCAAAACCAATGAAATTGTTTTCAATGGTTATTGGCTTCTTTTTCTTTCTCCTTCCTGGATATATGTCCTGCCCTTAAATATTGACATCAGGGAGGCTAGCAACCTCACTTCTCGCAGTGAGGGAACCACCAGAAAGCCCTCGGAGCCAATCAGATATGACTGGATGATGAAACCGCGGAAGGCAATTGGGAGTCAGAAAAAAGAAGAGACAATATAAACCAGGGGTTGGCAACCTGCGACCCATGGGTCACAAGCAGCCCATGGGGGTTGTTTAAACTGCCCATGAGCTGCCCCCGAACCGAGCTGCTCGTTCAGTAAGTCCCGCCCACGCTGCGCTAATCTGACCCAGCCCACGGAGTGAATTGGCCCAGGTGAGGTAAACCTTGCCAACCCCTGATATAAACCAATAGGTGAATCTTATCACCAAAAATCATGGTGAATGGGAAGCATGTGGGGCAAATGTTTGTGTGAAATTGTGGGTGGTTTTGGCTCAATGTTAATCCATAGACACATCTGTTTCTTCCCAGGAGTTATCAGGCAGCGCATTTTTTCAGCAACAACATTCATGCTAATTGCTGCTTGGAGGGACTGTTTTGGAACCAGATATTGCATATAATGATGGCTGAGTCTGTACTCGCCACGGCTAAAGTTCAGGCCAAGCTATTGGGAAAGGAGAAACACTGAACTGTGGTCCATGACATTCACTTGGGGGCAATGTTGCAATAGTGTAGTGGAAGAGTCCCTTCCCCGCTCCAAAAGTCGGAGAAACTGAGTGGGTGCTCATGTGGAGAGTTTGGCTGAGATCGCAGCCTAAATCTGCCTGGTGCAAGAGAGGGCTTGCAGGCTTCTTTCCACCTTGCTGCTGCAGTGGATCAAGCAAGAATGTATGAAGTTGTGAGTTCATCTTAGTCAACGTCATTCTTCCTTGGTGAGCAGCCTCCTTACTGCCACCTCCATTCAGTCTTATATTCACATGGGAGACTCCTGGTCTCCTGGGGCAGTGGGTAGCAGTAACCAAAGGGTAATGATGAAAAGAATGTCTGGAGGATGCACTATGGGGGTTTTTCCATATATTTTTTTACATGCTAACATTGCTCTTTCCCCACACAGGCTCTGCAATCTGTGCACAGCCCACACTTTGCTGCAACTGCATGTGGATCTGTAGTGGATCTGTGTGGGTTGTGCCATGTGTCCTCCAGGAATCAGTTGCACTGAATGAAAGCACCTCCGCATCTTAAAAAGATACACAGTGGAATGTCACTGTAACATCTTCTAGCTGAAATGATTTAGTGTTGTCCTTTGCCTAAATATATCCTCTTTGAACATTAAGGCCCAGGAGAACTGCATGCAAAGAAATATTCACTTGCACTAGAGTTTCAGTGAACCTTCTTTTTATTTTATATGAAGGGATGTTTACTCCAGGAGTTTTGGCTAAGAAGTAGGATTTTAGAGGGTGAAATGAAATCACAGACTGAACAACAACTACCACAATCACACCAATTTTTGAGAGAATACACCATTACAGTCACAAAATGGGATAAAATTCATTCAAGGCTTGCATGATTTTATACAGGAGTCTTCTGCATGGCATAGACACTTTTCCTAATATGACCTAACATATGTCAGGGACGCGGGTGGTGCTGTGGGTTAAACCACAGAGCCTAGGTCTTGCTGATCAGAAGGTCGGCGGTTTGAACCCCTGCGACGGGGTGAGCTCCCATTGCTCGGTCCCTGCTCCTGCCAACCTAGCAGTTCGAAAGCTTGTCAAAGTGCAAGTAGATAAATAGGAACTGCCCGGGTGGGAAGGTCAACGGTGTTTCTGTGTGCTGCTCTGGTTCGCCAGAAGTGGCTTAGTCATGCTGGCGACATGACCTGGAAGCTGTACGCCGGCTCCCTCGGCCAGTAAAGCGAGACGAGTGCTGCAATCCCAGAGTCGTCCGTGACCGGACCTAATGGCCATTGGTCCCTTTACCTTTAACATATGTCAGTGTAGGATGCAGGATTAAATAACAGATCTTATACGCTGTTTGAGAATATATATAATGTTCTGGGTATGTTGGCTGCCCCTTCCATAATTCTGTGCTTAATGGTTGAATATGTAACAGATATGTTTCAGCAGCAGTCCTAAGCTTTTAGCCCAAGACCATTGGGAAAAAGAGAGATTGACTGCATTTTGCATTCTTATTCAAGCCTAGATGCTGAATTTAGCAGTTGCCTCATCTCTGTTTTTAGAGGGACAGGTTGCCTCCTGTCCGCTTTTCTCCTTGAGGAAACAATTCCCTGTGAGACAGTTGACAATCCCGCCTGGATCAGGCAGAGATTATTTTGTATGGTCTTTGCAGAGGCTGCCTAAGTTTCACTGTTGTTTAATACCCGTAGCCTGAATGGTGAATTCCTTTAAATCCTATCTCTTACTGAATCATGTTCCCCAAGATCCCGCCTGTGTCACTTTACTGCTGGGAGATTTGCTTATGAGTCAAACCAAGTCAGGGTCGGATGGGACCGCAGCTTTTTTTTAACGAATGCCTAGCAATTAGTGACATTTACTAATTGTCCCTGAAGAGCAAACATTGTGAAAAATGTGGTGTGTTACACTTCCACTGTTAATCTTCTGCCTTTGCTACATTTGCTTCTGGTTTATAGGCCTCAGAGGAGGATAAATGATCAAGGCATGCGCTTTTATTGTTTGTCTGTGGAGCAATGCACATACTCAGCACTAAGGAAAAGTTATTTTTCACAGGGAGTACAGCTTTAAGACTTTTCAAGGTCAGAAGGCTCCAAGAAAGGGGGGGGGGTCTGCAATTGTATCTGGCTCATTACTTCTTGTTTCCCCCTTTTAACTAAGAGTGTGCTTTGAGATAGCCTGGGGTAGGGTCCTCAGCAGCTTAAGATGCCTGGAGGAAGATCTTGTATCAAAGCAGTTCTATTAACATCTTTGGTTTCTTTAGCACAAGATGCTTCAAACTAAAAAACAGGAAGGAGAATAAACTTTCCCGTTTAGCTTCTTGGCATCTCAGATACCCGCAGTCCAAACCCCTGGTTAACTAGGCTCACTTTGTGTTGCTCACAAATCCTATGCCAACAGCTCACCTGTTTGGGAGGACTTCCTCCTTCAGTGATGATCAAACTCTCATACTGCATTGCATGTTTAGACACGCGATGGGTCAGCACCTCTGATGGTGTAAAACTCATAACTCATGTTCTCATTTGCACTGGAGAAAAACTGAGGAATGATGTAGGTATGCCACACCCTGAAAGCAACACTACAACCATTAGAGATGTGATACCAAAGCCCCTTAAGGATAAATATACTGTGCATTAATTAGACTAATTAATGGGCAGATATTTCCAGTGTTTGACTTCCACTGAATAAGGGCTGTTCTTCTGTGCAAGCGGGTCATGATAAACATTTTCTGAATAGTAATATAGTAATAAGGGATTCCGTGATTAGTATGCTTTTTTTGGGTCAGGCACTGTGTCTTCATTATACGTGTGTACCTTGTTTGCATAATGAAGCCTTGATTCATGGCTCTGCTCCCTCAGCAATTCCATTATACAAATAATAGCCTCCACTCTCGAAGTAGCTATGCTGCGAGTTCATTTATCAAGCTGGCTGAAAGAATGGTAAAAAAAAAATCAAAATAATCAGCAGTTCAGGTAGGAATTAAATGTGAATCTTGTATCTTAGGGTGCTTCCAAGCAGGACTTTATATAGCAGATGGGGCATTCAGATATTGCAAATGTATAATTGGCTACAGGTTTGTTTATTTATTTAAAAAACCTAATGGATTTTCCACAGGAAGGGAGAATGTGGGCTGAATTGTTTGTTTCCATTTATATCCCACCATTTCCTCCAAGGAGTTCAAAGGGGCACACATGGTTTTTCCTGACACCTATTTAATCCCCACAATAACCCTGAGAGGTTGCTTAGGCCGAGAGGCAATGACTGGCCCAAGGTCACCCAGTGGGCTTCATGGCTGAGTGGGGATTTGAACCCTGCTCTCCCAAGTTCTAGTCCAACACTCTAACCACTACACCACACTGGCTCTCTTTGTGCTATCCTTGCAACCACCCTATGTGGTATCTTAAGAAGAGTGAGAGTGATCCAATCTCGCCCTGTCCACCCAATATTCTTAGCCGCTAACACATTCCTTGCCACGCTTTGTCCACACAGAGGCTTCAAGCGGCAAAGGCCTAAAGGGAAGGTGATGCATCTGATTCACTAGGGAAAGTAATCTCCAGCTCTCTTATTCCAGCCACATTGAAATAAATAGATCTGCAAGAGCACGCCCATGGGGATTATGCTCTAGGTGCTTTAACCGAGGTGCTTTTAAAAATGAATGTATAGTTCAAAGTGGTGTGTTCGTGCGTGTGTTTTCTTTAAAGAAGGTTTTGTAGAGAAATTCAGAAGTCACAGCCAAAGCAATTCTTTAAAAGGTTGGGAAAAGCTAAGAAACACTGTTGTTTGTCAAAGTTAGACAAGCCAAAATAGCAAGCATTTGTTCCTTTCAGAATTGCAGCCATCAATATTACTTTCCCCTGTTCCTAAAGCTGGGCTCTATTGGATGTAAAAAAAAAGTATAGTTTCTTCAAGGAGGCTTGATAAGCTAATGTTTTGTTAAATGTGATCAGCAGGGCAATGTCAGTGAAAAGGAGCGATGCGCGCATATGGGGGAGCATGCTGCCAAAATAGGTAGCAGGTAGTGCCAAACATCTGGTCTCTGATTCCTCCAAACATAACTCCATTCACTTGGAAGGTGATATCAAGTATTTATTAAAACACAGAGTGTCTCGAGAGTCCCCTCTTTTCACAGCACCTGAGACCCTTTGCTCCTGTGTATTCTCCTTCCTGTATTTGATTGCAAATATGCCAAGCAAAGCAAGAACAATGAAGTGCACTGGTGCCGAATTATTTGTTCAAAGCTTTCTTTCTTTCTTTCTTTTGGAAATATGATTTAAATAAAAACCTGCATGGACATGTTTAGGAAAGAATTGTCTTGCAGCCGTTGTGGATTTCAGGAATGCATTTGGTAAATGTAAATGAGCACATTGATATTATCCTTATTCTCATTGTGCTGGTTTTCTCAAAAGAAGCAATGCATTGAAATGTTTCACCGGCTCCAGGCAAAAGGAAATTCTCTGATAAGCAAGTTCCTTATGTGCACATAGGTTGCACAGATCTGATTTTTACATGTGTGCTTTTCTACCTATTCATCCACACACAAATACTTTCAGCTGAACTCTGTCTCGGCATTCCTGTCTTTACTAGAAGTTGCTGTCTAATGGGATATATTCACCAATCAACTGTGCGGTGTTGTCGCTTTTCATTAATTAGGACATTCCCATCCTCCCTGAATTCCAGAAACCTGAGGTCTATTGTGGGTATGTTCACAGGGGGTCTTGTTGTCTAGGCAGTTCAGGACCTCCATACACGCTGCCCAGGCTTGCACCCTGGGGAGTTCACTTCAGTGCTCAGGGGTACCAGCTTGGCCCCACGATTGTGGGGTGCCTATGGCTGTAGGGGCCATGCAGTGTGCATGAACCTGGCACCAAAATGTGTGGGGGACCAGCCCCTTCATGGTGAATTTTGTGGGTGCTCGGGCACCCAGGGTCCCAGCAGCTATGTTGGTGCTGCTAATATACCAGTTTGATTTCAACCCTGGAGGCACATTCCTTTATCTCTCAAAACAGACGGATGCCAGCAACAATGTAAGGTAAAGGGTAAAGGGACCCCTGACCATTAGGTCCAGTCATGGCCGACTCTGGGGTTGCAGTGCTCATCTCGCTTTATTGGCCGAGGGAGCCGGCGTACAGCTTCCGGGTCATGTGGCCAGCATGACTAAGCTGCTTCTGGTGAACCAGAGCAGTGCACGGAAACACCGTTTACCTTCCCGCCGGAGTGATACCTATTTATCCACCTGCACTTTGATGTGCTTTCAAACTGCTAGGTTGGCAGGAGCAGGGACCGAGCAATGGGAGCTCACCCTATCGCAGGGATTAGAACCGCCGACCTTCTGATTGGCAAGCCCTAGGCTTTGTGATTTAGACCACAGCAACACCCACCACCCACAACAATGTATATTGAGATAAGAACTGGTATGTTGCCCAGAAATCCATGTGGGATGAAGAACACTATACAAATGTATTTCTGTTAGACGCTGCTTTGCTGTTAATGCTTGGGTGCAAGGTGAAGAGGTAGTAACATCTGTACTGTCCCTAACTTGACTGTAGTTATGTAATTTCCATCATTTCTTTGGAGAAACCTCCTACAGGAAATTAGGACAAACTTACTGGGTTTCACTCCTAAATGTATTTTATTTCAGGTCATTGTCTCCTATTTCTTGTACAATATTAAGCAAGTCAATCCATTCCCCCAAGATTGTAGGCATAAGATATCTGTAGAAGGTCACTGCATCATCTCTTAGCCATGTTTATAGCCACTTTTCCTCTCTTCTCTATCCTTCCAGTCACCTAATTGCTATTCTGTTCTCTCAGCTTTCTTCAATTTGTTTTCATTTCTCTGATATTGATATGTTCATAGCTGAATACAGTTGTGTGCATGGACTCCCCCGCCCCCCAAAGTTCAATGGGAAGAGGCTATCATCCACTCCATACTTTCATGATGGCATGCTTTTGCTTTGGAGGCCTTAAAATTGCATTGACCTTTGCAGTAGCATTGCAAAGTCATAGATGATTTTGTCTTCCACTATCATCTCTAACTGTTTCTTATTGTCACCACTGATTAACCATATGGGATCTTGCTTTCTTAGCCTCCTTTACAGACTGGTTTGCTTTTGGCATGAAATTCAAGCTGTAATGCTTCCTGTGCGTGTGAACAGCTTTGCACACTTACTGGAGAGCACTGGTGACTGGTGCCCTTTGGAAGTGGAAGTCAGAGAGACAATCATCATCATCATTAATTTTTTTTTACCTGCCCATCACTCAGAGGTCCCAGGACGGATCCGAACAATTTAAAATGCAACATTAAAAATGGCTTAAAACAAATTGTAATCGCAAGAATAGAGTGGTTTCTAAAAATATGTATCTCAAGTGTCAAAGACCAAGGGTGTATCTTCACCATACAGCACAAACCTGATTAGTTGGTTGTAAGAAGGCAAGCAGGTACGTGGGGGCAGCCTGAGGTTGGTGGGGCACGGCCCCATTTGCCCTAGTAGACCAGGGAACTTTGGATGAGCAAGTGGAAGTCGGTTCCACTCACATATGGCTCCTTTTGTTTTTCAGTGATTTCATACATGAGTCTCAGCAAGAATCATTTTAGAAAGGGCATTTCCCCCTCTCTTTCAATATGGTATTTGTAAACTGCACTGGCATTTGTGTAAGTACTAGTACAGGTGGTGACCATTTCATGCAGGAGTTCCATTCCCGCCTCCCAGGTGTAAAGGACCCCTGGATGGTTAAGTCCAGTCAAAGGCAACAATGGGGTGTGGCGCTCATCTCACTTTCTAGCCAAGGGAGCCAGTGTTTGTCCACAGACAGCTTTCCAGGTCACGTGGCCAGCATGACTACACCGCTTCTGGCACAATGGAACACCATGACGGAAGTCAGAGCACATGGAAATGCTCTTTACCTTCCCACTTACAGCGGTACCTAATTTTCTACTTGCTAGGTTGGCAGAAGCTGGGACAAGCAATGAGAGCTCACCCTGTTGTGCAAATTTGAACCACTGACCTTCCGATCGGCAGGCCTAAGAGGCTCAGTGGTTTAGACCACAGTGCCACCTTTGGCAGAGCATGCATAAGCAAACCCTACCCCATTCTATCCCACCCCCTTCAGCCCTCTGTTTTGCCCCATTCCACCCCCATTCTACACTCTTCCCAGTCCAGAAAGACCTGTGTGTTGGTGATCGTGTGTCAGCTGGCTGTCCTGTACTGAATTTAAAAGGAGGAAAATCCGATTTATCAGGGGAATGTTTTTAGTTGATGAAAATGCTTTAAATGGATATACAGGTGTAATTCTATATCCACTTGTCTTAGAGTAAGTTCTATACAACGCATTGGGACTTACTTTTGTTTCCTGCTTGGCAGGGGGTTGGACTCGATGGCCCTTGTGGTCTCTTCCAACTCTATGATCCTATGACTTCAGAGTAGACAGTTTTAGGATTGCACAGCCGTTCTGAAAATCAGTTCCGCGTCCCCTTGTCCCAGCCCTGGTCCCTTGTGCTTCACTCTGAAGTGACTTCCCCGGATTCAGTCTGCTCATCTAGCCAAAAGTTGTTCCTACAGTTTCTTAAGGCAATGGTGTGCTTCTTTTACAGTGGTTATTCAAGCGTCCCCATTTCTGACTAGATCAAAACACGCACAAGCTACAGCATTAGGCATATTCCAAACACATCTCAGCCTTCAGACCATCTCTCTGAAATACACATTCTGGATGCAGCTGTCATTTTATGGTGTGATCAATTGATACCCCTGGCTTTCTTTTCCTCTGTGCATTGGGGACCAGAAGCCATCCGCCAGTCTCTCTTGCATGATTTGTGTATGAATATGAAGCCTTGAATGGCAGAGTGCAGGCTACATGTGATTTATCGCTCGCTGACATATATGAATACTGTCAAAGACTGCAAGGACTGCATTTTGATTCTGATGCTGAGGTGTTTGTTTTTTTCTCACGGAGCCTAGGATCTAGACATATACAAATATTCAAGCAACTGGATGAAATATTAAACTTTACTGGAACATTTCTGCTAACTCCTCACTTGCATTTTCAGCGGCTGTTAGCAGTGCAATTTCAAAAGGGAGCTTTAATTCTTCGGATGTGTTTATTGTACATGGCATCCGTTGTGTTGTGTACTAAATGGTGAATTGTACAAGTGCGTCTCTAAAATTCAGCAGGCCTGTTCACCCATGAGCTTATCTATATCCACATGTGTGAAATTGTAATGATGAATGTGAAGTAGACACAGATTTGGGAGCTGGTTAAATATAATCTATCCTTCTCATTCCCGCTGTATAACTGTATCCTCTTACAGTCTGCTCAAGGCATTTCCCCTGAACCAGAACTTACAGTTTAATGAGTGAGGCATTTCCTCTCCAAACCCTTTATGCAAATAGAAATCTGTCCAAATCCTGCCCACACTACATCACACAAGCTTGTCAATGCCTCCGATGACTTATGAACTCTTCTCCCACTCACCACGTAGGAAGGGACACATCTTATACAATAAGCTCAGGCAGAATTGGAGAGTTTTCCATGATTATTGGAGTTTTCTTGAACTTTCAAGTCCTGGGAACATCTATCTTTTCTGAAATTTAAAATATAAATTCTATGAATATAGATGGAATTGGATCACAACACAGAAGCTGAGAGTCAAATGGTAAAGCAATTAAAAAAGTTTTTAATTATCTATATCCACATGTGTGAAATTGCCATACAACAGATATTTGCTTGCTTATTTGTAGCTTTTTTAAGCAAGTACTAATAAATATTTCAAATTCATGCAAATCCACAAGAGCCCTGACCCAAAGACCCTTATGTATATCTGTGGGCTGCTGCATGACAGGATATCCTTGCCAAACAGATGCTCATGACTTTCAGCAATGACAGCACTTATTGCCCACTGGTGGAGAGGCAGAGCTCACCCGCATCCTCATACTGGTGTCTGGACTTACAGTACCATTATGGTATCAATTATGTGTGGTAGTCATTGCACTTGTTCTGTTAGTGCATGGATTTATGCTTGCACAACAGAACTACCCCCTCTCCTCCCAACACTGTTTTTCTAGTTTATTTAGTGATATGTGTGTGTGTGTGTGTGTGTGTGTGTGTGTAAAGGTAAAGGGACCCCTGACCATTAGGTCCAGTCGTGACTGACTCTGGGGTTGCGGCACTCGTCTCGTTTTATTGGCCGAGGGAGCTGGCGTACAGCTTCCGGGTCATGTGGCAAGCATGACTAATCCGCTTCTGGCGAACCAGAGCAGTGCACAGAAACGCCGTTTACCTTCCCGCTGGAGTGGTCCCTATTTATCTACTTGCACTTTGACGTGCTTTCGAACTGCTAGGTTGGCAGGAGCAGGGACCGAGCAACGGGAGCTCACCCCGTCGTGGGGATTTGAACCGCCGACCTTCTGATCGGCAAATCCTAGGCTCTGTGGTTTAACCCACAGCCCCACCTGCGTCTATATATATATATATATATATATGCTTTCGTAGATTTTCACGGGTACAGGAATGCAGGTTTTGGTGTCTTCGGGTATCTTCCCGTGTAAGAGTTGGGGTGTCTAGGCGACGTTTCGACGAGGTCTCACTCGTCATCTTCAGGCTGGTGCTTTCGGCTTCTTGTTACTAGAACAGAGCAGGATCTCAGTGTTTGAGTTCCTATAAATACTGTTGAGGGGGTGTGGTGTATAGCCTCCAACGTTCTGGGCAGAGAGGAAGTTCCCAGGTTATTGTGCCTTTTCTTCTTTTGTTCATTAATTACTTGAGGGATATCTTGAGTGATTTCTTGAGTGATATTCTGAGTACCACTTAGGAGGGTCATTAGGTGTGGATTAGTTGCTAAAGCTTTCGTGTCTTGACCTCTTGAGCTAGTGAAGAGTTTTTCTGAGAAGATGGCTGTACTGCACTTAGTTGTGCTCTGGCTTGGCTTCGTGTATAGGGGCGAGCTGTGGTTTTGTGCCCTGTGCCAGCCAGATCTGTGTAGGAATTGCAGGGGGGTGCAGCATCCGGAGGTGCCACTATGGTTTGGCTACTGGATGGTGTCTGTAATTTATCTGTGGAGAGGGTCTGGGTTTGGGTCTGGTGTGGTTGATTGGAGATGGCGTTCTGTGTGCCTCTGGTTCTGGTGTCGGTTTTTGTGGGGAGGGCTAATTTCCAGATGTCTGGCAGGCGGGACGTGTCGTCACGCTTGTTCATGTTGTGAGGGTGTTTCTCTATCTCGATGGCTTCCATGATTATTCTCTTGTGGTGATGTTCCATGTTAAAGAGCAATTTGGAATCTGCAAAATTAATTTCGTGTCCTGTTTCTTTCATGTGTTGGTAAAGAGAGGAAGTTTTTTCTTCTTTTTTGACGGCATTCTTGTGTTCTGCATTTATTCGTCTGTTTGTTTGTCCAATGTACGTGGCTGGGCAGACTTTGCAGGGTATTTCATAGACCCCTTGGTTTTCTAACTGGATTTTATCTTTTGGGTTTCTGAGGATATTGGCTATTTTTTGGTTGGTGCAAAAGGCTGTTTTGATATTGTGTTTATGGAGGATTTTGCTAATTTTATCTGTAGTGCCCTTGATATAAGGAAGGAGGGCCATGCCATTGTTTTCTTCTGTGTCTTGGTTTTTGGGGGGTGTTTCTTTTTGGATTAGCTTCGTAACCCTGTTTTGCTGGTATCCGTTGGCGATTAACACATTTGAGAGATTCTGTAACTCAGTTGTCAAGTGGTCTTTGTCAGCCAGGCGTTTGGTTCTGGAGATGAGAGTCTTGGCTACAGAGTTTATTTGTGCAGGGTGGTGGTGTGATTGTGCATGTAAGTAGCGGTTGGTGTGTGTTTTTTTCCGGTAGATAGTGTGTCCTAGGGAGCCATCAGGTTTTTTGTAGATTAGGACGTCAAGGAAGGGAAGTTGGTTGTTGGCTTCTATTTCCATAGTGAATTGTATTTTGGGGTGTAGGCTGTTGAGATGTGTGAGGAAGCTATCTAGTTTTTCCTTCCCGTGTGGCCAAATTACAAAGGTGTCGTCAACATATCTGAGCCAAAGTTTGGGTTTGTGTTCTGACTTGTCTAAAGCATTGGTTTCACAAGACAGACACACACACCAACAAACTCCACAAACTAGAGAAACGCCAGAAGCCCAGCCACCCTCCACAACAACCCATGAAACAAACAGTACATAACATATCAGACAGGATCCTCACCTCAACTGAAACCAAAGTACTCTCCAAAGGTTTCAACTTTGCAGTCGCCCCGAGACGCATCCCCACGGAAAACATCATATGCGGAGTCGAAGCTAGCCTAACCAAAATCAACCCAGATGAAGCCAATAAAATCAGACTTGAAGTCACCAACATCCTCTGCTCCAGCAAACCACCCAGAAGCAATTTACACAAAGAAGAACGGAAAGCACTCACCAACCTGAGGAAAGACAACAACATAATCATTCTCCCAGCAGACAAAGGTAATGCCACTGTTGTGATGAACACATCGGACTACCAAGCAAAACTATCAAATCTACTCCAAGACCCTACCTACCAACCTATAAAAACAGATCCCACCACCTATCTGGAAAAAACCACCAAATCCAAAATAAAAGCCTCTCCTATCAGTGAAGAAATCCAGCTAAGAATCATCCCCAGAGAAAAATCATCCAGATGCCCCAAACTCTACGGTCTCCCCAAGATACACAAAGAAGGAACACCACTCAGACCAATAGTCAGCTCCATAGGCTCACCTCTACAAAATCTCGCTAAATTTCTCGCTAAGCAACTTCAGCCCTATGCAGAATCTATCGCTTCACACGTTACAAACTCCTTCCAGTTCATAGAAACAATAAAGAAGCAAAACCTACATCCCGATGACCTACTTGTGAGCTTCGATGTTGTATCTCTCTTCACACAAGTGCCCATTAATGAAGCCTTGACAGCCATTCAAAACAAATACAATCCCCCCGAATACATCCTGGACCTGACCAACCACTGCCTAACCAACACGTACTTCATCCACAATGGACAAAGATACAAACAGATAGAAGGAGCACCTATGGGATCACCCCTCTCACCGGTCATCGCAAATCTGTACATGGAACACTTTGAAACCAATGCTTTAGACAAGTCAGAACACAAACCCAAACTTTGGCTCAGATATGTTGACGACACCTTTGTAATTTGGCCACACGGGAAGGAAAAACTAGATAGCTTCCTCACACATCTCAACAGCCTACACCCCAAAATACAATTCACTATGGAAATAGAAGCCAACAACCAACTTCCCTTCCTTGACGTCCTAATCTACAAAAAACCTGATGGCTCCCTAGGACACACTATCTACCGGAAAAAAACACACACCAACCGCTACTTACATGCACAATCACACCACCACCCTGCACAAATAAACTCCGTAGCCAAGACTCTCATCTCCAGAACCAAACGCCTGGCTGACAAAGACCACTTGACAACTGAGTTACAGAATCTCTCAAATGTGTTAATCGCCAACGGATACCAGCAAAACAGGGTTACGAAGCTAATCCAAAAAGAAACACCCCCCAAAAACCAAGACACAGAAGAAAACAATGGCATGGCCCTCCTTCCTTATATCAAGGGCACTACAGATAAAATTAGCAAAATCCTCCATAAACACAATATCAAAACAGCCTTTTGCACCAACCAAAAAATAGCCAATATCCTCAGAAACCCAAAAGATAAAATCCAGTTAGAAAACCAAGGGGTCTATGAAATACCCTGCAAAGTCTGCCCAGCCACGTACATTGGACAAACAAACAGACGAATAAATGCACGTATCGCAGAACACAAGAATGCCGTCAAAAAAGAAGAAAAAACTTCCTCTCTTTACCAACACATGAAAGAAACAGGACACGAAATTAATTTTGCAGATTCCAAATTGCTCTTTAACATGGAACATCACCACAAGAGAATAATCATGGAAGCCATCGAGATAGAGAAACACCCTCACAACATGAACAAGCGTGACGACACGTCCCGCCTGCCAGACATCTGGAAATTAGCCCTCCCCACAAAAACCGACACCAGAACCAGAGGCACACAGAACGCCATCTCCAATCAACCACACCAGACCCAAACCCAGACCCTCTCCACAGATAAATTACAGACACCATCCAGTAGCCAAACCATAGTGGCACCTCCGGATGCTGCACCCCCCTGCAATTCCTACACAGATCTGGCTGGCACAGGGCACAAAACCACAGCTCGCCCCTATACACGAAGCCAAGCCAGAGCACAACTAAGTGCAGTACAGCCATCTTCTCAGAAAAACTCTTCACTAGCTCAAGAGGTCAAGACACGAAAGCTTTAGCAACTAATCCACACCTAATGACCCTCCTAAGTGGTACTCAGAATATCACTCAAGAAATCACTCAAGATATCCCTCAAGTAATTAATGAACAAAAGAAGAAAAGGCACAATAACCTGGGAACTTCCTCTCTGCCCAGAACGTTGGAGGCTATACACCACACCCCCTCAACAGTATTTATAGGAACTCAAACACTGAGATCCTGCTCTGTTCTAGTAACAAGAAGCCGAAAGCACCAGCCTGAAGATGACGAGTGAGACCTCGTCGAAACGTCGCCTAGACACCCCAACTCTTACACGGGAAGATACCCGAAGACACCAAAACCTGCATATATATATATATATATATATATATATATATATATATATATAGCCACTTAATTTAACAAAAAGCTCTAAGCAGCTTCCATGAAAATATTCACTAAAATGTCTTAAAAATTAGATAAAAACAAAACACAACTTTATATCAGAAATAAACTGAGCAGTGTATGAAACAACAACTATAAACAGTTAAGAATCAGTGTTCAAGAAAGCATAGAAGCTTTTAAGAGGCATTTGAAGCCCATTTCTGTCTCTGCCACACAAATTACCTGAGGGAAGGCATTCAGGTGGGTGGGCAATATCACTGAGAAGGCCTGCTTCCGTGCTGTCACCAAGTAAAACTCCTCTGATTGTGGAGCAACCAACGGGGTCTCCTCAGAAGGTCACAAAGATAAACTTGGTCTGTAATGAGAGAGGTGGTCTACTGTTTCACTCTCTGTCAATCTCAGCATGCACTTTTAAAAGCATTAATTTGGTTTACTGTAGCTTGTCAGCATTACATATAACACATGAATTCATTTGTTTGCAATTTCTCCCTAAACTATATGCTCCTAGTAACTTTTCAGCAGTTCCTCTCTCTTTCTCTGTACCAAATTAGTGTCAGTGTCTTTAATCTTTGTGATAATTGACAGGCAGATGCTTATAAAAGTCCCAGAAAATGCTCCATAATTGAATAGTATCTAGTTATGATACATGTCTTGCTGCACGACGATAGCTTGAAGGTGGGGATATAGAAAGAGAGCAGGGGATTTGGATATAATGCTTCTCAATGAATCACAAACCATCTTTTGCAAATAAGGGATTGGTTTTATGGCAGTCATTGACTTGGCATTTCATATCTTAAAATGTCCCATGCTGCCTCTCAGTAGAAGAAGAGGATAAGAAGGCTGACCCTTTTTTATTGCGCTGAAAGAACAGAGACATCTGAATAAGATGTGATGATCATGAGGATAAAGCAAACAAGTTTCTCCCCGCTCTGTACCAGCATGATAGTGGCTGTCCCAGAGCACTGTGGTCCCTCCTGCGGACATGAGTCCTTGGCATGAGTCCTCACCTGGCTGGCCAGTGCCACCAACCATGCTAATAACAACAAAAATAAAAATCCTAGGTAGGGAGCATAAGCTGAGGCTACCAGTGAGTGAACTGAGGCTCTAAAAAAGGAGAAAGTTATATTCTTCCTCCACTGTTGGAGGTAGTATGCCTGTGAATACCAGTTGGTGGGAATTGCAGATGGAGAGACTCCTCTTGCAGATTCTGTTTGGCAGCTTCCTGTGGGTATCTCGTTGGCCACAGGGAGAACACGATGCTGGACTAGATGGGCCTTTGACCTGATGCAGGAGGCTCTTCCAATGTTCTTATGTATGCAGGCTGTGTGGAAGAGCTGATGAATACAGTGGTACCTCGGGTTACAGTTGCTTCAGGTTACAGACTCCGCTAACCCTAAAATGGTACCTCGGCTTAAGAACTTTGCTTCAGGATGAGAACAGAAATTGCGCGGCGGCAGTAGGAGGCCCCATTAGCTAAAGTGGTGCCTCAGGTTAAGAACAGTTTCAGGTTAAGAACGGACCTCCAGAACGAATTAAGTTCTTAACCCAAGGTACCACTGTATATGGAGGTCCAGGGCCAGCTTGTTACCATAATTCCCCTCCCCTCCGCCATGTGTATAGAATATTCTGTTAGTCATGCAACAAGGGCAGTTGGTGGGCTTCTTGGTGCAATTGGCTAGATTGCTGAGCTCCTTCGACTCTCACATTTCTTAATGTATTGCTGTTCCAAAGATTTTTATAAGCATATAACTATAATAATATAATTAATAATTATATTAATATTGTTAATAAGTAAGCTAATAGGATGACATCCCCAATTCACAAAGGCTCTTATTACTGGACGGCAATAGCCTTGAAGGTATCATTTCTATAATAAAGTGGATTTGGATGTGGTGCCACAGATCTGAGAGAAGAGGGTTTATTAAACACTGAGTAGCTGTATGGGAGACACCCGCACTGATTGGAAAAAATGGTAATGTATAAAAAGCACAATACCAAGTAGTTAATGTAATAATTATCAATTAAATTAGCATATGCCCTATAGAGATGGATAACAGAGTACTTAGACTAATTTATCTCCAGCCATTTACAAAATTATCTGTATGGCTATTCTCCAAGTGTGTGGAAGAAGCTACAGAAAGAAAGAAAGAAAGAAAGAAAGAAAGAAAGAAAGAAAGAAAGAAAGAAAGAAAGAAAGAAAGAAAGAAAAGTCTGTGGGAAATATTGAAGATTGAACATTGCATTTGTAGTGAGTGGACTTTTGTTGTCCATTTGCACAGGTCCACTAATATGAAATTGCAAATTCATTCTCTCTCTCTCTCTCTCTCTCTCTCTCTCTTACAGAGAATCTGATTTGCACTTTGGAAAAGCGATAGTTTAGAGAGAACCTTACTATGTTGTAGTTTTTTCCAGCTGCTTACCTATGTAAGCACCAGGAAACATAGCTGTCAACTTACAGATTTGAAAATAAGGGACCAGCACCCAAAATAAGGGACCTGCAGCCTCACCTGTTCCAGGCACTCCAGTCTTCCTGTCCTCCTGCAGTCTGGTCAAACTCATGCTGGTAGCTTCGAGAACACTGTCCAACCAACTTTGTAATCAGAGGTTCAACTGAATAGAATCTGAATCACATGCACCACAAGGCCTATGCAGCCTTAACTTAAGATGGCTCCCCGGCCTGGCTTTGCACTGCAAAGTTTGCAGCAGCACGTGCAACAAAATGCCGTCCAGCATTCAAAAAACCCCTCAGCTTGCATTAACTAGCCACACACAAGGCATGCAAGCTCCACCCCCCTGTCGTTCTTAGACTTCTTATTGGGTGAGCAACCCAGCCAAGCAATACAGTTGGAGCCTCCCTCCTCCCTGGCCGGCAGGGAGGGAAGGAGAGGAGCTGCTTCCTTTGAAATTTAAGGGACATCATTTAAGGGACATTTAAGGGACATCCATCAATAAGGGACAGCAGTGGGACATGGCGCTGGAATAAGGGACTGTCCCTTCAAATAAGGGATACTTGACAGCTATGCCAGGAAAGTGTAAAACTGTGGACCAGCAGTAGTAGCTGGAACAGGAATGAATGGAAATGGCATAAGCTTCAAGAGCTTGATGTAGAATTTGATTATGGGAGACCTTTATAAAGCCATCAGATAAAACTTGAGCTCCATTAAATTTTATTTGATTGTGGTCAGGGCTTTTTTCCAGCAGGAACTCACTGGAACTCAGTTCTGGCACCTCTTAAGTGGGCGCCATTGCCATTTTTATAAGAGAACAAGGGAGGCACTCCTGGTGAATTTTGACACCTATTTTTCTAGAAAAATAGCACTGAATGAGGTAGCATATAGTGTGTGTGTAAATGTATCTGTATATATCTATCTCTGCATATACACACACCAGCCAACAACCAGAAATACTCCATTGGTACTCCATTCCCTCAATTTGCACTTAGACTAACTTAGTCATGCTTGGACTAACTTAGTCATGCTCATTAATTTCAGTGGGTTTACTTTGAGTAAAACTGAGGTCTCCTTGCTCAGTCCTACTTTAAACCATATCATTATTTTGTAAATTCAACTTAAATTAATGAAAATAAATATTGCAGATAAGTTTAATTCAGTATGCCTAAACCTAGCCATTTGAAGCTCAACATAAAAAAAACTAAAATTATGGCCACTGGTCCCATCACCTCCTGGCAAACAGAAGGGGAAGAAATGGAGGCAGTGACAGATTTTACCTTCTTGGGCTCCATGATCACGGCAGATGTTGACAGCAGTCATGAAATTAAAACATGCCTGCTTCATGGGAGAAAAGTGATGATAAACCTAGATAGCATCTCAAAAAGCAGAGACATCACCTTGTCGACAAAGATCCATATAGTTAAAGCTATGGTTTTCCCAGTAGTGATGTATGGAAGTGAGAGCCGGACCACAAAGGAGGCTGGCTGATCACCAGAGAATTGATGCTTTTGAATTGTGGTGCTGGAGGAGACTCTTGAGAGTCCCATGGACTGCAAAAAGATCAAACGTATCCATTCTGAAGGAAATTAACCATGAGTGCTCACTGGAAGGACAGATCCTGAAGCTGAGGCTCTAATACTTTGGCCACCTCATGAGAAGAGAAGACTCTCTGGGAAAAACTCTGATGTTGGGTAAGATTGAGGGCACAAGGAGAAGGGGGCAAAAGAGGACGAGATGGTTGGATAGTGCTATAGAAGCAACCAACATGAATTTGACAAGACTCCGGGAGGCAGTGGAAGACAGGAGTGCCTGGCGTGCTCTGGTCCATGGGGTCACAAAGAGTCAGACACGACTAATCAACTAAACAACAAACCTAGCCATTACCCATCTACAGCCCAATATTATGGATGTTTACTTGATAATATGGCTCACTGAATTCAGCTGTACTTACTCCCAGGTAAGAGTGGCTAGGATTGCAAGACAATCTTGGGAATATTCCTAATTGAACTCCATAGGACTTATTTCTGAGTAGACATGTGCAGGATTGGGCTGTCAGTCTCAGAGGAGAGTTTGGTCAGGCACAGAATATCAACTTTCAGTAAGAAAGAAAAGAGCTTTTAATTAGAGCTTTACCTCAAGCTATTGCTGCAAGGAATGATCCACAGGTATCCCAAAATGCCCCAAGATGCTGCAGACTTTTGTTGGTACCACTTCAGTTAAGATACACAGTTGCTGATTGGCTGATGGAACCCCAGAGGCAAAATGTTGATTATTAATTGCATTTAATGGCTTAGCAACGTGAGATTCATGCACTTGATAAAAGTTCTGCTTTAATTTCTGTGTATGCTGAAAAAATGTCCTTGGAAATGCTTTGACATTTAGTATTGTTGTTATACAGTTTTAAATAGGTGAATGACATCTCATGAAAGTATTTTCAAGAACCCAAAAACATACTTGCAGTAGGGAGAGCTACTCTTTTGACTGTTAAAATAGAGCAAATTCAATTCAATTACCATTTTCATTGTCAAATTACAGTATTGCGTGCCAATTGTCAGGAATGTAAGAGCAAAGAACTGTCAAACCCTCAGAGAACATTCACAGAGTTTGTGAGAAATTAGATATAAATGTGATTATGTTCCCCAACATAGTCAGAAGCTCTTCCTTGTTTTCTGGGAGTGGGTCATCTCAGGGATGATTAAAACATTTATTTTCCCTATATGATCTCTCCAGAATAGGGGTTATAGTACGGAAATCTCCTATCTATCAAGTTGCATGCCAGAAGCAACATCCACAGCCATAGTATTACTTGAATCTGTAGATGAAGGGTTACATGTTTTAATGCTTCCTCACATAAAAATATTCCTTGCATGGGGAAGTCTAGAACATCAGGGAGATAGTTTGACTTAAAGCCTTATTCTTGCAATCTTACATGTGCAGGAAATCTGGAAGAGAGAGAGAGAGAGAGAGAGAGAGAGAGAGAGAGAGAGAGAGAGTACACACATACACATGCACATACATCTATAATACTCTCTGGGAAGGCTGCAGCATGCATTGTTTTTTTACCTTTGAATTGTCTGTTATTGTTGGTGAATTAATTAAATGCAAGATTCCTCGTTCCAGTCAGTGACAGACCTACATTGGGGCCCCCTGAAGTTTGAACTGTTATGGTGGCCCCTTCGCAACCAGTAATGGTAACCAGTGGGTAACCACTGTTATCTTCTTTAATGGGGTTGTTCCACAACAGATTGGGATGCAGGTGGCGCTGTGCGTTAAACCACAGAGCCTAGGGCTTGCCGATCAGAAGGTCGGCAGTTCAAATTCCCGAGACGGGGTGAGCTCCCGCTGCTCGGTCCCTGCTTCTGCCACCTAGCAGTTCAAAAGCACGTCAAAGTTCAAGTAGATAAACAGGCACTGCTCCAGCGGGAAGGTAAACGGTGTTTCCGTGCACTGCTCTGGTTTGCCAGAAGCGGCTTAGTCATGCTCCCTCAGCCAATAAAGCGAGATGAGCACCGCAACCCCAGAGTCGGTCACGAGTGGTCCTAATGGTCAGGGGTCCCTTTACCTTTACACACCACAACAGATCACCAGATATCTATATATTTAATTAACCATTACATCTCAGGTTTTGATTAAAATTGCCATGCTGGATTATCTCACATGTTAAAGTCAATAAAGTGAATAAGAAATCCCTGCGCCTTACAGTTTTCAAGTTATGTAGGGGGATACAAAGAAGGGAAATGTTATGTACATGCATGATTCCTCATAGAATGAAGAAATTGGGTCTACTAGACCAAAGTTTTCCAAGCAGGATGGTCTAAAGCTTCTAGAGGCCATCTGGGATTAGGGACCCTGAAGCTTAAACTTCATTAGTTTCATGGGAGATCCAGCTCTGTTCCCATCAGTTTATTTTTGATTCAATCAGGGGTTTTTTCATCTGGAACTCACCAGAACTCAGTTCTGGCACCTCTCAGCTGGGCACCATTCATGGTGAATTCCAGCACCTATTTTTCTAGAAAATAGCACGGTGTTTGGCCCCAAAATAGGGCGGTGTTTGGCCCCAAATCTGAGGTCCCCTCCCCTTTTAAGGTAATCATCAAGTCTCTCTTCTGTGGAAGCTCTGCGCCAGCTACCCTGTGTTGTGAACCTCATCCAGCAAAAAGTGTATACTTTTGTTATTATTCTTATTCTTATTTAACCCCAATGTTTTGTCTTGTTTTGGGGAAGTTTGCAAAATATAATGGATTTCACTCAAACGCTTGATGCTGCTGCCTAGGCAAGATGCACTCAGTCACTGGACTCTGTTAGGGTAAATTGCTCTTCTTCTACTCAGGCAGTAATTACCATCACATCATGCTTGTTCTGTTTGCTCCGAAGTGTGACTCAGCTAATCATTACTGTTCTCCAGTCATGTCTCTTCCGTCACTTCTCTGGACTGACTACCTGACATCATTGATCTGATAAGTGCTCTGCTGGATCAGGGCCTAAGTATGAGAGTAACTGTAAGGGCATCATTTTACAAGCTCCTGGTGACTTCAAGTAGGCTTTGAGTCAGCCCCATTGATCTCCATGAAGCTACATGTGTGCTTAAATTTATGCACATACTTGAGTGTTTTGTTGGCTTGAAGCCATGCTATCTGCTTACTGGCACTTGAAAGGCTTTTCATTTCCAAAGGAGGATATTTCCAGGGAAATGTGTAAAGGGTATAGTGAAAACTCCGAAGCAGTTTCAGCAAAAAGTTCTAATTCTGTTTTATTTATTAATTGCATTTATATCGTGCTTTCCTCCTGTGGAGCTCAGGTGAGCGCACATCGTTTCCTTTTAGAAAAAATACAGAAAGTTAGAATAGGATCCTACAAAACGTGCCACAAAATCAATTGTTTAGTAGTAGCAACATTAATAAGCTGTGAAACACACACACAAAATGTCATTCACGAGAAACCAGCAAACCGAAAGCTTACACCTTTTGAATTTTGAGTATACAAGAGCACAAGAAGAGATTTCTGGATCAGGCCAGGGCCCAGCGACCTCCCTGTTGAGTTGTACAAAGGCAACACTAACAGTAATGAGAAGGAGGAAGAAGCAGCAGCCAGTTCACCTGCTGGGCTGTTGGTAAGGAAGAAGGCAGATAAGGGGCGTCTGGCTGAGGGCAGACTGAGGTTGGCAGTATAGCGGCCCTTTTGTCCAAATGGACCAGCCTTCACTGTCTTAATCCATTTCTTACCAATTGCCTCATTAATGAAAATGACAAATTTCTGCTCTCATTTTGACAAATTATGTTTTCCCCATTGTAACTTGTTATGAGCATAACTAGGTGCTCCAAATAGGAAGTGAATAAATGACAACCATAAAAATATGAAAGATAACGTCATTTTAGTTCAATGGTAGAAATGGCATTGTGAAAGTGACTAACATGTTAACGCGGGTTCCCAATTCTTGTGATTTGTTCATGCACTGAACACCTGTATATTCCAAATCTATTGCTCAGTGGAAACTGGTAAATACAGGAGATGGCTTTTCCATTGTTGGCTGTTGGAACTGTCAAGTTTCTGCCGTATCAACAGGAATAAGCCTTTGGCTTTTGGTGATTCAGCCAAGCCCCTTCAAAGCTTTATTAGAATTTATTAGAATTGGACTGTGTACATAGGAGGACTAGAAAACTGGCAACCTAACCAATATATTAGCTATATATTTAATAAATTATAGCTCAGCAATGCTGAACAGAAATGACTTTAAACATATCGTAAAGCGAAGTGATAAAATATTAACTTTCCCATAATTTTTATATTCTTGTATTTATATTTATTGAGGGCGTGAAAATATCATTTTAATTATGTCTCCAGTGAACATTTTTCAGTGAAAATGTTAAAAGGTCTCCCTTAGTGAAAGAAAATGGACATGCTACTTAATGCACATAACTGCACATCATACCCTTTGTTTGTCCGTTTATGGTGTACATCCTTTACATCCTTTTAAAAGTTGAAAGCATTATGACCCCCAAGAGGAAACTTATTTCCTTGGCCTGGCACTAATCTAGAATACTTCAAATGGATTATTTTATTATTAAGAAGACCCCTGTGAATTGCGATGAGGAGTTTTTAGCTATTTAAAAATCGTAGACTTTTCCTAAGGTCTCTTAAGTGCTTCCGCTGCCTATGAAATATGCAGGCTTTAATGAAAAGCGAGTTTCGTTCTAGTCTCATTTCTTACAATAAAAATATATATCAAGGAGAACACTCGCAAGTTCAGGCTTCTTTTCAAAGAAGTTTGTTGAAATGCACAATAAGGTGCAGCCGATTAATTGATTTTGCCACAGCCTATTGAACTCAATGGTTCTTGCTTCTAAGCACACATCTATAGGATTGCCTGCACCATTGGAGAACTAACTAGGGAGGTGTCAACCTTTTTGCGTCCGGACAAACTTTGCTGTTTTCTTTTTGGCGAGATTGTACAGTAGCAGAAAGAGAGTTTGGAGGAACTGGATTCTTTTTCTAAGACCCCTTTTTAAGTGTCATTGTTTTTTGTACTATTGCACTCTTCTCTCAATGGCTCAGAGCAAAGGGTACTGAAAATAAAAATGCATGAAAATGTCAATTACATTTATAAGATTATGGCAAAGCTTGGGAGGGAGATACATCAATAAGGCCAGTTTGCTTTTCTTGAGTGGAAGCCTACTGTGAATAATTGACATGGCCTAGCAGGAAGCAGCTGCTATGATTTCTGCCCCAACGGAAACGATGGAAGGACTGACAGCTGTGCTTTTGAAAGCAACATTTCATAAAAGGAAAAACAGAGAGGATTTTAATTCCTACCATAGCAATTTATTGCATATGTTAACTTAGACTCTACGAGCCTGGCTACATGTTACATTTACCATTAGGGATTAGCTCCCTGCAATATGAGACAATTCTACAGGCTCCCCCCACTAACAAGCAGAGGAAGTTGGAAGGGATAGTAAACATGCAGCGAAAGGAAGAGTTACTGGCTACCTTTCACCATTCATTGCATATCTCCCCTTATTTATCTTCTCTCTCGGAGAAGGGATTGGTGGTGGTGGGGACCAGCAGGGAAAATTATCCACTAAGTGAAGCGATAAGGGAAGATAAACAATGTACAGAGAAAAATAACCAGCCATTTCTTCATTGGTATACCGTAAGTAGTGATTTCTATCCCATTTGGCTTTCTGAGGCTGTTGGTGAAAGAGTCTTCCTAACTCTCACGTGGTGGGCGCTGAATTGTCATGAAGGGTATAATATGTAGCCAGGCTCTTATTTTATTGGGCTGCATCATATCATACAAATACAAAACCATTCAGGGCTGGACCAAGAAATTTTGACACCTGAGGCAGATTCCAAAATGCTGTTTCTCCCCTGCCCCCCCCCCGAACAGGGAATAAGGGGCCAGGAAAGATTTACATCAGGAACTGGGGGGGGGGCAGGGAATATTGACATCGGGATCTTCCTCCCCAGGTGGACCCTACTGCCTGAGGTAGTCGCCTCACTTTGCCTCATGGGTGGGCCGGTCCTAAAACGATTCCATGAATCTGTTGTAGTTTTGGTGGCCAGCTCCTGCCAACCTAGCAATTCAAAAGCACGTCAAAGTGCAAGTAGATAAATAGGTACCGCTCCGGTGGGAAGGTAAACGGCGTTTCTGTGCGCTGCTCTGGTTCGCCAGAAGCAGCTTAGTCATGTTGGTCACATGACCCAGAAGCTGTACGCCGGCTCCCTCGGCCAGTAAGTGAGATGAGCGCCGCAAGCCCAGAGTCGTCTGCAACTAGACCTAATGGTCAGGGGTCCCTTTACCTTTACCTTTGTTGTCAAGGATTAGCTTTGCAAAATGTTGCTTGCAAACATACTAGCTTCTTGAGCAGGCTCAGAACAGGCAGTGTCACAATAGGACCTGGTGGATTGTGGGTAGAGCCTGAAGGTGTCTGGTGGGTGAACATCAGGGCCAGCTACAGGTTTGAAGTGTCCCACATTGTGGGGCCCCTTGATGTCCTCAGTGTATGTGGGCAACCTCTCCTCTTCCTCCATGGAGTCAGGTAGATGGCTTTACCATTGCAGGAGCAGTAAGTGTCAGCACTCCTCTTATGAGCATGAGGCAATGGGATTTCCCACATAGCGTTGCTTCAGGGCATTGTGGGAAATTGAGACAGTGGCTGCCTAGTGCTAATTAGAGCTCCATAAATGGGGGTCCATGGCAGTGCCAGCAAGCACCAGCTCATTCTCCTCCTTAAGCTCAGAAGCGGCAGCACTGGTGGGGGAAACAAGGGCATTCCAGGATCAAATCAGAAGCCGGGATGGTTTTCATAATTCTGGGACTGTCCTTGGAAAATCAGGACACTTGGAGAGTTTGTAACCATGTCTACTGAGAAGTAAACCCCATTGAATCCAAGGAGGCTGACCCCAGGTAGGTGGGTTTAGGACTGCAACTATAGTGTGCGGAGGAACTGAGGTCATATGCATACTGACCTGGGAGTAAACTCCATTGAACACAAAGGGACATCTAAGTGTAGGGTTGCATTGCCTGCCACATATTAGCCTATTATACCCTCTCATTGAGAGGAGCCTACACCAATGCGTTACTGCCAGAAACATCACATCTTCATAAAGCCTTTATGAAATGACGGGCCACAACATAAAGTCACTTCACACTAAATCTCCAGAGTAGTTAAACCACTGGCGATATACCCACTCTCTTGTTATTGCGACCACAGCTGACAGACTGTCTTGTAAACTCTGGGAAATATTCATCTGCAAGAAATAATGATTGCTTCATTTGTAAGAGTCACATTATCTATGGAATGCTATTTGTCAAATTTCTATTATCATGTTCTCTAACAGAAATGGGCAATGTAATGAATATATTGTAGTTCAGAAAGCCCCAGGCAACACAGACTCATATAAAAAAGCTTCATAATTTTTCAGTTCAGCTTCATAATAAGAGATAGAAATGAAAAATTATCTCATTGTTACTGGGAACTGTGTTAGTCTCCAGTTCAGACGACATCTAATGTAGGACTCCATCCTTCAGAACACAGAAATCTGAAACTTCTCCAGAGAAGTTATGCTAGCAGGTGACATGGCAATAGAGAAGTCCACCCTGACACTAGCAGTATCTTAACCTTTACTCAACTATCCTTGAACTTTGCTAGTCAGTTACTTTTGTATTGATTCTCAGTCTATCATCTATCTATATCTGTCTGTCTGTCTACCTATAAACCTATATACTGCTTTTCTTTTCTAAATTTATAAATTCACAAAGCAATTCACGATATACATAAAACCGTTAAAATACATAAATGGCAGGAAGGAAGGAGCTGAGTGAGGGAGGTCTGTGCTGTGTGGGTGCACTGGCAGAGCCAATCTGGCACTCACAATCATGTGCCCGCACAATGCTGGCTTCCCCAGTGACTCGCTGCTCCATCTCCCATTAAGCTGCAGTGATAGTACATCTCCTAGCTGGCTGCACCTGTCAACATACAAATAATCATAAATTTCAACAGTGACAGCAACCAAACAGAGCCGGAACATAAATAACAACAGTCATGAAATGCCAGTGCAAACAGAAAGGTCTTTAGCTTTCTGTAAAAGCACCCAGTTGTTAGTGGTTTCCTCATCTCCATGGGGAGCTCATTCCACTAAATGGGTGCCACAACTGGAAAGGCCAGTTACCTTGCAACTATCAATGTATTTTTGATCACACCCTGTGGGTAAACCAAGCACAGACCCTTCTGAAGGACAAACTATGGTAGAAAATATTATTAATAATTGCTTAATTGTACATTGAAATGGAAAATGATTCTGTATGTGTATGGAAATGTCCATTGTAGCTAAGTAAGAGCTTTTAGAGTGCCTAACAGGTTGATAATTAACTGTTGATGTATCTCTGCTGCTCTCTCACGTAGTGCTTAACCTTAGATCACACAAGTAAGGTATTCAGTTGCAAATCTCCATTTTGAGGGCATCGTCTTTGTTCTCAAGCCACCGTAGAAGAAAGGTGTGCTAATGCTTTCTCTCAAGGAGAGAACAGCCTCAGGTTGGAATGCAGGCTAGTGGAGTCTGAGTGTGGAAAGAAAGACCTTTGATTTTAGGTCTGTTTGAAGTAATTTAATATTACTAAGAAGATGTATCTATACTTGGACAAGGATATGATTTTATGCAACTATTTGATATATCCTAATTGTTATAGGTCTGTCTTGGAACAAGTTCTGTTAGCAAAGCTTTGAAATCCATATTTTTGGTCTGGACCATTTTTATTCCAAAAAGAGTTAGTTTTTATTCACCCCATTGCTTCCATATGTGCAATATTAATAACCGCAATAGGAAATCCTTGAAAAGAAAGATTCCGACAGAACAGATGAGAGTAGCAATTGTGTAGAAAAATGGGCCACTAACCTACTAATAGGAAATGCCCTTTAGGTGGATGGCTTGCAGATAATTCCATATTAGTTTGCCCTGAAACACAAGGACATCCAGTGAAATAGGGGGTTTGCTCACACCATTCTCTGAGCCACTGCATTTGCCAACTGAGCGGATCCAGTCCTGGGTAAAAACAGCTTCCACAAACAACCAGATTTAAAGGACCAGCAAGCAGGCAACACTTGTCATCAACCTTCATAATGGCAATGATTATCTCATATCTTCTGAGGGGAACAGGGGAGTGAATAGTGCACTCCAACACATTGACAGATAGGCTCAGTTCACACAAACTCTTTTGATGAGGAAATTGCCAACAACAAGATGAGACTGGAAGGTGGTTAAAGTGGAGGCATTTGTTGAGTGAGTGCATCATGAGAGATTAGACTGCAGTTTTCACTGAGCATAACAAAAAAGGTAGTAAAGTAAAAAACAGCAAAAAGATCATTCATTATCATTAGTATTTGGACTCAGTGGCTACTGCAAAAAGGAAGATATGAAGTGGCTATCATATGAGCTTGCCTGCACATTATGATGCTCTCCAAAGGGCTTGCTCTATGTGCCCATGCCATCTGAAATACAGCGGGAGAGCCTGGTTGGTGGTGGTGCCAATATTGTGGAAGTCCCTCTCCAGGGATGCATAACTTGCTTCCGCCTGGCTGCCCTTTCACTGAGGCGATGGGCTCATCCAAACTTCATTTTCTAGGCAGAGGTTCAGGCTTTAAAGCTCCATGTCCAAATGTAGCACCCTGCTTGTGGTTAACGCTTAGCTGGAATGAAATATTCAACGCAGCAATAGAGAAATTAAAATAATTATTTATTTGTCAGACAAATAAATGAGAGGCACAGTGGTATATGGTTACCAAGCTCTGGCCTGGCTCCTGCCATTATGGCCAGCCCTTATATTCCCTTAATCCAGCCCCCTTTGCTCCTCCTTTGGCTGCCTCTGTCCAATCAGCCTGGTTGGATTTCCTATTGGCTGATTGCTAGAACCAATCACAAAAAGATACACCCATATCCTCCTGTCCTTATATGGAGGACAAAGAGCTATATATTGTTACATCTATAAATGACAAATAAGTAGTAATATATCTTACATGTGTCTCAACAAGGAATCTTAATTACCAGCTCACCTCTTGCCCTCCTTGCCCTATTGCCTTCTAAAACAAATGGTTAATCTTAAATTTTTATCTTAAACATATGTCAAGGATCTTGAGTTTCACATCAACATTGAAAGATATCCTTCATTTGAAGGTTCCTAAACAAATGTCTGACAGCTAATATATCAGGACAGCCCAGATGGCGTCTCTTTGTCTAGCAAGAGGGCTGGGCTGGTGTCTGACTTAATTCCAGGATAAATACAACTCTTTACAACTATATGAAATAAGAATCTAGCATTTCTAAATCCTTTGCATAATTACATTTAAGCCAATATATTTAATACACAACACAGATAGCCTCTTAAAAGGAATAAGGCCTTTTTAAAGTAGAGAGAGAAAGAAAAAAAGAACTCAGTTTAAAACAGTTTCAGAAGAAACCTCTTTAGTTTACATTCCCCCCCCCTTCAGCCAGCTGCTTCAGCCAGCTGCTTTGTTTCCATTAGCTCTTCCCAACATTTATTGAAACTCTCTCAGTTTAAGAAACAGCTTTAAAAAGACTTCCCAGCTAGATGCTTCTCCATTTGGTCTTGGCCTTTTTAACCTTAGAAGATCTGGCTCATTTTACTGGGAGGCACATTGGCATCATTTTACTATTTACTCATTCCTAATCATGTTTATCTCTGCCTTTTTTATCTTCTATAACATGTAGGGTCAGTGTCCTTACTCTCAGTCTGTAATTTCAGCTTTTACGACTTTGAGATTTGTTTTCTGCTATCAATCAAAAGGGGCCCCTTTGTCTAAGAGGAAGAAAACACTGTCAGTATTTTCTTAAGCAGCTAGCCTTCTTGCCTGGCATGAAACTTTTGAAAATCTAAGCCCTCTTTAATATACAAGTCCTGATCAAACATTAATAAAATGCAGGCTTATGCCTGATGCCTCATTCCCCCCTTTCAAGCTCAAGGACCTTCGTCCCAAGTGTCCTTGATAGCTTGACCTTCATCATGTTCCTGAGGTAAAGCTCTGTATAGGGCCATGATATGAGGTAGAGTTTCATTTGAAACCATCTTGCTAATTGTACTTCTAAAACATGAAATGATACATGGCATCATACATAAAACCATTACCACTACCGTTAAGAAAAACAAGCAAGACAATAGTATCCCTTTGAGTCCTGTGACATTAGGTAACCAATTGGTGAGCCATCCCATATCCCATCCTTCCCATGTTTGTACTGGGACATGTGCTATATTCTCCATCTTTGTGGCCAACACACGGATTGCCTCACCATTATCTGAAATGTTAAAGCAACAGGCATTCCCTGTCAAGTTCAAGACTCCACATAGGCCTCCCTGCCTGGCAAGTACATAATCCATTCCCATTTTCAGCTGCAAAATGGCGGCTCTACTTTCATCCAACTGTTGTGCAATAAGTCTCAAACTCCGGGCCGTTGCATTGGTTACAAGTTCCACTACTGCTTGCAATCGAATTATTCTGTTTAGATTATAAATAGGATCCCGTGCCCCTTGTATGAGCTCACCAGGATTCCAGGAGGCAGGATCATAATAGGCTATAATGCGCTCTGGTGGCCAATCATCAGTACCGCTCCAACTTTGGGTACTTCCTCCTGCTATATGAGAAATATCAGCGTTTCTTCGTGTACGCTTGGCCAAATTAGTGGGCATAATCCACATTGGTGGTAATACCCATCCCAGGAAACAAGTCCCACTCCATTTGGAGGGGAGTTTCTTGTATGCCCATTCTCCACATATCCACCACAACCATCGGGTCTGAGGTTTTTGGTACGTGGAGTACAGAAGGCGAAATATCAAAAGAGGTAGAGAGTTCACAGTGCAGTATGTCAGATTGCCTTTTTCTGTCACAGTTATGTTCCATACCACTTTCCACGCATGAATAAAAGGAGGTGCACAGGGCAAGGCATTCCGAGTTCGATAGGTAGTATCGTGTGCCCAGGTATTCTTAATATTATCCCAAGTATAGTGACAATGAGAAGAGCCTATCATGGTAGAATCAGCTGCATTTGATGATTTATGTACACAGAATTCCCCTTGTACAGGTATAACTCGTAATGGTTTAGTTGAGTTCCATCCGGGGAAATTCTGTATTTCTGTTTGGTGTGGTATTTCGCTTACCATACCAATGGCATCTAATGGTATCGGTAATAAGGGCATACCTCCCTCTGAATCATCTGGCCCAAGAGAGCAAACAAGGCAATTGGTCCTATTTGCAACATTGGCTACCATTTCAGCTAAACCTACCCACATATTGTGGTCATGGCGGAATCCATATTTAGTCAATTTGGTCAGATTCAAGGACCCTTCCCCTTCCCAAGGGATCAGGATTAATAATAGAATCATGTTGATGTCTAGCATATGCATTCCTTCCACAAAAGATTACCTTATTGTGATAGCAAATAAATAGTAGTCCCAATATAATTCCCCCAGTGACAGAAATGGGGAACCACCAAGACCAAAACATATATCCCGAGGATCCCCAATGAGTAATATCTCTGATAATTGTTCCACAAGGGGGGGCATTCAATTAATTGTATAAGAGAATCTGTCCTTTCACAATCGCTGGTTCAGATGCTCCTCAAGCTTCAGGCGTGCGCAGGTCAGCCAGCTTCCAGGTTGTGGCTGCAGCAGGCCGGTCGTCTAATGTTGCCCGTGACCTAGCCCGTTCCCGGTAGGGCTAGATACAGGGGTTTTTGGAGAGAGTCAGTTTAAGAGGATTAGAAGGGTCACCTTTGCACGTCCAACTGCCTTCGGATTTCTTCAAACGGGAGTGATGAATCCAGGGGGTCACCTCAGCTACCTTCACCGCTGTTGGAGTAGAGAGCAAGACGGTGTAAGGTCCATGCCACTTAGGTGCAAGTGGATCACGTTTCCACTCTTTCACCCATACGCTATCGCCAGCCTGGAACTGATGAATCGGCTCGGCAATGCTGCACGGCGTGCGCTCGAGGGCCCACCTGTTAAGAGAAACAAAAACACGGGAGAGAGATTGCACTTGTCCCTGTGTCACATGGTCTCCTATTTGTTTAAGATCAGCTGAAATATCCTGAACAAAGGAGGGCGGTCTCCCATACAGGAGCTCAAAAGGTGACAACTTAAGTCTTTTTGTGGGTGCACACCGAACACGAAACAGTGTTATGGGTAACACATCTACCCATCCCAATCCCGTTTCCTGGGTTAATTTTGCCAATTGGGTTTTCAGAGTCCGATTCATTCTTTCAGTTTTCCCTGAACTCTGAGGCCTATAGGCTGCATGCAGTCTCCATTTCACTTGTAGGACTCGACATACTTCTTGTACTACTTGATCAATGAACGCTGGCCCATTATCACTTCCAATGCATCTAGGTAATCCAAACCTCGGGATCAATTCAGTCAGGAGTCTCTTAGTTACCTCTCGTGCCTTTTCAGTTCGGGTGGGAAAAGCTTCAACCCATCCGGTAAGAGTATCTACAAACACAAGGAGATACTTGAATCCCTTAGAAGGGACCAGCTCTGTGAAGTCCACAATTAGGCTTTCCATGGGGACATATCCCACATGTTGGATTCCAGGAGGTTGTACCGGTCCCTGCCTGGGATTGTTTTTAGCACAAAGAACACATTTCTGTGAAATGCAAGTTGCTAATTGTGATAGGTTAATAATATACAACTTCCGACTGAGACTCTCTCTGGTTGCAGTACCGCCAAGGTGAGTAGATTCATGATAATTTCTTACAATTGTGCCTGCTAGATGATGAGGTACATAAATCCTATTGTCTGGCAGGATCATCCAACCGTCCTTCACAACTGCTCCTTCCTGTTCAGCCCACTTCCTCTCTTCTGGGGTATAGTGAGGTTTAACTTCTTCTGGAACTACCTCTGGTATGAGGGCTGCTATAAATCCTCCCACAGGCTTCTGGGCTGCCTCTCGGGCTGCTTTGTCAGCAGCATGATTTCCTCTGGTTATTGGATCCCTTCCTCGTCCATGACCTTTGCAGTGCATTACAGCAATCTGTTCTGGAGCCCATACTGCTTCTAACAGGATTTCTACTTCAGGTCCATATTTCAAGGCCTTCCCGTGGGCTCCTATTAGACCTCTTTCTTTCCATAGAGCACCATGTGCATGCAGGGTTAAGAAGGCATATTTAGAATCAGTATAGATGTTTGCCTTACATCCGGCTGCCAATTGCAGAGCTCTAGTTAAACCTATAAGTTCAGCTTTTTGTGCTGAGGTGCCAGCAGGCAAAGCTTCAGCTTCCACAACTTCCTCATTGGTGACCACAGCATATCCTGCTCGTCTGGCACCTTCATGCAGGTAACTGCTACCATCAGTATAATATACAACATCTGGATTTTTCAATGGTTCATCTTTCAGATCGGGTCTACTGGAATAAACTTCATTCATTACTTGGAGACAATCATGTGATTCTTCATCATCTACCTCTGGTAGGGGCAGCAAAGTCGCTGGATTGAGCATATTCACTACTCGTAGATGAATCCTGGGATTTTCACACAATAGGCCTTGGTACCTAGCCATCCTTGGGTTCGTTAGCCAATAACTACCCTTATATTCCATGAGTGTCAGAACAGCATGAGGTACATTCACATACATCGTCTGGCCGAAGGTAAATTTATCAGCTTCTTTGACAAGGCTTGCAGTGGCCGCTACTGCCCTTAGGCATGGAGGCCATCCTTTTGCTACTGAGTCCAATTGTTTTGACAAATAAGCTACTGGACGGTTCCAACTTCCTAATCTCTGGGTCAGGACTGCCGCTGCAATCCCATTCTGTTCATGTACATACAGCTGAAAGGGTTTTTCCGAATTAGGCAGTCCAAGGGCTGGGGCCTCCATAAGTCGTTGTTTGATAACTAAAAAGGCTTGTTGCTGCTCAGGTCCCCATACGAATGGGTCCTTTTCTGCACCTCGAGTGCTTTCATGTAAGGGTTTGGCCAGACTGCTGAAATCAGGTATCCATAGTCTACAAAACCCTGCTGTTCCCAGGAATCCTCTGAGTTGTTTCCTTGTGGTAGGTTCCTTGATAAGGCAAATAGCTTCTTTCCTCTCTGGTCTCAATGCTCGTTGTTGGTGTGAGATGTCAAAGCCCAAATATTTGACCTTTTCTAAACATAACTGTGCCTTTTTCTGGGAAACTCGGTAGCCAGCTTGCCAGAGCAAGTGGAGCAGTTCCTCTGTACCTTCTTTACAGGTCTCAAAATCCTTTGCTGCTAGTATAAGGTCATCTACATATTGCAGAACCACCTTTTCTCCAGGTATTGAGGGGTAACTTGTTAGATCCTTCGCCAAGGCAGTGCCAAATAAAGTTGGGGAATTTTTGAATCCCTGGGGCAATCTCGTCCAGGTTAGCTGGCCTTTTGTTCCTGTTAAAGGGTCTTCCCACTGGAAGGCAAATATAGGTTGGCTCTGTGGTGCCAGCCGGCAACAGAAGAATGCATCTTTCAAGTCCAATACAGTAAAAAATGTTGCTTCTGGTGGGATCAAACTCAGCAGGGTGTATGGGTTTGGTACATTTGGGTGCAAGGTCTCGATAGCCTGGTTTACGAGCCTCAAGTCCTGCACTGGCCTGTATTCATCTGTCCCAGGTTTTCGAACAGGCAAAAGGGGTGTGTTCCATTCTGATTGGCAGGGCTTAAGCAGACCATATTTTAATAGGCGGTCCAAATGTTTCTGGATGCCCTCTGCTGCTCGCCGGGGTAAAGGATATTGCTTTACAGATACAGGGGTAGCCATAGGTTTTAAGGTTACTACAATTGGAGCTATATTCTTGGCCATTCCTGGTGGGCTATTTTCGGCCCATACTCCTGGTGGCACCTGTAGAGTTCGGAGGAGCTTGTTTAACTCTGTATCCAATGTGGGTTGGACTTGCAGGGCTGACATTAGGCGCCATGATTGTTCCTTAGGTACTGAGAGGGAAATTATTCCTGCTGCCTTTGATGGCAATTTCATTTCTGGACCTCGAGGAGTGAAGGTGATTTGGGCCTGCAATTTGGACAGCATATCTCTACCTAAGAGAGGTATTGGACACTCAGGTATATACAAAAACTGATGGGTTAAACGATGTCCCCCAATCTGGCATTCCAAAGGTTGGAGGAAAGACCTCTTAGCTGACTGACCAGTGGCACTTTTAATGACTACACTTTTGGATGCCTTTTTCTGCAATAGTTCTGGGAGTACTGAGTATTCAGCCCCAGTATCAATCATAAAGTCTATTAAATGGCTTCCTAATTGAATCGTGACCGTGGGCTCCTGGAAGCCTAACTTTATGGAGTCCGGTCTTTCCTAGTCTTGGGTAAAATCCTCTTCTGCCAGTCCAATGACATTGTCCCTACTCCGTCCTTGTCCAGGTCTCTGATATCTTCCATCTCGGATCATTCCCCGTCCCCGTCCCTGGTTTCTTGGGCCGGAGCCTGGTCCTGGGCCTGGGCCTGGGCGTACTTCTTCCAACCTCAGGGGTTCAGGACATTCCCGCTTCCAATGACCCTCCTTCTTACAATTCGCACATTGATTCCTTCCCAGTGGTGGATTCCTTCCCCGCCCTCTTCCTCCATTTAAGGGGCGGTAGTCTTGCTTCACTGCTGTGGCTAGCATTACCATCTTTTCCTTCTGCCACTTCTTCTTCTCTTGTTTCTCAGCCTCATCCCTATTCCGATAAACTCGGCGTGCAATGGCCATAATTTGGCTCATCAGCATCCCTTCCCATCCTTCTGATTTCTGAATTTTCTTACGAATGTCAGAAGCGCACTGGGCCACGAATGTAGCAGTAATCATTCTGCTGTTTTCAGGGGCTTCAGGGTCAAAAGGAGTCCATATACGATAGGCTTCTTGCAGCCTCTCTAAAAAGTCTCCTGGACTCTCATTTGGTTTCTGTTCTACTTCTGAGACTTTAGACATATTAGTGGGCTTCTGGCATGCCCTGCGGATACCTTGCACAAGCGTCTGGCGATAGGTGGTAAGTCTGGCCAGGTGAATTACATTGTTTGGATCCCAATTAGGATCTTCCAAGGGAAAGTTGTCTTGGAGATGACGGTCAATATTATAAATATTTCCCACTCTGGCCTGCTCACGCAAATATATCTGTGCCTTTTCAATTATGTCTCTCCTTTCCTCAGTGGTGAACAGAGTATTCAGGAGCTGGCGGCAATCTGTCCAAGTAGGACTATGAGTATTTATTATTGAAGTCACCAAGTCCATCATAGCCTGAGGTTTTTCTGCAAAAGATGGGGTGTGTGTTTTCCAATTCATCAGATCTGTAGTCGTGAATGGAATATATTGCAGGGTCGAAGTTCGAGGTGGCCGTGGTCCGAGTTGCCCGTTAACCAGCACAGGCTCCTCAAGTGCATCAAATACTCTTCTGAGAGGGGCTACTACGTGATCTTTCTCTTCGCTTTGCTCTAGGGGCCTCAAATCATAGGGGATGGTATTTGTCCCAAGGCGTTCTTTTAGCAGCTTTATACGCCTGGCTGTATTGCTTGCTGACCGATTAAGGTCTCCCTGTAACTTCTGTAATAATTCTCTAGGATTTGGATGTACAGGAGTTTGGGGTAGGCAATCAGTTGTTTCACTAAAAGAGACTGTAGATGGAGTTCTACTGGGACTCACAGATGGAATAACCACTTCTGCTTGGGCTTTATTATAGGCCTCCAATGCCTCCTGAAGATATTTATCATAATCTATCAAGGAATCAAGTTCTGTGACTCCAGCCCCATTATTCATTCCACTTTCTTGCCTTGGGGTTACAACTGGTGGAGTGTTTGGATTAGGCTCCCTTCGATGTGGAGCATAGGGTGGAGGTGGAAGCAGCTCTTCCTCTGGTCCCTCAAAAATGGGTTTGAGTTTATTTGGCAAGATTCCTTTCCTAGCTTCGGCTTTTACAGCCAATAATTTGCATCGTTGGACTTTGCATTCCCTTATCCATGGAGGATTTTTATTTAATGTGCTCAGCCAGGAATCTATATATGAAAATTGTTCTGGGCACCCTCCAATTTCTTTGGCGATGTTAGACCAAAGTTTGCTTACTAAATTTATATCAAAGGTTCCTTGAGATGGCCATTCAGTATTTTGCTTTGGCCACTCTAATTCACATAACGTTCTCAGGCGCTCTGGCGTCATTTTGACTCCATACGCCCCTGAGAAGGCTTTCTTAAAATTATTTAACATACATTCAAGAGGTGTATTTTCCCCTTTTGAACCCCCAACTCCCATTGTATGGCCCTGTGAAGTATCCACTCAGTCACTCACACACACGCTTCGTGGGTTTCCTTGCCTGGTGAAGTCGCCTTACCAGGAACCGAAGTACTGCCCACTCCACACTCAGGTCAGCTACAGATTGCTCTGTACTTTCTCACACATACAATGCGCTAGATACTTCACCACACACTACCTCCCATTCTTCCCTTTTCCCCCACCAGATCACCATCTGATGTATCCAACCACCTAGCGTACTCAGTTCCCACTTACTGAGACGCAGAAGTTTGATCAAGACTTCTCTTCCTCCCAGTTAATTGGAGGGCCAAAAATCCCTTTGTGCACTTACCCTTGGTTGGTTCCGTTTCCCCCCGGTCCGTCGCCGCCAGTGAGCAGGGTATCAGACAGACGAGACTTCTGCGTCCCCCCTGGAAAAATTTACCAGTGCGCGCTTGGGTAAGCAATCAGTTGTCTTCTCTCTTGTACCCCGCCCAGTGAGGCGAAGGGGCTGCGTTCCAGCAGACCACTTATCCGAGTCACGGCACCATAAAATGTAGCACCCTGCTTGTGGTTAACGCTTAGCTGGAATGAAATATTCAACGCAGCAATAGAGAAATTAAAATAATTATTTATTTGTCAGACAAATAAATGAGAGGCACAGTGGTATATGGTTACCAAGCTCTGGCCTGGCTCCTGCCATTATGGCCAGCCCTTATATTCCCTTAATCCAGCCCCCTTTGCTCCTCCTTTGGCTGCCTCTGTCCAATCAGCCTGGTTGGATTTCCTATTGGCTGATTGCTAGAACCAATCACAAAAAGATACACCCATATCCTCCTGTCCTTATATGGAGGACAAAGAGCTATATATTGTTACATCTATAAATGACAAATAAGTAGTAATATATCTTACATGTGTCTCAACAAGGAATCTTAATTACCAGCTCACCTCTTGCCCTCCTTGCCCTATTGCCTTCTAAAACAAATGGTTAATCTTAAATTTTTATCTTAAACATATGTCAAGGATCTTGAGTTTCACATCAACATTGAAAGATATCCTTCATTTGAAGGTTCCTAAACAAATGTCTGACAGCTAATATATCAGGACAGCCCAGATGGCGTCTCTTTGTCTAGCAAGAGGGCTGGGCTGGTGTCTGACTTAATTCCAGGATAAATACAACTCTTTACAACTATATGAAATAAGAATCTAGCATTTCTAAATCCTTTGCATAATTACATTTAAGCCAATATATTTAATACACAACACAGATAGCCTCTTAAAAGGAATAAGGCCTTTTTAAAGTAGAGAGAGAAAGAAAAAAAGAACTCAGTTTAAAACAGTTTCAGAAGAAACCTCTTTAGTTTACATTCCCCCCCCCCCTTCAGCCAGCTGCTTCAGCCAGCTGCTGTTTCCATTAGCTCTTCCCAACATTTATTGAAACTCTCTCAGTTTAAGAAACAGCTTTAAAAAGACTTCCCAGCTAGATGCTTCTCCATTTGGTCTTGGCCTTTTTAACCTTAGAAGATCTGGCTCATTTTACTGGGAGGCACATTGGCATCACAAATGCTTTTTGTTTGTGTGTGTGTCCCAGTACTTTCCCTGGGAAAACCTGCATTTTACCACTGAATTGCAGCAAATGACAATCCATGAAAAACCCAGTTGCTGTTTGCTGGGCTTCAGTGGTAAAATGTAGGGTTTTTTCAGGAAAAACACCAGGACAAACAAACAAACAAACACAAACAAAGTTCAGACACAGAGCTTTATAGCATAAACCTGTTCCTAGAAACATGGCAATGCACACTTGGTTATTTGTGGGCATATTTGGGGCACGTTGTGTGCATGTTCAGCATAATCCTTTACTTCCAATGTGTGAATCAGACAGTTTTATAAAACAAACAGTCCTTGGATTACAAAGGGGTTTGGTAGATACACTTATTGCCCTGCGGTTTACAGTCCTGGCATGTTATTTACACAGTTTGGTGGTTTCAAATCACTGCGGCAGTTTCCCTGCCCTTCCAACATTAATAGTAGAATTGCTCTTTTTCGTCAATGCAGACTCAGAGAGGTTAGATCACAAACTTACTGAAGCACAAAATATATTTTGTGAGGCCTAGGAAAGAGGGATCAATATCTGAAGTGTCTGAAACGAAAAACATGGCTAGCTTTTCCTAAAACATCTTTACTCATAACCAGGGAGTGCTGTGACTCAGTTGTGTGTATATATAACAAAGACCGGATACTTGTGGATGTGAATAATTGATTTTTCATTTTGGGAGAAGCAATGTCAAGTGAGGTTTATACTAACCCCGCTTGTGGCTTCAGCTTTACACATAAACATATTTCAGGAAAGGTGGAGCATAGAGAGTCTCAGACGCCTCTTGCCTTAAATCTCCCCTGTCTGTCTTCAAATAGGCTGCTGCTGCACTAAAGTCATTTTCCTGTTGGAAGGACCCAGGGTTGCTACTAGGGTGTAATTTTAAGAACACAGTTCTGCAAGGAAGAGCTCATTTGTATCCCTGTTATATTCTCCTTCATAATAATATCTCAGCACAGACCTTTTCTGGTTTTTCATTTATCTGTGTTAGTGACAATTGCTACCTCAAAGTATTAGAGAAATGCTGTGGAGAAGAAGTAAACATTGCTGCTGCTGAGCAGGGTGTGTTGTTTGCTGTTTACTCTTCCTCTGTGAAGTTTGCCACCTTCATCTGTACAAAGGAATGAGCACACATGGCACAATAGCTTTGTTCAAGCTTTGCGTTTTCACAACATAGCCCATTTTTTCTGTGAGAACAAGGAACATGCTGCAGTGTGATTTTTAGCTAGTTACAACATGCTGTCAGAGCTGGGTGGTCACATGTCCTACTTTATGGAAGACAGTCCCCTGTTTGAAGGTGTCCTCTGTTTCAGTCTGTCCAGTCTAAAAATAAAAGAAGTGAGCACCTGGGCTGGGCAGGCACACCTAGTCACAGTCTTTCCCACTATGGGGAAATGCATTATAGTTCCATTTTAATTATAGTAATTATTTCTAAATTTGCATCCAGACATATACATTAGTACATGCTAATTCGATGCAAATCATCATCCCCTTTGTTGGCAAGACACTTCCTCCTTTGGGTGATGCGTTGACACAGCACACATTTCTTTTCCATTTCTTTATTTAATTTCTGTCCCACTCTTCCTTCCAAAAATGCCCAGGAGGCAAACAATAATCAAGAACACTTCACACATTACATATTTTATGTATGCACCCAGTGCTTTTTTTCTCTAAAAGAAATGTTTAGGGGTACTCTCAATTTCCTACTCATATTGAAATACTGCCCCTCAATGAGGTCAAACTTAAATTCACAAAACGTTTAGGGCTATGTGTTCCCCCAGAAAAAAGGCACTGTATGCACCTAAGGTTTTTAAATGCACATACAAAGTAAAGGGTAGAGCAACTGCAAAATGGTCCCCACCCCCAATTAGTTCTCCAGTTGGGCACCCTTTTTGGCAACCCTTTGGGAAGGCAATGCAATCTCTCTAGTTTTTTGCTGAGAGGGTAGTAGCATTGGCAAGCTGCAGTAGATGCCACAAATCTCTTGTATGGTTTAGTGACTAAAGAGACTGCGCTATAATTCAGGCAGTCCCTGGTTCCAGTTTCACCTCTGTCATTAACCCACTAGGCGGCATTTGGTGAACCCACTGTCTCTCAAATTCAATCCCCTAGATCTCCAATATGGGGTCATCACGGTCTAAGAATACTGTTGTATCTTACAGAGGTGATGTACTAGATAATACATGATGTGGAGGGCTTTGAACGCTTGGAAGCATTGTATAAATACTGAGAATTATTATCAAATATTAAAGTAACTACAAATGGTGCCTGCACCTAATTTTTGTAGTGTGGCATGTTTATGTTCAGGGTGCCAGACAGCCATTTCCTTCTCCAGGACACTCAGTTTTGTCCCCAATAGTTATCCATATCTCCCCCCCCCCCGCAAGAGTCAGCCAGCATTCATTGGGCACTGAGCATAGTTGATTCTCACTGGACTGTTTTGGGGTCTCTCTCCCTTCAGGGTTTTTCCTAGAATAAAATTGTACTTCTGCAACCCTTGGGGTTCTTTCAAGCTTCCTAATAACTCCCTTGGAAATGTGGGTGGTGATGTTTTGGCTACACAAGGGCCAGCACATCATGACTTGAGTTTGCTCTTTGTATATATATATATATATATATATATATATATATATATATATATATATATATATGCAGGTTTTGGTGTCTTCGGGTATCTTCCCGTGTAAGAGTTGGGGTGTCTAGGCGACGTTTCGACGAGGTCTCACTCATCATCTTCAGGCTGGTGCTTTCGGCTTCTTGTTACTAGAACAGCTCTGTTCTAGTAACAAGAAGCCGAAAGCACCAGCCTGAAGATGATGAGTGAGACCTCGTCGAAACGTCGCCTAGACACCCCAACTCTTACACGGGAAGATACCCGAAGACACCAAAACCTGCATTCCTGTACCCGTGAAAATCTACGAAAGCATATATATATATATATATATATAGCTTCGTGCTTTGTGCTGTCACTGAGATGGCATCAGCAGAACTCTTTGAAGGCATCTGTGGGCTGGCACCGTCCATTTCTCCTTCCCCAAATATCCTGGATGCAACATAATTAAGAGACATTCTGGAGTGGAGTGGGGTGTGGAAAATGGTAGCTGTCACATACTGTATACTCTTTATGAAGAATGCTCTGGATGTAGCATTGTTCTGGGGAATTAATCCAGAAAAAAGAATTTGTGTGGAAGTGCCATTTCCTTCCCAGAATGCTCCTTAGTGATGCTACATGCAGGCACTGGGGGAGAAAATGGTAGCCATTCATCAGCAACAGCCTTACGTTGCTCTCTATCGCTGCTGCCTTCGTGGCAGGGAAAAGAAATTAAATAAAAAAATTAAGAGACTCTGTTACGGCTGCTGCCTTCCAATGATAACCCCCCTCCAAAAATACTTTAAAAAATTTTTTTGCTGCCCCACCTTGATTTATCAAGCTAAAAGGTCTTGTTTGAGAATTTTTGCTCAGCTGAATATATGACACAGATACATTGGACAGTGTACAGCTGTAGGTCCTTGTTGCATGCGTATTCAGTGACATACCCGGGTTTATTTTTGTATAATGTGTGAAATGGTGGCCAAACTTCTTTTAAGTGTAATTCCTATACCTAATGGAATCATTGTAACTGTTGTTCTGTACAAGATGGATAGGAATATCTAAGAAAACATTCTCTGCATTCTCACTAAAATACAATTCCTAGGGAAGCTAAGACATTACAGCCACATTTGTAATGCAGACAGACAATGGGTTGCTCCAGCCACTCTGGGCGGCTTCCAATAAATATAAAAGCATAATAAAATATCAAACACTAAAAACTTCCCTACACAGGGCTGCCTTCAGATGTCTTCTAAAAGTTGTATAGTTATTTATCTCCTTGACATCTGATGGGAGGGCATTCCACAGGGTGGGTGCCACCACCGAGAAGGCCCCCTGCCTGGTTCCTTGTAAGTTCTCTTCTCGCAGTGAGGGAATCGCCAGTGAGCGAACAATGCTCAGAATATTGGCCAGTCAGTTTAGACAACACTGAGCTAGATTGGTTGAATGGCCCAACTAGGTTTAAACTATGTTTCTGTGACAAATTAACTTTGTTAAGTGTTGGAACATCTCCCGCTCCCAAATTTCATACACAGCTGGATTTCCTTGCTACCACTATTTATTGTGCTCCTAAATGAAATGTGGAATGAAAACCTTGTCAACAAAACAAACCTCCTCCAGGTCCACAAGGTCACGGTGTTTCTCTTTAATTTCCCCCCCAATGGGATGCTTAGAATCATAAAGCTGAAGTTGCTTTGGAAGTGGCTTGGAAGACTTACCATGTCCAGAAGGACTTGAGGAAAGCAGGAATGGCAAATATTCCTGGATATGTGCAATATGGTATTCATTTTATCTTCAGAATACTGAGTTTTACAAAGAAGACCATAAACCAATAGACAGGCCCTTATGAAACAAACAGGCACACCCATACTATTTCAAAGTATCTGCTGTCAATTTTTAAAAGGCAAAGATGGTAAAGACAACTGGAAGCAACTACAGAACAAACACCCACTGGTTGTATTTGGAGATAATAAAATGTATCTTTTGTTCCAGAAGTCAAGCGCACACCTTCAGCAATCTGCACCTGGCAAATGTTATTGTTCATAGTCCTTCAGAGAGTCCTTTGAGTATAGAGCCCATTCAAAGCTAACATTTCAATTCGTTGCCCTTTGCTACATAAATGCAAGTGATTTAAGTGAAAGTCAAACATACACCCACTGGGATTTAATACTGTTTAATTATTATAATTCTCTTAGTGGGGGCAAAATGGGACAGAACAGCACTCAGAGGAGTCTAGTATTCTCAGAGCGGTTGTACAAATGTGGATAGAAGCAAAATATCAAACCAGTAGACATCCAGCTCTGCAGAGAAATGCACAGTGATTGATGTTCTTGAGGAGAAGAAAAGTAAAGTCATCACATGCCACCCAGGAAGATATTTGTCTGTGGTTTGAATGGCTTACAGGAAAGTGGTGGGTGTTTTCTTTACTGAATTGTATATTTTGCAAAGGAAGATAGGGGTTGAGAATTGTTTAGGCAAGCCTATTACTAATAAATTATGATTAAATAATCACATTTTAAGATACCAAAAAAAGTTAAATTGCTTCCTTTGCATTTTTTAAAAAGTAAAAATATACAGTCCCCTCCCACCATCTTCTATGCTGAATGTTGCATCTTTCTCCAAGTTCAGTGCTTTCTGCAGTTTCTGAAATGGTCCCACAGTTCTTGGAAGACCACACAGTGTAGTCCAGCCCACTATAAGACAGGTGCCATACCCTGATCCAAAAACGTGAGCTGCTGTGTTGATCTTTGCAGATCTGAACGTTTCCATAACTCGGAATGTGAATGCTGACAGTAAGGAACAGAAATCACACATTAGAGACAAGAGTGGCTGGGCTACATTCTGTAGTCCAGCATCGTTCTCTATGTGGCTACTTCCTTAGCACCGATGTACAGAACCAAGAAAATTCAAAATTGCACAGATTTAAGTATCTGGCTGGCTCTGGATTGGTTCACATGGTTAAATTCCCTCACATATACATACACATAGAGAAGTACATACTGTATGCCAAATGGGAATTAAATGGTACACATGGGGAGATCTTAAGTCATTGCCATGCATAGTTGATTAACGTCAAGACCACTGCCCTGAGCAATAACCCGAGGTCTGACTCTGTTCTGGAGGGAGCTGGCTGATATCTCACTACAATGGCACAGGAAGACAAGATTGGCTAAAAACACTGTAAGGTGGGAGCAACCACACTGGCTCATTTCACAGAAGTTGCATAGAAGTTACCCGCACATTTTGGTTGGTAACTTTCTTTTTAGGAGGCCTGGTACATCTGTACCCCCTGTTCCCGCTGCTTGGCAGCCCTGCAAGAAACTAGACAGAATAATAGCTTATATGACACTTAATGTGGCTATCTTGAAATCCAAGTTGGATGAGTTTAGGATGCTTGGCATGGAAAGAATGTAGGTATAGTGGGCCTATGATTGTGATGATTTATTATTTGTAGTGAAGGTTGTGTTGTCATATGTGCCAAAGAAGGTGAGAATAGTTGAATAAATGAAACATCTAAAAATATATAGGCTTATTCACACAGTCAGCAGTGATGGCTGATTCTCCCTCTTTCTAATTCAAAATTCATCTGTTATTCCTTCGCATACATTAATGAAACACAGATAATCTTATGAAACTGCTTGGCAATAGGTCAAGAACTAGAAAAAATAGTACTTGTTCGTATATCACACAACACATAATAAGCAGTGCTTTTTTCTTAAAAAATGTTTAGAGTTATTCTCATATTGACTCAAGAAAATCACCGTCTTATAGTTCAAATCAGGGGGGGAAATACAGTAAATGGACAAAAGTACAAAGATTCACAAAAGGTTTAGGGCTATGCATACCCCAGCGTCCCCCCAGAAAAAAGCACTGATAATAAGTAACATTTTTTACAACTATGCATGGAACATACATAGTACACAATCCTTGGTGTGCTTAAACCCATTGATTTTATGTGCTTAGTAGCATGAGGCTGTTCGCTTTTCTGCAACCTAGCCTGTAGAGTCACAGAGCATGTAGCTTAGAAAAGATTTTAGGTGTGATACTCACCAAAATCATGAATGTAATTGTATCTTCAAAAATTCACCAAATCCCATGTAGTATGCCTAGTGAAGAACCATTTGCTACAAAGCATTGGTCTTCAACTGGTGGGTTGCAAGCAAAAAGTGAGTTTCCCACCAACAAGGGTGTGTTGCACCACTAACCTCACCATCATTGGGTTAAGTTAGGGGTTCCCCCTCCACCTCCAAGAAAAATGGTGATATACCAAAAAAAGAAAAGAAAAGAAGAATTACAACAGAGAAAGAAACCAAATGCAAAAGAGCAAGGAACTCATTTGGTCTTAACTGTGCAGATGCAGGGATTTCATATTACAAGCTGCACCTAGCAAAATTTCCTCTTCTGTGCAAATGTCAAAGCTACAGGAGCCCTGTTTGTCATTTTACCTAGTGAGAAAAAGATGGGCATAGAAAATGGCAAGTGGGTTCCATCTTGTAGGCTTTAATTGTCTGTGGGCCCTAGACCTGAGAAGCTTGAAAGCGTCTTTCCTTGAAGGCATAGTTAGTCGGTCCTTGGCTTCCTCTGTTTCTGTCCAGCATTTTTTCTATCTTTTACTCTATTCTCACCTCACAATCTCATTTTAGAGCTTGCTAATTAGAAAACATTCAATCCCTTTGTGTTCTACATGGCTTGACACTGCCTTACGCTACCAATTGCTCTGTGAAAGAGAAATGGGAGTGGGCGTTACTTTTCACAGGTGATAATTGAACATGTATTCGTTTCCTTCACGGTGTTAAAGATCAGATGAGTGAAGCTGGTTTCTTTTTTCTTTTCTTTTTTTGACTGACAGGGGTTGTTTTTGCAAAAGAATTCTTTGTGTTCTTGGTTTGGTGCTTTAGGTACAAAACAGAAATGCAGGAAGCAGCATGCAGAAGAAGGTGTCACAGAAGCTTTTGTGCATCCTTCACACAGATAAATCTCACTATGAACACTGACTCAGCAACTCTACCCATAATCCCCCCTCCCCCCGTCTGCAACATGGCTGACTTGGTGGAACAACCTGGCAAGAGTCTGGGGGAATAAATTTTTTTAACTAAACAGGCACTTTAGAGTCCCAAAAAATGTTTGTTGGGAGGCATGCCCAAACAAGAGCTTCAGAGGTGGTTCATCAAAGTTTAAACAGTGAATAAGAACACTGATTATTAGCACACGGCTCTTTCAGAGTTCGTTATTAAAGCTGTATGGTTGAAAAATCCTCCAACACACTTTTTTATTATCATATGCATGCTTTCTAAATCTCAAAAAAACCCATGAAATCTGTGTTCAAAGTATAATCATTTCTAGCCATTATAATCACCTGTAATTATCTATTACAAAATTCAGAAACAGGAACAGTTTCTCATAAGATCTTCATCTTCCTTTTCCACATAGACCTAATTTGTGATTTTTAGTCCACATTGTTTACTGCTACATTCTGAAGTAGTCCCCACCCCCACTGAAGATCTTCTAATAGGCAGGTTCTGTCTCTCCTCAGTGGTCAGTTGATTCATTCATTTATGGCAAAAGTCACCCATCCCTACTCCATTGCAATGAATGAACAAACAACCCACTGAGGAAGATCCAAAATATTCTAACCATGTTAGAAGACCTTCAGAGTGAACAAAAGATAGCCTAAGTGTCTCTTATTTTGTCTGTTCTATGAACTAATGCTTTCCTTTTTCACTAGATCGTTTTTCACTTAGGGAGCCACTGTAGTGATACCTAGTGGCAGATTACAAACATTACATGCATTGTAAGCAATTATTAATGTGTTCCATTCCAGAGATGGAACACTTAAGCCACATATAGGGAACCTTGTTCAGCTCAAGGAACAGATTACTTTCTAGACAATCTTCTGGGTGCTACATGTCAGTGTTGAGCAGAGCCAGAAACAAAAGTGGGTCTGTCTAGTGGCAAAAATGCACAGAACAAATGCGATTTTTACTTTTGTAGAGTAGGCTAGTTTTGTCACACTCTCACACCCCCTCTATAAAACCCCTGCTTGGAGGTTTTATTTACAATTAAGTAGCATACATGTTCTATTGAATAAACAAATATTTCACATCCAGGGAGATAAGAAGCATTATCAGAGTCCAAGAGCACATTCCAGCCAAGCAAAACTACAGTGGTACCCCGCAAGACGAATGCCTCGCAAGATGGAAAACCCGCAAGACGAAAGGGTTTTCTGTTTCGGAGGCGCTTCGCAAGACGAATTTCCCTATGGGCTTGCTTCGCAAGACGAAAGCCCATAGGGAAATCTCCGGGGACCTGTTTTAAATTGCTGGCAGTCGGGAGCAAAGACTTTCGCCCACAGCCGGCCTTCAGAAGAGGTCCTGGACCTCTTCTGAAGGCCGGCGGGGGGCAAAAGTCTTTGCTCCCCCCGCCTGCCTTCCCGGGACAGCGGAGACTTCTCCGCTGCCCCGGGCGATCTTAAAATGCTGGCGGGCGGGAGCGAAGCGTTCGCTGCCGACCCCCAACATTTTAAAATCTCCCCGGGACAGCAGAGAAGTCTCTGCTGTCCCGGGGAGATTTTAAAATGCTGGGGGTCGGGAGCGAAGCGTTCGCTGCCGACCCCCAGCATTTTAAAATCTCCCCGGGACAGCAGAGAAGTCCCGCCCCGCTCGGGATGGCGGCGCAGAGCTGTCTGCCGTGCCGGGACAGCAGGCAGATCTGCGCCGGCATCCGGAGTGGGGCGGTAAGTCCCGCCACGCTCGGGATGGCGACGCAGAGCTGTCTGCCGTCCCGGGATCAGCGCAGCTCTGCGCGGCCATCGGGAGCCGGGAGCGAAGCCCGCCCCGCTCCAGATGGCCGCGCAAAGCTGCCTGCAGTCCCGGGACTGCAGGCAGATCTGCGCCACCATCCCGAGCGGGGCGCTAAGTCTGCCGTCCCGGGATCAGCGCAGCTCTGCGCGGCCATCGGGAGCCGGGGGCGAAGCCCGCCCCGCTCCAGATGGCCGCGCAAAGCTGCCTGCAGTCCCGGGACTGCAGGCAGATCTGCGCCACCATCCCGAGCGGGGCGCTAAGTCCCGCCCCGCTCTGGATGCCAGCGCAGAGCTGTCTGCCGTCCCGGGACTGCAGGCACATCTGCACCGCCATTCCAAGCGGGGCGCTAAGTCCCGCCCCGCTCTGGATGTCAGCGCAGAGCTGTCTGCCGTCCCGGGACTGCAGGCAGATGTGTGCCGCCATCCCGAGCGGGGCGCTAAGTCCCGCCCCGCTCTGGATGCCGGCGCAGAGCTGTCTGCCGTCCCGGGACTGCAGGCACATCTGCGCCGCCATCCCAAGCGGGGCGCTAAGTCCCGCCCCGCTCTGGATGCCAGCGCAGAGCTGTCTGCCGTCCTGGGACTGCAGGCAGATCTGTGCCGCCATCCCGAGCGGGGCGCTAAGTCCCGCCCCACTCTGGATGCCGGCGCAGAGCTGTCTGCCATCCCGGGACTGCAGGCACATCTGCGCCGCCATCCCAAGCGGGGCGCTAAGTCCCGCCCCGCTCTGGATGCCGGTGCAGAGCTGTCTGCCGTCCCGGGACTGCAGGCACATCTGCGCCGCCATCCCAAGCGGGGCGCTAAGTCCCGCCCCGCTCTGGATGCCGGCGCAGAGCTGTCTGCCGTCCCGGGACTGCCATCCCGAGCGGGGCTAAGTCCCGCCCCGCTCTGGATGGCGGTGCAGATCTGCCTGCCGTCCCGGGATCAGCGAAGCGTTCGCTGCCGACCCCCAGCATTTTAAAATCTCCCCGTGTCCCGGGGAGATTTTAAAATGCTGGGGGTCGGCAGCGAAGCCCTTGTTCCCCCCCAGCCCCCCCAGCCTTCAGAAGCCCTTGTTCCCCCCCCCAGCCTTCAGAAGAGGTCGGGGGACAGACTGTCCCCGGACCTGGTCTGAAGGCGGTTTCCCTAGGAACGCATTAATTGATTTTCAATGCATTCCTATGGGAAACCGTGCTTCGCAAGACGAAAAACTCGCAAGAAGAAAAAACTTGCGGAACGAATTAATTTCGTCTTGCGAGGCACCACTGTACTCAAGGAGGGTGAAAAGCAGGGCTGGTGGGGCGTGTGGTTCAGCAGGGTATATGGCTGGGAAAGAGTCCTGAAGGCCAAGCAGAGAGGCCTGGAAGGCTACAAATGACTTCCAGGCCTAAGGCTCCCCATACGTGGTTTAGACATAACTCTGTGCCCTAATACAGGTGATAACATCAGAAAAGAAACTCAGCCGTAGGCAACCATGCTCAATTTCCACATTTGTCTCTTTTTCTGACATGATGAGAGGGCTCTTGCAGTATTTTAACGTTAAAATGCATTAATGGGTTTTGCTCAGGCAGTAAGCCACTTTGATTGCACACTGAGAAGATGCTGTTGAGGTTAATGATTCAATGATTAATTGCAGGAAGCACCTTGCAGTCAAACGCGGCACAGTGACTGAAGGTACAGGAATCAACTTTGTTCTGCCTCAGTTTTGTACTTCAGCACATCATGGGGTTGACCGACACTTCTAGTACAGTGGTACCTCGGGTTACAGACACTTCAGGTTACAGACGCTTCAGGTTACAGACTCCGCTAACACCGAAATAGTACCTTGGGTTAAGAACTTTGTTTCAGGATGAGAACAGAAATGGCGTGGTGGCAGCGTGTTGGCAGCAGGAGGCCCCATTAGCTAAAGTGGTACCTCAGGTTAAGAACAGACCTCCAGAATGAATTAAATTCTTAACCCGATTTACCACTGTAAAGTCATGACTTGTTGAACAACTGGGTCTTTAATGCAATAAATGCCTGCTATATGTCATATCATTTTAGGAGGTAAATTAACCAGTGTTTCAGTTACAATGAAGAGTCAACCAGCATAAGGGAAGCCATAGTATTTCAGAGGGAGATGGGCCAGAAGTACAGCACAGGGGTCGCATTCTGACGCACAACACACATTGGTGGGGTGTGTATAAGCTTGCCCCCTTCTGCTTTTCCCCCTTTTCGGGCTGAAAACTGTGTGTGTGGTCACATGTAAATAGGGAGTTACCTTTATAATAGCTAACTGAGTGAAAGTTTACTGACTTTCCATGGCACCTCAAAATGTGCCTTAGGTGGGCTGCTGCATATTGCCTAATGCATAATCGCTGCTGCATTTGCTGCTTCCATGTAACCCTGTCTTCAGCACACTATGCGGCTTGGTGAGGCCTATTCCACAGTTGCCTATATTATTACTGCACTGCAGCCAGTTGCCAAATGCAGAGAAAGAGGCTGTGTAACGCTCCCATGAATGGTGATGCAAGGCCCTTTCTAATACTAATCAATACATTGATATATTAACAAACTGAATTTTGTCAGATGAAAATGGTCTGTATCGTGATTTTTTGTTTATTTAATTTATATACCACTTAAGATTATTAGCAAAAAGAAAATCTTTAGTGGTTTACAAGTTTCATTAAAATGCTACAAATAAAAATTGCAAATACCAGTGCCAGAATTTAGCAAGTCAATGGGAGTGGGGTGAAAACTATTGAACTAATGAGTCTTTTTCACATGATCTTCCAACTGTGTAGTCGGCATGTGTGGAGGGGGAGTGAGACCACACCACTGTATTTTCTATGTTTCTTGTAGGCTGCATTTGCCATAGAGACTATGTGCAGACAAGCTATACTCATGTAGGGATGTGCAAATCTGTCCATTCTGATTTCTCTCTGTTTCTCACTTTTCCTATATCAAATTCAGTTTGTGAACTTTAAAAAGTCATGAAAATTCAGCAGCATTTTAATGTGAATTTCTCCGAATACACACTTACGTATGCATTTTTGCCTAATATACACATTTTGTAAAGCTATTTCTTCTGAAATAATGCATTTGGGGGGTTATTTTTACTAATATATTTATTTTTATGGGTATTTTATACCAGTATTTGCATTCTTGTATGGGTTTCTCAGCTGAAGAACTGCATTGCAAAATTTGGAAAAGTGTGAATTTTGCAGCATGGTTCTCCTATTATTTCAGAAAGTATTAAGTAACTGGGCTTGCTGGTAAATGGATATTGAATTGAATTAGGGCACATATGTAACACAGGTAAGTTCTTAGCAGGTAGGCATGGTCAACATGTGGAGGGGACACCAGTGCTGTCCCGCTCTCACTCCACATGGTCATCTGACATGTGAAAAGGATGTTGTGAAAAGTACCTTGAGGGTTTCACCTGTCAGTAGGGACTAGTAATCTGACACCTGGCTTCACAGGTATTGTGTCATCTGCTGTCTGAGACCAAGCTGAGAGGTGCAATAGGAAAGCAAACAGAGTCCAATGGAAGATAGACTCGAAAGGGGGTAATCTCCAACGCATTTAAAGATTACTGCCTATATTTTAAATCATATCATTAAAGAGGCCTTTTAAAGGCTAATCCCTTATCCCCATCATGAGCCTGCCAAGAGAACACTTGGGGTTGGGGGCGGAAGTGAATTGCTTTTAAAGAGGCTGTTAAAATATTTTGCAACCATGTTATTTAACAACATTTATAACATCTTAAACAGACTGTCTGTGGTTGCGAGCGAATGGTGCATGTTGCAAAGGAATGGTATTCTTCATGAGCCTAAAGTATCATTGATAGCTGTGTGCATACTACACACATGCACATACACAAACACAATACTACTACTGCTCCTCCGAACTTAAAAATGGAACGTGTAATGCTGGTGGTCAACAAAAGAGGTTCAAAGACTCTCTCAAGGCAAATCTAAAAAAATGTTGTACGAACACCGACAACTGGGAAACACTGGCCTGCAAGCGCTCCAACTGGAGAACAGCCTCTACCAAAGGTGTCATGGGTTTTGAAGACCTTTGAACTCAGACCGAAAGGGAGAAACACGCTAAGAGGAAGGCATGCTTCGCAAACCCTCACCATGATAAACTCCTGCCCAGAAACCTATGTCCCCACAGTGGAAGGACCTGTGGATTCAGAAATGGCCTCCACAGTCAATTACGGTCTCACTGTTAAAACCGTATTTATGGAAGACAATGTTATTCGGCTATGAGTGATCGCCAAAGAAGAAGAAGAACTACTGGTATGGGCAGAGAACCATAGCCCAAAGTGGTAAAAGAGCTGAAGCTTAAATCTCCAGGAACTATCATTAAGAAAGATCTCAGGAACAATGCTGAGAAAGTGCAATCTTTTTTAAAAACAACAACAACAACAACACACACACATCCAAATTGGTGGCCATTGCAACCTCTTGTGGGGACAAATGCCACAGTTTATGCAATCTGTGAATGTCAGGGAACTGCCATCGGAAGGAAGGGAGGTGGAAGGGCTCACACAGGTTGGGAGAGACTCAGCAGCTGAAGAGGGAACCAGTAGGGGGAGAGGAGCTGAGCTGAGGGAAAGTGAGCAGGAGGGATGGCTCCGAGACACGTCCAGCGAGGGCAGTGGGGAGGTTTCAGGACCTCCCGTAGGGACACCCACTCCTCGCCGGAAACTGTCACGCAGAGAGTCCAGAAGACGTGTTTCGGTTAAGGAGCTTTTATGTTGGAAGCGATTCCGAAAGCAACCACTGTCGGAATCTGCCAACGACTGAGGGAGCCATGTTTAAGGGGCTCCGTTACAGACAGAGGTTTGCAAACTTGATCAAACTCTGAGGGACTTGGATTTTACGCACAAGCAGCTCATCGTCCCATCACAGTGAAGAAGTACTTTGTCCTGAATCTTCCCACATTTAGCTTCATTAGATGGCCCCGGTTCTAGTATTATCAATATTATCTCCACTCCATGTATAATCTCACACACCTCCTTCATCTCCCCCTACCCTTACTTCCCTTGGCGCTGCTATGTTCTGCCATTGCAAACTGCATATCTCATCCAGTGGGTGTAAGGATTATACTTTTAGACAGGAAACATTAAATGAATGTGTAGTGGCAGGGAAGAATGATTAATTAGTCAGGAAACACCCTCTTAAAGCTGCTGACTCAACAGACTTCCCACCAAGCAAAAACCCTAATGTTTTAAATTTCAGCATTTGAAGCTTAATTTCAAGCATTCAGTTCTGGCATTGTTTGAAGTGGTGTTCCAGCTGTTGACCGCAACTATCCCACTTAAATACAAACTAGTTGGCATCCTATACACCAGCATAGGTGAGGTGGTTGGACTCAAACTCCCAAATGTGCCAACCAGCATGGTCAAATGGTCAGGGCTGATGGGAGTTGTAGTCCAACAACATCTACAGGGCCACAGGTTCCTCACCCCTGTATTATAAGCTCATGTTTTGCAGAAGTAGAAAATATTTTTTTGGGGGGGGGGGACCTAAAGGGAGAAAAACCCAAAACAGTCAAGTAAGGACTGAGCATGCTTAGTGTGCACATAATGCTGTCAGACTACTGGGGTGATGGTGGGAAACTGGATGATGGTGGAGGAATGGAATTTACTGGAAAGGACTGGAATCTTGAACATGAGCACTCCACACTGCAATGTCTTGTTGTACACCCCACTTGTTTACTTTAATAGCATAGCACTTAAGATGTTTGCTATTATATTCCTGGTCTCTCGTTCCTGCACTGAAATACAAATGGTCATTTGCTAAGTCTTTGCTAATGCCATTGTCTGCATTAAGGTAGTATACTTCTAGATTAGCACAGCTCCATGCATTAGTTCCTGATGGAACGCAGTGTCATTAAACTCTAGTCGTTCTTTAGTAGTTCTGTTTGTGTGTCTGACTAGGGACAGTTAAGAAAGCCTGTAGCCCTTCTGATAACTGGTATCCTTGCAATGTCAATGACATTTTGCTAGTCTTGCTAGTCTGGGAAATTATTCCTATTGCTAATTAATGTTCATGTGATCTAGTCTTAGACATGCATACAAATCAGCATGCTAAACTAAACATCTGCATAGATAGGTGAGAGGGTCTGTTTTTCATCCTACTTTAATTAACCCTTTATCTGACAAAATTACCTATACTTGCACAAAAACTTGCATTTTTGTGCTTTACGTGAAGCAAAAATCACCTATAATATCATTCTTCTAAAGCCAAGACAATAACATTTACAGTGATCTATGGGTGGACACTGTAACCTGGTTGATGTGTGGCCTGGAGGTAACCAAGAAAATGTTTTAAAAGAGAGGATACAAAGTCAGAATCAAAGGTATATTGCAGCTGACAAACTGTGTAGGAAAGAGATAAATCACTACTAATTTTGTTTAGTGAACATAAGAAGACCTGTTTCCCATACTGCAATTTTCATCAGTAGAAGTGTTTCAGCAAGCTGCTGCCACATTAAAATCTGCAATGAGTTAAGCACTGACAGCTACAGCTACTCACAATTTGAAAAGAGAATGCCGAAAATCCAGAACATTATCCAAATAATCATGCCTGAGTCCCACATTTACCCTTCTCATAATGTTTATTTGTAACCAATTGTAGCCCTGCAAGTGAGAGCAATGATGGACAGAGTCGGAGGAAGAGGCCTTGCCCCACCCTTTCACCTTTGACTGTTTTCCAGCTCAAAAATCACATATGCCCCCATGTAGACAGAGATACTTTCCTTCACATAGGGGGAAATATCTTGGTAATTCTGAGTACTCACAGAGATCAATAGCTCCTTTGTTATGCTATGTCTTTCACCACAGGGGTGATTTGCATGACAGCGAATGCAAAGTGTAAGAAGTGGTCATAATATAGAAATGTTAATGTCTTGAAGAATTGCTTAAGAACAAAGCCAGTCTGATTTAATGAAGAAGGGCAGGTATAAATATCTTCAGCAAGGAAATTATCCCTTCTGTTCTCATCTATTTATTGAAATTGAACCCACCTTGAAACTCAGTTTGTGACGGTAGCCACCAGTCACTATCCCTTAGGTTAACCTTCCCACAGATTGTTGTGAATACAGTCCTCTGGTTGCTCTTGGACCCAACACCCATCAGCCCAGCCAATGCTCAGGGTTTATGTGAGTTGTGGTCTTGTAATATCACCTTCTGCATCTTCTTTACGGCTGCTTAAGACCTGTGTGACCCAAGGGAAGGCAGACATCAGGAGGTCCAGGCCAGGGAGCTTGTGCCATCAGCCCCCAGATGCCCTAAGAGGACTCGATCAACATTTTATAACATTTATTTGTTTTAGTATATTGAAATTATGAACTGCTATGGGGGACTTGGCAGAAAGGCAGTATACAAATCCTCATCTAATTTTAGCTTCACAACTGTCCTGTTTGGTGGGCGTTGCTGTTAAAGTGACTTGTTGAAGGTTTCCCAAATGAAATCCATGGCTGATCAGAGAAAACGTTCTACAGGCATTGTCTTTTTCTGTCCAATACCATAACATAGCTGCTATGTCAAACTGCTAGAACTAAAACCAGGCACCTTTAGTTTTCTATGTTAGTGCCCCATTTAGGAAACTGCCAGAACTGCAACTTGGAATATCTTCCAGGGTGCAAAGCTGGGGTGTGTTTTTTTGCGACTGGCACTCTCACCCAGGCAGGCTGTCCATTGGGCACTTCTTGACAGGAATGACTATAGATGCAGGGATTTGTAGACTAGGATCTTACATGAGCCACAAGGCGTTTCTAGCTTTGGTTGTTGTTGGTTCATCTCTGACAGCTGCCTATGGCTCAGTCACAATAGGCTTCCACTTAAACTTACTATTGAAAACCTGAGATTTGTTAGATTTGCCATAATTTACAAATTTTCACATTTGAATTCAATGTTCTCCATTGCAAGACACTCAGCATCCCCCAAATTCTTGCAGTTTTGATTCCCCTGTGCTATTGTGGTAGACACAGGGATCTCCAGTTTGGGGCATGAGTAGAATGGATGCACTCTGAACATTTCCAGTTTCTATTCATAACTGGGGATAGAGATCCCAAACTTTAAAGGAGGGAAAATACTACACATGTAAAACAAATGCTTCCTAATTATGTGATAGTTCAGATTAATCATTATTATACATTTGTTAGTTTATTGGAATTCCTAACCTGCTTTTCAGCTGAACAAAGTGACTTTCAAGCTACTGATCTCCTAAACTAAAAGCAAAACTGGATGATTTAGCATCCAGCCCAGCTGCACAGAGTGGGAGCATTGAAGACTCAGATTCTGTGTGGGTTGTACACAGAAAGGGAATGTAACAGAACCTGACAAGAGATTTAGCGTTAAACAATACAAGAAGACAGGATCTGCATCCACAAGAGCTCACTGAGTCATAGAAGCATTAAAAGGAACACCTAATACAGCCTGACGTATGCAGTATCCTAATTGTTTTTGTCATTTTCTCATACTGCTTTCATGAATAGCTGGTAAGAAAGATCGGAGTTTAGAAGAAGGGAAAAATAGGAGCTAGGCCCAGCAGGAGTGGTAGTCCTAATACAGTGGTACATCAGGTTAAGTACTTAATTCGTTCCGGAGGTCCGTTCTTAACCTGAAACTGTTCTTAACCTGAAGCACCACTTTAGCTAATGGGGCCTCCTGCTGTTTCCACGCCACATCCAAGGGCCTCAACATCCAAGATAAGTAGGGTAGTGTCTTCTAGTTTCAGATTACAATTTATTGACAATCTCCCAGAAAACCCCATTCTAATGAGGCCTTTTATGCCACCATTTGCCACAAAGATGGACTACAAGTCACTAGGAATAGCAGACCTGGCTACCAAAGTCTGCCACTTTGTAGTTACCCACAGTTACTTCATACATGGGTTTAACTTGCATCTGCAGATCAATGGCTTTGTCTTGAACACTTGCACATGGTTCCAAAATACGCCAACATCTTCATGGCTGACACAGAGCAATGCTTTCTCAGCTCCTGTCTCCAAAAGCCTCTCCTCAGCTTGAGATACATTGATGACATATTTATCATCTAGAGTTATGGACAGGAGATATTTGAGGAGTTTCAACAGTACAGTGGTACCTCGGGTTACATATGCTTCAGGTTACATTCGCTTCAGGTTACAGACTCCGCTAACCCAGAAGTAGTACCTCAGGTTAAGAACTTTGCTTCAGAATGAGAATAGAAATCGTGCTCCGGAGGCACGGCAGCAGCAGGAGGCCCCATTAGCTAAAGTGGTGCTTCAGGTTAAGAACAGTTTCAGGTTAAGAACGGGCCTCCAGAACGAATTAAGTACTTAACCCAAGGTACCACTGTACTTCAATAATTTTCACCCACCATTAACTTGAGCCTAGACCAATTCATGCAATAGGTTCACTTTCTGGACACATTGGTACAACTATATCATGAGCCATCTTGTGCAGGAAAAAACTACAGACCACTACATTTGCTGACAAGTTTCCAGTTTCCGCCCAGAACACATGACAGCTGAGACCTATGAGACATCTGCATCTGTTCAGACTTCAGATTCATTGAATAGAGGTTCACAGCTTAAAAATATAAGGCATTCCTCAGCATGCCTGGCATTCCCCAAACTACAATGCCCACCCAATGAAATGAAAGCATCAACAACAGATAATCAGGGCTAAATTGTTATGCAGGAACAATTTACTTTAGAAGAGAAATTGACTGGCCACCACTTGTCACTTACAGCTCCTAGCTGGAACCACTCAAATATATTATCAATGATCTTCAGTTCAACTTTTCAATGGATTTGGGTCACAGGCCTGTACTTGCTTACAGACAGTACCCCCTGCTCCCAGCCTAAAACACTCACCGGTAATAACAGACCACATAATAGAGATATGGACAAAGGAACTGGCCAACACTATTACAGGACCTAATAATGTCATCCTCTACATCAGGGATTCAGTTCACCTGCTCATCCATCAATGTGATAAATGTCATTGTCTGCCAGCAGTGCCCTTCTGCATCCTATATAGGAGAAAAAGGCCAGTCTCTACCCAAAAGAATAAATGGACATGGATCTGACATAAAAATGGCAACATCCAAAATCCAGTGGGGGAAAATTTCAACCTTCCAGGACACACTGCAAAGTATTATAAAGCTGCTACCTTAGAACAAAGGCACTTCAAAGGAAGGCTTCAGTATGAAACTGCTGTACATCGTACTTTTCTGCATCTAGTTTCCTTCCAACCTCACCTTCTAGACATCCTCAAATGTGTGTGTGCACCCCCCTCCCGAAAAGAAAGTTTTGAAAACACCATGCACCTGACGAAGTAGATTACTGCTGGTCTTTAAGATACCACTAGATTCCTTGGTTTTGCTGCAAAAGACAAATACAACCACTGTTCTGGAAATTGTATGAGATAATGTACACAGACCTGTGCTCTGGATTAGACTAGAGGCTGTCACTATGAGTGAGATACTCCGTTCCAGTGTGACTAGAACATTTGAGACCTAGGCTCAAATGTATGGGCTAGTTTGGACTAAATTCCCCATGATCATTGTTTTCTGTTCTTGGGTTCCCTGTGTTTAATACCCAGTCTGACTTGACCCAGCTTCACCATGAACGCCCTGTAGCCCTGTTCTCCTGGCTGGACTCCTGTTAAGCTTCACCAGTAGGTCTTGGCCAGGGAAGTAATGGAAGTAATTGTGCTAAGAATCTTGACACAGCATTTATTTCTATTGGGATCCATGTGATTTAGCTTACAGCCCTAGGAGAATAAGTACGAAAACATTTCTTTTGGCCAAGTGAAATGCAGGTAAACAGTGAATCAAAGCATTGTAGTAATCTTGAATGAGAACCTGTGATTTCACAGCAGCTGGGGGCAAAAGCTACTGTAAATAAAATAAAATAAAATGAGCCATCTTTTGTTTTATACGCTCTTCACACAGGAGCCGAAAGCAAGCTGAGCAAAAAATTACACAGTCTAATGGAAAATCTAGATGAGTTAATATTACAATAAAATGGCTGTGATGATAGTTAAGAATCAGGGGGAAGTTCTTTCAATAATCAATCTGTAATAAAATAAGGCAGAAGGAAATAAAGAGCAAAGCTTTTATCAGCGACTGACAGGAGGAAATAAACAGGGAGGGTTCTATAGGTTCATGGGGCCAGATGGCTCTTATGTTTTGTCATATTATATGGACCTTTGGCACACCTGTAGGAATATGCTGTGAGGATGCAGCTGTCTGCTTCAGTGCACAATACTATGTTTCCTCTTTCAGATGCAACTAGTTTGCTTGAAGCAGATGCTCAGGACCACCGTGCTCTCTTTATTGTCACTGATGAAGGAAGCCAAGTTCTAGTGAAATAACCGCCTGCTTAAGGGTCAGCTATTCCCCCATATTAAAATGGAAAACTAAAGAAGCAATATAATTATAAATCCAAGTAACTGATATCCATCCTTCTAACAGAAGGTGATGATTACAGTGGTACCTTGGGTTAAGAACTTAATTCATTCTGGAGGTCTGTTCTTAACCTGAAACTGTTCTTAACCTGAAGCACCACTTTAGCAAATGGGGCCTCTTGCTGCTGCCAGCACACGATTTCTGTTCTCATCCTGAAGCAAAGTTCTTAACCCGAGGTACTATTTCTGGCTTAGCGGAGTGTGTAACCTGAAGCGTCTGTAACCTGAAGCGTCTGTAACCTGAGGTACCACTGTATTTTTTCTTGTTTTCATTACTGATATTATTTACATTTTTTAAAACAAAACGTTTACCAATAAACAATAGAAACATAAAAATAAAATTACTTTCTCACAAAACAATTAAATCATGGATTCATCACATTTCACCTCATTCAAATATCATTGACAAATGTAATCAATAATAAATTGATTAATTTATTTAAATACTCTTGCCTTCTTAGGTTTCTTAACTGAATCATTACATACTTGGATTATCCATCAGATCTGTCCCTAATACATATTTTTCATAAACTTCTAAATTTCTAAAAGGCAGAGTTTAAATCCAGAAGATAAAATAACACTAACACAGACCTCTGTGGGTGCCGTGGTGCCTGAGTCCAGAATTGGACACAGTATTCCAGGTGTGGTCAGACCAAGGCAGAATAAAGTGGTACTATTAATTCCCTTGATTGGGACACTATACTCAGGCTCTCTTATCTTCTGCTGTGAGGTAGAATCCTTTTTAAGCAGAGAGGCCCCAGAGCTCAGTCTGTTTTGGAGTTTGGATTGATTCCTAGTGCAGCTAATAAACTGCACACATTCTCCTTAATTATACTCTGGCCGCTCCATTTCCTCTCATCTGTGAAAGAGATCCTTTGCAGGCCTGTGTTAGGTGCCCTTCCAGGGAGCTGTATATAACCACGTAAAATAAATCACTTCTATTACAGGCATACAATAGTCAAGGTTTAACAAACAGCATGAGAGGCTTTCTCACTGATATGGAAGCCTGGCCCCCCTCACATCTCAGATATGTGGTGGGATTAGGTAGGGGGGAAGCTGTTAGTCTGTTGTGAGGTAAAATCAGTTAATATATTCAGAAGTGTTCTTACTATATCATACATTCCAAGGATGCCTAGTTGCCCTTGCTAATTTGCTCCTACCACCTCATTCTCTCTCACCCCGAAAAAAAGGAGGGTTGGGGAACCTGTGGCCCTCCAGTGTTTTTGGACTTGGGATGACAAGAATTGCAGATCAACTTAATGTTTGCTTAATAATAATAGTAATAATAATAATAATTTATTATTTCTACCATGCCCATCTGACTGGGTTTCCCCAGCCACTCTGGTCGGCTTCCAACTGAATATTAAAAACAATACAGCATCAGACATTAAAAACTTCCCTAAACAGAACCGCCTTCAGTTGTCTTTTAAAAGTAAAATAGTTGTTTATTGCCTCGACATCTGCTGGGAGGGCGTTCCACAGGGCAGGTGCCACTACCGAGAAGGCCCTCTGCCTGGTTCCCTGTAACCTCACTTCTTGCAGCAAGGGATCTGCCAGAAGGCCCTTAGCGCTGGACCTCAGTGTCCAGGCTGAATGATGGGGGTGGAGACGCTCCTTCAGGTATACAGGACCGAGGCCGTTAAGGGCTTTAAACGTCAGCACCAATACTTTGAATTGTGCTCAGAATCGTACTGGGAGCCAATGAAGATCTTTCAGGACCAGTGTTATATGGTCTTGGCGGCCACTCCCAGTCACCAGTCTAGCTGCCGCATTCTGGATTAATTGCAGTTTCCAGGTCACCTTCAAAGGTAGCCCCACGTAGAGCGCATTGCAGTAGTCCAAGCGGGAGATAACTAGAGATAACCCTGGAGTAGAGTTTCTCATTGGTGTACCAATGCCAAAACTGCACTTAAAGATGTTTGACAAGAGTCACCTAATAGCTGAAATTATAACAATCACATAGATGTAAAACTGTGGAAAGTTGGAGTTGGAGTTAAATAGCAATGGATTGCAAAAAGTGCAGTCTGTGACTTCTGAGCTGCTTCTGTTCTGCTTGTTGCCCTCAACCACCCCCAATCTAGGCTGAGAATAAATGTCTAGCTAAATCTGCCCCTAAAATAGTCTGTTTGTGCACAAGCCTCAATTCCTTTCATTTGCTTGACAGGCTTCCTGAAATACTCTTTAGTTAGCCTTGCTCACTCAGACTATATGTAGCAAAGGACCCACTAATCTTCCTCTTGCCCAGCTGATCTCAGTTAGTCCCAGAGCAGTAGAGACAGAAAACTGCACCATTTGGGGTTGGCTGGTCAGAAACCTGCCCTATTAACCCTTTTAGTGACAAATGTGAGATTAGCACAAAAACGTATAGGCAGGACAGTTCCTTCTCCACACTGGACTGCTTTTAAAATAAGCCTTCTAGACTTTTCTTTGCCATTGCTGCCATTCTGGCGACATATTACTACACTGGAGAAATCATTTTGAAAGATCTCTCTCTGTGATCTCTTTTCCTAATAGACGCCATAGCTAAGGGGGTACCCTCTTGCTAGAGTCGTGTGTGTACTTCGTGGCTCATTTGCAGTAGCTACAAAAGGGATATTCCCTCCTATTACATTTTAGGCAGCAAGAAACCACCCATTCGTTAACTGGAGAGCTGTGCTTCCTATTCTTTCATTGATCAATGAATCATCATTCATAATAGCTGCTTGTTCCAGGAACCACAGCCTTCCCATTTGCCACGAATAACTCCATTCAGAAAGATAATGCTCACTTTCGAGTAGGTCAGAGCTTTCTTTTTTTTAACTGTACAGAAAAACACAGATTGTTTGTCAATAGCTTCATAAGGCTCAAATCTCCACCTGATTGCTGAGGCAATTGAATTTATTTCTTTTTGCCAGCGTGTGGCATGATCCTTTTGTTGTTGCTCCTAGCCACAGTTTATGCTTGATTTACAGAAGAAGGGGAGAGGCGGACAGCTTAGATATGAATCGAAACACTAATCAACAGCTATCATTGACAATATCTCCCCTCTATTATACGTTTGTTTTCCCTACAATAAAACCACTGAATACACGCACACAGATATATCTCATGAGGCTCTCATCATTTTTTCTAACGGGTTTTGAATAACCTTTGGCCATTCTGTAGAAATCCAGCTGAGAAAGAAGAATATAGAACATAGAGATTGTAGAATTGTAGAATTGGAAGGAACCATGAGGGTCACCTAGTCCAACTCCCTGCAATGCAGGCAGGAATCTTTTGCACAACATAGGGCTTGAACCCATGACCTGAAGCTTACTGAGACTCCCAGTTTGAGTACAAGACTGCCACTTTAGGAAACCAATAGACCAGGTTATCCTCCTCCTCACTGGTTAAGAAGTTTATTCCTGACTGGGTAGTTCGGAGATTGCAATACGCAAGTAACAATCATATTTTACTCACTCACTCACTCACTCACTCACTCACTCACTCATGTACTTACTCCTTAAAAAAACCTAATACCCTGCCTTTTCTATTTTAAAACTCACAATGTTTTGTAAAATTGTGGGAGTTTCTGCTTTAAATCCACACAAACACATATGTCCTTTATGGCAGCTAGGGATGGATAAACCTATCATGTTACCTAGTTTCTCATTTTCCCCATGTTATATTTATTTCACCACATTTCTACATCAGTTTCTGATTTTTTTTTAAAAGAGCGATTGGAGATCTTTTGCTGGTGTAGTGGACACAATTCCTATGACAGAAAGAGAAGGCTGCGGGAGAATTGGTAGGGAATATGCCCGGCAGTTGGCAAAGGGCAGTGTGCCCTTGCCTGGGTATTGGAGAAATGAAACTTGCCACCTAGCTGCTGTCTCTATAAAAATAAAGGCACAAGAGGAAAGCTGACATGTTGTGGTTTTGAATGCCAGTTGTTTGGATGGTTCCGTTTCTAAAGTTAACTTGAAAACTCTTGAGAGCCAATAAATGCAAATACAGCAGCAGTAGTTTTTCCTCTCAGGAAAGCAGCACCCCTGTTTCTTTGGATCCTTTGATAGGATAATAGATATTTTTTGTTTTCCAGGTCATTAAGCATGTGAGCAGTGGGTTTTCTAATGCAGCTGTTCTTAAAAAAAAATAATTACAATTTTATTGAGTTTTATAAATAACACACACACACACACACACACACACACACACACACACACACACACACACTTAACTCAATAAAATGCATCACTTAGAAACTGCAGTGTTAGGTGACATATAAATTCTGGAAAGAAATACATAAAAAAGTTTCGGCTACATATTTGTGAATATACTTTTAAAGAAGCAAACTTTGTGTGAAAATATATGCTTCAACCATGAGCGGAAACTGTGTGTAGGGGTGGAGTATAAGAAAAGCCCTGCCGGATGAGACCAAATGGGTCCATCTACATTCCAGTTACAAAGTGTGTGGTTGACCACGTGCATCTACCAGTAGACATGACTCACTTGTAACATCGGAAGCCAGTCAGAACCTTTTCTGTGTCTGTGCAACAGCATCACTTGGAATGCCATTATGTCTCAGGGTCCTGTTCACTTGATAGCTGCTGAATCACAATTGAACATGTGTTTTGCAGTCACAGGTTTCCAACCTCAGGAAGGTGAGGTATCTAAGCTCTTGACTTCACCCCAGGAATTGGGATCGGGAAGAAATATGGGGCACATTTCAATGTAAAATCACCTAATATCCAAACTTAGTCTTTGCCCTGCTCTTTCCAGGCAGAGGTCTGCACTGTAATGCTCTATATTGGAGCATTTTTATTTTTATTTTGCCCTGAGTTTTCCCTGCGAAAACCCACTGCCTAAAACTGAATCAGAGCAAATGCCAATTTGGATTTTCCGCAGATTGACATTTGCTCCAACTGAGCTTTAAAGAGTGGGGTTTTGCAAGGAAAGCTTTGGAGCAAAGGGGGGGGGGGAATTAGGACTTGGACACGGAGCTTTAAATTGCGGACTGTAAGAGTGAATAAGCCCCAATCCATACTCCCAGCCATGTGAACCAAAATGCAGCTGTTTGTTTGACATTTGCACTTCCCTGAGTTTAGTGTTGCTGTTCTCCAACCAAATTAATGTGTACAAAAATTTATAGATGAGGGGAAAGTGTGTATGAAAATGTGTCTATCTGTGAAAATAGCATATGTAAATGTTATGTTATTGTTAGGTGAAATTGTTTAGTCGTTTAGTCATGTCCGACTCTTCGTGACCCCATGGACCAGAGCACGCCAGGCACTCCTGTCTTCCACTGCCTCCCACAGTTTGGTCAAACTCATGCTGGTAGCTTCGAGAACACTGTCCAACCATCTCATCCTCTGTCGTCCCCTTCTCCTTATGCCCTCAATCTTTCCCAACATCAGGGTCTTTTCCAGGGAGTCTTCTCTTCTCATGAGGTGGCCAAAGTCTCAGCTTCACGATCTGTCCTTCCAGTGAGCACTCAGGGCTGATTTCCTTCAGAATGGATCGGTTTGATCTTCTTGCAGTCCATGGGACTCTCAAGAGTCTCCTTCAGCACCATAATCCAAAAGCATCAATTCTTCGGCAATCAGCCTTCTTTATATTATATTAGAGTAAGAAGTGTATATGTAGAGAGAAATGCATACAAAAATGTGTCTCTTGGGAAATATGTACTTTAAATGGCTGTTCAATTTTCATGAGAATTTTTTTTTTAAAATAATAAAATTAAAATCCAAGTTGATGTGGAAATGTGGCAAATTTGTCTTAAGATTGAAAAACTGGGTAAAGTGGAGCTGGTCGGATTCATTCATCCCTATCTGTATCACTGGGTACACAAGGGTGCACAGTGTTTTGTCACCAGAAAGCGAAATCCAAAGAAAACATGGCATCCTGTCTTTCTGCATCCTTTTAAGTCCTTACAAAGAAACAAATATCCGTAGTCAATGGGGAAAATACAGGAGCAGGCAGTGGCAGAGGCTGTGGTTGGGTGGCAGTGCTCACTTGACCTCTCAGCAGCTGAGTACCTGCTGCTTAGAATGAAGGCGAGGGGAGTCAACTGAGAGTTTGGTGTGGTGCAAACAACCTCCCTTCCATCTTGCCACCATGTTGTCCATTACTAGGAGCGGGAGATAAAGCCCCTCCAGAGTTATTAAAATCAAGTTCCTAATGTGGAATATAAATAAATGAACCACGACTCTTCAGATAGCAAAGCAGGTGGGAATAGATCTAAGGGAATCTAAATTTCCAAGAGAAACGGTTCCAATGATTGTGACAGCCATTTAATTAGGGGATAAATGCCGAGCCTTCAGTTTAAAAATGTCTTTCCGAAACAGCAGTTTGTATAACAAGCATTCTTCTTCCCTCAGCAGGGGAGAAACTGTATGCCAATGCATTCTGAATTAGGTCATATAGTCTCTCAGGTCCAGCTAGTCCACAGAGTCTATTCTGCATAGGCAGTGAGCTGAGTGTTTTACATTTAACTAAAGATCAGCCATTGTGTGTGTGTGTGTGGGGGGGAAATCTTAGCAGTTGGATACATGTTTCAGTAATGAGGTTTATTCTAGTACCATTATTTAAAAAAAAAGCTTGTGTACACACACACACACACACACACACACACACACACACACACACACAGTGAGACTCAAAGAAGAAGAATGCTAATTTATGAACACTTAGTTGATCCAAATTTTCATAAGTTTTGGGTCAAAATCTATCCAGCATATTCAATGTGGGAGAATCTTTTGGTAAAAACCGTTAAGCTGTTCTCCCAAATACAACTGTTTTTTAATAAAAGTTTCATCGGTTTCTGAAGGACCTACAAGGTAAGGTCCAATACTTGTAGGCCTGAATATCCCAGTTGTGACCCAGATACTTTATTCTTTGCTTTTTAGGTTGGTTTTTTTCATGGTTCCAGTCTGGCCCTTCCCGCTTCCTCAGTTCAAAATCAAGACCAGGTAGGCTGGAGTTTTATTATTCTTTATTTATCGGTATTGAATTTATATCCATCCCGCTTTTCCTCCAAGCGGGTCAAAGTAACATTCATGTTACTTTGCCCCATGTTATCGTCTCAGTAACCCTGTGAGGTAGGTTAGGTTGAGAGACAGTGACTCACTCAAGGTGATACTGTGGGCTTTCTGACAGGGCAAAGTGTTGAAACAGGGATGCTCCAGTCCTAGTATACCCAAGAGCCCTCCATCTTATTCCACATTCTGAAAAGAAGGCATATAAGTAGGTAATATGGGGAAGGGAAGTAATCTTTTTCCTTAGGTCTGGAAATTTATGGGAGCCCTTGTTAACAGTTCTGTGTGGCACTTTTAAGATTAACTAGTTCAAGTTGCATTCCTGTACACATTTATCAGGAAACAATCCATATGAAATTCCTTAATAAACATACAAAACCACCAGCCGCAGATATATTTTCTGATTATTTTTTATTATTTGTTATCATACAGAAATAGGTGTAACTTACAAATATCACACTATTGCAATTTTTGTTGTTGTCTCCTCCCTCGACATTGCCTATGGCAACGGCTCTTGACTGTTTTGAAAACTCAGATCCCACACGCAAAACATACCAGAAAAAGTTGATGAGTTTCTTCAGTATTACGACAATATTTGAACATGGTGATGGATTAAGAAATCCCTTTTGGTGCAAAAATAATCAGAAATTAAATTAATGTAAAAATCTTCAAAGGGCCAAATCTTCTATAAAGCATTGTTTCAAAAATCAGAAAAGCCAGGAATAATATTATACTGCTGGGCTACAATCCTGCATGTAGTTACAGGCTCTTAGTTCCACAGATCTGTATAGGAAGGGTTCAAGAGCACTGCAAGGATATAAAAGATGACTGGCTATTTTCATTTCTGACAGTAGGCCAATGAACATGAACTTATCATGGGCACTTATCTTCATAAACTGCTTCCTGTACATTGGTGTGCAACACTTTTTAGAGGTTATGTTTGCCTTTATTAACTAGTTTCACAGGTGGCAGTTCAACACATTTTTTCATTGCAATTAGTGGATGTACTGGATTTTACGAAGTAAGACTTAGAATTGTCAGTCTATTCCTGCTTTATGTCCTTGAATTATACTCGTCCCCTGCATGCTGCTAGTTAATCATTCTTTCTGCCTGAGTTCTGAACAAGTCGTCTGTCACTCTCTTCCTCTAGTAAAGCAGGTGTGGTGGTAGCTGGTACTAAACCGTTGTCGAACTCCCAATCCAAACTGGTACAAAGTAGACAAGGAGAAAGCTCTTTAGAGAAGGCATTGAAACTCACCGTTTAGTGTGTGACAACCACGGACCCAAAATAAATACCACGATACAGAATGGTATGGAAGAGCACTGTGTGTAGGCTTCATGCAGGTGCAAATTTTGACACTTGCAATATGGGAAAGGCGATAGTCCTAATTGTAAAAGTAGGACAGTAAGTATGATGGACTTAAATCCAGAGGAATCCACACTGAAAGGAAAGATGCTAAGCCAGGCCAGCATAGAAATGATTAGCAAGAGCTATACTTAATGCTGCAATCCTACATAGATGTCACAGGCATTACATAAAAAAAAAAGAAACCAAGTCAAAATGTTGATGAGGAGTTTCTGCATTAACCCAGCAAGAGCAATGTATGTGCAGTGATACAGATTTCTGTAGAAGAACCGCCCTTTCAGCTTGGTTCTTGCAAATAAATTTTTAAAAACCCACTGGGAAAGAAAATCATAGTCTCTCCATTCAGGCCTGAACGTTTGGTGTAGTTTTGTGATTCCATCACACGACCCTCCTCCCAATTAGCAAGGTTTGTTCCATGGGGAGATCTTGAATGCAGCAAAGTGTGGGCAGCCTCACTGCTGTACACATGGATCTCTGGAGCACAGAGGCACTCAGGAATGAGAATAGCAGAACAAGTGGCAGTTACCCAAGCCCCAAGATGAGAAGATGGCATACCTTCCAGAACTTTAAAGCCCAAATACAGGATGCAATATTCCCGTTTTTTATCATGAGAGCATGGCTGCAGTTTCTACCCCCAAACATACTTTTTTGGGCATGACGCCTCAAAGTTCTGCAAGATCATGGAAACCAAAAAGATCGCTGTTATCTTGCAAAAAACCGGGATGTACCTTTCTTCCCAGAATACTTCCAGAGTATGAGATATACAATCTTAGCCTTGGAGGTTTCTGGTCTTACGCCATATATGTGTATCTCTTTCCAAAAGGCAGTGGAGCACATTGGTGAACTTAATCCTTGAAACTGGGTTTTGGGTGAAAGGTTCAGAACACAAGCAATACAGATATTGTTTGTTAGCTGTATTCAGATCTAATATCTATCAGCAGAGATTATGATGCTGACGTCAGTTAAGGCTGTGCACAGGAACATCTTTATATGTAAGATATATACAGACTTTTAAATTCAATTCAAATGGTTTTTAAAACAGTGCGGCCCAGTTTTCACAGGCTCAGCAGGAAATCCTTGATGCTTTGACACCATCACCTTTTCTGCCTCAGTGAGCAGAGAAAGTTCTTCATACAGGAACATTTGAAAGATAGGAGCACATCACATTACAATGTAAATGAGGTATTCTGGACTTATTGTTGACGAGAGATCCCCAACACAGACCATTTCAAAAGCCTGCCAAGTGGGAACAGGATTCTAGCTGGGAAACATTTTACAAGAGTACAATTGCAAAAAAATTATAACATTAGAAATCGGTTCCTCCCCCTCGCAGTACCAAATTCAATGTTCATTACCTGGAGAGTATTTCAAAATGGCTTTAATTAGGTGCACAAAAAGGGCACAGTGGACAAATTACACATCCTCTTGTAACAGACGAAGTGAACAAATGTTAATTGCTTATACCATGCAACAAATGACTTCTCGCATGGCAGCATATATTAGGTGCAAATAGTGTAATTGCAAATTATTCTTTAACAGCACAAAAAAGGGGAGGAAAGAGGATGAAATGAAATGATAAAATATAAGCTACATCGCTCTGATTGTTTCAATACATTCTGCCTGGAGACAAAATGATTGATAGCTGTTCACTAATGAAATTTTTGTGTATTTCATGACATAACTAGTGAATTTTGGTTAGATTCAGTGGGTGAAATCCCATACTGGGCATACTCAGAGTACATTAAGTTACTTAAGTCCATTGATTTCAGTGAATATACTCTGAGTATGAGTTAGCTGGCTATCACTCAGGGTGCATGTCTGAATTAAAGGGACACAGCCATGAACCAGTAGCTCTAAAATGTGTGCCGAGCCCCATTTGCTTTCCTGAACAGGGAAAATCCCAGTAAACTTTGTTTTGTATGTAAAAGGAAACAGGCAGCATCAGTTTGTGGTAGAGCTTGATGCTGTGGTCATTGAAGGCCAATGCTCAGTTAAAACTACAGAAGAATATTTGCTTCAGTCCTCCAGTGTATGAATTCTATTTCCACATGAACCATCTTAATATCTTGGGGAAAATTACTGTGCTTGTTTCAGTCTCCAAAGAATGGTGTTTACATGCAAATATATTCTTTGCATAATGCCACTTTTCTTGTGTGAATTTGAAACAACTGTAAACTTTTGGACATAACAATAACAAATAATTCAAATTCAGTTTATTCTTTTTAAAGTCTGGAAATGAAGTATTTCTGTCCAAAATCTGATACAAGTCTCATAGAGGAGAGTGTTGATATTTGCTCTTACATGGTTCCTTTTCTCGCACGTGGTACTTAAATGCAAAAGCTTAATTGTGAGCACAGGTGTGTCTCATATAATATTTTGTTGTTGTGTGAATTACTGATTAGAATTCCGTAGTATGAACTAGGAAACTATAACAACAACTCTTGTTCTCAGCCCGTCCATGTGCTGAATATTATTAATGAAAGAGACTTAAGTTGCCCGGAGTGGCTGAAGCAATCCAGTCAGATGGGCGGCATATAAATAATAACATTATTATACTACTTTTTTTATTAAGTACATGCTTAACTCTTCCATTGACATGAATGGGACAAAGAGTGCTTGCTTTGGTTGGGACATGACCTTACATGAAGATAAGGGATCAATATGCATTTAAAAGCACCATTCCATGATGCAAAGGCCTTTGTATCCTCTGCATATATGGACTGTTATGCACATGAGAAATATGTGCAAAGAATGTGCCACTGAAGTGAATGGGGAAGCCCCTGAAGGAAAACAATTCTGTGAGGATATCAAGCCTGCAGGGCCTGCAAGGAACAGTTATCTAGCTATGTCTTACCCTTTGACCCTAAACACATATGTTTTCAAGAAATGGTGCACTAGACTGACCATAAGCAAATCAAACTGCTGAAGTAAATGTTTTTACACACATATATCACACACAAATCAAAGGCAATATTTTACATTATATCTTATAAAACTGTACATTGTAATATTCTGTGTTATGAAAACTACTATTCAGTTATGCGAACGACTGGCTTTGTTTAGTAAATATAAATCAGAGGCAAAAATGACTGTTACAATTGTTAATTCGACTCAGATTGTATTGTATAGATTTTCAATGGCACTGTAAAAAGAGTTGTCAAAAATACATGTATTTGCCCTCTCCCATCTAATGGTGGTATTGTAACATCTTGTCAAGCTGTCAAACACATCAGTTTCATTTTGTAACTGAAAAACCCTCATTACAATAACAAAAAGGAAAAAAGAAAACATGTATTAGAGAACAAGCAGAAAATAATGTATTTATTATTCTAGGTTGATGTTTCTTTCATATTTATTATTTTCTATCATAGCACAATAAAACATTAATTGTAATTAAACGGAAAACTATGGGACACACTGTTCTTCATAACTCTGTAGAGCATCAATATCTCTTTTGAGATAAAAGGTAATAACTTTTGGTAGCTAGATGGAAACATTTGCTCCAGTTCGGCAAGAGTGACTCATGCACCAGTCCTCTGCTGGATCATGCCCCACACGAGTAAGACGATATGGTTACCCAGAGAAGAGGGACTGAGCTCATGCACAAACCAACAAAACTGGCAGTGGTTGGCTCTGCCATCTTTAGCAATGCTGACCATCTGTTTGCGATGGGCATTTAGGGATTGATTCCCTTCCTGCTCCCTCTAACAAAGGGGAGGGGAACCTGTCACACACTAGATGTTGCTGGGCTACAGCTCCCATCATTCCTGACCTTCGGCCATGATGGTCGGGGCTGATGAGAGCTGTAGAGCCATAGCATCTGTAGGGCCACAGGTTTCCCACCTCTCTTCTGATAGCTATGTAGCACCATGTGAGGATCTGTGGACTAGGGCTTTTGTTATCTCTATGGCTACACCATACAGGAACTGTAGAGGAATTTAAATAAGTGACTGTTTACGTCTCAGCAATCGAGTGCTGCTCCTCTCCTTTTCACGTTTGTCAGATATTCACAACACACTCAAGTCTTAAGCATATGGTAATGAAGTGCATGGGCAGTGAAACACTTCTATATGTTTCAAAATAACTTGAGAAGTGTTTCTACGTGTTGCTAACAGTTAAGGCAGCTATACTGATACATTAAACACAGCATATGGTTCTTATATTGCTTTCTACAACCTAAACATTACGAAAGAAAATAAGAGATTTGAACATGCTATGATTTTCCTGACCACCTCAGAATTTCATCCAACTGGTAGATAGCACTGTATTTTGCTTATAATATATAGTGGCTGATCCCAAAAGATACACTGTGTTATTGACCTGTAAACCAATTATGCAGTGAAACTCACAAGAAAGATCAAACAAATAGGCAGCCTGTCCATTACTCAATGAGTAAAAAAAAAGGGGGGCCAACATATTAATTTACAACTTTAACATTCTTAATTGTGTCTGCCACAATAACTTAATCTACTCAGGTTTCCGGTCTTCATCCTTTTATTTTTATTTTTTTTACATCTTGAGTAGATGAGATGTTATCAAGAGCCATCTCCAGATACCGACAGCTATGGAGACGCTTGCTGTTAACCAGTCCCAGACTAATGTTTAGTACTTACACTAACATACCACATAATGCTAGAGTGCACCATTGAGAGAGCCATTAAACTTGGTTTTTACTTGGATAAGGCTGTAGGTATAAATGACAGTGAGCAGAAACTGCCCAGTTATCGCCGCATAACGCAGCTACAACAAAGAGTGCCACAAAACTGCAAGGGCTGTAATAATAAAGAGCAAGGAACTTGAAGCTCTGTTTCCCATATTGCTGTCCACTTTATGTTTAGGAGATGATTTTACAGAAGCTGTGGTTGTGGTGTCCACCTTTCTCACAGTTGGCTTCGGTTCATTCCTGTCTTCTGGACCAGCTCCAAGAACATCTGAAGGAGGTAAACACAACAGAATAAAGAAAGGCAATGTTAGTTTCTTACTTGACACAAAATGTCAAATGCAAAATGAAGCCCCATGATCAATGAGTTAGAAATAAGGCATTCAGCAGAATCTTAAACATGTGCACTGAAAAGCAAGTCTCACTAGACTCCAGGGAATTTATTTCCTAACAAGCGTTCTTAGAATTGCATTTTTAGTGCTAGACTAGGACCTTGGAAAACAGGGTGCAAATCTCCACTCAGTCATGAAGCTCACTGGCTGACCTTGGGCCAGCCACAATCTCTTAGTCTAACCTACCTCGCAGGGCTGTTGTGAGGATGAAATGGGAAAGGGAGATAACCCCTTTGAGCTCCTCAAAGGGTGGGATATAAACACAAGTAACAACAACAACAAGTCTATTAATGGCTATGTTCCACTTTCACAGTTCAGGCAGCATGCCTCTGAATGGCAGTTGCTGAGAGTCTCAGGTGGAGACAGTGCGGTTCAACTCATGCCTAGGACCCACGTACCTATGGGGCCGCCTCTCTTGGTATGCCCCATGGAGGACCTTAAGGTCCACAAATGACAACATTTTGGAGGTCCCAGGTTGCAAGGTGGTTAGATTGGTCTCAACCAGGGCCAGGGCCTTTTCAGTACTGGCCCCGACTTGGTGGAACGCTCTGTCACAAGAGACTAGGGCCCTGCGGGACTTGACATCTTTCCGCAGGGCCTGCAAGACAGAGCTGTTCTGTCTGGCCTTTGGTTTGGACTCAGTTTGACCCTTATGTTTCCCTCTCTTTAGGGTCTTGATTTATCGGCTACCTTAAAATAAGGCTTCATTTTAAATCTCTTTCCTCCCTATTATGTTTTTACTGTGATTTTATTGGTGTTAGCTGCCCTGAGCCCGGCTCTGGCCAGGGAGGGCAGGGTAAAAATAAAATTTATTATTATTGTTGTTGTTGTTGTTGTTGTTGTTGTTGTTATTATTATGCCCTGCTTGTAAGAGTCTCATAGGCACTTGGTTAGTGGCTGCAGGAAGTCAAATGCTTGATTAGAAAGGCCTATGGTCTGATCTAGCACAAGTCTTCATAGGTTCTTAACGAAGGACAAACTTCTGAACAGTGCTTGGCATGAACTAGTTTGGTTAAATTCACTGAATTAGTTCAAAAGTATCTGAACAAAACTTGAAAGTATTTCCCATAATTGCCAGGCAATTGCCAGTTTCATTTTGGGGTAGAATTCTGAATAACTAGTTCATCTCAAGTTTTTACCCTTTAACCTCTTTAGGCCTTTAATTGGAAATATCATAATTGCTGGGGAAATGAATCAAACAGTTCCCATTCCACTCTGTGCGCGTGTTTCTCTTTTCTTGGTCTTCTTAAGTATATTCTATACATCAGCACAGCAGCTTGTAACATTCTGAATGTTGATTTTTGTTGTTGTTGAGGATCATTTGGATGAACTTGAATTGAACTGTGAACTGAACATGAATCAAACAAGTTTGTTTTTGTAAAGGGATAAATGTGAACTGGAATTAGTTCCTTTTGGAAATATTGAATTTTAATCAGACCTGGTTACTTTTTTAAATGAACTTTCAAAGCTCAGCTTCTGAGCTTTGTGCAAGACAAGACTGCCAGGTCTGTGATCCAAGAGCTCTATGTTCTGTCTAAGGTTATCTTGCTTGATTTGATAGCTGAAGTTCCATGGAGTGCAACCACACCCTATTAAAGGCAGAGGCAAAATATGCACTGATTTCTGGATTGTAGTCAGTCATTAAACCAGTTTTATTTCAATGAGTAAGATCGTCTAGCTAATGGAGTTGTCTGTAGGACTCAAGTCCGAAGTTGACTCATGGAAAAAAGAATAGCTAAAAACCTTACATTTGGGTGATTATTTGTCAGAGAGTATTCATCAACTGTTCAGCCAAAGCTTAATGACAATAATCTCATTTGCTAAAGTTAATATAGCTTTTCCACACCTGTAAATATTTGAACATTCGTCTTTGACAGTTAAATCTGAATAATTTCAGAAGTTTGCTTTCAGCTAATTCAAGTGCCAATCCTCTTTAGAAGTAAGAAACCAAGCTTTCTACAAATTTGAAGCAAGTCCATGTATAACTGAAAAATCATTTGTAGTTCTGAATATCTAGATCAGTGTTTCCCAAACTTTTTTGGGCAACGGCACACCTGTTTACTGAAAAAATCTCTCGCGGCACACCACCATTAAAGCCCCGCCCCATGACGTCAGCGCGCAGCGTCACGCCGGGAGGGACGCACGAAAGTGAAAGTTTTTTCCCTCCCCCCTCAGTCCCTCACTCGGAATTCAGCTCGTTTGGGGCATCGCTCCGGCTGCTCCCTCTCCCGCCGCGCAGGAGCGATGCCTCTCTCTGGCTCTCCCTCCGCGCAGGCTGAGGGAGGGAGGGAGGTGCGCGTGTGACCCGTCTCTGCTGGGAGACCAAACCCAGCGAGGCAGAGTCGCGCGGAGGCGCCCAGGCAGCGCTGCCGGCTGCGAGGAGGAGCGCCAGGCAGCAGCAGGAGGCGCGGCCTCTCCTCGCCGCCGCCGCCCCGCCTCTCGCCGCCCGACTCGCCCGCCTCCCTCAAGGCATCTCGCGGCACACCAGCCGATGTCTCACGGCACACTCGTGTGCCGCGGAACACCGGTTGGGAAACACTGATCTAGATGATGCAGTTATAAATCTGACTGTCATGATTTCCAAAGTCTAAAGCCATAAATCAGCCATCTTTTAAATTAATGCCTAATAATAATAATTTGCACATTTTGCAAATATGGCAGGATGTCCAATTTACATGTGGCACTTTCGTGAAATTCAAACTTTGCTTTGTCTGATAGTTTCATTTATTTATTTTTTAAATCAGCTCTGACAAATAAGGCAGTGGATTCTTATATGACGTTTCCTTGGTCTGAATCTGACACGTAGTTGGTGCTCCTGGGGATGAGATTTGAAATGATATGACTGACATTCAGGGAAACGTTATGTAGTGTGACAAAGTGACAGCTCTGCCACAGAGCTGGGGTCAAGCTTTGATAACCAGACAGATTTTGTCAAACAAGCCTGTGCGAATTTTTCAGTAGAAACTTAGGGTGATGATATCAGAATCCTTCAGGAAAAGCTTAAATGGAAAACCAATTCCAATGTACAGTAAGAATCTACTACGCACACTATCATTGGATGATTTTGAAAAGCGATTCAAATATTGCCAAATCAAGTTGATAGCAGATCACCAAGGAATGTTTATTTATGTATACACGTCTTTCCCATGGTTCTTGCATATATGGCTCTTCCCTCATTTCATCCTCAAAACAGTCCTATGGGGGCAGGCTAGGCTTAGGGTTAGTGACTAACAAAGCTTGAAGAAACTGCTCTTTGCAAATTCTGAAATGAACTGACCTGATTCACCTCCTGGACTAATGTGGAACATTATTGTTGTTCACTTTATTGTTATTATTGTTCACTTCTCCAAATTTTGTGATATTATTGGGTCAAAGAAAATCAATGTGCTTACAAACGCATTTTTATTTAGATAAGTTACATTTAGAAATTCACATTTTGTGAGAAAATATGTTCAGAAATAGTATTTAAATGTATATTTTAATGCAAAGTTCTATGCAGATTTTTGGGGGTGGGGTGGGGGGAGAGAAACACAGATGTATATGAAAATGATACCAGATGGACTTAGGAATGGAACATATGTGAAAGGGACATTGGTCCAGAAATAGACTGATCCACCCATCCCCAGTAGTGATTGGCCCAAGTTCACCCAGTAAGCTTCATGAATGGTATTCCTAGCCTGGTATTCTATAACCACTACACCATACTGATTCCAACACTCTGAGAAAAAAAGAACAGTTCAGCCATTATAATATTGGTACAGCTTTTACTTCCAGTTCTGTTGAAGAGTACAGATAAAGCTATTGACCCTATTATACAGAATGATACGTAAGTGGTGGTTCTGTATAAGCTGATTACACACTACAACTGCAAAGATGTAAAGCACAGCAAAGTGTACTGTACACATCCTTACTTGTTAGTTTGGTCACATACTGGACTTAATAAGACAATAAGCTAGAAGATGTATTTCCCACAGGATATGCACTTCTAGAGAATTTTCAGTGTTAAGAGGGAAGTTATTTTGTGCTTTAGCTGGAATTTCCATTTTATCAACATATTTTCACTGAGCCAGAGACAAACTTTGCTTTGCGTTTGTACACAAAACACCCAGGCACCACTGCAATAATGACAACCAACAATTGCTACCTGAAACTGCTTACTAAACTCAAGCATAAATGTGTCATTAAAAAAGAAGACGTATCAGCTCTATTATACAGCTAAAAACCATGTCTTTGGATTTTAGAAATACAGTAGATTCCTGGAAGAACAAGCTTGTTAGGTGGCATAGATTCCAGAAATGGAAATGTAATCTGAGATCACTGTCTGCAGGCCAGTGGCGTTGGAGAACTATCAGTAAACTCTCCCTCTATCATAAGAATGAGCAGATTCTATTTGAAAACACAATCTCTCCGCAACACAAATCACGAAAGAGATGCTGTGTGTTCCCCTCAGCTTCATCATAACATCAACATTCATTTGGGGAGACTAATGGCTTTGAGAATGTACTTAAGGTTGGCTGCAGGTAATGGCTGCATAAGAGGAAAGGACAACTGCCATCCCATCGTGTCATTGTTGAAAATACAGTTTCAGACTCAGTGCCTTTTCTTTGATATCCTGTGCTGGGGCTTACACAAAGGGATGGGGGAAGCAAAAAAAACAAAAAAACAGAGCGGGCAGGAGGTATTGATGGGGAAAGAAATATGAGAACACTGAAACAGACATCCTTTTGGCTGCCCTTAAAGTACGGTAAATGAATGGAACCTGAAACAAATTACTGCAGTGTGGAGTGTACTTGCTCCCTTTTCCATGCATTTCATCCATTATGTTTCATTCTCTCTCCCCTCTGGTTTTCTAGTCCCCCAATATGTTAGTTGGCATTCTGTGACCATTGGGGATATTCAGTCCTCTTGGGACTGCTTCAGAGTCTCCCCATCCTGCCCCTGGGTTTGTGCTAAACATTTTTTTGTAGCGGCAACGACCAATTTACACACGCCCAATTGATGTGTTTGCTGTGCAAACATGCACGGTGCTGAGCCCAGAAGTGACTTTAGAAATGGTAAGAAGGGCATAGAAAGAGCCCTGAAAGGTCAAAAAAGGCATGAAAACAGCCCCTAACAAACTCTGGCACTGACCCTTGAGGCCTGTGGGGAGTTGGGAGTTTGAGGAAGGATGTCTGGAGGGAGCGATTGTGGTGGAGTTAGGCAGAGTTTGGTGTCTGGTAACTGCTACTGGTTTTTTAAAGGTTTTCTCAAGGGTTTCCAGAGGTTTAGAGGGTGTTTGCAGACTTTTTAGATGGTGTTTCAAATGTACGTGATTTCACGTAAATATGCGGTACTTTGTGCTTGTGCAAACCTTGGCCTGAGGCTGTTGATTTCACCCCACCCCCATGCATTTGCTGTGCCATTTTGGATACATATTGGCGCTCCTGCCTGAATATCAGTAATAAAGGGAATTATTAAGAATAAATCACGAGAAGAGGTGGTTTTCTGACAGCACCTCTTTCCATCATTGTCATTCTCCCTTTCGACTGCGGTAAAGGCACAATTTCTCCATTGCCTCTTATATCATCTTGGCCTGCTGACTTCAGCTCTCTTGAGCCAGCTGATTAAATAAAGACCTCACTAAGTCAAATCTATCCCCCACTTTCACTTGGCTATATCCAGCATTGTAACTTGATTGGCCTCTATAAATTGGCCAGGTTGAAATGTATTAATTCATTTATTTTCCGTATATTGACTTAACCAAAACATCTGAGGTAAGATTGAATGCTATCAACAAAAGGGCTGTTGGCTTTTAAAAGCCTCCCCCTCAGCACTGACTGCTTAATGCACTACATAACAAGCATTAAATAATACATTAGGAAAATCTGTCTTTAACCTTTCTAAGGAAAGGACTTCAACATTAATTTTCTCGTTCACTGTGGTTTCATAGCAAAGATTGTTCCACAGGATGGTATGCATGACTATTTAGAATCGAAAAGTTAGAAGGTTAGATGGGCAAACAGGGCATTTTGTAAATTTCTCTTTAAAAATTAAATACATGGTGTTTGATAAAGTATTGTAATCAGCCAGGGCCAGCCTTTCGTTGGAGAAACCTCAGTACAGAGGCTGTGCAATGTTTTATTCATTCTTGATGGGAATTATCTCTGAGATGAAAGAAGAGAAGGAGCTTCCTCTTAAATATTGGACGTACCAAGAGCAAATACCTGGGAGAATGCAATACTGAATCTTAGACACTCCCCATGCGATTATACATAACTTGTAAATGCTATCTTTGGCTATAATGCAGTCTTAGTGGCAAGAATGAATTTAGCAAATCTATGTCAATGTATGTGAGAATGTGGGGAAGAGAGAACAAGCAAAAATTTCAGGCCCCACCATAGGGATGAGCAAATCTATTTATTTCTAGTTCCTCTTACTTTTACATGTCTTCACCCATAATTCCATTTCATTTATGCATTAATCTGCAGTTCTAAAATATCTTCAGAAAATAGGTATTTTAAATTTAACATGTATTTTAAAAATAAATGTTTAAATACATTTTTTTCTTTTAAAAGACAACTTTAAATGCATACTTGGATATTAAACTAATGAGAACTGTGTTGCAAAAGAAATTCAAAATCTGACTGATAGCTAAGCTCCAATATATACGTTAGATTGAGTGGTGTGGATTGAGTCATTTCATGCAGGAATTGTAAAAGGTTGAAGTCTCACCTGAATACACCTACCCACCCACCCAAATCTTATATACGATAAGATTCCTGCCCCACAGGAATCTGCTGCCGGTGTAGGCCACACTTGTCCAAAGAACTTGTCCATACCCTCATATTTCAACAACTGAAAATAATGCAGTAGCCAGGACATAGGCACAAACATCTAGCAGTATCTGGGTCACAGCATTTATGAGCAATTTTATCCTCAAATTGCGTAGGAAATATGAGACCGTGTGCCTCCAAGGATTCTGTAATGGTTTGGACAAAAACCCTGGTTCTTTACCTGTAACTGGTGTTCTGCAGTCACACATACGTGTTTCTAATTTTGGACTTCTAACCGCCCTGAGGTATGACCCAGGAAAGAGGAAGACAGTTGTGGAAAGGAGGGCAACACCTGTCCTCTTGAGGGGTGTGTGACCTTCACTAAGAGGGAATCAACTGGATTTTAATCTGCCTATGTACTCAGAGTTTACAGAAACATGTTGAATTCCCTTAGGGTGCTTCTATATACCTTCCCTTTGTTGACTCATTATGATGGACCTTTTGCTAGTCAATTAATACATTTAAAAGCATTGGTAAATAATTTCAGAACAAATAAAGACATTTCCAAATAGAATTTGGCATCGCAGTCTTAGCATTTTGTAGTATACTACATAATAAAGCTCAGCATCTCCTTTATAAAGACAACTGTTTAGAGAGATATCTGGTATCAGAAAACTTTTCTGACTCAGGATTACACAAAGCATGTGGTTCTCTCATCACCTAGAGATACTGTCAAAGTACTAAGGACAGTCAAGATGTTATCTTAAGCACAGCCAATTATTAAATATATAAAGTCAAAGGAAAGACTTCATCAAAAGTTTAATATAGAGGAAACTGTGCCAAGGTTACAGAAGCTCACCTAACCACATTCAAAAGCAAATGCCTCAGGATCTAGGGATCACACGGAATTAATTCTTCCACAAATGCTGAGATTCATAAAAAACTTCAGCAGTTCCTAATCTTAAAAGTCAATCATAAAGTAAGGTGGGAATACGCTGGATATGTGTTAAGGATGAAGAAGAACATCTGCCGCAGCTAGTGAAAAACAAACATGTAAATGATGGATAACTGAAAGATTTTACCCCTCCCCAGCGTCTAAGGATGAGAAATCTGTGGACCATAACAATAGAAATAATATAAAAGTATCCAAATTGGAATTGAGATCCTAGTATCCCAGTTCTAGAATTCACACACAGCCCAGCCCAGCTGAAAGTGACCAGCTCAAGGGTACTTCAGGGATCATATTATCCCATATGAATCTCCTGGGATGTTGATGTCATAACTTGAATATGATGACAAGAAACAGGGAACTGGGAGTGGCAGCAGCCTCATTGCAGAACCCCTTGCCTAAAGAGGCCCACCAAGGAAGTATTCTCATTGTTTTTATGTAGTTGGTGTCAACGTTTCATTTGATTAGCTGTCAACATGAGCATTATTTTAGCTGAATGAATGAATATTTCAGAAGGCATTTGAAGGTCTTCTCTGAAGGCTGTCTCAATCCTACTGCGATCTTTTAGTAGGTCTGTTGGTCTAGTTTTATGTATTTTATTTATTGATATGTGTTTTATGCTAACATTATTGTTCTTTATGTAATTTATAAGCTGTCTTGAATGCTCCTTTGGGGCTAGTAGGTGGGTTAAAATACTACTAATAAATCAACAATGTAGTGTTCAGTGCAACCCAAGAGATGAGCATTGCTCACTCTAATCTTTGTTGCAGTTCAGAAACACATGTATACCCATAACCAGAGATGTTACTTGAGATGAAGATCTAGCTGATGAAGATCTAGCTGCCAATTCAGTCAGGGACATACATGCACAGAAGTCTTTTCCTGCATGAACACAGGCCATGCTGGATGGCAGCAATCAAGTGTGGTCTGTCAGAGTTAACAGGAAGAATAGTTATCACTCAAGAGAAGATCTGATTTATCTTTTGCATGCCAGAATTAAAAGACTTTCTTGGAATAACATTAAAATGCTCATACAACACTTCTTTCATTGCCTGATAGTTCAACTAAGAAGGCGCAACTGTGACTAGTATCACTAAACCTTATGTTCCTAGAGAAGAAAGGTCACCATGACTTATGATCTCTATTCCTTATGCAGCCTATGTGCACTTAGCTGACAACTGAGGTGTTCGTATACATAAGGAGTGATGGATCATTATGCTAGACAAACAGACTGGCCCTGTGGGGTTTGAAGAGAGAATCCAATTTTGTTTGCAATACAAGCAAGCAGAGACTAATTACAGACGCCTTGAGCCAACTCAAACATTCACTGGCTGAAGTGGTTTAGAAGGAAACAAAACACCACATCCAAGTTTTGCCTCTGAGGTTTGGACACGACACATAATTTTCATGTCGGGACACTTTCTCCCAACTGAAAACTGAGATAGCGAAGGCCTGTGCAAGCACTTTATGATTTGTGATGGGCCTGTAATTCAGCAGGAGCAGGAGCACAGGCTTGCCTCTGCTATTGAGGGGGCCAATGTCAGATGACATGCATCACGTCGCGCAATGTGATGATGTAGCATGTGCCACTGACATAGTGCGTGTCACGTCACTGCTCAATACTAAGGGGGAGGGGCAAAGAGCCTCGGCCTCTCCAGCTGGCATGCCTGAGTGGTAGAGTACCTCCCTCCCTAGCAGGCAGAACATTTCAGGTGCAATCCCCAGCATCTCCAAGTAGAACTGGGAAAGACTCACTCCTGAGATCCTAGACAGTCTATTTCAGTCAGTGCAGACAATAGTGACCAAGTCAGTATAAGGCAATTTCCTATGTTCACTTCAGTAACACAAGAGAGACTGGGCCAAACTAATGGGCCAGGACATGAAGAAGTTGAGGAGAGCAGCAAAGCATAAATAGTGCATAAAAGGTAAAGGTAAAGGTACCCCTGATAGTTAAGTCCAGTCACAAACAACTCTGGGGTTGCAGTGCTCATCTCGCTTTACAGGCCAGGGAAGCCAGCGTTTGTCCGCTTCTGCAGACAGTTTTTCTGGGTCATGTGGCCAGCATGACTAAGCCGCTTCTGGCGAAGCCCGAGCAGCGCATGGAAATGTCGTTTCCCTTCCCGCCGGAGTGGTACCTATTTATCTACTTGCACTTTGATGTGCTTTCGAACTGCTAGGTTGGCAGGAGCTGGGACCGAGCAACGGGAGCTCACCCCATCACAAGGCCTCAAACTGCTGACCTTCCGATCGGCAAGTCCAAGCGGCTCAAGCCTGTTAGCGTCTTCAAATATTTCCTTCAAAAGTCACATAACTATCTGTGGTCAGAAGTCAGATATCTGGGTGATTTGCAATAGATTGGAAAGGGTTTCTTTCTGCTAATTGAGTAACAAAGGCAATAAAATGACCTTCTTAAATTGCACCACTGAAACAGGGTGGAAGTGTGTGGACTCAGTTCTAGTACTTGAAACAAATTTCTGAGCTGAATAGCTCAGTTGGTTAGAGCATGGTGTTGATTAACACCAAGGTTGCAGGTTCAATCCCCGTAAGGAATAGCTGCATATTCCTGCATTGCAGGGGGTTGGACTAGATGATAATGATAATAATTTTTTATTTATATCCCCGCCCTTCCCAGTTCAAAATACCGGGCTCAGGGCAGCTAACAACAAATTTAAAACACTTAACTGATGCAACAAAAAACAGTATAAAATACAGTATAAAACGTGAATAACAATAAATTCAAAAATTCAAAAATCAATTTAGGGGGAAAATCCATCCAGTAAACATTAGATGATCACCAGGGCTAGCTGGCTAAATTAGTCCTATTTGGGCCAGCGAGGAGACCAGGGGAGAATTAGCTGTGGGATCCCAGAGCGGGTAATCTTCATAAATAGGGGAGAGATAGGGAAGGAAGGAGAATAAAAGATCAGGCTAAGTTCAAATTGAAAGCCGGGCGGAATAGCTCTGTCTTACAGGCCTTGTGGAAGGAAGTTAAATCCTGCAGGGCCCTGGTCTCATGGGACGGAGCATTCCGCCAGGTCGGAGCCATCATTATCCCCTGGTGGAGGATAATCTGACTTCCTTAGGGCCCGGGACCTCTAAACTATGATTATTCATGGACCTTAAGGTCCTCTGCGGGGCATACCAGGAGAGGCGGTCCCTTAAATACGAGGTCCCTAAGCCACAAAGGTGGTACTCAGGGTCCCTTCCAACACTACGATTCTATTAATTCTCTAATTAATTATTTCAATCCAAATATATATGTTTCACACCTAGTTCCTATTATGGGATCTTCGACTTCTGGCTAAAAACAAAGTAGATCTCACTTGTTTAAAATCTGCCCTACCCTGAACTATATAATCACAGCTGTCACAACAATGAGTTTTAGCAGGACGTTTATGGAGTAAGTGGCTTGTGAATATGTTATTCCCAAACTTATTTCCTGGGAAACACAATGAATTGATTTCATTGTGGCTTAATTTCAACTTAAGTGCATTTAAGACTAAAGTGTAGGTCTCTAAGGCTGCAGTCTAATGCACACTTACTTGGGAGCAGGCCCACTGAATACAGTGGGGAATTACTTCCAAGTAAGCATGCACAGGATCAGACTGCATGAGTTTGAGCTTCGGCCTTGGCAAGTTATCACAAGGAGAATAAAAAGTCATATGGCATCCATCTCGAGGAAAATGCAAGCATGTTTATAGTGATATTCAGTAAGTTGATGAGCTCTTGTCTGATCAGAGAGACTGTTTTGGTTGACAGCTTTGTGAGAAAATTAAAGAAAAGTGCAACCTGGTGGAACAGGCTCTTAAATTACAGTAGATGCTGCACTACTGTTATTACATTTTTATCACCTTTGGTATCACTAGCTGAAATTGCTTTTACATATCCAAAACAAGGAGCCCTCAAAACAAGGTAATAACCATGAAATGTGCAGTTTTCCAAGAGCACCAAACAATTTCCAAATGATGCATTATCCTGACATCATGACCAATACTAATTATTTTCAAATGTGGCTGTAGCAGACAAATGAGAGAAATGAAAGATTATGCCTCTTAGAATGAAAGTGGAAATTAGAGAACCCTCAAACTGTCATGCCTGTAGAATTCATAATGCAGATCTGGGGTCCTAATGAATTCTTTTCTGCCAAAGAACTGGTTGAGGTAGTCAATTGATATTTATTCATGCAGTAGAATGCATGATTAATAAGCCTGCTTTGGATGCTGCTTCTGCTGGTTGCCAGCACTTTTTGCCTCTGAAATTAAAAACAGGACAGTCCCAAGGCTTGCTTCTGTACTAGTTACTCATTTTTACCAACATATGGAAAGAGCAAGATATAAGTATAATAAATACATAAATATGGACTGGAATGAATGAGAGCTCCCACTGCTAAAGGGAAATAAAAACTAGGGATAGATGAATCAGTTAATTTCTGCTGTGCCATTTCTACATATGTTCACTCTGCTCCATCCTATTTCCTGATTAATATTTTTAAATTAAAAAATGTAAATAATCACACTTTTTTTTAAATACCACATTTTCCCTCAAAATGCACATTTTAAAAGGCATTTGAATGTTTTCCCTTTTTTAAAAAAGTTGAACTGCTTTGCTACGTTCCAATGATCACATTAGCGCATGAGCTGCAGATTGGGTCAGTCTGCACCAGAACGTGCAAAGTCTACATTCTCCATTCTCTTGGCCCAGGGGCAAAGTTCACTGCTTGCTTAGGGGCTATCAACCTTTTGCTTATTCTTACTGGCTCAAACTCCCATCCGGATAATCCAGGAGCAGATAGCCCCTTCAAATTTCTAAACGTTAATGTCAAGCAAAAGTGTTCAAGTAATAAGAGGGAATATCACTCTGAATATGGCAGCTTTAGTGAACATTAATATATGGGCTAGAATTTCTTTTGTTAAATATTAGCCATGACTTTCCCCAGTTCTAGGGAGAATATTAGATTTCCCCAAAGTATAAAAAAGGAGTCAAAATGGTTCATTCTTCATTAACGGGAACAGAGGGCTATACATATTCTTTTCATTTGCCAGATTACAGCAACTGTGACGTTTCTTTAAAATCACGAAAAGAAGAGCAGCTGACTAAAAAAACCATAATCACACTTCCCTTTTAAACAAATGTTGTGTGAGCTGCAATGATGGCTCTAGATTGATAATTTTCTCACAAAGAAAATCAAGTCCTATTCTTTGGGCTCCCCTTGAAAACTATCCCAAAGCTTTGTTTCTCTAACTTTTTTTAAAATAAACAATTCTGTTTATTAAAAAAATAATCACACAATTGTTACACCCCCAAACCGCAGCATAGCTTAAATGCCAACATTATTTTGTCGGAGGAGAAAGGGAAAGTAACATTGTGTGTCGAGGTCCCCAAGCCACCCTCAAATAAAACACAATTCACACAGAATCTTAGTTTAAGGTTTTTGGCATAATTTTGGCCACAACTTTATTAAAATACAAAAAGGGACAGACTGACATCCGCACGCCCGCGAAAGTCAGGAAGAGAAAACAATTTGGGGAGAAAATGGAGCTGGGTGTCAGGTACTCACCTCTCCCCAAATGCTCCCAGGGGCTCTTGCGTGGCCCAAGCCCCTTGACAAGGGTTCGGACAAGAGCATGGCAAGCCCCTGGATTCCTTGAACAGAATACCCTTGCAGCAGCAGCATTGGAGGGGCAGGCACAGCCAACCACATCCCCTCCACCAACCAAAAATTAACCAATGCCTAACCGCAACCATTACAAGTTGTGACGATTTGCTACGCAGTTGGCAAAAACCAAATGGCAACAACTAATCAGCCAAATGGACAAAATTCCTACCAGGCCCCTGCCCCAAAAGCAGTCGACCCCATGACAGGCATAGGAAGGTCAATGCGAACAACCCTAAATATAGGGAGGGTGGGCGGGTGATCCGATGCGCGCAGCGAAAAGAGGAAGCTCAACGCTGAGCGCAGGGAATATAAAGCTAATAGACTGTCAATCAGGAATAGCAACATTAAAATCTCCCCAACAACATAGAGGAGCCCAATCGCAAACGTGGCCATCTAATCTTACCCGCCCAGCAACAGAGGGATGACTTGCTAGACCCCACCGCAACATGTGCTCTCCATGAAGGAGAACACGCTTTAACCTAAAAGGTATACATAAAATAAGATGGAAAGAAAACCTACAACAGGGGTGGCAAAAAACAGGGACAAAGCTGAGGATGAAGCAAACCGTGGACCAAAGATCAAAAATAGTGTGACCCTGGATACTCTCATTTCCCTACTCATATTGAAATACTGCCCCTCAATGAGGCCAAACTTAGATTCACATAATGTTTAGAGGTATGAGTACCCCTGCGTTCCCCCAAGAAAAAAGCACTGGTTCTGCCCAAACTGATTTCAGTTTGGTACAGCATCTTCAGCAACAGGAATATCCCACCCTTTGACAACTAATGATTTTGAACTTCTCTCCCTGCTCTCTTCTGATGTCACCTCCCCAATATAGCAGGAGTGGGGAACCTCGGGTCGAGCGCCCAAACAATGTTGTTCAGCCCTCTCTGCCTGACTCCTGTGACTCTCCCCAGGCTACACTCTTCTCTGAGTGCTTTTGTGTGGCTGGATGGAAAAAAGTGTATGTGTGTAGAAAGAATCTCTGACTTTTGCGTGGGTACAGCCTAATGTACAAGGTTGCATTTCCTGCTCTCCCTTCTTGTGCCTCTGGCCCAGCCTACCACACTGGCATGTGGCCCATCAAGTAAGAAAATGTGGCCCTCAAACTGAAAAAGGTTCTCTGCCTTTGCAATACAGTGGTACCTCTGGTTGTGAACGGGATCCGTTCTGGAGGCCAGTTCGAGACATGAAAAGAGCGCAACCCGCAGCAGCGCGTGGGTTGTGATTTGCTGCTTCTGCGCATGCGCATGGCATCATTTTGCACTTCTGCGCATGCGCGAGTGGTGAAACCCGGAAGTAACCCTTTCTCATACTTCCGGGTCGCTGCGGGATGTAACCTGAAAGAACGTAACATGAAGCGGATGTAACATGAGGTATGACTGTACAGGGCCTCTGCTATCCCCAGTTACTGCAGTTGCTAGCTGCACAAATAAAACTACAAATACAAAAGAATGGGGTCAGTTGTCTTCAGGAAAGCAGTGTACAGAACTTATGCATCATTTACAATGCTGTATTTTCCTCTTGTTCGACATAACTGAAAGGAGTTTCATTGTATGCCTATGCTGAATATTATATCTTCTTTGAGGTGGCATTGCAAGACAGCCTGCCTGGTTTTTTTTAACGTTTTCAGTGATATACAACTGCCAGAGCAAAGGATGGTGATTTTCATGAGGAACAATAAAATCCTATTGCCAGCGGGCGGGGAGGCGAGCAAAGAAATGAAAGCAAACCAACATAGATAACTGTTTTGTGATAAAAACGCCAGTTTATTTCTTTTGGAACAAATAATTGGAAGCCACAACCAAGAGGCAGATAATATGCCAAACTAGGCGTGCACGCACACACACACATTCAGAGTTTCTGTTTGTATTGTACAAAGCCTGTTTGAAGAACATCCTAAAATGAACGGGTCCAGAAGAAAGAATGCAGGCTTAGGGTGTGTTGAAACATCTGTTTTTCTGTTTATAACACAGGTTACCTAAAGTTTTGGATTTTAGGTTTGTAAAGCCTGAATGGTGTATCTTGCACAAACATAAGAGTATATAATATAAACCAGTAGGCGTTACGGCAAAACCTGACACACAACTTGGGAGTCCTCGTAAAACCTAAAGTTTCTAGTCCCTGTAATGTAAATTTCATTGTAACCAAGGAAGCAATTAAAGATAGCAATATAAACAAACTCCCAGCATTGCTGCAATCCCTAGTTAAGGCTCAAAATTCTGTTCTTCACAAGGAAAGGCAATGACCCTAATCTAGAGTGCACTTGGCCACTCAGAAAGTCCATTAAATTTAACGAGCATTTGCGGGATGCCAGGAATGCAGGAGTGGCTTCTGTGGCTACACAGAAATGCCTGCTACTAGCTTCAAAGGCCAGGTACCCCTGCCACTCTGAGTTCTTAGAAGTGATTGCAGGCAGAGCACTGGAGACATCTGCTAAATATCACTCCACAGCTAGGAGCTGCAATTAAGAAGGAAAAATATTAGTAATAATTTAAAATGCTACGGCTGTTGACTTCATCCAGATGATCTCATTAGCTCTGGGCCAAAATAACAGGCTTCCTTTCAGCTGAAGTGGGGTGAACTGCGCTTGGGTGTTTGCTATGAACACATTTTCCCCTTGATTTTTTGTTGCATAATGCAATAGGTCATCTTATGGAGACGGTTTTGACTGGGGAAGACACCCTGCTTCACTCAATTTCCTCTCCTGTGTTTGTCGGTATTTGAGGGTGAGAGACCAAAATTTACATTTGATGTAAATTAATCCCTTGCAGATAATAATCGTAGAGGAAAAGAAGGGTCAGCAAGTTTAACCTCATTTATAAACTTTTCATGGTTATCATTTCAGTTAAATACAGTTCTGAAGAGACTCCAAGTGCCAATTATTTGTGAAACATATTCTGTCACAAAAAATAAACAAACTTTCAGGATCATTGAACTCTTCTAGCTTAAAAAAAGCCGCAAAGAAGCACAGAGTACATCAAATCTTGCACATAATTGACAATGTAGGTTTTTGTGGTAAAGGATATCATAATTGCTGCTCAGTCAGGCCCAGGGTTAACTAGTTTAGTATTTTGTTTCCATATGTGGCTGGTCAGATGCTTACAACAAGCTCTGAAACAGAGCACGATCCATTGTCTTCTCCCCTGCAATTGCCTCTGAAAATTAGAACTTGGAGTCACCTTATATAATTGAATGGCACTAGATTCAAGACAGAAAAAGAGTTATTGACAGAATTCACCGCCATGTGGTATTGGCCACAAATTTAGATGGCTTTAAAGGGCAGAGAGGGGAGGCTAAGACAATTGCATACAATACGACGGCAAGAGGTCTTGCTGGGGACAGGCATTATGAACATATTACATGGGTCCTTTGTCACTTTCACTGGCTTCCAGTTTCCTTCTGGGACCAATAAAGCCTTTTATGGCTTGGTATCTTGGTACCTGAAGGAATACCTCTTCCCATATGCACCTAGCTGTGTATAGGGATCAGGGAGAAGGAGGGATCAGTCCATTTTGATGGTTGGTTAGGTTTCCAGTGTTGCTTTATCTCTTCACATGTGTAAAATGAGTTGTTTAGGACCATGTTTTAGTCTATCGTTCTCCTTTGACTTTTAGTGCGAATCTGTATTAATGATAAATTTTTAAATTATTTGATTTAACTTATTGTACATCACCTAGAGAATCTACATCATGAGGGGTCAGGGATTGGACATCGGAGGATGAATGGTGGGGGCCCCCTCCCCCTCCTGATCCTTCCCGAGGAGGACAGTATAGATTTACAAACGTGGTTTGCAGTGGGTCACAGCTCAGAAATAGAAGAGGGGCAAATCTGGGAGATAATGGGAGAAGCAGAGCAGGAGCAGCTGGCTGACACATTATCACTAGAGAGCATTCCAGACCCCCCCCCTTCTGCCAGGACCCGGCAAGCAATGAAAGTAGGAGACCAGAGAGCTCAGAGGCAATTGTCCCTAAGCAGACACTGTAAGGGGGTAGGTGGGGCTGTTGACGGCTGAGAAGGGAAGGGGGGGAGGAACATACTTGGAGCAACACCACTAATGAGCGGCAACGTCTCTAAGCCTCTCTCTTTGTGAACATTGAATAAAATACATTCGTAAGAACTTCTTGTCTATCTATTACTGGCAGCCGGCTGTGAGGGGGCGGGATCGGATTCCCTGAAGCTTGACATGAGCCAGCAAAGAAGCAAGCAAACAAAGACTGATCTGTCAATGGCCAGTAGTTCTGATGGCTAAATGGAATCACTGTCAGCCACGGGGGGCAAGACTGGGGTGGGGGGCTGTCACCTTTCTGCCTTCCTGGAGGCCTTTATGGAAGCATCTGTTTGGCCACTGTGGGAATAATAATAATAATAATAATAATAATAATAATAATAATAATAATAATTTATTTATACTCTGCCCTTCCTGGCCAGAGCTGGGCTCAGGGCAGCTAACACCAGTAAAATTACAGTAAAAGCATAATAGGGAAAAAACCAATTTAAAATACAGCCTCATTTTAAAAGTAGCCCATAGATCAAAACCATAAGGGAAGGGAAACATAAGGGTCAGACTGAGTCTAAACCAAAGGCTAGGTGGAATAGCTCTGTCTTGCAGGCCCTGTGGAAAGATGTCAAGTTCCACAGGGCCCTAGTCTCTTGTGACAGAGCGTTCCACCAAGTCAGGGCCAGTACTGAAAAGGCCCTGGCCCTAGTTGAGACCAATCTAACCACCTTGCGACCTGGGACCTCCAAAATGTTGTCATTTCCTCCGTGGGGCATACCAGGAGAGGTGGTCTTGTAGGTACGTGGGTCCTAGGCCGCATAGCTCTTTAAAGGTCAAAACCAGCACCTTAAACCTTACCCTGTACTCCACCGGGAGTCAGTGCAATTGGTAAAGCACTGGATGAATGTGATCCTGCGGCAAGGACCCCGTAAGGAGCCTCACCGTGGCATTCTGCACCCACTGGAGTTTCTGGGAAGAAAAATGCTAGACTGCATGGACCTTTGGTCTGATCTAGCACGGCTCTTATGTTCTTCAGCTTTCTAGACCACATTTATATTAAGGATTTACATGGGGGAAACACCACATCTAAACTCTCTATTGTATCTGTTAAATGAGATGGCAGAAATATTAACCATTAAGTCAAAATAAGAGCTTGCTCCCTAAGTATGGATTGTGGTCACCTTCAGAGAGAGGGTTATGAAATGATCAAAGAAAACTTCAGGAGGATAATATTTTTGCATAAGCCATTTCAGTGCTTGAGATAAACGAGTGAAAAGAAAGCATCAAGCAGAATCGAGAAGGCTCCGGCGCAAGACATTTAGCTGCAATTTTTCTCAGGCATTGGTTTGGCAAATATTCAGCGTACATCCCCCCCCCCCATTTCACGTTGACAGGTTTATCCAGCCAACCAGAACCTTAGCTCTATCACAGTTGACAGTTATTGACGGCAGGCTTGATTAGCACCATCAGTCTGTTGAATATCTGTATTGAAAAGAGAGCATTTCATGTAGACACACCAAACTGGTTAGAAACATTATCTTATTAATAGCATGCTGTGAAACCAATGAACGCTTATCTCATCCAGCCGGATAAAGAATACCCACATCAACACAGATGTAATGGAGGTAAACAGGCAAGAATGAAAAATAAAACTTTCAGAATGCTTCACAGAATAAACCTGCATGCAATACATTGCTATGTTGAACAAGCTGGTGTTCTTGAACAATGTTTAGTTGTGTCCATGACAGGTGTGTGAGGGGAAAAACTCATTTGGGGAAACACTAAAGTGTGGATCGTAGACCAGGCCTCTGAGAAACCTATCTACCTCTCTGCTGGTTCTCAGTGGGTAGATCTGCTAGCCATCTATAGATGGACCTGCCATCTTTCTTCTCACCTCTGAAACCCTGTTGTTTTCCTGACTCCTTTCGCCTCCTCCAGCCCTTAATTAATTGCATTGCTCCTTCCATGAGCTTCACAGCCCCCTTCCTGCTCCTTGTTCCAAAACGAAGCTCCTAAAAATGGCCAGGTTAACAACAGTGGACTACACTTGAAGGGAAAGACACTATTTCCCTTCAGCAAAATGGGCATAGCATCACTGGGCTACTTTGTAGGGCTGCCATAACCCACATTCTCTTAACCATAGTCCTGCCCCCTACAATATGGTAAAATAATGATGGACTTTATCTGCATTGGCATTAGCAGAGTAATTTTTGATTTTTTTATGAACTCAGAAGAGTCCCCCCTCCTGTGAAAGAAGACCTGAGTTATAAAGATCATGAATGTCTATCTTATGTCTACTTTTTATTTTATTTTTACAACAGTAATCCCCAATCACAGCTGCTCTAAAATCCTGACTACCTAAATTGTTTTTTTTTAATGGGGCATAAATCACTTCATCAAGCAGAAAAGGCCTAACACCAAACCAAGAGTCTAGATAATGGTTATTTCACCCAGCCTTCTCTTTATCGAATTGGCTAGATATTCTCCCATGAATGTCAGTCATTGCTATGACACTGAAAGCTGGAAACAGGCTAATTTATCAGAAAAGGAACGAGAATAGTGCCTGCACATTTCCCCTCATATCTCTCTTTTTTAAAAAAAGATATTTATTGCAAATTTTAAACAAAGTGAAAAACAAACCAATAAACATATAGAATACCATCACCATACACCATAATAAAGACAACAGAAAAAATTTAAAAAATAAACATAACATAAGAAGAAAAAATACAACAAAATCAGTTTATCCTTAAATCTTATTTTAATGATCTTAGGACTTCCTCACATCACCCTTTCCTGCGTTCTCAGTCATATAGTTATAGACAGCAAATTATTACCTTATTTCAATTCTTATTTTATAATTCTCAAATATTATGTCCCAAATTTTCAATATTTTATCATGTACTGAGCTACTTAGCTTAAACATAATATTACTTCAAATTTTCATCCTTTTCTTAGTCATCACTTATTCATACATCCTACAACTAAATTACTGATACCCTGTTGTTTTCTATCATGCATTCTCTTAGCATTCATACAGCTTATAGTGTTTTTGTAAATAGTCCTTAAACTTTTTCCAGTCCTCTTCCACTGTCTCTTCTCCCAGGTCCCGGATTCTGCCAGTCATTTCTGCCAATTCCATATAGTCTATCAGTTGCGTCTGCCATTCTTCCAGCGTGGGTAAATCTTGTGTCTTCCAGTGCTTTGCGATGAGTATTCTTGCTGTTGTTGTTGCGTACATAAAGAAAGTTCTACCCTTCTTTAACACCCCTTGGCCGACAATGCCCAAAAGGAAGGCCTCTGGTTTCTTCAGGAAGGTATGCTTAAATACCTTTTTTAGTTCATTATAAATCATTTCCCAGAAAGCCTTAACCCTTGGACATGTCCACCAGAGGTGAAATAATGTTCCTTCAGTTCCTTTGCATTTCCAGCATTTATTATCGGGCAAATGATATATTTTTGCAAGCTTGACTGGGGTCATGTACCACCTGTATATCATTTTCATAATATTTTCTTTCAAGGCATTACATGCCGTGAACCTCACTCCGGTGGTCCATAACTTTTCCCAGTCAGCAAACACAATATTGTGCCCAATGTCCTGTGCCCATTTTATCATGGCTGATTTGACCGTTTCATCCTGAGTATTCCATTTCAACAGCAAGTTATACATTTTTGAAAGTACCTTGGTCTTGGATTCTAACAGTTCTGTTTCTAGTTTCGATTTTTCCACCTGGAAACCTGTTTTTTTATCCACGTTAAAAACCTCCCTAATCTGAGCGTAATGTAACCAATCTCGCACTTTATCCTTTAATTTCTCAAAACTCTGCAGTCTCCAAGTATCTCCTTCTTTTTCCAATATTTCCCAATATTTCGGCCATGCGGCCTCCATATTGAGTCTTTTCTGAGCCTTGGCTTCCATTGGTGACAGCCACCTTGGGGTCTTGTTCTCTAATAAGTCTTTGCATTTTGTCCAGACGTTAAACACTGCCTTTCTGACAATATGGTTCTTAAAAGCCTTATGAATTTTTACCTTGTCGTACCACAGATATGCATGCCATCCAAAAGCATTGTTAAACCCTTCCAGATCTAGGACATCAGTGTTCTCAAGAAGAAACCAATCTTTCAACCAGCAGAAAGCTGCAGATTCATAATATAGCCTCAAATCCGGCAGGGCAAACCCCCCTCTCTCCTTAGCATCAGTTAGTATTTTAAATTTTATTCGGGGCTTTTTGCCCTGCCAGACAAATTTAGAAATGTCTCTCTGCCACTTTCTAAAACATTCCACTCTGTCCACAATCTGTAGGGTCTGAAATAAAAACAACATTCTTGGCAATACATTCATCTTTATAGCAGCAATCCGACCCAACAAGGAAAGTTTCAATCTTGACCAGCTATCTAGATCCTTTTTGATTTCTGACCAGCACTTTTCATAATTGTCTTTAAATAAGTTCAGATTTTTAGCTGTCATATTTACCCCTAGGTATTTCACCTTTTTGACCACATTTAGATCTGTCTCTTTCTGAAACCTTTCTGATTCCAAAGGTGTCAATTTTTTTCCAAAACCTTAGTTTTTTGCTTGTTTAATTTAAATCCCGCCACCCGACCAAATTCATGAATCAGTTCTAAAACTCTTTTCGTACTAGATTCTGGCTCCTGTAATGTCAAAACCAGGTCATCTGCAAAAGCTTTAAGTTTGCACTGTTTGGCTCCGACCTGCATTTCCCCTCATATCTCAGGTTCTACAGCTTATGGTCCAACCAGGAGGGCGGCTCAGAATCATAGAATTATAGAACTGGAAGGGATCCTAAGGGTCATCTAGTTCAACCCCTTGCAATGCAGAAATATCAACACACAGTCCCCCTTCCAATTTGAAATCACACTGGGCCCTGCTTAGCTTAGCAAATGTGCTAGCAGACCCCATTGCACCAACATGCTTGGTTGTTCATGATGGTAAACAGTTAGCCATACTGTTATGTGTGAATGAGGCCAGTATGACAAAATTGTCATTGGGTTGTGGCAGTGAAGACATCATAATATTTGGGTACAAGGCTTTCTGCAATTCTATGCTCATGGCTAAAATCTTGAGGTATGACACTGACAACAGCAAATCCCCCCCCAGCTCCGTATGCAAAGGGAGATGTTGGGTGCCTAAATCCCACAGAAGCAAATCAGAGTTAGGCTTCAATCCTAAATTCAATAACCCACTTCAGGTTTGGTTTTGGTTTAGAGATTGTTTGTGCAAAGTTGATGTGATTGCACCCAAAATGGTTTGTTAGGAAATGTAAGTATAGAATGATGTTTCTCCTAACATTGTTCCGAGATAGAAGATGATGCTGTGCCTTTAATATCTTTAAATTCAATCAGTGATTGATTACTAATTCCCATGTATTAGATAGAGGAAAGCCATAAGGAACTTTACAAGACCTGACAATCTGCTGTGTTGGGTGCTGCCCTTGTGTTTTATTATGCACAGTGCATGAACGGACAACTCAAGACATAAATTATGCAAATATCTATTAAGAGACTTTGAAAAATGCAGATTACTCACCAAATACATGGAACAAAAAAGAAAAGTTAACTGGCTTGTGAACTTGGGGGTAAAGTTCCATACGCTCTGAAGTCTATTCTACCCCTAGGAATGCCACATTAATACAACCCTGGAATTTATGTTGCAGAAATTAGCTGCTATGAACTGCTAAAGAGACTAATGGCATAGCTGAATTCTCCACAACATCTGCTCTAGTGAATCTCTCATTGCCCATAAAGGCAGCCTAAAATATTTTAAAATTAATCAATTAATTAAACTTAAATAACAAGCCTATTGCCGGGAGAAGACACTTCCCAGGAGAGGATGAGCACAAGCTCTTCTCTGTAGAGTAGGAAGTGGAATCTGTGGCCTTGCTGGACTCCAGTTCCCATCAGCCCCAACCAGCATGACTAATGGGAGTTGTAGTCCTGCAGTGTCTAAAAGGCTGCAGGTTCCTTACCCCTGCTGTAGGGTTATGTGGAGTCATTGGGTAAATGCAAGCTCATCCCAGAAGCACCTAGATAACTGAAAAGGCTTCTAGGTAAACTCTCATTCCCTAATGAGCAGAATGCTCAGGGGCAGCACCATAAGGACAACAATTCACACCTTGCTCTCTTTGCTACAACATGGGGCTCTTTCCAGTATACTATAGAAAATAATCTCCCAGACCTGTGGTAGTCTCTTGTCTAGTGACCCACTTAAAGCTGGAGCCAGCCATGGGAAATTATATACCTTCTAAGACTTTTAAAAGAAACAGAAATGAAGAAGAAGAAGAAGAGTTTGGATTTGATATCCCGCCTTTCACTCCCCTTCAGGAGTCTCAAAGCGGCTAACATTCTCCTTTCCCTTCCTCCCCCACAACAAACACTCTGTGAGGTGAGTGGGGCTGAGAGACTTCACAGAAGTGTGACTAGCCCAAGGTCACCCAGCAGCTGCATGTGGAGGAGCGAAGACACGAACCTGGTTTCCCAGATTACGTGACTACCGCTCTTAACCACTACACCACACTGGTACAAATGGACAAATTAGAAGTGATATTTGTGGTTGTAGCTTGCACAAGGATGTGGTCCTCCAGGAGTTGGACTGCAACTCCCATAATCCCTGAGTTTTTTCTTTGCTGGTTGGGGTGGAGTTGCAACAACACATGGACAGCCACAGGTTCCCCATCTCTAGGGTCATAGAAGTATGAGCAGTAGTAGGTATGTTGTATGATTAGCAAGTCTGGAGATACTGGGTGTAGCCACCTGGAAAAAGTGTCATAAAACACATGCTTATTTTAATAGCTCACTCAAAATGAAGGAAGACATTTTATTAGTTTCATGATTCATTGAGCAAACTGGTGTTTTATTAGCCTCAGAGAAAGGTGAGGGAACAGGCAATTTGATATCTAAGACTTTCCAAGCCTGATGAACTTTGCTGTCAAGGCTGCTCTCTTATAGGTATGCCGAGCTGTCTGGCATGATAAAAGAGATGCAGCTTTCTCAGTCCTTCCAGACTGATCGACTGATAAGGCAGGAAACCAAATTTGGCTGAGAGCAGAGCAAACTAATGAATTGTTAAGAGTGGGCCTGCATGCATTATGGATATCAGCAAATAAACTGTTGCTCAGTTACTAGGTTGATAGTAAAAGTTGTAAAAGAAAGACTTGGCCGTTTTGTTAGATCAGTCCTCACTCTCAATTTGGGGTTATCTTTGGATATGTGATATAGCTCTAAGAAATCTTTATTTAGAGAAGCAGCTCTGTGCAAGGAAATGAAGGGAATGCTCTTCACCCACTCTGTGGATGTCAAAGCAACAGGTAAAATATCCTCATTAAGCCCACCCCATGGAATTGAGGCAGTTAGTTGCTATTATGTTAAGATTAATTCTCCTGGTATTGACAGGAAAAAAAGAATGAAAGTTGTTTCCTTGTGCTTTATTATACGGAGAGCATCAATTGACCTCTGAAAAGACAAATTATGTCAATATCTATTAAGGGACTTTGTAAAATGTAGATTATTCATAGAAAGTACAATAAATTGTCCAGTTAGCCAGTTTTTAGACATCATAGTCAGGTTAGAAAAATTGTATGCCAGAAAAAGAATTAAGTGAGGGTGTGAACTAATCTATATGGACTAGAGATAATTGGTTTAAACTCAAATTGTTGGCTATAATAGCTACACGTTTCTTGCCATTTTCGGCATGGCATTTTGAGTTTAAAATGGAAGAGATAAGTGTTCTTGGTCCCAATCTGATTGTAAGAAATGCATTATTGGGATTTAAAAACTTACTAGACCATTTCTTATATTAACAGATTTTTGGGTAGTATGGCCTTCCATTTTTACTTTTAAAATGTATCCTGGGTTTACAGGAATTAAACAGTTTAGTTTATAGCTAAAAGAATAGAGACAAACCACTTAACTTTGCATTGAACTGTCCTAATTATTGGTGATAGTTTTTAAGCTGTCTCCTTCTGAGACCTCAGTAGCAATTTCTGGGGGGCTTGCACTTGCTGGTTGGCCTTGAAAGTGCTTTTTGTTGTAATTTCCTGCTCTGTGTTGGGAGATTATTCATTAGCTAGGTCTTTTGATTTGGACAGTTAGGTACTAACTAGATGTAAGAACAATTGCACACAGTGTTTGAGTTGGATGGAAAATTATCGGACATCCTTCCCCAACCTGGTGCTCACCAATGTTGTTGGACTATAACTCCCACCAGCCGCAGCCAGCGTGGCCAAGGACCAGGGATGATGAGAGTTGTAGTCCAACACCTGGAGGCACTAGGATGAGGGAGTATACAGATGAACTAGGTAGGGCTGGCTTAAGAGGCAGAGGACAAACAGCTGATTGGACTGCCAGTTGAATCTTAATGGGAAACAGGATGCAGCCCCTGAGATACTCTGACAGGTGGGCTGAGCCGGATTGTTCCTTTGCAAGTGTGGTTGCATGCCTAGGTTCCCATACACTAGGCCAGGAAAATGCTGAATGCACTACAGAAGACTAGGCATTCTATTTGGACTAACTCTCATATATGGCTTTGTGCATCTGTAAAAAAAAACCCTAAGCAAAAAAAGAAGTTATTTCTCACTGCTAACTGCGACTTCTATATCAGTGTGAAAGACAAAGATAAAACGTTTTATACCTTCCATTTGTCTCTTATCTTCACAGCTATTGTACTAGGAACATCTTTACTGGTTCTTTAATGTGAGAAGTGAAACGTAAATGGATTAGAATGCAGCTCCTGCTTCTGGATCTTATTCATTTAAATTATTTTGTCCCAGATGAAACAAGAAGGATAATTGTGCTAGGAGTACAGGGATACCACTAATCAGTTACATCAGAGAGAATCTTACCATCAAGATAGGTGTCAGAACAAGCCAAAAAGCAAAAGCAAAAGGTGTTAGGGAAGGTATTACAGTGGTACCTCGCAAGACGAATGCCTCGCAAGACGGAAAACCCGCAAGACGAAAGGGTTTTCTGTTTTGGAGGCGCTTCGCAAGACGAATTTCCCTATGGGCTTGCTTCGCAAGAAGAAAGAGGTCCAGGACCTCTTCTGAAGGCGGGCGGGGGGCAAAAGTCTTTGTCCCCCCTGCCTGCCTTCCCAGGGGCTTTTACATCGCCCCGGACAGCGGAGAAGTCCTCCGCTGTCCCGGGCGATTTTAAAATGCCGCCCGCCAGCATTTTAAGATCGCCCCGGACAGCGGAGAAGTCCTCCGCTGTCCCGGGATTTTTTAAAATGCTGGGGGTGGGAAGAAAAGCCCTTGTCCCCCCCCCCAGCCTTCAGAAGAGGTCGGGGGACAGACTGTCCCCGGACCTGGTCTGAAGGCGGTTTCCATAGGAACGCATTAATTGATTTTCAATGCATTCCTATGGGAAACCGTGCATTGCAAGACGAAAAACTCGCAAGAAGAAAAAACTTGCGGAACGAATTAATTTCGTCTTGCGAGGCACCACTGTATTACTAACAGTATTGAGAATATCCCTCTAAGGCAGCGCCCAGCCTGCCTAGGGAGTGGCCAGAAGCAACACAGTCTGCAATATGGCAAAGGAAGGGCTTTAGCTCGGTGGCAGGAGCACAGCCATAAAAGACCTTCTGCCAAAGATGATGGCAAGCCACTGCCAGCCACGAGTACACAACAAAGTAAGGGTATTGGAATTAATGTTTGGACACAGCACAAGGCATTATAACAGGAATGCAGAAACACAGAAAACGGCCTTCTGTCTCCATAAGGCATCTCCACCAGACCTTTCCAGCTCAGTATCGTCTACACTGCCTGGAAGTGGTTCTCCAGGGTTTCAGATGCAAGTCTTTAGCAGCCATACCTGGAGATGGCTAGAGACTGTGTGGAGGTAATGCTCCGCTTTGCGAAAGCAAACCTCGCACCAGACATGCAACAGTGGGTCAAGGAGCGTTGCGCCTGCTCTCCCTGACCTTTTGCCTTCTTGGCTAGAAAACAGGGTTTTCCCCCTGACCGTTTGCCTTCTCACAGATTTGTTTACTAGACATAATGCTTGGCTGGAACATGACTGGGGATGCAGACGTAATCAAGTATCGGGGAACATTTTAGGGAAACACCTGCTGACATGTGTATTTGCTAATGCTAGAAATGTGCTTAGATGGAAACACATCATGTTCAGATTGGTTTCACTACTGTTTCCAATTGTTGACTTCTGCTAATAAAAGGAGCCTCGACAGAGCTAGCTGGCAGCTTGCTTGGAGCATGCTTGCCAGCTTGCTCCTGAACAGCTCACTTGAATCCAACCTCCTGTCTTCCTCGTTATTCCTACAGACTGAACTTGGGGTATTCTGCATGCCATAGCATTTTACCTCTGGTCAGGGAAGACTGAACGCCTGGCTAGACAAAATGAAATTGAATGTATTCCAGGTATATGTTTTTCTCCCTCAATTGTAGCCATGGTGGGAAGGGGCATGTATTCAAGATCATAGTCATGATACACAGAGAGGGATGGATTCTAACCATTTCTCCACACAATGTGGACTCAATGGAAATCACCTCTTCCCCTAGGAAGTAAAGCTGTCATTTGGGGCCAGTTGTAGCCTCTCTCCCAGGGAAACAGCAACTCAGGGTGTGCATGGATGTGACTTTTACAGGACCTGCGCAGTTGGGGATATGGGTTTAATCCCTTCTTTATGCACGGCCCCAATCCTGATTACCCCTGGCAAGGCAAAATGGAGGTACTGTCCAGTTACTGTATTGGACCGAATATAAGCCACCCCCCCCCAATTCTGATTGTGGAAAGTTAAATTGTGGCTTATATTCGTGACCTTACGATATCACTGATGAAACAGGTGCCCAGGAGGGCATTGGGGGTGCGGGACAACGGCCCACCGCCCACCCGCGACTCCCAAGCCTCCCCCGAGCTGTCAAGGAGGGGGGGAGGCTGCCGGCAAAGTGGTGTGGCTCCCCCCCCCAAGGAAGCAGCCTGGGAGTGCGGGCAATGGCACGCTACCCGTGTGTGACTCCCAAGCCTCCCCTGAACTGTCAAAACAAAGGGGGAAGGGGGGGAGGCTGCCGGCAAAGCCTCCGTTCAGGACGGTAGAGGTGGGAGATGAACCACACCTGCAAATAAGCCTTGACACCTTATTATTATAAGGTGCAGCTTATTTGTGGGTGCATCTTATATTCGGGCCAATACAGTATTTAGTTTCAGTCTTTCTACAGTGCTTTTTTCCTAAACAACTGAAATAATGTGTACAGTGGTTCCTCGGGTTACAGACGCTTCAGGTTATAGACGTTTCAGGTTACAGACTCCGCTAACCCAGAAATAGTACCTCGGGTTAAGAACTTTGCTTCAGGATGAGAACAGAAATCGCGTGGTGGTGACGCAGCGGCAGTGGGAGGCCCCATTAGCTAAAGTGGTACCTCAGGTTAAGAACAGTTTCAGGTTAAGAACGGACCTCCAGAATGAATTAAGTTCTTAACCGAGGTACCACTGTACTATGTTTTGGCCCTGATTTCTTATAGTATTGCTTTAAGGAGGGTGTGTGTGTGTTAATTTGGAATCATGCTTCTTTGTCTTCTGCATCATTGCCACTATCCATTGATCACTGCTTTGTACTGTTCTAATATACAGTTACTTCTGTGTAATGATAACCTGCAATTCGCATGCAGCTAATCATGTACAATAGCTATGGTGGAGTGTATTTTGTGGTATGGAAATGGGGTCATGGGCGGTGGTGATCTACGTGTGGAGATTGTACTGTAGGGTTGCTGCTTCCATGGAAGTGCGTTCCATGTAAGGAAGTGCAATGTGTGAAGCTACTCTCGGAGAGAGGGAGAGGGAATTTGTGTTTCCAAGTCAGCTGGCCCAGTCTTCCAGCTCTGCGCTTCCTGAAAACTTCCCTGGGGGATGGTGCAGCCAATATCAGCTGCTCTGTATTTGCAGGAAATATTTCTCTCTTTAATCTCTGCATAACAGACTTTCTCACCTATGCATCCCCTGACGGAAAAGCTACGCAGCCGCAGCCACTACTCGCTGACATTTCCAACGGTTAACTCGTAATAACTCAGTAACAGCAGGGAGGGAAATGTACAGAAACACCTATGCTTCTCAGTGAGGAAAATGGCATAAAATGACTAATGTTTCCACTTCTTATATTGAACATTTTTTCCTACTATGGAAATCCAATCCAGATTACAGTTTCCTGTATAGCCAGTGGGGTCTTGTGGATAGAGTCTAATCCCCACTCAGCCATGAAGCTCAGTGGACAAACTTGGACCAGTCACCATCTCTCAGCCCAACTGACCACACTGGGTTGTTGTGAGGATAAAATGAGGACAGGAAGAACCATGTACACCATCTTTACCACTTTGGGAATATATAAATGTAATACATACGTAAAAATGAGAGCGCCTTTTATCAAATGTAGCAGTGATGGCTCTACAGGCATCATGAACTACTCCTTGCAGTAGCAGTCAATGTTTGTAAAATGCTTCACCTGCCTCCTCCACCTTCTAGTAAGGTAAAGGTAAAGGGACCCCTGACAATTAAGTCTGGTCGCAAACGACTCTGGGGTTGTAGCGCTAATCTCGCTTTACAGGCCGAGGGAGCCGGTGTTTGTCCGCTTCCGCAGACGGTTTTTCCAGGTCATGTGGCCAGCATGACTAAGCCGCTTCTGGCGAAACCAGAGCAGCGCACGGAAATGCAGTTTACCTTCCCGCCGGAGCAGTACCTATTTATCTACTTGCACTTTTGGGGCGTGCTTTCGAACTGCTAGGTTGGCAGGAGCAGGGACTGAGCAACGGGCACTCACCCCATCGTGGGGATTCAAACCGCCGACCTTTCGATCAGCAAGCCCAACCGACACAGTGATTTAACCCACAGCGCCACCCGCGTCCTCCCCAGCTTCTAGTAGTGCTAAATAAATTTGAAAACGTGTTATCAGAGTGTCCAATTGCTAACATTATAGTAAAATTAAGATTTTTGTGGGTAGAAGTTGCAACATGTCACAATCACAGGAAGTATGTGACATTTGGACCTTGTGGTGTTAGTGATTTTCTTTCTGAAGAACTCATAGAAGCAAATTTGCAATGTCAGACAAGGGCATTAGTCATCTGTTGTCTTCTCAGGGGCATATATATCTTTTCCTTTAGTCGTTTATTTTTATTTTCCTCCTTTTCTCTAGAAATTCCTTCCCCTGCTGCAGAATAACAGATGCCAGGAACGTCACTTTGAATCTAGGTTAATTTGCTAGGAGATTACTTGCTACAATTAAGCACTTTTTTCCTTGGCCAGAAAGTTTTTACCATTTACCATCAAGCCAAATTGCACTGACATGTCTCTGCCACAAGCTTGTAGGAAATATTCCTAGATTTACCCTAGGTAACGCTGAAAGGACAATTTAGTTCACAGTTCTGAAGGGAGTCTGCAAAATTAAAACAGATGGGGGGAGTTATTTTGGGTTTGCTTTTGATACCCATGAGAAAATTCCCAGACTTTGCAGGAAGTCTGTATTACACGATCAGAGATGTGACTCCTTTTAACCAGGTTTGAGATGCTCTGAATAACTTTGAATGTTCCTTGAAGCCATGTGTAATTGAAAGCAAAGGTTTGCTTGTAATTCCTTTAAAAAACAATAAGCAAGAAAAGGCAGAGGTAAAAAGAGGAAGTGAGGAAATTAAGGCTGCAATCTTATACACTTAACTGGGTGTAATTCCCATTGAAGTCAATGGGGCTTCTGGGGAGGCAGGTAAAGGATACGCGGGTGGCGCTATGGGTTAAACCACAGAGCCTAGGACTTGCCGATCAGAAGGTTGGTGGTTCGAATCCCTGCGACGGGGTGAGCTCCCATTGCTCAGTCCCTGCTCCTGCCAACCTAGCAGTTCAAAAGCACGTCAAAGTGCAAGTAGATAAATAGGTACCGCTCTGGTGGGAAGGTAAACGGCGTTTCCGTGCGCTGCTCTGGTTTGCCAGAAATGGCTTAGTCATGCTGGCCACATGACCCGGAAGCTGTCTGCGGACAAACGCCGGCTCCCTCGGCCAATAAAGCGAGATGAGCACCGCAACCCCAGAGTTGGTCACGACTGGACCTAATGGTCAGGGGTCCCTTTACCTTTACCTATGTACCAAGTACAAAAATGTGTTATGCTGTATACTGTCACAAATGTGCTAGTTACTTTAAAGAACATAAATGTGGCATAGCCCAGAGGACTTGTGTTCCACATTAAATAGACAAATCAGGAAAGGGGGAAGCTGCCTTATACTGAGTCAGACCACTGGTCCATTTAGCTCAGTATTTTCAACACTGGCTGACAGGACCTTTCCAGAACTTCTGACAGGAGTCTCTCCCGGCCATACATGGAGCTGCTAGGGACTGAACTCGGGCCCTTCTGCATGCAAGGCAGATGTTCTACTACTGAAATATGACCAAAAGATAAATATTATCATTGACCTTAGCTCATTTAACATATGTAAAAGTGAAACAGATGATGGAACCAACACATTCCTTACAGAGTATTGAGCTCTGGGGCACAACATATTACTTGAACATTCATATATATATATACAGTGGTACCTCGGGTTACATACGCTTCAGGTTACATACACTTCAGGTTACACACTCCGCTAACCCAGAAATAGTATTTCAGGTTAAGAACTTTGCTTCAGAATGAGAACAGAAATTGTTCTCCGGCGTCGCAGCAGCAGCGGGAGGCCCCATTAGCTAAAGTGGTGCTTCAGGTTAAGAACAGTTTCAGGTTAAGTACGGACCTCCGGAACGAATTAAGTACTTAACCCGAGGTACTACTGTATATGTATACACACACACACACACACACACACACACACACACAGTCATACCTCAAGTTGAATGTGCTTTGGGTTGAGTGCATTCGAGTTGTGCTCCGCGGCAACCTGGAAGTAACGGAGCACGTTACTTCCGGGTTTCGCTGCTTGTGCATGCGCATGCGCAGACATTCAAAATGACGTCATGCACATGAGCGGAAGTGGCAAAAGCAACGCGCGTGTGCGCAGACGTGCCGTCACTAGTTACGTTTGCTTTTAGATGGGAACGGGGCTCCGGAACGGATCTTGTTCGTATCTAGAGGTACCACTGTATATGTATATGTGTGTGTGTGTGCGCGCGTGCACCATTGGAAAAAGTATAGCTAGCAACATATAACAACATGATGATATTAGCAGATTTATTTTCAAATCTTTGCCTGATAATTCATTCCTTGAAATCTCTCCCCCCCCCCCACTTCTCCCTAACCTTCCTTGCAAAGGGGAGGAGGGAAATTGACATTAGGGAAGTCTGGGGACATTAGTAACTTAAATGCCAGGCATGGTTGTCTTTTTACATTTAATGATGTGTTTTTGGAAAATGCTGTAAATAAAATCTAATGCTCTGACCTTAAACAAGCTTCAGTGCTTCCCAGGTAAGTTTGCTTAGTTTCAAGATCTACATCTAGCTGATTAAGTTAATATATATGAGCCTTAGTTTACATAAACTGCCTTTAGCATATGGATTGTTTATAATTATGTCCTGGTAACAGCATTTAAGCTGCTGCGATTAAAAATGCAAGCTTGTTTTATAGCTACTGAAATTTATTTCTTTTAATGGTGCTTGTGTTTAGATCATTTTTTTAAAAGGCCTGTCAGAAAATAAAACCAAAGCAAGCAATAAAGTCAGAATGAAACACTGGAGAAAAATTGTGTGCCCCAACTAGAGTCTCTAATTCTATTTGGGCACATTCTAAGGCACAGCAGTTAAGTAAGCTTCAGATGGAATGAGTGTTGCAGAGATTCTCCCCCCACCCCCCAAAAAAGGTCAGTATTCACCACATCAGTTGTCACTGTAGGTTTAGGTTGGCTGTGCAAATCAATTTCCTTTTGTCTTTGTACAATCATAATATTCTTTTTTTTAACACAGTGATATTAGCACCTTGTTCCAAAGTTCCAGTCTGTTACCCTCACAATCTGACCAGGCTCCCACAAGGCACTTGTCTGGATACAGGTGCAACCAATAGAGAGTGGGAAGAAGGTCATGATCCACATCTTTGTAGGAATGCCTTTGTTTCTTAAGCCCTGTTCAAGCACGTTTAGATGACTAATCAACGCAAAGCCTGCTCAGATATGCACTGGGTCTGTTATCCACTTATTGCTCTTGGAAGTTCTTTCTGAATAACTGAATCTTAAATGCATGAAGCACCTTTTACACGTACCACATGATTTACAAACGTAGTATTAAACAGTGAAAAATCATTTTTAAAACAGTACAAAAAATTAACTTAAGACAGGTATTTATTTTGTACAGTGGTACCTCAGGTTAAGTACTTAATTCGTTCCGGAGGTCTGTTCTTAACCTGAAACTGTTCTTAACCTGAAGCACCACTTTAGCTAATGGGGCCTCCTGCTGCTGTTGCGCCGCTGGAGCACGATTTCTGTTCTCATCCTGAAGCAAAGTTCTTAACCTGAAGCACGATTTCTGGGTTTGCGGAGTCTGTAACCTGAAGCGTATGTAACCCGAGGTACCACTGTATTGGTTTTTATACCTCAGGCAGAGACCTTTTCATCATGCTGGAAAAGCTTATCAAAACCAACATGTCTTCAAGTTGTTTCTGGAAAGTGCAGATAGCAGGAGCCTGTCCTATATCAACAGGGATGTTGTTCCACAGAATGGGGCAGCCACACTGAAAACCCTGCTCTTGAGTTACTGTGGACCACGCTTCTGATATTTTAAAGTTATTTAATATGCTAACCATTTAGTTTGTTATTGTATTTCAATCACCAGGGAGGGGGAGAAGTGTTTGTGAGATTTTCTGCCTCAGGTGCCAACATAGCTCGTCTGGCCTTGAGAACTGCATACCTTCAACTAGGGTGAGGGCTTTTGATGCTTTACCTCAGGCAACAAAACGTCTTGGGCCCAGCCCTGTAATTAAAGAATGTGCCTGGAGGAAGGAGTCCCATTAATTTCAATTAGTATAAAAAGCACAGCAAGATCCAGCTGAAAACAATTTGTAAAACTTTATGATCTTGATTTAATGGTTGCTGTTTTTGTTTTTGTTGTTGTTAACTATAAGTCTTTAAAAGCACCGAATGGCATGCCATTTCTGTTCAGTAGCTAAGTCTAAGCTAGAACATGCTATTTTGCTCCTGCTGTCCAGAACCGAGCGAGACTGGCTATTATGCAACTACTTTTCCATGTTATTAAGCGCATGTTCCCTTTTGAACGGTATATTCAATAACAGATGGTGCCTCAAAGGCTCATTTCAGTCATGAGGCCAAGCCACAGCATCTCTCCACAAGGAGCCAAAGGAATGTACATATGGCATTGCGTCACTCTTTAAGGCAGTGGCACACCTTTTTTTCACAGCTGGTGGCTGGGATTTGCATGCATAACATCCTATATGAAGCTGCCTTGTACTAAGTCAGATTATTGTCCCAGCCGCTTCCGTAGACTGGCTAGCAGTGGCTCTCTAGGGTAGGTCTTCCCTGGACATTCACGGTAGAATGTAGAACGCTCTACTGCTTGTCCTGGGCTCCGTCCCATAACTGGAAGCACATGAGAGAGATGTCTGCAGCCCATCAGGGAACACACAAACTGTTGGCAAATAAATTATGAATGTTCATGATAAAAACGAAACAAAACAGAAGGGACGTTAATGCAATATGTTACAGCCTGTTGCAGATCAGGAAACAATGGGCAGAGAAGTCCCTCTGAGGAACTTGTGCTGCATTGCCGACAGGGATCCATGTTATTTGGGCAACAAGGAGGTAAGATCTCCTGCCTAGAAAGTGTCATTGGATAGTTAAGATAGGCTTTGGAACCAATGGTTCCCAACCTTTTTTTGGCCATGCCCCACCTAAGCATCCCTAAAATCCTGACACCCCCCAGTGACATACAGTGGTACCTTGGGTTACATACGCTTCAGGTTACAGACGCTTCAGGTTACAGACTCCACTAACCCAGAAATAGTACCTCGGGTTAAGAACTTTGCTTCAGGATGAGAACAGAAATTGTGGAGACTTCCGGGTTGACGCGATCTGGAAATGGCGGATTCCCTCCGAGCTGCGGAGGGAATCGGCTCTACTGAGGACGGGTCTTTGCCGCGCCGGCGACGCGGGGACCCTTAAAAACCGCAGGCGCGGAAGCCTGCGGACTGAAGACTCGGCGGGTGCCTTAAGCGCCCCCCCCTGATCCACGAAGAGCCTTTTTAAAGGCTGCGGAGAGGATACGGGGGTGGCGTGGCACTGAGAGTCGACCGCTACCTCGGTGGAGCGAAGCCGCGAGCCATGACCAGAGAGCGCTGACTTTCTTCCTTGAAAATCTGGACTGAAAGAATTACCCGTGAGTAAGACGGATTGGGACTTTAAAAATTTTACCCTGAATTGGAGACGACCGGGGGGTGTGCTAAAAGGAAGTCCGCACTCCCCCCTTGCAGACGATCTAAGCAACGACATAAGCGCTAAGCTGGAGAGCCTACCCTTGGTGGGGTGAGTTAAAAAGGACACTAACTTTCAAGATTTAGCTAAAGGAAATTTTGTGCTGGAGAGTGGAGTTTTGGAGACCCTCTTTTTGTTTTAAACAACCCCCCCTCCCGGGCTCGGGAACGTCCTGCCTTTGTGCCTGTGTAAGAGCTGCGGAGTTTGACAGCTGTCAAAGCTGCCAAACGGGCAGTTTAAAGTGGAAAAATCACTATCTAAGATCCCTCTGGATTAAGACGAGTTATAATTGAGCCAAAACTGTTGGAAACAAAGTAATAATAATAAGTTAAAGGACTGTTGGAGAAAAGACTAATAAGTAACCAGATTCCCCCTAGGGGGAATTCTGTGAAACTACAATGGATACAATGGCTGTGGATGGAAAGTTACTAGTGGAAATCGAAAGGATGTTTCAATTGGTGGGAATCTTACAAGAGCAGAGCTTAGCCATGAATAAACAACTTATGACTATGACCTTGGGAACAGGCAACTCTGCTGTTTGTATTGAGGACCTGAATGAGAAAGAATCCACAGCTGAATGGGAAACAATGTCTACAGAGGTGGAAGAGACTAAACAAGAAAAAGAGAAAGTAACCTTGGGAAGCAACAACCAAAAGCTCACATCTGTGGAACACAAGCAAGGAGACTCTGGGAACATATCTACCACAAGTCTGCGAAAGATGCAGAAGAAGAAGGAGGAGGTTCTGGGACAATATGGAATACAGGAACTTAAAATAAAGAAATATGATTGGGGCCTCCGTTTGGACTTTGATTTTGAAGATACAGGCTTTGTGGAAATTCTCCAGCAGTTGCTTTCAAATCTCCTTGTGGGAAGAGAATATACTTTGATGGTGAAAGATCTTTTTCCAGACTCGACGACTGACATAAAGGACTACCAACAAGACCGGCGGAGAGGGACTGAAAGAGACTTGAAAGCCTCGGACGTGAGGAACCCAGGCTGAGAATCTTGACTTTGGATTTTTATTGGGAAGGGACAAAAACCGGGGATGGGAGGGAGGGAAGAGGAGATTCTTAAAAACTCTTAAGACTTTTAGGTTTGGTTAATATGACTTTTAATTAAGATAAAATGAAAAATCGATGGAAGAGAACTTAAGTCCAACTTAGGAAAATCAATTTTTTTTTTATTAGAAAAGAGGTAATAAAATGAATAAGATGGTTAAGAGGAGAAATACCAACTTGCCGATATAATCTTGGGAATTGGGATGCACGAGGGGGGGTGGGGGGAAGTCAGGGAACAAGGTTATGAAACGAGGATCTGCTGAATTTATACATGTTTGTGTCTTGTGTTATTTTTGTGTCTGTATTGTTTTTATAAAAGCGGAAAACCCAATAAATTTTTTTTTTTTAAAAAAAAGAGAACAGAAATTGTGCTCCGGCAGCGCGGCAGCAGCAGGAGGCCCCATTAGCTAAAGTAGTGCTTCAGGTTAAGAACAGTTTCAGGTTAAGAACAGACCTCCAGAACGAATTAAGTTCTTAACCCGAGGTAAAGGTAAAGGTAAAGGTAAAGGTAAAGGGACCCCTGACCATTAGGTCCAGTCGTGACCGACTCTGAGGTTGCGGCGCTTATCTCGCTTTAATGGCCGAGGGAGCCAGCGTACAGCTTTCGGGTCATGTGGCCAGCATGACTAAGCTGCTTCTGGAGAACCAGAGCAACACACGGAAACGCCGTTTACCTCCCCGCCGGAGTGGTACCTATGTATCTACTTGCACTTTGACGTGCTTGGAGCTCACCCCGTCGTGGGGATTCGAATCGCCGACCTTCTGATCGGCAAGTCCTAGACTCTGTGGTTTAACCCACAGCGCCACCCATGTTCGTAACCCGAGGTACCACTGTATAATTCTTAATATTCAAAAAGTGAACTCCTGTTCATGTGGAGGAAGCCTAAAAGGCCATGCACTGTTAATAACTCATTCTCGAATTGTCCCCCCTTAAAAATCAAATTGCCCCGCTGTGGGGCGTGTGCCCCATGTTGGGAACCACGGATCTATACACCAAATAAGTGTTTCAGTCAAATGTGTTGTAAATTTTGTATGAGAAATTGTGTTGGCAAAAACAGAACTCCACAGCGCCATTTGGTGCCACAGTGTTATAATGCATATACAACACATATACAACACATTTTCTTTACCAATTTAGCTGAGTCCATATGACAATTGTGCATTACCCTTAGCACACTCCAAGGTTGAGGTGGCATGTTGGAACAGTACAGTGTTGTAGAATCAAGCTTCTTTCTCAACTGAAATCTGGGCTTTCTTTTTAAAAAAGATATTTGGCCCTTTCAACCCCATCCTTACAACAAGCATCCCAACTTAGCAGCCTCCACTGTGTCCCATGGCAACACAATCTGCATGATGCAACATAGCTGCACTGTGAGATTCCCTGCCCCCTCAGGTGCTCCCAAGGGGAGCTTGGAAACTCACAATGTGATGAAGAGAGAAGTAGTCAGATCCCATAACCACTTACAGGAAATAGCACCATTTACTACTAAGGAAAGTCCTTCTTAGAGTCCATGGGAGCCCTGCTCTGAATTTGTGAACCCTCTTTCTCACAATTAGGGGATGTTTTTGTTTGAGACTACAGTAATGATATTAGAAGAGGCAGAGGAACCAGAGACCAAATTGCAAACATGCACTGGATTATGGAGAAAGCTAGAGAGTTCCAGAAAGACATCTACTTCTGCTTCATTGACTATGCAAAAGCCTTTGACTGTGTCGACCACAGCAAACTACGGCAAGTTCTTAAAGAAATGGGAGTGCCTGATCACCTCATCTGTCTCCTGAGAAATCTCCATGTGGGACAAGAAGCTACAGTTAGAACTGGATATGGAACAACTGATTGATTCAAAATTGGGAAAGGAGTACGGCAAGGCTGTATATTGTCTCCCTGCTTATTTAACTTATATGCAGAATTCATCATGCGAAAGGCTGGGCTGGATGAATCCCAAGCCGGAATTAAGATCGCTGGAAGAAATATCAACAATCTCAGATATGCAGATGACACAACCTTGGTGGCAGAAAGTGAGGAGGAATTAAAGAACCTTTTATTGAGGGTGAAAGAGGAGAGTGCAAAATATGGTCTGAAGCTCAACATCAATAAAACGAAGATCATGGCCACTGGTCCCATCACCTCCTGGCAAATAGAAGGGGAAGAAATGGAGGCAGTGAGAGATTTTACTTTCTTGGGCTCCATGATCACTGCAGATGGTGACAGCAGCCACGAAATTAAAAGACGCCTGCTTCTTGGGAGAAAAGCAATGACAAACCTAGGCAGCATCTTAAAAAAGTAGAGACATCACCTTGCCAACAAAGGTCCGTATAGTTAAAGCTATGGTTTCCCCACTAGTGATGTATGGAAGTGAAAGCTGGACCATAAAGAAGGCTGATCGCCGAAGAATTGATGCTTTTGAATTATGGTGCTGGAGGAGACTCTTGAGAGTCCCATGGACTGCAAGAAGATCAAACCTATCCATTCTTAAGGAAATCAGCCCTGAGTGCTCACTGGAAGGACAGATCCTGAAGCTGAGGCTCCAATACTTTGACCACCTCATGAGAAGAGAAGACTCCCTGGAAAAGACCCTGATGTTGGGAAAGATGGAGGGCACAAGGAGAAGGGGATGACAGAGGACGAGATGGTTGGACAGTGTTCTCGAAGCTACCAGCATGAGTTTGACCAAACTGCGGGAGGCAGTGGAAGACAGGAGTGCCTGGCATGCTCTGGTCCATGGGGTCACGAAGAGTCGGACACGACTAAACAACTAAACAACAACAAAATGATATTACCAAGAATAGCATGACAGTGGTACAGGTGAGCTGCAAGGCCCAATGTAGCTCCCACGTGCCTAGTTTATTTTTTTTTTAAAATAATTTTTATTACATTTTTTCCAGATAAAGATACACAGTATTGAACCAACAAAGAGAAAGGAAAAAAAAAAAGGGAAAGAAGGAAAGAAAGAAAAAGAAGAAAAGAGAAGAGAAAAAAGAAAGAGAAAAAGAAAAAGAAAGAAAAAACCAACCATTTCAACAACTTATTTCAACTTTCCAACAAACTTCCCCACGTCCCCCGCACAGAGCATTATTAACAATAAATTTATCAGCAAATTATAGCCTTGTTTCATGTGTTTCTTTTATACTCTCAATTACTATTTAAGTTTAAATTCCTTATTTTCCATTTACTCTATAAGCAAACATATTGTCCTTTTTGACCATTTAAACATTGATTCTTTCATTAATATTATCTAATTTCATGTATATTCCACTCTCGTTACTGGGGCTAGCATTCGAAGTCATGCGAAATCCTATAGTTCATATAACTTATAAAATTTTTGCAAGTAGTCCTTAAATTTTTTCCAGTCCTCCTCCATTGCTTCTTCTCCCAAGTCTCGGATCCTGGCAGTCATCTCAGCTAACTCCATGTAGTTCATCAGTTGCGTCTGCCACTCTTCCAGTGTGGGCAAATCTTGAGTCTTCCAATACTTAGCGATAAGGATTCTTGCTGCTGTAGTAGCATACATAAAAAACGTTCTATCCTTCTTTAGCACCTTTTGGCCGACAATGCCCAAGAGGAATGCCTCCGGTTTCTTAGGGAAGGTGTACTTAAACACCTTTTTTAACTCATTATAGATCATTTCCCAGAAGGCCCCACGTGCCTAGTTTAAATTGGGACTGCCATATTTCAGCAGGGCATGTTCATACTGAAGCCCCTCCTTTCACATACTTGTCATCTCCCTTGCTCTTGTTGTGTAATGAGCCAGGCAGCCCAGGAGACAAGGCAGGATGATGTTGCTTCTGCCTGTTAGAACAAAAAGTCCCATCACTGGTCTGGGTCACATCCAAACCAAACATTTAAAGCACTATTATACCACTTTAGCAGTTATGACTCTCTCTCCCCCCCCCCCCAGGCAACAAAATCCTGGGAGCTGTAGTTTGTGAAGCATGCTGAGCATTATTAGGCATTCCTCTTCCTCTTATTCCTCATAAAGCTATGATTCCCAGAGTGGTTTAAGAACCAATCCCCCTTCCCATGGAAATATGGGAACTGTAGCTCTGTGAATGGAATAGGAATCTCCTAACAACTCTCAATGTGGGACGGGGGTGGCGCTGCGGTCTAAACCACTGAGCCTAGGGCTTGCCGATTGGAACGTTGGCAGTTCAAATCCCTGCGATGGGGTGAGCTCCCATTGTTCAGTCCCAGCTCCTGCCAGTTCGAAAGCACGTCAAAGTGCAAGTAGATAAATAGGTACCACTCTGGCGGGAAGGTAAACAGCGTTTCCGTGTGCTGCTCTGGTTCACCAGAAGTGGCTTAGTCATGCTGGCCACATGACCCGGAAGCTGTCTGCGGACAAACACTGGCTCCCTCGGCCAGTAAAGCGAGATGAGCACCACAACCCCAGAGTCGTCCGTGATTGGACCTAAGGGTCAGGGGTACCTTTACCTTTACCTTGTAACAACTCTCAATGCCCTAAGAAATTACAATTCCCAGGAATTCTGTGGGCAGATTGTTTCTCTTTAGTGTGCCTTGCCATTATAAGGGGAGGGAATGCCACACTAGTCAGCACTTTCAGTCCATTTATATTTCTCCCCCACCTATCTACAGGGCTCTCAGAGGGTATTACAGAAGGGGGGATCACTATTAATAATGATTGGTCACCAGCTGATGGAATGAAACACCAGAGGCTATTGCGAATTTATATTTGATTATACAGGGACAGTTTATGTTCTCACAATGGTTAACAGTAGATCTGTTCTTTTCTATCCACATCACACATTCTTTGCTATGCTTCATGTGCATACAGTGAGATGGAATGGTACAGCACTGGAAGCAACAGGACAGAATGGGATGGAGTGGACTTATATCTATGTATCATTGAAGCCAAACCTGGATAGAATTGGCTGCTCAGCCCAACTGTATTAATTCATCAGGTTTTATCGCTTAATATTGTTACTTCTAATGCAGGAGACCACAGATGGTCCACAAGTTTTATCCAGGTGGTCCACAGCATGCCTGTAGACATGCAATTAAAAAACATGCAGCATCTACATAGTGCTTTAAAATGGCTACAACATACATAAAAAATATTGTGGTCCATCAAGATCCTCAGCAATTTTCAAGTGCTCCATGGGGCAAAGAGTTTGAGGACCAGTGTCCTGATGTTTTACCTGCTTCCAAAAGCACCTAATATCCCCATCAATAGTGTGGATGTCCAGTCATGTTTTGTAGCTAGAGAAAGGTTGCAGAACATCACACCTGTATCTCCACCCAAAGAAACAGGAGGTTGAATTTCTCGTGCCTTTAGAGACTGTGATATTGCTTCTACTATATTATGCATTGTCCTGTAATTGCTGACAACGAGAACAGGCAGGTACTTGTGAATATAATTACCATTTGATAACAGGGATTATATTTTGCCCTTTATCTACAGTTTCTCTCTAGAGCAAACCAGGTTGGATGAGTAGTATTCATTTGGAATGAACTTATCAGTGTTTTGCCCCGACACCAATTGTTCCCTCTGTAGCGCTTTTTCATTTTAAACGGAACAATGATTCACATTAGAAGTAGCAATAATTCCGTCGCTACACCCTGGAGATTAAAGGGACGTGATTCGTGTTGCAGTCAGAGAACACGAGGTACACTTTGCTAATTGCCGATTACCAAAACAGTGCAGGCATGATCCGTAAACGGGAAATAGCATTAGCATCAATACTACATCAATAGAGAAAATGAAACGGCAAACAGAGCTACAGCTGTAGCTGATGAGCCCCACTGTGACATTCATTATTTATTGCAGCAATGAGAGTTTGATTTTATTAAAATAGCTCAGTCGGTTCCTTTGCTTTTCTGGTATACTATATATATATGTATCTGGGAAAATGAAAGGAGCAAAATACACAGGGAATGCACCCACCATGCACAAACACACATCATAACAAGGCTATTCCTTGAATAGTCCAGGCCTGCATCTCCATAAGCATGTTGGCTTAGTGTCATGAGAAACAATGGAGTGCACCTCCAGGGGTTAAGGCAAACCATTGCATTGGCAGCACCAAAGTGACCTACTTGGGGCACAAGCCTGGACAGTGTGTGTGGAGGTCCTGGCTGCCCAGACAACAAGTCTCTTGTTGTCAAGGAAAACAAGGAAAATCAGAGCAATACATTGGCCCTGCCCCACTTACTCAATCACAAGATGTGGCGGGTGCACGCTATTTGATGGCAATGCCCATCCACTTTGAGCTGTTGTAAAGATACTTGAATCAGGAAACTCTACCCAAAAGGAAAGCCAGGCAGTGTCTGATCCCATGAACTGGTCCTACCAGCCAATTCACATCTTACATTCCCCTCTTCATTTTCTCTTTCGTGAAGCTCATGCAAGAGGCCCACTTGTGTGAGTCATGTAATATACAACCTGGGAATTGATGTATGGCAGCAGCTATTTTCTTGATTTATTAGGCCCAGTTTGGAGCTCTCCTTATCACAGAGGCTGTTGCTGTTCGGTTGCGTTAGTTCCTGGCTGCACTGCTAACCCAAAGTGATTGCTCACCTGAGCACTGGAACACATATAAGTGGCACAAAACCACAAAATGGCTCCCCCCAAAAAAACAGGGAAGAAGGGGTGTGTGAAGATCTACACTGGGAACAAGGAGGGGATCCAATCAACCTTACCTGGTGGTTAAAGTGAGAAGCAAAGCCGGTTGCAGGAGGGAAAGCAGCCCACTCTGAATCATGCTGGGTGGGTGCAAAACCATGTCCTCCCTGGGGTGGGAGGAGACCAGGAGAGCCTCCTATTCACCAAGAAGCTGCTGTGGATGTGGCATTGGGCAAGGGCACATCAGGCTTCCAAGGAGTGTGCCACAGCAGTTGCTGCCACCGTGGCAGCAGCAGTAGGCAATGCATTCCTTGGAAGTCAGAAATGCTGCCCCTATGCATCCTGCCACCTGAAGCAGTCACTTACCCTTGCCTCAGTTGACCAGCCCTGATATAACCCCCCAGATAGAACATAAAAAATGGTTAAAGGGCCCCTGGCAGTTAAGTCTAGTCGCAGACGACTCTGGGGTTGAGCGCTCATCTCGCTTTACAGGCTGAGGGAGCCGGCATTTGTCCGCAGACAGCTTTCCGTGTGGCCAGCATGACTAAGCCGTTTCTGGCGCTACGGAACACCGAAACCAGAGCAGCGCACAGAAACACCGTTTACCTTCCCACCGGCGTGGTACCTATTAATCTACTTGCACTTTTGGGCGGGCTTTCAAACTGCTAGGTTGGCAGGAGCTGGGGCCGAGCAACAGGAGCTCACCCTGTCATGGGGATTCGAACCACTGACCTTTCAATCGGCAAGCCCAAGAGGCTCAGTGGTTTAGACCACAGCGCCACCCGCGTCCCAAAATAGAACATACCCTACCAAAAATACAGCTGTGTTTGTAAAACACCTGCTCCTCCAAACCCTCAAGGTATATATTAGAGGTGGTAAAGAGTGTCAAAAAGCTAACTTTCTCATGAATGCCCTCCTTTTTCAGTCAAGAGAGAATGAGGTCTTTTCAAATAGGAGAGAGAGAGATGGCATGCCATAATTTGTACTTTTCATTTGTAATCTGCTGAGCTAAATGAATGGTAATCATGATCTGAGTGTGTTGCTGTTGAAGAGTAGACTGCCCACTAGATTGCTCTGTGTGCTGCATTAGGCACAAATGGCAATTGGGAAATGAAAGCAGATTATACATGACTCTATTTCTGCAGAAAAATGGACTGGTCCTGGATACGTGTGTAATCAAAGCCTGGATAACTTTCTGAAGCTCCATCCTCTCATGGTGGGGATAAGATGTTTAAAGTGCAGACCTTGTGATTGAAGCTTTTCATTCCAGCACTGTTTGGTTATGTCTTCTCACTTTTACTATGTGTGAGTATGAGCTTGCAAGGTCAATGAGAGAAAGAATTAGGGTCGTCTGTAGGGGCTTCTGGCCCAGGAATTTCTGCCTTGTTGGGTTCCACCTCAACAGGCTCTGTGTGACTAGGTCCTGGAGGAGTGTCAGGGCCAGTGTCTGATGCCTCCATAACCCACACCAGGGGACCCCAGGGCTCCCTATAGCTTTGGGATGCCTCCTCTTTTAAACCTATTTCTTCATTACTGCTGAAGGTATACCCTTGTGCAACTGAGAATTTGAATAAGATCAGTAGCAGGGCCCCTGGGCATGGCAACCTCTTCTTAGACTTCTGGGTGGTACCCAATATGTGTTTTGCTATTGCTATACAGCAAGCTCACAACTTATGTGGGAGTTATGTACTGGGAATCACGTCAAAAGCCAAAATCACATATAGTTAAAACCCATTGGGTTCAATGGTGAGGGGGATTGCCAATGTCATTTTCCCCAGAACACCATCCCTCCACAATGAATTAATTAGTTATTGCCACACACATAAAGTTGAATGTGCACAGGTTAAATGCATGTTAAGTTGCGGGCTTACCGTATTTACTTTGTTTAAGAATGTGCTGTTCCTATATTTAGTACACATGAGACCTGCCAGCTTAAATATCTTATCTGTCGAATAGTAATTATTGTACCAGAAACAGAGATATCTCAATAAACCAGAAGTCTCATGTATCTGACTGTTGCATAACATTTCAAAGAAGAAGTAAACATAAAGCAGTGGAGATGACTTTTGGAAATAAACTTACAGGGTTGATGGAAACAAAAAATGGTTAAACTGCTTTGGGGGAGAATGCAGAGATTCTTGCTCTTGTCTACCCACTCATTTAAATTAGCCATATTTGGCCATTATCATCTTTGTGATCGGGTCCTCTACACTCCCTGCCATCCATATGCTGGGAAAAGAAGGGAGACTTTTCTACACATATAAGCTTCCCCCATGATTTAGATTCTAAAGTTTATAGGGCAGGATCCCTCTTGCAGCCCTTCTCCCAATACATGAACAGCTGCGGAACCAGCAGTGTAGATGATGGCAGGGGTGGGGTCAGCAAATACAGCACCGTTCTCTTTCTCCAAATGATTGCATTTATATAAATTGTGAAAATCCAATAAAATTTTTATAAAAAACAACAACAAATGATTGCATGGAGGATAACACTTATGCAGTGTTATTGCCTCTTAATTAGGTACTAAAGAACATTTCCCCATTTTTCACTTCAAGTTAAGCTTGCATTCTTTGCTCATCATCCACAGACACCTTTTGACAGCAGGCAGTTGTAACTTCAGATTTAAAAGGAAAAGGTAAAGGACCCCTGACAGTTAAGTCCAGTCACAGACAACTCTGGGGTTGCGGCGCTCATCTCGCTTTACTGGTCAAGGGAGCCAGCGTTTGTCTGCAGACAGTTTTTCCAGGTCATATGGCCAGCATGACTAAGCCGCTTCTGGCGAAACCAGAGCAGCGCATGGAAATGCCATTTACCTTCCCGCCAGAGTGGTACTTATTTATCTACTTGCACTTTGACATGCTTTCGAACTGCTAGGTTGGCAGGAGCTGGGACCAAGTAACGGGAGCTCACCCCGTCGCGGGGATTTGAACCGCCAACCTTCCAATCGGCAAGCCCTAGGCTCCGTGGTTTAGGCCACCCGCGTCCCAACTTCGGATTACAGTGTGCATATTCTCCTGGGTTCTCAACTCAGTTTTGAGGACTACTAAACAGTCCCCTGTTTTGATATTTTAAATTGAATAATGCAAATAAACATTTCCCCTGTTTTTATTGTCTGAACATGAAAGCAGTGGCAGGGGAAGTTATCTCTTTGTAAACTTCACCAGCATTATAAACTTGGAAGAACAAATTATTGGGCTGTATCATTTGTTTTGAAATTTAGCGATAAGCTGGACAACATACACAGTACATGGCTCAACAGATTGCCTTTGCTATTGCTTTGGTTTTTAGAAGGCTACACACATAGCTTAAGCAGACAAGTATGCAGGGGAAGGCAGAACTATTTATGTGACCTAAATTAAAGTAGAAATACAGCCTCATTTCAAAAGATTCTGCTGAAGACCCCAATAATCGTTTCTGTATCAGTTACCTTTTGTCTAAATGTATCCTTTGACATTTAACTGCACGGCATGGCGCAAAATAATCTACAGTTACTTGAAAAGCCTTCTGATAAGGAAAAGTTATCTTGGATTCCTAGCACTGTCCTTGTCTCTAGAATTGTTAAAGGCCTATACAGCGTGTTTGTCTCATTCTGGTAAAAACACATGAGAGAATGGTTTAGTGAAGATTAATTGCATTCCTTTTGACGTGGGATTCTTCACTAAATGTGTTTGTTCCCATCATTCTGTCTTACCAAAATGACAAGTCTTCTGATAAACATGCAGACTTTGTATAATTCATCAGGAATTTAAACAAACACTGTCTCAAACTTCTAATTCTCTCCCCTTTAACCCCACAGGCATGCTCAAAAATAACAGCTTCTGACATGAAAACACAAGGCCATTTGGGGGGACGTTGAGCTTCAATAAATCTCTTTGGAAACATAGACATCTTTAATACGTACAGCCGCAGAAAAGCAGAGTGCATCTGGGTTTAATGGCTGAGTCCATGACTAAAGGACAAGAGACTGTGGTTTGTATGACCTATCCATTTGTTTATCAGAATATATAACGGGCTAATTTTACAATTGTAATGGTAAGGAGGAGATGAAGATTGGGTAGGGTGAAGGTCAGCTGGAATCAAGTGAACAATGGCGGCTGAGATAGCAGCAGATCATTAATTTAAGCACGAGACTTGCACATCACTACTGTTGAGCCTCTCTTCATGCAGAGAATGCTGATGATTGTTAGTAGAACTGCTTGTGATTCAGATTCATCACCACCAGGGTTGGGATTAAGGAGGAACATGTAGGGGAGATCATTATGAAACTCACAAGCCCCATCCCATCTCCCCCTATTTTTCATATCATGTTTTCCCCCCATATCCTTTCTAAAAAGCCATCACAAAACATATGGGGATACCTACCTATAATGTGATGCATTCCTTCTCAGAACACAAGTACAGTATTCCAAAGCACACCGAAAACTACAATGTGAGCAGGCCTCTCCATTTAATTCAATGGAATCCCTTATATTACTCCCAACAAAAGTAATCAACCAGGGCAGCCAAGCCTGCTTTGAAACCAGATTGAAAGAAGTCTAGATAGTCAGTTTTCTGCAAGCATGCCTGAAGCTGGGTCCCACCCCGTTTTGAGCTCCTATACACATTTTTGCACAGTCTTCCCTAGTATAATGCATTTCTGCATGGCATTTTCACTTATATATACATTTTAATGCACACTTTCCCGTAAGATACACATTTTTTTGTTAAGATTTCTGCATCACAAAATTTAGAGAAGTGCAGATTTCAAAGGATAGCTGTTGTTTTTTGTTGGCATACTGTTTTGGGAAGTGTAAATGGGGCAGGTTTGCGTTAAATCTGAATCTCACTGCCATTCCTATTGTCATCCTGTGATGACTGCTTTGGTAACTTGCATTATTGTTAAGGAATACTTGCTAATATTGTTTCTGGGAAATTCATACCCACAAAGATATAGCTCATTAGGCTCCTCGCAGTCTTTTTGTCTACATTTCTTGAATACTTGGTATATCATTTGAAAGCCCAGGGAATGCAGCCTTATGAACCTTAACCATTATTGTTTGCATAAAATTATTTTCAAGATCTAAAGCAGAGTAGAGGACTACTGCAATTCAGCTCACTTTACAGTCAATACCATGAAAAATGTCATTCTTGTTTTAGCAAATGGCAGCAGATATGCAATACAAGGAGCAGAAACACTAATATAGAAATCAATATCTATTACAGTTTAAATCACATTTTGGTCCTTTAGCAATCCTTTAAAAGCTATTGCTGATCCTGTTGGTATTAGAAATCATTTCAGTACAGTACCTTTCAGGATTTTAATTCTTTTACTAAAAAAATTACCACTTAAAAGCACACTCACCCACGTTATGTGATCATTCCCCTGTCCTCATCCTCTAAACACAACACAACAAACAAATATGAAATCATTGCTTTTGCTACATTCCTAAGGTTTAGCAGATAAACCTATTGTGAGTGACCACTGGTATGCAGACCCTCACTCAAAGGTTATGATTTCACATAGTTTTTGTTAGGGTTCAGCCCTGCCCAGACCATCTCAGGTGAGCAGCAAGGTAATCAGGACTCTCTAGCAGATCTCAACACTATCAATGATCCTAAGAGCCACTGAATCTGGACACCCCCCACTGCAGAGCTGCTTGGGTTCCTGGTGGGCTCTAAGTCCCACACATCTCATCCAGTTTCACAGGAGCAGAGGAGATAGCGACCCAGGCTGGAGCTTCAGAGCCAGTCTTGGAATGCTCAGTCAGCTGTCCATGGGGCTGCTGGGGGAAGGATATGGAGACATTTACTTGAATTAGAGCAGGAAGGGGCGGAGTCTCCAGCACCTATATAAGCTCCCGGTTTAATCTACTTCATTGCTAAAACAGCAGCTCCCACCTAAGCTTCAGCCTTCCTCACCAGGAGGAAGCATACAGTTTTATTGTCAATTAGCACCATTCCTGTTTGAAATGTCAACTGCAGACCTGATGGAAACCAAGGAGTCCAACAGGAATGTTTTCCAGTCAGCTACCATGAATAAAAGACTGAATACAATTCCTAAATTTCTAGAATGCACAGTCTCAATTGTACATAAATTTTCTGCTTTTTCTGGTATAATCCAGACTAAAAGCCAATTCTAGCACCATTTTTGAACAAACAAGCTCATCTTTTATGATGTAAAAATTGTATTTGTGTTGTGGGTTTTTAGGGGCTAGTAAAATGTAGGAAACGTGTATGCTAAATTTTATCGTGAGCTTTCCAACTTGACTTCCTGAGGTTTTGACTGTACCCATTAATAAGAATGCCTTCAAGAAACATTAGCAAATAATATCCAATTAAAACAAAAAGACCGGTTAATAGATTGTATACATCAACCAGTGCAATAAACCTCTTATGATTGATTATGTGTTTTTAATTCTTATAATCTCCATGACGTTAAATTAATCATTACTATGGAAGCGTATTAATATAGGACTCTAGTGACATATCTCTGCTGTTCAGTATGCCTTGAGGAATCGTAAAAAATGATTATTAAAACAACCAGAGCTGGCTCAGATCATAAGCACACTGTGATGAAAAGAAGATGAGCTTCACATTGGGAAGAAAGATATTCTTTAAAATGCATATTAATATTTATTAGAAAATTACATTTACTTTAAGTCTGTAAGCAGTGGAAGCCAAAAATACAGCAATATGCAAATACAGTGTTGCCCTACCATAAACAAACAGGCTAGCCCCACTTAAGTCAATCAATTGTATTTCCAAGAGAGCTCCAGATGTAACCATTTGGTAGCTGTGCTATTTAATTTGGGTTTGATCCAGTGAAGTAGAGCCCAGCCTACCCTCTCCTGTCCTGACAAGCCCACTCAGGAAATCAGGTGTTAAAGGTGGGCAGGAATCCTATGTGTCTTACATTTTCTGTGGCCAAGCTAGAAGTGGCAAGCTAAATAGGCATGAGGTATAGGTGGCCTGCGCAGGCCTCCCATTCTCAGGAATGATCTGGGGTTATATCTGTGAATATACACCAAGAACGGGAAAACAGAACTCTGTTGTGTCCTTTGGGGGATCCCTCTATGCTCAGAGGCTGAAGTTGCAGTAGACAGGCTCGATTCCTTTGTGTAGTGAAATGATACCTTTCACTAATGAATATATCCAAAATAACAAATAAATATTATCTGATGGCTCTGAGTATGTGAGCAGTTGGTGTTTGCTCTGTTTTTTATCTAACCAGAATTTGTTTACCGTTTACAAACATACTGGTGTTAAACTAATATTAGAAATACGTGTAGGCAGCGAGCCACCTGCTGTTTTCAGGTACTGCTTCCTTCCAATTAATTACCCACAATGTTTTGGAGCTCATGAGTTACTGTGATTATGGGAAGGTTCAATGTGACAAGCTCTTTCAGAGTCTCAGGCTGGGGAGACAAGAGGGAAAGATTTGACCAAAATTGGTTTCGTAACTTAGGGTACACATAATAATTTTAGGAACATGGAAGTCCCCGCCTCATTTTATTCCTAGTGTTTAGACCAGTGGTTCTCAACCGGTGATCTGCAGACCCCAGGGGCTCTGTGCAATCCATCCAGGAAATCCATGGCACCATTCACATAACAAAAGCTACCACAGAGATAGCAAAATTTTGCAAAATAGGAGGTCCATGGCTTGGCATTTGAAAACAGGGGGTCCGCAGTACTTAGTTAACTGGGAACCACTGGTTTAGACCATTACACAGAATTATGAAGAGCAAAATTATTGGGCAATTTCCCAATCCAGGGAATTTAACAAGAAACAACTGGTCACGAAAGACAGCTTCCCTACCCACACTCACAATGGGGCTCTGCTCTGGACATGCTAATGATCTATTAGGAAGAGAGCATGTAGTGATGTTGCTGCTTCTATTTGTAATTACCTTGTTAGGTGATTTCTAGTAACACTGGGTTGTATTATGAATCATTTCCCTAAGGAGTTCTTCTCTAGGTTGGAAAGGAAAATGAGATGCAGCACATGAGACGAATGTGTGAGAAGTCCTGCCACATCCTACCAAATGCCTATCTAGTGCCGCCTTCTGCTTCCACAGTGGCCAACCCAAAGCCTATGGGAAACACACAAACAAAGCATGAGTGTGACAGACACATGCATGGACAGAGAGACTGGCAAAACATAGTAGCACACAGTGCTATTAGAGAAGGCAGCAGCATGTGCAGTACTAGCCTATGTCACAGTCAAGTCTGCACTAGAATTAAAATTGTTGGGAAGTGGCATTAAGGCTGATTTACAAGAGGCAATACGTAGTCTTACAATGGCTGATGGGAAGAATATAACATTTAACTGCATCTCTAATTCCAATTCCATTCCCACTGGTTCAACTTCTGACTGATGTGACTGACCTCCCACATGGGCAAAAGCTGTCGTGTATAGACTTGTCTAGGTGATAGAAAACCCTGCAGAGTCATGTGCACAAAGCCTGTGAGCATGGGGCCTGTTGTCACAGTCTACTGAATACATGTAGACTAGGTCAATGTGCTTGCTACCACAAACCAGTGCTATTTTTCTGTGCATACTCAAGGGTATGCAGTACCGGCACCTTTTTTTTCTAGAAGAAAAGCACTCCCAAAACCCTACTCCACCCTTGCACATCCAGTAAACCCACATTTCTTGTCTTGAAAAGGGGCTGCAAAGTCTTTGTATTTCTAGAGGCAAACTACCTTGGTGGCCAGTCTGTGGCTACAGTATCTGGATTGTCTAGGCCAGTGATATTCAACTCTTTCCAGGGTCGAGGAAGCATTGTATCCTGTTGTGACATCCTGCAAAACCCCAGCCTCCTCTTACTGTCTTACTGTTGTTTATTTAACAATTATAAAATGCTACCCCTCGAACATATACAAAGTAAAAATCGCAAGGAATATTGGTAGTAAGAAATCTATTTCATCATTACAAAACTTCATGGAATCCTGGGGGAGGGGGGAGTTCACAAAACCCAAGGGTTCCATGGAGCCCTGGTTGAAAGACATTGATGGGTTGTCTTCAATGGTACCACTCTGCTGATGGCAAGGAAGTAATTGCTCATGATTCTTCCTTCTTCCACCCTAAGCCTCCCACACTCATAAATCTGCTCCAGAAAGGGACGCGGGTGGTGCTGTGGGTTAAACCACAGAGCCTGGGACTTGCCGATCAGAAGGTTGGCGGTTCAAATCCCCGTGACAGGGTGAGCTCCTGTTGCTCGGTCCCTGCTCCTGCCAACCTAGCAGTTCGAAAGCACATCAAAGTGCAAGTAGATAAATAGCTTCCGCTCCGGCGGGAAGGTAAACGGCGTTTTCATGTGCTCCCTCGGCCAATAAAGCAAGATGAGCGCCACAACCCCAGAGTTGGTCACGACTGGACCTAATGGTCAGGGGTTCCTTTACCTTTACAAAAAAAACCCAAAACAAAACAAAAAACTGCTCCAGAGGATTGGGAAACCCTTCAGAGCAGGTTTAGGGGAAAAGGGTGGGGTGGGGCTGCAAGTGAGAGGAGGAATAACTGAAAATGGCTTCTCTCCTCATTCTGATGCTTGAAGGCTTATTGTCAGGTGCCAGCTGAGTGACCTCACTGGATACCTCCTTTTAAAGCTAATATTCACACCAAACATGTAGGTAACTGGAGCCTACATTATCATAATAGGTCAACATCTGTTTTCGACGTCTGCCTGACACTCCAATGTTCAGAAGGTCTTTAGGTAGACCGTTGTCTAGCACTGGCCCAAATACATTTTCACAGCTCCCAAGGTTTGCAGTAATGTTCAACTAGGATGGCACATGCTACTAATTTCCTGTGGGGGTGTGTGCTTACCATTATTTGCGATGAGTTAGCCAAGTGCTAATTTCTCTGCTTTCTTTTGACATTCAAACGGTGGCAGAGCTGCAACCTGTGCACACTGCCCGTAATCCCATTTGCCACAGAATGGCCCAGTGGGAATCAGACCTCGCTCACCCCTTGTATTCAGCATTTCCTGTGTGCAAAATAAGCCTCCACGACCCGTTCAGCTGTGCTTTTGGGCTCTCATGCAGATTTGTCCAGGCAATCATGGCTAATGACCGCACTGTAGTATTCCCACCATCACCAAAGCTCAGCTCAGCTTTTCTGCATCCACCGAAACCTACTTGTGGAGAAAGAGACAGCAAGGCTCTTTGCTTCTGCCTCCAACCTTGTACATGACATTAGCCCCACCCCTGGACATCTATGATTTATTTTATTTTACTTACTGAATTTATATACTGCCCTTTACCCCGGGGTCTCAGGGCGGTTCACAGGATAAAATCAAGATATAAAACCACAAAATACATAATAAAAATAAAAACAACCCAATACCCCCCTCAAAAACTTAAAAGGGTGTCAATCAGATCAACCAAATGCCTGGTTAAAAAGGAAGATTTTTCCTGGTGACTAAAGGTGTATAATGAAGGTGAATTTCCCCGGGGAGAGCTTTCCACAGATGGGAAGTCACTGCAGAGAAGGCCCGTTCTCGGGTTGCCACCCTCCGGACCTCTTGAGGAGGAGGCACACAAAGGGGGGTGAGCGAGGGTCACATGATCTCAGGGTCTGGGAAGGTTCATATGGAAAGAGGCGGTCCTTGAGGTATCGTGGTCCAGAGCCGTTTAAGGCTTTATAACTTAAAAGCAGCACTTTGAATTGGTCATGATGTACTGGATGTCTGCAAACAGAAAGTCTATGTGTGTGAGCAGCTGCTCAGATGCCAGATCTTTCCATGCAAATGTCTGTATCAAAGGAAGGAGATCTGCTGGGTGGGGTGGGCTGCCGTGAGTACGCTCTGTGCATGAAGGATGCCTATGGTAGCGATGACATTACTACCGTTCTGCTGTTTGCCATGATCACCTGAGTGAATATACTTTCAAGCGCACAAGCACTGCAGGCCTGATACTGACTGCTACTGCAGGCCTATTCCCCTCACAGGAAATACTGAATACAAGGGATTAGCCAGGTCACAGAACGAAGCGTGACAGGAAGTCTGATCAAGGAGACAGACACATCTGCTTAATGACCGTGCTCTATGAGAGAAGATGCCAATACCCTGTGCAGCAGGCAACCGAGAAGAGATGCGCAGGTATTGATTGGCGCCTTCAGGGGGTGAGGAGAAGCCTGATTATAGTTCTCATGAGAACATAGGCTGCATGTCGTCTTTGAATGGGCAGGAGCTGCCAATAATAACCTTCTCCTGATGCCAGCAGCACAGATCCCACCCCACCCCAGTGCAGCACTGCAAAAGTGACAAAGGCTTTTCCACAGCATTTTGTGGTGTGTGTTCTTTTTTTAAAGCCGTGTTAAAAATGGATTATTTAAATTAAATCCCAATTCCACATTTTGTGGCAGGTGGGCCTTTGTGCAAAAGAAACAAGAAGGAAAATGCCAGGGTGACTCCTCATCGCCAGAGCTGCCTGTTAAGAAATGCAGAAGCTAACTCTTTTTGACGTCTTAAATGCCACTTAGTCACAATGTGTGATATTCCCTCCTTGCATGTGAAATAAACAGATTGAGCAGCTACAGACATTTTGTACTACACACACACACACTTCAGTTCTTGAAAGAATAGGGCAGTGATTCCAAGTATGTAGGAAGGAAAGGAGGACAAAGCCCTCTTTGCACAGTAATAATAGCTTTCAAAATCAGACTTAAAATAACCACAACGTTATTTTTTGCAAGCAAAACACCACTAATGCAATACTTGTTTTATAAACAGAACTACAAGGCAGACACGCTGCATGAGCATTTCTGTATAGCAGCTCCCATATTCCCTCCCTCTCACCACTACTGGGTTTTCTGTGACGGTGCAGAGATCAGAAGACATTGTGGTGCCAAAGATGCAGGCACTGTCAAAGGACAGTAAGAAAACTTCCTAGAGAGGCGTCACATTAAATAAATACTAAATTAACACCGCCATCGCCACCATGCTTAGGATATAGTAAAGGCTTTCCATGTTCACTCAGGTTTCAAAATGCAGGGGAATTACAGCTGTTAAGGCCACACCCTTAACAGACGTATTATTAAGGCACACCATGTTGATATGGTATGGTATCCTATCCTATGGTTAGTTCCAGCTTCACCAGTACCTTGTGCACAGTAGAGTGATGGAGTTCCCTGAGTACACATGGCCTCATGCAACTAAAGCTACCACTGCACATTACAAACACAAGTCAATTTCTTATTGTAATGGTGAAATGCGAGTCAGCCACCTCACCTTTAACAGCAGAGAGAATTGTGCTTTATAATTGATATCTAACTCCTTTAATAGCTTAAGTAGTCCAAATGGTTGGAGGTGTAAGACAGGCAGAGGGCAGATTTCTAGCATGCTGGAAGTTTTCCCCAATACAGTAAAAAATAGTACTGGTGACAACAGATCATCAAGGGCAAAGGAAACCGTTTGCATCAAGACACAACACAGTCAGTGTAAATAATGATCAAATAAGACAAAAGGAAAATGTATTAAAAATCACCAAATAAAACATGATACAGTTGGAAACTTAATCATGCGAAGCTAATCATTTAGTTCGGTTCTGAGACTGAAAAAAAGAAGGTATTTTGAGAAACATGTTATTAAACCACTTTGTGAATAAACAAAATATATCACAAGTAAGGGCACATTGCACAACGAAACAAGATAAGGTAGTGGTGGAACTATTAAAGTGTTTAGCCTAGGACATTTTCCCATAAAGAGGTATGTATTGATAGGGGAAGGTTCCAGTCATGTTCTTAGTTCAAAATTATATATGGAAGCATTTAACCCGTATATACATATTTTACATTAATATAATCCATTATATAAATATATATATTTCACAGTATGAACTGACATTTGACATGGAGATGATTATCTTGGGAAATGATGTAAGTGGGGTACTGATCAGTAATCTTTTATTAGCTGCAATTTCTGGCACACTTTTTTTTTAAGAGCTGTTGTTGATATTTAAGTCTCCGTTACTAACTTTTTAAAATTATACTGTTTTTACTGCTAGCATATTTACTGAACTTGTTTTAACGTTGTGTGATTTATTTATTTATTTTTGGTAAGATGCCTTGAGTTTGATTTTCTCTTAGAAAGTCATCATACAAATATCAAATATCAAATGAAATATCTCACTTGCTAAGCAGAAGATCAGGTTTTTCCTCCAGTGATACAAGACAGAGCTCAGCTAGGTGTGTTTGTTGCTGTTTCATGCTACTGTGATTCCACTTCACTTTGCCTTTGATGCCAAATGTATTTTGTTAGAAAGGAAGCAATACCAGATACGAAATATGCATGCATACTGCAATATTGCATACTGCAAATATTGCATACTGCAATATTTGAAATGATGAAGAAGCGACTGAAGATAAGGAGGAACAGCAGCATTTTTAATGTTAGCAATTATTTTTCCTGGATTTGACTGTAAGATAATAGAATTGCTGGGGACTTCCCAGGTGGAAGTAGCAAAAGGGCATTGGAAATACAGAAGGCATTGAAATTACAGTGGAGTAGAACAAGGTTTCGGACTAATGACTCTATACTTCAGGGACAGAGGAACACTGCCAGCAAGGGGGATAAAGATGTTTGTGGTTTGGTGGGGTCAGAAAGAGTGCAATAATGTTCACAAGTCCCTTGACCTCCACTGGGAAGGTGAACAACAGTGGAGATGACTTAAGTTGCTAAACAACTTGAAATCCTGCTGCCATTTAATAAACCCATTTGGCAAAGCAACACAGTGGTTTCCTTAATTCATGGCAAGCTTTGTTATGGATGACTGTAACAGATAGGAAAATATGTCAGAACTTGACATATGTTTTGGGTACGGCTGTTCCAATTATTTCAGCTGCAGGGTTTGTTTGTGTGTTTCTTTGCTATTTCCAGGGAAAAGGTGCAAAAGCAATCGCCCTAAGAAGTGGAGAAGATAAACAAGATTTTCTGGTGAATTTTTAAGGTAGGGGGCAGGTCAATCACTAACTTTAATAATTTGTGTTACAAGGTGGCCGAGGGCTGTGTGTGTTCTTGCCTTGAACTTCAAAAATAATAATATTCACACTGCTCTCTGGTCCTCTGCAGCTTTCCCTGGGAGGGTTGTTTCCTGGAATACTCCTGGGAGGTAATAATGATGTAATCTAATATACAAAGTAATGATGTAAAATCATGATGTAGCGTATTCCAAGAAATGAAATGGTTCGGGGAGTTGTAGATCGCTAGAAAATATTATTTAAAAAAGAGGAGTTAAAAGCAACCCCCCCCCAGCACCCTTTAGTGATCTTGTCACATTAATGTAAGTGAGCAACCTTGAACTTCAGCGAGATTATCCATTTTCCAAGAAAGAGACAGGGAAAAAAAATCTGCTTCTTTCAAGGGGCAAAAATTTCAATAAAATATACAGGTGGGATTCGGAACATGATTAGTTCAGAGAGCAAAAGAAATATTAACAATAGAGAAAAACTACCAGAAAAGGTACTTCTTGCTACAACTCTATGAAATTTAGAGGTGCTGACAGTAAGGTTGTGTCTGGAAATTGCCAGACAGAAATGTGTCAGTTGTTATGATCTACATCCATTCTTTGCAATAGGAGCAAGTTCTTCCCCTGGGTTTTTATCCCTTTTCATTTATGTTCAGTTCTCAACCAGAATTCAACTTTAAATCTCCCTATGTAACACATGCCACCTCTGCCACCACTATCTGATGTGAAAAATATGATGAAGAATCCAACATGATATTTCATACTTTGGAAGGCTAAGGCACAATTTTATATTTACAGAAAACCAATAATTATAATGACACAATAAAAAGGACATTCTAAGGTATTAATAGTCACTCGGACTGTTGCCCTAAAAGAGCAACTTGAGAATGCTCACTGACGTACTCTTTTGCATTAAGCATTATCTCTGATAGTAACCAATTTGCTAAATAGAAGCCTTAATGATTCAGTAAATTGTAACAGTTCCTATCATTACATGCTGGCATTTATGAGACACATATTGATGTATTTTTGCTTCCCAGTGTGTTAGAGATACCTGCCTGCTAATATTATTCATGCTCAAATGTGACTCATGAATAACAGTTAACAATCACAACATCACTGATTAGGGGCAATTCACAATTTGCAGCATTTGCCTTCTTTATGCCAATTAACCCAAACAAAATCATACAGTACAGCAAGACAGCTTTCCTAGCATACATGCTAAGGGGGGGGGGGAAATGTATTGAGTTCTGGGGTGGCTAACCTATGACTCTCCAGATGATGTAATCCAGACCAAATTATCCCTGACCATTCCTGGCCATGCTGGTTGGGAAGGATTGGAGTTGCAGTCCAACAATGTCTGGAAGACTATGGGTTAGCCAGGTCTTGCATTTTTTACTTGTCACTAAATATTGCAAAAATAAAGATGTTTAGTTCAAAAATGTTGCAAGGATACTGAAAGTATCACACACAAAAATAAAAAACCAGCATGATAATGCAGCAAATCAAATAATAAGACCTGATGGTAAGCATATGAGTCTGTACCAATTTAATATCTGGCAGATTCATGAAGTGTAATGAATTTTGTCATGATACCAGAATTTTCAGATAAGGATTTGGCACAGCTGAAACCACAGTATTGGCCATGCATTCCATTGCTTAATTAAAATTTTATAGACAAATCTAATTTTTCCGCACACCATCTTTTGTTATGTTGTACTTGCAAATCACCATTGCTGACATTGGCTAACTGGAGACTAGTAGGTATTTAATAGGAATGAAGATGGATGAATAACTAGGAAGCATAACTATCTGAAATGACTGCATAGAAGAGCTATATCTACCTTGAAATTCAGTGACTGGGCAGTTCTTTTATTCCTAGGAAATCTCCTCTCTGGCAGAATGAATCAGCTGCTGGGAAGAACCATAAGTCTCAAACTATTGAGTTGTTCAAGTAGTGTGCAATAAACAGAGACAAAAATTGAAAATAAAGCACATGGTATTTCCTAGAATATATTCGCCTTTTGCTCTGGATAGATTTTCATGGAAATCTTTGAAATCTGTTAAAAGCATGCCGCCTATATGAATGCTGGTGGACATATCACAATGCAAATACAGATAGATAAACCAAAGGATTTTAGGTACCTATCATGCAAACCATTCAACATGAAATACAGACAACCGCGTATAGAAAGCTGCACCTTCGGTTGCTGCCTTCAAACCCTTACCAGAGACTAAAATTCCCTTAAATAGTCCTACACAACTTCAGAGTAGTCCCATAAGATTGCCAGGACTGGCAGTGCTCTGATGAGTGCATAGCTGTCAACTTTAAGATTTGAAAATAAGTGATCAGCAGCCTCGAAAATAAGGGATCAGCAGCCTCACCTGTCCCAGAGACAGTCTACGGGATATCTAACAATCTGGGATAGCAGCGGGAAGCAGCAGGAAACGGCGCTGGAATAAGGGAATTTCCCACAAAAAAAGGGAAGGTTGACAGCTATGGATGAGTGTGTGGGCGAGGCAGGAGACCAGGGGATAGTTCCAGAAGAGGAGGCCAGTGATTTATGGGGTTTTGTGCTGCCCGTGAGGAAGGGCCAGGGCGGGAGGAAGTGGAATGATCAGAGCCATCAGAGACAGAGATGGATGCACAGAGCACGTTGGAGGAAGTTGTTGTTCAGGTGAGGGATGGGCCAGACTATTCCTTACCACCCCTGCCCCACTGTCTCCTACAACCAGAAGGGGCTTGAAGAGGGAAGCAGCAGCTATGGCTTCCATGTAGGAGAAGCCTCAGGTTGTGCACACACCCCCATCAGATAAGGGTACATAAGCTGGAGGGGCATAGTCCCACTGTTCCACAGGGCACAGACCTGGGGACTATCAGGCATGTGCCTTTCTTGTCTGGGGGTGCCTACGATAGATATTGACTTTATTAATCTCTCATGTCTCATTATAATTTAATCTGAGTCCCAGATCATTTTTCTTTAGGATTGTTTTTCAGCATCTGCAGTGAGGGATCATTTACCTATATGACATTTCATTTCATTTTTACAATTGTAATCAGCAAACTAATGGAATTATTTTAGAGAGCGTGGATTCAGGAGGACCTATAACAGAAGTAGCACTTGGTTTGCTGACAGCATTAAAAGAGGTGAGTGTGTGTGATAATTGTAGCAAATTGTTGTTGAATCTTTTCTGGAAGTTATTTTAGAAATTCTCCAGATTAAATTGGAAAGCCATCAGAGCCGAACATGTGGCAAATTCAACTCATGAAACAATAGTGAAACAGAAAAGAGAGCATCCTCTAATCCCTAATTTCTAGTTACTACCAGGGATTTTGGGACATGGGTGGCGCTGTGGGTTAAACCACAGAGCCTAAGACTTGCTGATAAGAAGGTTGGCGGTTCGAATCCCCGTGATGGGGTGAGCTCCCATTGCTCGGTCCCTGCTCCTGCCTACCTAGCAGTTCGAAAGCACGTCAAAGTGCAAGTAGATAAATACGTAGGTACCATTCTGGTGGGAAGGTAAACAGTGTTTCCATGCGCTGCTCTGGTTTGCCAGAAGCGGCTTAGTCATGCTGGCCACATGAACCGGAAGCTGTACACCGGCCCCCTCGGCCAATAAAGCAAGATGAGCGCCCCAACCCCAGAGTCGGCCACGACTGGACCTAATGGTCAGGGGTCCCTTTACCTTACCAGGGATTTTAAGAAGGCATGAGAGGGGTTGCAGGGCTATGTAAATCCAGGAGACAGTTAAAAAGGTGCTGCTGTATTAGATTCAGAACCAGAAGGGTCCAGACGATGAGTTTTCTATTCTGTCAAGACTCTAGATCCTTTAGAATGAAAGTTAGGACACAAAATGTGCAGGCACTATTCAAAGCAACTGTAAGAGTTGTTAGCCAACTGAGTGACGTCACACCTGTGAATGACAACTGTCAAGAGTCATACAGACCAAAGGAAAGACCACCCAACAAATGGTTTCAAAATGACCCAGGAGGTACCTTCTCCAGGCAACTGAGACATTTCAAGCTGGTTTCACTCTTGAGTTTTCTCTGTAGATTCATTTTGAAAGAGCTTCCTGCTTCATTTTACATTTTTTTTTTGTCTTCCCTAGCAGGGGAGTGATTGGTGAGTGATAATTGAGAAAATGAGGATGTTAATGTAGTTGTGGCTGGTTGGTAGGTTGCCCACCCAAAAGCAAAAGGTAGCTACAAAGATAGGCTCTTTACAGTGCCGGTATAATTTTATGCAAAAAATAATAATGCTATTTTTCTTCTGAGTATGTGCACATTAAGAATTAATATAACATTAACATTGTATTGCAGGGCGGCAGCCTTGTGGACGAGAAACTGCAGGTTACAGCTAAGTAGTCTAGTGCTGTTATACTAACATTTGTAGGGGTGGGGACTGAGGGACAGAGAGAGGCAGAGCAGGACATGAAAACCTGTAGTGCACTCCAATATTGTTATTCAACCATTTGTAGTGTTTTGTTGTTTTTTAAGGGGGAAATTGTTGGTTGGGACTGTAGGTTGGGATTACTGCAGCAATAACATGGGTGGTGGTTGGAGGAGATTAATTGCTTTCCTATCCATGGGCTAAAAATAAGGCGATTCTTGGGATGGGGGTTGTTGTTGTTGTTGCTGTGGCTATAAATACTTAAATGGGTATATTCATTTCAAAGGCTGACATCCTTTATGTTCAAATAAAAGAAAGAGAAAAAGAAAAGGGTGGCTGTTTGACCTGTGCCAATGCCATTGCTGTAGTTATTATGAGGTATAAATAATAAATAATCACAACAAATGTTCTTAGAACGCACTGCTTGCTTTAGAAACAATTCATCCAAGCATGGATAACTAAACCTTAGTTGCTGTGAATCTTAAATCTCTTCTGACTGCTCTGCCCTTCCCCCCACCTGCCAACGCCATCTGAAATTGCGTCTTGCACTGACTATAGTATTGTCAGCCCAGGATCAATTGATGTAAGATCTATAGTGACAACACTGGTTTACAACTCATGATCTAGGGTTGGTGCTGGGGGAGACCAGGTCTGTTGTCCCTTTAAGCAGGCAGGAATTCAACTGGTTAAGCCTTTTCTAGTGTAAAAATATTATTATGGGGAAACTTATTTGTTGTGGTAGCCCCTCATTTATTTTTTTGGCCTTCTATCCTTCCTGCCAACGATAATAGGAATTTGAATGTGACACAAAATCTATGCAAATGCCATGCAAATTTACTTCATTTCCTGGTGGACACAATCCATGTATCATGGATGAAGTCTACGTATGTACATACATATAAGCCCTTCTATTGGCAAATGGTGTCTGGCTGCTGCATGGTTCATCACAGGGGGGAAGAGCTATCAAGCATTGACCATGATGGCCAGGAATGGAAAGTTATTCAGCAACTGGCAATGAGGACTGGGGCTGGTTTGGTGGGGGGTTAACCCTCCTGGTGTAGTGCCCTTCTTAAGTCATTGGACTACAACTCCCATCAGCACCATCAACTGACGAGGCAGTTGTTGCAACACAGAGGCCCTGCCCTATATATCTCCCCTACTGGGAGACAGTGGAGCAGGAGAGGGAGGCGCAGGTGTGGAAACACCCTCCCCAAATCTGCAGCTTCTTTGCTTCTGCCTCTCATCTCCCAGGGGTTATAGGTTCCCCCAGTTGGGGCGTATGAAGGGGGGTGCAGTGGGGGTGGGCTGCACTGGGTGCCATCCTAGAGGGGGTGTGACAAAATCCCCCCTGGGTGGATCGCGCTGCCGTGCCACGATCACCCCCCGCCAGGAGGATCACACCGCCGCACCGCGATCGGCCCCCCCGGTGGGATCACACCACTGTGCTGCAATCGGGCCCCCTGGGAGGATCACACCACCGTGCCATGATCGGACCCCCCCCCCCAAGGATTGCGCCGCTCACCCTGTGGGCGGATCGCCCCGTCCTGCCGCTCCGGACTCCGGGTGCCTAGCTCCACCACTGCCCCCACTTTCCTCCAAGTCAGTCTCCAACCCCCGCTTCACCCAGTGCCCACTCATCTGTATCAAGCCACCACTCCTCAGGGTCCAGTCAGTCCCTGATAATGGCGCTGACAACAGCCAGGGATGATGGGAATTGTAGTTCAGCAACATTTGGAAGCTTTCATGCCAGCTAACTCTGCAGTAGGAAAAGACGTAAGGTAAGCCTACAATGGCATAAGGTAAACATTATTAAAGATATAAGGAAAGCCATGAAAGAAAAGGAGGAAGTGGCTAGAGGAACAAAGAATACAAGGCTCTTCTAGGTACAAGGACCATGAAGATCAGAGTTTTTTTAAAAAAAGTAGACAGCAGACAACGATCTTCTGCAGAGCGGAGGAAACCAAAGGAGGCACAAAGGAACAGCAGCAGAGAATTTCAGTATGGGAGATGGAGAAGTGAAGAGCTTTAAGATCGTAGAAACTGGTGTGGACCAACAGGGAGGCGATGTAAGGAGCTTGGTAAATGATCATAGCCATGGAAGAGAGAAATGACCGCGGCTGCCCTTCTAATCAGCATTTCATATGTGCTCCTCACTTCTCACTGCCCTTGTTTGACTGGAAATAGAATTATCAGCATGGGTCTAGCATTCTTATAACCAGTCACATGAGGCAGTGGAATAATTGACTAAAAAGCTTAGCCTTTCTTTATTAGACTTCAAACAAATTAGAATTCAAGTGTCTGTGCGGGCCCATACTGGAAATATTTCTAACCCAGAGAATAATGAATTAACAGTCTAATAATTTAATTAGAAAACCCGACGAGTCATTGGAGTGAAGAGGGCTGAAAAACAGCTGGACCTCAAATATAATGGCCTTTTCTATCTGGTTGTTCATCAGACGTCACACACGAAGCTTTAAATGAAAGCCCTAAAGAAATCCTACACACCACACACAACTGGCCATCAGATACTTTCCCTAGTAACTCACCAAGGGTTAGAGCTTTATGTTTGCTGGAAACTTGCTTGTGTGTGTGTGTGTGTAGTAGGTTTATAGGGAAACATATATGACTATAGAGGCCTACCTAGGGCTGTTTTAAGTATTAAACTTCTGTTTTATACACTCTGGTTCCGAATTCTTGAAGTGAGTTGGGCCTCAGTTGGCAATAGTTTCTGTGGAACATCCCTACAGAACCACCCTCTGAATTAATTTTTGATTCAGATATAGAAGATGGAGGCTGTGTTCACCAAGGAAGAAGCATATTAACGTTTCTTTCCTTGGTTAACACTGTGGTGCAGTACTTCTCCCCTGACAAAGCCCACCTGGTCAGAATCAAACATTTTCTGAAGCTTTTCTTGCAATGTCTTTGCCAGAATTCTGCCCACACACCTGCTGCGAGCATTAATGAAGGACACCAGCCTAACCCCTGCAGGTCTATTACGCTTGTCAGCTTTATGAATTAATTGTTACAGCGGGGATCTGGCTCGTAAAGTCTTCTAGGATCAAAGGGTCCAGCTGCTTATAGTGGCTACAGAATTTACACCAGCTCTGGTCCTTTCCAGGGGAGCTGCCCTTACTAGCTCTCTCTTAGAGAAAGCTCAGCTTCCACTTTTGTGACTGCATTATTCATGTATTTCTTTACCATCCAAGTGCAGCGGTTTGATACCGTTCATGAAGTCCCCAGTCACAGTTGGCTTACAAAGAGGATGAGACACATGGTTTTTGATGAAAGTCCATGAAAACCTGACTTATTTCTTTTGGATCCTTACTTACCGTTTCCCTGGGTAGAATCTTTTTATATCGAATTACAAATAAAGGAAGCAGGGCTGTTGCAGAATACTCAATTTAAGTCTTCTCTAAAGTTTCATCATATTATGGTACAGCCCAGCAATGCCAGAATAAAGGTTGCAATTTGATTATTAAATATTTTCTGAAAGCATGATGGGTTTTCCTTTGAGCCTTTTTGACAGGCTCTTTCCATGTACATTTGTTACAAATGGTGAGTTCTTCATCCCCTCAGCTCACTACCACTACAAAGCCTTTGATGCTCCACTGTCTGGTCTTGTTGGTTCTGATTATGCAACCTACTCCACAGAGCTCACCTACTCTGGAGTCTTTTGTCTCTTCCTCTGCCCACCTTCTTCTTTCTTCCTTCTCTTTCACCCCTTGGTATCTTTCCTAGTTTTTCATCCTTGGTGTCAAGCATGCTGAAAGCTTCTTCATCCTCAATAAAGTTCCATTGAACCATATCCAGCTCTGTGAAGTTTGCACGCAACAGCTCTGCAAAGGTAAGTGCTTGCCATGCTCTTTCTCTTTTAAACTCTGCCACCACTTTCCTATCTACTGAGCAGTCTAATGCAATTCCAGTACAGTCCTGCTGCTACTCATCTGTTCCATTGTGCAGATTCTTTTAGAAAGAACACAGGAAAAGTCCACATTTAAATTCTGTGCATGTTATGCACTTTTGACTTTATAAACAGACTTTTCAATGTTTTTCAACATATTTGCCTGTAAAATATCGATTGCGTGCACATCTTTAATGCATGACATTTACGTTTTTGGCCCAGTATACCTGAAGGAGCGTCTCCACCCCCATCGTTCAGCCCAGACACTGAGGTCCAGCTCCGAGGGCCTTCTGGCGGTTCCCTCACTGTGAGAAGCAAAGCTACAGGGAACCAGGCAGAGGGCCTTCTCGGTAGTGGCATCCGCCCTGTGGAACGCCCTGCCACCAGATGTCAAGGAAATAAACAACTATCTGACTTTTAGAAGACATCTGAAGGCAGCCCTGTTTAGGTAAGTTTTAAATGTCTGATGTTTTATTGTATTTTTAATTTTTTGTTGGAACCCGCCCAGAGAAACCCAGCCAGATAGGGTATAAATAAATTATTATTATTATTATTATTGTTGTTGTTGTTGTTGTTGTTGTTGTTGTTGTTGTTGTTGTTCACTGAAACTGCATTTAAAAATTTGGTGAAGTTGCATTCCAGTCTTACTAGGCATTGTGTTCCAACCCAGAGGTACATGTGGAAGCCTAGGATTAGATCAGCTCCTGCAAAAAGCAGACCAAATTCCTTCCCCATCCTACTATCTACTCTTACCCAGAAGCCCAAACTTGCAGGAGCGTCCACTACCCCTGTCCACTGTCATCAAAAATTCAACAGATGCCGCTCTACAAGATTCAGCCAATGCTTCCCTTACCTCCCTGCTCCCAGATCAAGGGTGGGGAGCCTTTTTCAATCCATGGGCCACACTTCCTTCTGGGCAATTTTCTAAGGGGCACCTGCTGTGGTGGGAGCTAGAGGCCAAGGTATACAGTAGGTTAGTTTCTAGACACACTCACACAACCCTCTTCATTCAGACAATCAAGAGGCTCAAGGGACATATCCCAGCCTGGCAAATGCAGGGTCACTGAGGTGTCCGTGAGGGCTGTGCCTTGGGGAGAATTCCAAGGGTCAGATAAAGAATGCTTGAATGCATATTCAGTCTCCTGGCCTGAAATTCCCTGCCACTGCTTTAGGCCAATGGATGCAGGGTAAAACAAAGCAACCTGGGCAAGTGGAAAATTACTTTTTGGGTTCTTAAAGTAGGCAGCCGATTTCTAATATCCAACCTAGAAATACTTTATTAAGTTAAAAAAAAGGAGAAAGACCAGAGAGCAATCAAACAAGGTGCAAGATAAAATATAAAGGTATTTCTACCAAGCCCATACTGAGCAACTAGCAAGCAAAGTTCCCAAAACTTTCATGCAAAACAGCAAGAGTCTTCATGGGTGTCTGGAAGAGGAGAATTTCAGAGAAAAATCCAACACCACTAATTTCCATCTAATGAAACTTGGACCCTGCTGCGCTGACTACGTTCAATATGTATGCACAGAAATGACAGTTATTGTGTTTCATCTCAGGGGAAACAAAATAAAAATGTGCTAAACTGAGGGGATTCTCTTCCTTTCCTGCCAGATATAACAAAGGAAACCTCATCCTGTGGATTTGGTAAAAAGGTATGTGCACTGACAGTTTCTCTAAAATGAAGAAGCTACTCTCTCAACAGGCTTAGGGATTCTTAAAGGGCAGCTCTGTTAGGTCTCCAGCTTATTCTTCACAACCTCTAACATCTCCTTCCTTCTGCTCAAGGTCCTTAATACACTCAACTGAAATCTGAAACTGCTCTCAGTAGCAGGTCAAATAGTAATACTGGCAAATTTTGGAGGAGACATGGACGTGACACTTGAAGCTCTGCTGAGGCAAAATTCTGTAGCATTCTGGAACATTTTGTTTCTCTTGTCACCAGTTAAATTTGAGCGAAAGGGAAGGAAGAGCTGTGGGTTTGGTTTCAACGGTGGAGAGTGATAATAACAATACAGTTGATCAGAAGAACACCGGATAGAACAAATTATTATTTTATATAGGGAGAAGGGAAGCCTGGACTACACATGAAAATCATTCTGCAATGGTGCCTTCCCAACATGAACCAATCCAATAATTAAACTGTTTGAGAATTTATTAATGTAAAGAAAAATCCCACAACTGCTTAATTATGTAGATTATATGCACACAGAAATCTCTGTTGGAAAAGTGCCCATCATGTATTAAAAACCTAAAATATTGTTTTGCATTCTCAACATTAATACGGAGGGGCTGCCACAGTGCACAATGCCATGGGGGACAATTGTTGTGTAACGCATTCAACAACAGGATTAAATATGCTTTGAAAATTAGCATCGGGAATCAAGACTGGAATTTTGATCTTCATGTTATTTCTAGATTAAATTTCACATCTTCCCTTCAAATGGCTCCTGCAATTGTTTTGATTTGAATTATATGTACGAGTTAAATTATTCATTGCATACGCAAGTAGTAAAATGCATTCTTTTCTCCTGAATGCATATAAAGTGCATCTTTTTATGTCATTTGAAATAAATATTAGGGAACTAGATGCAATATAACAGCTGGAAAAGCTTCTTCGTTTTCAAACAACTTTTACGCTGAAAGTTTGATTTCTTTTATAACTCTTGTTGGGTCTCTCCCTGTACATGCACAATTTGAGAAACAGTCCCTGTTTAAGGAAAAATCCAAATGTGGACATGAAAAAACAATGATATCCAAGTGACGAAAGCCTTCTTATTTATATGCTGTTTGCATGGTTCCTACCCACTAACCTAGAAAAATAAATAGCATCCTAAAGCACTCAGGGAGAAGAACAGCAAAATGCCATTAACTGAAAGAAACCCTAACAGCTGCCTTGAGAGACATTCTGGTATCCATTACCTTCCTCTCATCCAGTGCATTTCTTGTTGGTTGTAATTAGGTGCACTTCAGATTTATGCAAGAGTGCTTTCCAGGACAAGAGCACATCCTCATTCTTGTGTAGATGGTGCAGCCAATATATGCACCACCAAATTAGGATGGGCCTTCTCGACCCCAGTAGATACTTTATGATTGTACAGTTCCTTGAGTAGAAAGGCAGCCATCTGGTTCCCCAGAATATCGAAAGCCAGGATGCTTTCAGCTGAGTATTTTCAGCTTCATGACGACTTAAAAACATAGAGCAAGAAACGTTACTGCTGAAGCTTTGTTGAAAGGAATGAATATGAGCTGTGCAAGAGCAATGGGGCTCTTGCAGAACTTCCCAGTGGAATGCGTCCTCATTGTATTGCAGCTGTAATGTAGCCTATCCACAGAATCCAGCAATATAGTAGAGTAAGAGCCAATTATCAGTTTTGACAAAAAAAGACACACTATGATGCTACTCAGTAGTTCAGTCTTCTTGGAAAAAATGGTTCTCTCCTCTGGAGTGTTATGAAGATTTGAGTTGCATCTTCCACAAAGACTATGGGATTCAGCTGTTGTTTGTGGAAGTGAATGGGGATGCCAAACTCATCACGATCTGTGTCTGTACCCCTTTTAAATGTAACAAACTTTCAACTGGGTTATTTCCTCATAATAAGGAAGCTACATTTCATCCGGAGGCTGCGTCATAAACCAGGATGTCAGAGCTCTATTCATAGATTTTTTTTTCTTTTATGAGCTCCCAGCGCCAAATTAGGCACTAGGAGGCAACATGGTCTTGGCAACCTATGCCAAGGCAGACATTGGCTCACTATGAAAGCTTAGCAAGAGAGGTAAATTCACATTTGTTGCTTCATAAAAGAGAATTAGATGTCAACTTCTAATTGCCAGTTAATCAATGTGTTGCAAAATAAATGAACTATATTAATTCCACTTAGCTCCGGTACGATTTAAAATAGCATGGAAATTATATGCTCATTTTCCCCAGTGAGCTCAGCAGTTGCAGTCCATATCAAGAAGAAACGATTTGCCCAGAACCCTTTATTTCAACATAATCACAAGCCCACAGTAGACTATGAAATGGAATACAGTGGTACCTCGGGTTAAGTACTTAATTCGTTCCGGAGGTCTGTACTTAACCTGAAACTGTTCTTAACCTGAAGCACCACTTTAGCTAATGGGGCCTCCTGCTCCTGCCGCGCCACCGGAGCACAATTTCTGTTCTCAACCTGAAGCAAAGTTCTTAACCTGAAGCACTATTTCTGGGTTAGCAGAGTATGTAACCTGAAGCGTATGTAACCTGAAGCATATGTAACCTGAGGTACCACTGTATAAAGAACTGAAACTGGGTGATGACTTGCTTTCCCAGAGTATTGTACAGTGGTGCCTCGCAAGACGAAATTAATTCGTTCCGCAAGTTTCTTCTTCTTGCGAGTTTTTCGTCTTGCGAAGCACGGTTTCCCATAGGAATGCATTGAAAATCAATTAATGCGTTCCTAGGGAAACCGCTTGCCAGGCTGGCGGTGCGGAGAAGGGCTTTTCTCCGCACCGCAAGCCTTCAGGACAGGTACGGGAACAGAGGGGAAGGCGCGCAGCGCTTTCCCTCTGTTCCCGGGGCTTGCGTGGGAGGAGGGTTTTTCCTCCCCACCGCCAACATTCAGAACAGCATTCTGAATGTTGGCGGTGGGAAGGAAAACCCTCCATCCACCCCAAGTCTTCAGGAAAGCCATCCGATGCCCGGCGGCGGGAGGAGATGTCCCCCCCCCGCCGGGCATCGGAGCTTCGTTCCGATGCCCGGCGGCGGGAGGAGACGTTCTCCCCCCCCCCCGCCGGGCATCGGAGCTTCGTTCCGATGCCCGGCGGCGGGAGGAGACGTTCCCCCCCCCCCGCCGGGCATCGGAGCTTCGTTCCGATGCCCGGCGGCGGGAGGAGACGTCCCCCCCCCGCCAGGCATCGGAGCTTCGCTTCCCGCTGCCCCCGGACCTCTTTTGAAGCAAGGGGCTGCGGGGAGATAGCGATCTCCCTGCAGCCCCTTGCTGCAAAAGACGTCGGGGGAAGCGGGAAGCGAAGCGCTTCTTCCCCGCTGCCCCCCGGACCTATTTTGAAGCAAGGGGCTGCGGGGAGATAGCGATCTCCCTGCAGCCCCTTGCTGCAAAAGACGTCGGGGGAAGCGGGAAGCGAAGCGCTTCTTCCCCGCTGCCCCCCGGACCTATTTTGAAGCAAGGGGCTGCGGGGAGATAGCGATCTCCCTGCAGCCCCTTGCTGCAAAAGACGTCGGGGGAAGCGGGAAGCGAAGCGCTTCTTCCCCGCTGCCCCCCGGACCTCTTTTGAAGCAAGGGGCGGTGGGGAGAAGCGATCTCCCCGCAGCCCCTTGCTTCAAAAGAGAAGACCCGCTGTCCCCGGGGCAAGCTTCGTTTTGCGAAGCAAGCCCATAGGGAAATTCGTCTTGCGAGGCAACTCGAAAACGAAAAAACCTTTCGTTTTGCGAGTTTTTCGTCTCGCGAGGCGTTCGTCTTGCGGGGTACCACTGTATATTACCAGGATTCCTGAGCAATAATAGATTGCTGAAAAGATTTAATGCACACCAACTCTTTTTTTAAAGAGCTGCCCTGTTTGTTTGCTGTCACATGACCTTTTATTGCAGTTTGAACATGTAAACCTTCCATTTATGCTGTGCTGTCAACTCCCTTTTATGAAGCACTGTTATATAAATGCATTTCTTTAGACTGTTGTCCTACATTATCTCAAGGACGTTTCCATTATTTTAGTAACTTTATTGTGGTTAAATTCAAATGAGACCCTCAAGTCAACCTGTTCTTCAAAGTGCATGATTATCACACATATGACCATGTTTTGTTTCCATATGCTGTAACGCCAGCTGACCCTTTCAGGTGGTACTTTTGGAAAACCAGCACAAATCACAGTGAATCAGATCTCTTATAGTTAAAAAGAGAGATGGAGAGATAGATTGGTGGAACATATTCTGCATTTCTATCTTTGTTGATCACACGTGATACGAGTAACTGGATAGTTAGACCGAAACCCCATGCATTCAAACGAGGGATTAATAATAAAACCCACCCCCACTTATAGCAGGGGCATGTTGGCTCCACCACCTTTCTCAAAAAGGAGATGTGAGAGTGGCTCTAAAAGCCAGGGGGTTGAGAAGACCAAGTGGGTTCTGATGGCCCACTGGGAGTGGGGTAGGTGTGGCTCTATAAGCCAGCTCCTTTCTGAGCTCAACCTTACGCTTTTGCTGTACCCATCCTTCCTACCTATATGCAGTGTGGGCTTTTGCTAGTTGCCTGCTAGAAGGGGCTGAGTAGGATTTTCTCCTTATTGGCTGATTTCACATTGCTTGATAGAATTAGATTGACAGTTTGAAGTGGTACGACTTGGTTGCTCTTCGGGCCATGAGACTGGGCAGGTGAGGAAGTTGGGAAGAGAAACATTAGGTATACCGAGGCATTACTGGATAAAGGGGACCCATTTGGGACTTGCCAGTACATTGTGCCTGTTGAGACTGAGGCCCAACATGTGCGTTTCAGGGAAACATTTGTCTCTTGAGTTTTCTCAAGAGGTGTGGGGGCAACACCATACATTTCTGCTTATTCCATTATGCATATGTCCTGATGTATTCAGTGTAGCTTACTCCATGGTGAACATGGTTCTACTGATGTGCAGCATACTGCTACTACTAGTGTTACTACTACTAGGGTGTACCCAACAGTGTACATAAGGAAGAAGAGTAGAACTTCCTCTTCCTTTCCTCCTCTGTGCACTCCCAAAATCTACTCCAGAGGGTTGAGGGACCATTTGGAACAGATTGGGGGGGTGGGTGCAGGGAAGGAGATGAAGAGGGAAGTTCTGTTATGTGAGTGGACACCTGTATTAGGTATGGGGGAGAAATCTAGTTCACCTGGCATTTACATGTGACTCTACGCAATTCACACTTCATGGAAGGATATGCAGCCTGAAAACTCAGCTATCCTTTGTAATTCACACTTCTCTGAATTATGCAATGCACTTCTCCAACCAAATAATGTGTGTGTGATGATGTGTATATGTGTGTATTATTGGAAAGGTGTGCTTAACAATGCATATAGAAGTGAAAACAGAGAAATTGAGAGTAACAGAATTGACAGCTTCGTCCATCCCAGCATTGGCTACAAGCCCATAATAATGATTTAAACGTTTTTTGAGCTAGAAAATTGATTTCCACAGAAAACAAAAGTAAAGTTATGCCTTCAATTTCAGAGGAACTAACTTTCCATTGCCTGAGGTGAGAAAACAGCAAGCATGCTTCCGTTAATATACACGCAGCATACATTAGCTCCAACTGCTTAAAAAACGGGTGGGATGGTTGTACTTTCCATGTAACACACTTTTTGCCAGCTAGGTCATGTTTGGGTGTGGTAGAAGTGACAATTGCCTCAGGCTTCTCCACTCTAGACAGTCAAATAGAGGCAGCATTTGAATGATTTAAATGAGGAGTGTGTTAGGTTTGCCCTTCCTGCTGTTTCATTATATTTCAGTAATAAATCATCGTTAAACTCATGTACACTCTTCCTTTTCACTCACCAACTTTTACTTAGACAACTCCTTCTTTAAAAAGATAAAACCTCTACTTAAGGCAATACTGAAATATTGTGCCAGAAAAACAGTGAGAACTTGCTTTGCCTAGGATTATAAGATCAAAATTAAAGTAGAGCAGGGAGGAGGAGGAGGAGAAAGAGGGCACAACCCCTGAGCAGGAGCGTCTAAAATGTGTTTGAAAGTGTATGCAAACTCTGAAGCAAGCCATAATCCTTTAGGAACCTCAGAGAATTCCAGCAGTCTTTCCTTATCAGGGCAAAACCCTCCCAACAATAATTCCACAATGTAATCCGTCTGTAGGCTAATGGTTGTAATGGTTGATGCTCAGCAAAGGAGCTTTCCATCCTGTTTGTGGACTTTCTGGGGTAATCTGGATGGTTGCTGTATGAACCGAGCTGCTGGACTAGATGACCTTTCATCTGATCAAGGAGGATTCTTTTTTTAATTCCACGTATATGTGACATTTGCATGTTCTCTAATGATCTTATATTCTTGCATTTGTATGATTCTGAGGACATGACTGGGCTGGAACCACAGGGTATGTGGTACTTGTGTATCTCACCAACCCACCTTCTGCTTTGTGTGAATGTTGCGCAAGCACATTTATGCAATCTAAGAATGCACAAAGCCCCTTCCATCAGGTGTCAACATGCTGTTCAGCAGTGCAAAGGGCAGGGCAGCAAAACACAGGAACAAGGGTTGTTTGTTTTTAAACCAGGGAAGATTGCATTCTGAGTTCCCCAATTGCAAATCTGCTCATATAACTAATTAAGTCCAAAATTAAAAGTATGAAAGACTGGAAGCCAAGGATGAATCCTTGCCATCCATTCCAGGGGTAGGCAGTGGTGGACTTTGGGCTCTCAAATTTCCGTGGCACCTTGTGTGATGCTAAAGTTCTGTGCCACTTGCCTCTCCTGCTCCATTCTATGGCATTGTTTCAACGTGCACTGGGCATGCCACCCTAAGACTGCCTCTGAGGTGGGTAGCTGTGTTGCAGCAAAACTGTACCTTATAGAGAACCAACCAAATTCCGATCTGCAACATTCAGTTGCATCACAAATTTCCTCATCTTTTTACCTTGTAGTGTTTGGTCTCAGAACTCCCCTGTAACACTAAAATGGGCTGCCCTAGTAGTGCAAAGCCGGGGGTGGGCAGAAATCATCTCTCCTGCTCAGCATGCCTGATAGCACATAAATAAAACATACTCTGTGTGGGCCTTGCCCCTTGTGAATTGTCTGATCTTCCCCCACTTAAGGCATGAATACGATGTCTTAATTTAGGCTATTGCAAATCCTCTCTGCAAAGGTCTGTAAAATGCAAATGCAAGCCCTTTAATTCAGTGGTTTTACCACTGTGAAATGGAACACTATGAATTACATCCCTTTATGAATGGAAATAATAATGAGCTGTCGCCAAAGGCCTCATTTTCATGCAAACAATGTGGAGGATAGCTTATTGAAGATATACGTGTGTGTGTGTGTGTGTGTGTGTGTGTGTGTTGGCTCCAGTCCAAAGACACCCATTCATAGTAGCATGGAGTCACTGTCCAATAGACAGTTGGCCACACTTTCCACCCTATTAAAGTGGGGTGCTGCCCTCTGGTTCTGATCCATCACTCAGAAAGAGATGTGCAGTCTTGATCCCTAGATGCAGGGATCCACCTGTCAGAATTTCACTTGCAACATTGGTGTGCGCACACATGTGTGTGTGCCTGTCTGTGTATCCGTTGCAGGATCCACACTGGCTTTCTTATGCGGATTGTTCTGATTGGATCTAGGTTGATGTTTCAGTGATGTTGATGTTTCTGATTGGATCTAGGTTGATGTTTCAGTGTCTGCTTGTTCCACTGAAATAGCATCAAATTTCATAAGAGAGATCATCTTGTTAGGAGGTTCTAGAAGGGAAGCTCAGCTATAAGTGCAGGGTCAGGCCTGCACAGGGCTTGTCTGAGGCCTGGGGTGGGAATCTTGTTAGAATAAAGTTATAAACAGCCGGTCCCTAGCAGCAGTCCCCTAGTTGCCTTAGCTCTCTGAAACCCGGGGCAAGTGTACCCAGCTGTAACCCGCCCCCCTCTGCACACGCCTGTCTGAGATGGTCATCCTCTTCCATTGATCATGCATCTTTGGAAGGGATGCACGGGAAGCAGTGAGGGAAGAAGGGGGCATTCATCTAGGCAGCCAGATCAGCTGAATCAACCCAGCTGTTCAACAGAGTGAAAGATCCCTCTCACATTCTTCATATCAGAGATTATGTCAAAGAACCCTTTGGACAGACTGCCTAAGGTATAATGTAGCCTTTTGTTTGTTACAGGTACTTGTGTGATAGGGGGAAAGTGGTACTTATTCACCTAGTCATGATTCATGCAGTAGCTAGCTAGTCTACTTCCACACTATTGTAGTCCATGACAAAATGATGTTTTACAAGTCCACACATTCGGTTAGTCCAGCCTGAGAAAGTTAGATGGATATGTAGTGTATGCAATACCCAGCACAACACAACAGTAAATGGTGAAATGTATCCCAAACTTTCTGTATATGTATTCCAGGACAGAAAACAGAGCCCAAGATATCCCCCAAAAGTGAAGGATGTAAATCAATAACATGGGATGTAGCCAAGGTTCATTTTATTCAGAGTGGATGCAATGAAATTAATAGCCATGACTAACTTAGGTCCATTAATTTCATTGGGTTTACTCTTAGTTGCATGCAACTCCACATTCTTAGCTGTGACAGAGGAGGGCACCTGCCATTGGGATCAAAACTTTCTTTTATCCAAAAGCCCCTGTGGGACTTCATAGCTAAGAAGGCTGCAGCAGAATGAGGTTTACAAGGAGGAAAAAATCAAATTAAAGGGGACACCAGTTTTATCTGTACAAGATGAGGTTTGCATATAAGATTCTCTCATCTCACACAAACATGTTCACACAAACACAACACATGCATCTGGAGTGCTCAAATCAATCCTACATGAGTTGTGGGGATGGATGAATAACACACCTTTATGGGCTGCAAGGTTTAAAATAATATTTAAAAACACATGTTCTCAAAAACCCCCAAAAGAATGTGCCAGTGTGGCCAAATGAGTATTATTTTACTTATTATAACTGCAGGTACTATAGAGGCAGTATTTTATGACATTAAATCAAACCACAATGCAACTTGAAATATACAGTAAGTACCACCTAGAAATAGTATGTTTTTGTTCACTGGAATTTTTGTTATATACATCAAGAAGTTTTTACTCTTGACTAGCTCAACCAAGGCAGCTCTTTAAAAAAAACTGTCCACGCACAAAATGGAACAAGGCTTTTAGTGCTTTACAGCTGTCTACATGGGGGCATATCTATAATTTCTCTCACACTATGTTGCCTTCTTGGTTCTTTGCTTGTTTAAAAGCAGTATGCCTCCTAACCTGTAGATTGTAATTCCAGAGCTAAGCAACAAAAATGCTCTTGAAATACATTATCTTTGTAGGTGAGCAACCAAAGCTTTTAAATAACTCTGACATGTGTTACTTGCAAGAGAACAACACGTTTTCCCCTATACCTTCCCTGGAGCTCCTTTGGGAGAAAGGGTAGGATATAAGTTGAATAAATAATAATAATGCATATGTAAGGCTCAATAGTGTTGACTGTCATGTCTTCAGGACTTCATATAGTTAAAAAAAAAGAAAACTAAATGAAAACAGAGTCAGTTTCAGGAGCTACATATTATTATTATTATTATTTGTATACTGCCCTTCATCTGAAGATCTCAGAATGGTTCACAGTGTAAAAATACAATATAAGTCATGTGAAAAGAAGAAAATTCTCATATCTGTTTAATTTGAGGAACTGGAACGATGGTACCCACAGGAGCAGACCTTGGTAATATGCCGCCCTGTACAAGGCCAACATTTGACACCCTCCCCGCAGCACTCGCAGTGCGGGCTTCAGTAGGGTAAATAAGGTGCCAGACTTTGGGAAGGAGGAAGGAGGACTCTAGGACCTTGTCAGAACCCTCACACCTCCTTCCTGAAGCCAGGCAAGTGCTTACCAGGCTTTGAGAAGCCACCCGCCTCAGTTGTGTACCCAGTGCCCCTCCCACAGCTTGCACTGTCCTAAATCCACCTCTGGTACCTATTCCCTATGACTACACTGTTCACATCCCTGTGAAAGTCTCTCCATTTGGTAATCTTAGCCAACCACAAACCATCTAGTCCAGAACAATCTCAAAGAAGCCAGTAGCTCTAAGTAGACAGGCTGAAGAATTAATTGAAAGAACCCAAGAGACATGTGGTTTGAGAATTACACCTGAGAATAATCAGGCACTAATCAATTTTGTTCAGTAGAATTGTACGACAGATGATAAAAGTATGACCCTTGTCTTACAAGGCCTTTATCAGGATTCTAGATGCCTTAGCAGTGGTAAAAATCTACATTATAGAAATACAAATGGCTTTCAAAACACAACGTAGTTATGTACTTGTTCCAAAACAAGGGATAATAAATAATAACAATAAATAATAATAATAATAATAATAATAATAATAATAATAATAATAATAATAATAATAATAATAATAATAATAATAATAATATATTATTTATACCCTGCCCATCTGGCTGGGTCGTCCAAGCCACTCTGGGCGGCTCCCAACATAATATTAAAAACACGATAAAAAATTAACGATTAAAAACTTCCCTAAACAGAGCTGCTTTCAGATGTCTTCTAAAAGTCAGATAGTTGTTTATTTCCTTGACATCTGATGGGAGGGCGTTCCACAGGGCTGGTGCCACTACTGAGAAGGCCCTCTCCCTGCTTCCCTGTAACCTAACTTCTCACAGTGAGGGAACAGCCAGAAGGCCCTCGGAGCTGGACCTCAGTGTCCGGGCTGAACGGTGGGGATGGAGACACTCCTTCAGGTATACTGGGCCGAGGCTTTCATAAGAGCAATTTGTTTTCTCCTTTCTACCTGTGTTCCAGATGGCAGAATGCAAACCAATGGGTTAAATTACATGTAAGGAGATTCCAACCAAACATTAGGAAGAACTTTCTGATGGTAAGATCTGTTTGAGAGTGGAACAGACCACCTCTGAGGATGGTGGAGTCTCCTTCATTGGAGGTTTTTAAACAAAAGTTGGTTGACCATCTGTCAGCGATTCCTTAGCTGTGATTCCTGCATTGTAGGGAGTTGGACTAAGTCCCTTCCAATTCAACAATTCTAAGTTCTATTATTCTATCAATGAGTAGAATGTCCAAATACAATTTATGTGGCAGTAAAGTACCATATTGTTAAGTGAGTGTGGTATGTAGCAAATACCCGATTCACACGTCAAATCATTGCAGAAAGGACAGTGGTGGCAGCCGTCATATGAATCAATTCAAAGCAGCATACATATGGCAGCCATACAATTATCTCAAACAATCCCCTGAATCAAAAGAAAAGTGCATATGCTGCATTAAACAAGGAGCAAAGCCCAAAGTAAAATATTCACAGGTGCTAAAAACATGCTCATCAAAACAGAAAAAGATAGAAATTATAGTGTCACATCCCAACCTGATTAAAAGCAGCGATCACATTTGTTTTCAGATGGATTTAGAAATTGGGTAGTTCCATTAAACAGATATTTGCATAAGCCTGTAAGGTTTTATACAAATCCTACAAAAAGAGAAGTTTTTTGTTTTTGTTTTTTAAATAAACCTTCTTTAAAACGAAGCCTGCAAATTATTTAGCCCTGGTTTCAAAACTGTGGTTTCAGTGGATACAAATAAAAGATGACACAACAGCAAGATACAACTGTGTCACATTATCCACAACTCTCTAGGATGTCAGCAAAATAACAATAAGAGGAACCTTCTATCAGAAGCCAGAGGTTATTTTTCTATCTGGAAACCATCTTGAAGGTTTAGGACTGGTTCTTCCCAGTGAATCCATGCAGAGCGCTTGTGAACAGATATCTATTAAGAAGATGCTCACTGTGGTCCACAGGATATTTTATAATAAGCTATTTCAAAGCTGCTGTGTCAAATCCTGTTCTTGTGGCCCAGCTGATATCAAACTACCTTAAAGGTATAAATGATCTGAAGTTTGCATTCACTAGAACATTTTCCTAATATAATCTACAATGTCACAGAAACAGAGTATTAATCTGTCCTCCTCCACGATATGCCACTTCAACGATAGCATCAGTTGGCATACCAAGCTACATACAAGTGCAATCAAAATCTCAGGTGAGGTTAGATTTATGCTTGAACATCTATCAGGAAGGAGTGCAGTAAACGCTAGATGTTTGTGGCTTGATTTGCCTTTGCCTATTTGTCATGGTGCAAGTCATTCTCAAGTTTATGACTTTATTGTTCTAGCCAAAGACCATGACAAATTTGTATTAGGCTATAGTATTAATAAAATAATACAGAACATACATCTGTAACATAAAAATCCATAATCTAAAAAAGGAAAACTTTCCCAAGTTCCCTTATGCATCTCTGACGGCTCCAATTCTAATACTATTTGCCTTTAAAAAATCCAAGTTGCCAACATTTATGATGTAAGAGAGAGACACCAAAGACACCAACAAACTCAAATTCAGCTTGATTTCAGATTAAACCTCTGAATCACAACCATTTATAGCAATTTTACCTAACTCAATTTCCCTGGTTGTTGTTGTTGGTGTTTTGCAGCCAGTGCATAGAGGGCCACTGTGTGTGCTATAAAGCTATTATTGTCACTCAAAAGAAACCAAAACATTTCTGCCAGGGTGTGCCTGCTTACTTGTGTGAACAAAGGTTTTAGAAAGTGATCTCTTGGACAAGGGGCAGGCTAACAGATAATGAGTGATGTCTTCCACCTGAGGTTGACCACAAATACCAAGTCTGTCTCTGTATGGGACCTTGTTGTAGTGGCCATCCAAGACTGCAGTTGGCATCACTTGGAAATGCAGCTCAATAAAGTCATTTCTGAAGGAAACTGGTGAGAGTTTGGTCAGATAATGAACTCTAAGATGCTCTGTTCTCAAGTGAAAAGTTGGTGTTTCTAATTAGTTGTAGGTCCTTTCTGGATTCTATCAAGAAGAGTCAATCCCTTAGTTGACACTTATTCAAGGGCAACGCAGAGCTCAGCTCTGGAAAATAATAATATCTGGAAAATAATAATAGATAGGCTTTCCTGTTTACAGTATGTGCTGAACACCTTCAAGCAAGTCATTATCAACACTATCCATTTATTTGCATGCCACTTTCCCACGAGATTGTGCCCAAAGCAGTTGGCAAAATGTCAAATGAGCAACAAATACGGTAAATAATAATCAATGCATAAATGCAGAACAAAAGCATAAGTCCATATAACTTTAAATGAGACATTACAATAAACCCACATGACGCAAAACAAAACAGGAAAGAGAATAAAACTGAACACAGAAATAAAAGCACACAACATCCAAGTCCAAATGGATTGCCAAAATCTTTCAGAGTGTTCCATAATAATTTTATTGGCTTCCTTGCCACCTGTCAAATCTTATCATGGTTTCTTCCACTGCCTAATCTTTAGGTATATCTTGAGGGCTTCTTTCCATACTGTTAGGGTGAAAGCATACAAGTGGAGGTGTGGGAAATGTCCAGAAAAGGAAGGGACTGAAACCCATGTAGGTACTGCAATTATTCACAGTATCCAAGGGGGGAGGCTGCAAGGGGCCATTGCAAGTGCATGGGGACTTCAGAGACTGTAGAACAGTGGTGCAGAATCTGTTGTCCACTTGCATGTTCCTGGACTCCAGCTCCCATCGGCCACAGCCAGCAAAGGTCAGGGATGATGGGGGTTATAGTCCAGCAACATCTTCTAGAGAGTCACAAGCTCCCCATCCCCGCTGCAGAAATTGGTTGCACTGCGTGAGTGCATCTCATCCTTGAAAATAAACACTGTTATGATGGATCTGTCCCTTCAGCAGGGATTTAACTGGAAAAAGAACCCACAGTTATAGATAGGAGGCAAATGCAATGTGAGGAAGAGAGTGGAAATCTGCTCACATACTCTTTATGCCTTATCTCACAAGTGACGAAAAGTTTTAAGGCAATATTGCATATCGCACAGCAGATTATGTACCGGTAAGTAGTGCTTCATTTGGGCTAAAAATAATTTCTGTTTATTTATATTACTCATTTTTGCAGCATGCTACAACATCAGCTTTGCAGGGACACCTGAAAGGATTTTTGTGTTTCTTCTGTTTACCTACCTGGACCTAGCAATGTAATTATGGATTGGCTGAGCATCTAATTCCACCCTAGTCTGGTCTTGCTGCTACTCAGTCATAGGTCTGCTCCATCCCACTGCATACCATCACATGGCATTCCATTTCATTTAGTCGCATTGTGTGCATTTCGTGCATGCTTTAAAACAATAAAAATAGGCATTTTCAGTGTATTCACCAGCAAAATACGCATTTTGCATGCATCATTTATATAAAATATGTGTTTTATGTGTGCTTTTATACACAAAAATGCAAAATCTAGAAAAGTGAGCAATCAGACTGGGAGTTTCATTCTGATCTGCAAGCAGCTTTTGGGAGACTTGGAGCTAGTTGTTATGAAAAGCAGACTAAAAAACTCTCCCTCCCACCCCCAGTTATAAGGCTATCTTGCTGTTGTGCAAGTGCTGATTTCCTTGCCATGTCTGTTTTCAGCCAACATCTATGCCCTTACTATGGGGCCGCCATTGCTGCCATCCACCACTTACTTGCTCAGGAGCAACTGCTACCTTTTCCATCCAAGAGGACATATCGCTGATTACAAGGCTGTCCTAAACCAATCACATTGCATTATCCCATGGGAGCAAGTTACTCCACTTGTAGATCCATTTATGCCTTGAAGCACAAAGATTAATAGCCTTGGCTGACGTTAACGGTGGTGCCTGCAAGGGACATCTTTGCTTTGCTTCCATTTATTTTACCTGACAATATCGAATTTCTTATTTGTCCCAGACAGCTCATTTGAGTGGAGCCATACTTTTTTTGTGAAAGGTATTAATGCTCTCAGTAACTACATATTTCAAATCCTTCTGCCTACTTTCCAGCCTGATGTTCCAAAGAGGTGAAGGCTGTTATGATGGATTCTTTGTCTCAGAAATCTGCAGCTTAGAAGAAGGAATCTAACTTTCCGGAGGCCACACGAGATTTCCCATCATTTAATGATAAGGAGAAACAGTCCCTGATTCTGTCCCCGATTCAAGGAGAGAAGCAGCTAAGTTGGCATTATGCTAGGTAACTACCTATGTCTGGACCAGTAAGAAACAGTGATGGAAGTATAGGAAGGAAGGGCATGACTTAATCCTAACTAGAGGACCTGCACACTTCCCAGATGGAATGACACCTACTGTCACCCCAGAATTTCCCTCTGCTTTTCTCATCTACTTTGGCAAACGTTATGTTAAAAAGGTAAAGTTAAAGGAACCAGCAGTGTATATGATGGTGGGGGTGGGGTCAGCAAGTACAGCACCGTTCTCTTCCTCCAAATGATTGCATGGAGGATAACACTTATGCAGCGTTATTGCCTCTTAATAAGGTACTAAAGAACATTTCTCCATCTTTCACTTCAAGTTAAGCTTGCATTCTTTGCTCATCATCCACAGACACCTTTTGACAGCAGGCAGTTCTAACTTCAGATTGAAAAGGTAAAGGACCCCTGACAGTTAAGTCCAGTCACAGACAACTCTGGGGTTGCGCCGCTCATCTCGCTTTACAGGCCGAGGGAGCCGGCGTTTGTCCGCAGGCAGTTTTTCCTGGTCATGCGGCCAGCATCATTAAGCTGCTTCTGGGGCAATGGAACACCGAAACCAGAGCAGCGCATGGAAACGGCGTTTCCCTTCCTACCAGAACGGTACCTATTTATCTACTTGCACTTTGACGTGCTTTCAAACTGCTAGGTTGGCAGGAGCTGGGACCGAGCAACGGAAGCTCACCCCGTCGCAGGGATTCAAACCGTCGACCTTCCGATCAGCAAGCTCTAGGCTCAGTGGTTTAGACCACAGTGCCACCCGCGTCCCTATTATGTTATGTTACCAAAATGTAATTTGTAAGGCTAAACTGATGTGGCATAAGACCTTGGTAGTTTGGTCCCAAGTCCCTGACTGCAAAGCCTGGGTTTCACTGCATACATTACAGTGAATTGAAGTCATGCTACAAAGAGGCCGGATTGTGTTGGCATCCACACATACACTAGTTTATTAAGGTTGCCTTCACAGTTTTCTTTACATTATTCCCCCACCGTCCCGCACAAGGACAGAATGGTGGCCCCACCTATTTCTCAGATCCTTTTCCTCAGTGCAGCTACTCACCCACCATCCTAGGTTGATAGTGAAGGCTGAGGCAGGTGCCAAGGGGGAATTTTTTGGGTGTCCCTAAATTGACCCTTTTCATTTACTACTCACTGTTGTTATTTTCGATTGTGGGTGATGTTACTTTGTCTCTTTAGGGTGGGCAGTACGGGCCACAGATGTGAAGTGAATATGATTTGGTGAACTGCTCGAGTCATTTGCGGGGTGAATGGGTGCTAACCCAGCCTCCCTCTTATTCCTGGCTGGCTTGAGAGAATGGGAGCACACTTTGGCCCAGAAAATCCATTAGTTGAATGCTGACCAGAAGTTATAGATAGGGCAAGCACAGATCCCTTGGCCTGGCTTTATGGGAGGGTATTTATGACAGATGTTGATCCACTCTGCTGGGTTGGTACCTTGAGTCAGATGGAGGCAAAGTAGATTAGTTCAATAGTGGCCATACTTGTCCTTGTTTGCTATTGCCTTGCTGCAGATTCTGATTTGAATGAATAACGGGACTTATTCAAATAAGTTTCTGTGTTGTGGCATCAGTGTGGTGGGGAGGGAGGGGAGATGGCATGGTAAGCAGTGCTCCATTCCCCCCAATTATTCATTTATATGTTGTACATAGCAATATTTATTCGTTACTTAGAAGGTGAAATGGTTTGAAAGATGGATGGATGTTAATTAAGGAAGCCACACTCTGGACAAGTTCCAAGAGCCTTCCAATGACCAATTATGGAAATGAAATCATAAAAAAATCCTGCCATCTAATTTTTTCTTGTCAGAAGTTGGGTGGATGGGCTGAAAAAGTAAGACATGATCATCCAAAGTAACTTAGCCATGCTGCCCTCCCATTGGTCATGTTGCATGAAGTAGGATGATGTTTCTTCCTCCATGAAGGAGGGGCAAAACACTCTCCTGCACAAAAGCACACGGGGAGTCAGAATCTGATTGGCTTTGTGGTATGTGACATCATGTTCATTACATAACTGGCTGTGAGAGTTCAGGGAAGTAAAGAAGATGGGAAAATGGTGCTGAAGCGCAGAGGAGAGGGAGGAAAACTGTGAACACTAACAAAAAGAAGTGAAAAGAGGCACAGAATGATTTGGGGAGATTGGAAACATTTTTGGAAACACAAGAGAGGCAGGACATAAGAACCCTGTTGGATCAGACTAATGGCCCAACTAATCCATCAACCTGAACTCAATGCCCACCAGATGTCTATGGGAAAGCCCACAAGCAACAGTGATCTCTCTACCTATGATTCCCCAGCAACTGGAATTCAGAGGCATACTGCCTCTGACAGTGGAGTCAGAATATAGCCATTTTGGCTAGTAGCCCATGATAGTCTTATCCTCCATGAATTTGTCTAATCCTCTTTCCAAGCCATCAAACTTGGTGGCTATCTCTACATCTTGTGGGACTGTATTCCACAGTTTAACTATGTGCTGAGTGAAGAGATACTTCCTTTTGTCTTTTGTGAGCCTTCCAACAATTGCTTTCATTGAAAGTCCCTAATAGTCCCCTTTTAGTCCCCAAAATGTTTGTGAATGAACATTTGGCACAGGTTTAGTTAAAACATTACGAGAATGGGCAGTTCGCAGAGTTCACTGAATCATTGGGCACCTCCAAAATTAGGAAATGCTGCTAAGGTCAAATTGATGGGACTTTACCAAATGCACCCCCCCCCTATATTATGATAATTTCTTTTTCCTTCATAATTTCATTATTCAGAAGGCAATTGAAACTTAGGAATATTCCGCTTTGCTGCTTCAAAGCAAAAAAGTGCCATAAAATAGTGAAGCCTCTTCAGAGCACATAAGGTGGTAATTCAAAACAGCCTGAAGATAACACAAGGTTGGCTTGAAAAGCAATAGCACAAAAATGAAAAATGAGAAGGGAACACACTGTTTATTTCATACGTTTAACTCAAAAAACGAGGTTCACACCTTAGATTGTAAATATATGTGTATTCATGAGGGGCTTACTCTTGAAACTGCAGGCCTGCAGCCGTTTTAAATTACAAAGCAGTAGCATATATTGAGGGACAGGTGAAAGAATGTGAGGTTTCAACAGAATGAACTCATTCTGCTCCACCAAAATGTCAGTGTGAATCAGTAAAGCTTCTGCAATTCTCTACTGTCATGTTCTAATCCGCTAAGGGGAAGTTAAAAAAACAGTCCACTCTCATACTAATGCAAAGAGCTGCAACACAGGCAATGTGCTAGGCCCACCACACCATCAGGTGGTCTCTTATTCTGAAACAGAATGATGCACTGCTGTTTTTATGCTGTTGTTTTTTGACCCTCAGTGGGTCAAAACCTTCCCTCATCAGGTGTAGAACCCAGTATACAGTCTGTTAGGGAAAGTCTCTGAGGCAGCAAGGACAAAGCACCATCCTTTCACTGCCTTGGAGAACTATCAGAAGGGTTCAGTGTGTTAAAGTGCCTTGGAAGATAAAAGAAGGCAAAAACATACCCCCTTCCTTTCCCTAGGGATCTCCCTTTAATAACATAGCAGGTATAGCACCTACCAGAAGGCAGTGAGTGCTGTGCCTATTTTGTAGATGCTTCCATCCTCGTTGGAAGAAACTGTTCTGGGCTAGTTTTCTGTCCTCCTTCTTTGGTGATCACTCGTAGTCAAGTAAGATTGTCTTCCATAAATACGGTTTTAACAATGAGTCTGTAAGTGACTGTGGAGGCCAATTCTGGATCCACACGTCCTTCCACAGTGGGGACATTGGTTTCCGGGCAGGAGTTGATCACGGTGTGGATCTGCCAAGCGTGCCTTCCTCCTAGCACGCTTCTCCCTTGCGTCCTGAGTTCAAGTGTCTTCAAAGCTCATGACACCTTTGGTAAAGGCTGCTGTCCAACTGGAGCGCTTGCAGGCCAGTGTTTCCCAGTTGTCAGTGTTCATACTACATTTTTTTAGATTTGTCTTGAGACAGTCTTTAAACCTCTTTTGTTGACCACCAGCATTTCACTTTCCATTTTTAATTTCGGAATAGAGTAGTTGCTTTGGAAGACGATCATCAGGCATCCACACAACATGACCAGTCCAACAAAGTTGATGTTGAAGAATCATTGCTTCAACACTGGTGATCTTTTTCTGTTTTCTGTAAGGGGAAGATCTGCCTTACTCAAGCTGTTTTCCTTGGCATTCATGCTGCATGAGACATTCAAATGCTGGAAGTGCTATCATTGCCACTGGCCAGTGCAATCGGCCATTTCCCTGTTGATATACAGTTGAGCTCATGGGGCATTCTGTTTCAACTTAGAAGGGAACACTGCATCCTCCGTGGCAGGACATCTTCACTAACACTTGAAGTGGTGGCAAATTTTTTGTTTTCCTTGTAAAATAGAACAACTTGGCCCCCTCATCTTTGAAGCTAAGCCCATACCTGCCTGAAAATGATGAGACTTTCTCCCATCCCCTGAAAGTCCTCATATCCCCTCTTAGGTCTTTGCCAGAGCTGAAAGTACTCTGGTGTAGAGCTAAATTGGAGTGTCAAACAACAAACTGAGATGTTCAAACTGCAGATTTGGAGATCTCTGTTTCGGAAAATATTCAAAACATCTCTCTCTCTCTCCCCACACTTCTACTATAGTTCAAAGTAGTGAGCTGAATACATGTGAATAATAGCCCAGAAATATGAACGAGCACATGCTATGCTTGAAAAACATTTCCAGCTCGTTCCCATTTGAAAGAAGCTCAGTTAACAAAGGTAGGGACTGAGCAGGTTCTCTCTGGCATATTGGAAAGGCTCTGTCATTCTAAGTAGGCAAAACTGGGCTAGAGAGGTCAGTAGTGTGACTCAATATATGGGAACCCAGAGCCCATTTGGCATTCTGAAGTCTCTGAGAGAGTAAACATTTCCCAATCTTTCCCCTTAAAATAGTGCTAAAAAATGGATCAAACTCATCCTGTTTGCAGGTGATGCAGTAAAGCACCAATGGGTGTCAACAGTATTTGATAAAGACATGAAAGAAACATTTATGATGTCAAGGCTGCGTTCACACCTTTGCCTCTCCCAGATGTATACTCAAAGTTAGTACATCACAATAATCTCGCTGGTCCTATTCAGGCACCATGTCTGAATATGGAATATAAACATTTGTAGGGGCTGCCAGGAAGAGATCTCAGACATGCCAACCTACCTTCAATATCCCTTCATGTGCTAGCCAAAGGGGAATGGGCAATTCAAAGGCCACAAAATGCTTCCAATGAGTACTTTATAGAAAGTATAAAAATGCAGAGAAAACCCTGAAGCTGGTTAAATTTCCCTGTAAGTCAAGGTGAACCAGTGCATTATTGTTCCTTTGGAAAGCTGCCCAGTTTTCCTAAAATGCAACATGGAGCCAGGAAAATGCATTGCTTTAGAAAGTGACTTCAGATACGATAAAACTTGGCACTCAGAAATGGGTATGCTGAACATAAAAGTGTCGTGCAGCCGAGTTCATAGTATGTGAATAGTCACTGGGTCAGCAAGGGTATTTAAATAATGAGAACGCACTGTAAAGGGCACATATAAGACCTCTCCCTACAATCCATTCACTACATAAGAAATCTATATTTGCTTCTTTTTTGTTGTGCATCGTTGTCCATTTGCCCCTTGAGATTGCACTTCAAGATTGGATTGATGAAGAAAATTGTGTTCTGGGGTGATCACATTTTCTCAGCAAAGTATAATATGTTGTATCTTGGGAAACTGACACACACTAGGGGTTGTAAGAGTGACCTGGCTCTGGAGGGTTCAATGTATGTGTGAAGCAATTAGTATCTGTGCAACATTTATTTAAGAAACTTTTTTTTTTTCAGATGGAGTGCGCATGGTCCTTGCTGTACAACTTCAGTAAACTTCACTGAGCAAAGGCAGAAATACCACACCATTTCATGGTCCTTTTGTTTAGCAGGATCTAGGAACACAAGAAACTGCCTTAAGACAGGCCAATTGGTCAGTCTAGCTCAGTATTCTCTACAGTGGGTGGTAATGGCTCTCTGGGATGGAGTTTCTCTCAGCTCTACTGAGAGATGCTAGAGCAGGCATAGGCAAACTTGGCCCTCCAGATGTTTTGGGACTACAACTCCCATCATCCCTAGCTAACAGGACCAGTGGTCAGGGATGATGGGAATTGTAGTCTCAAAACATCTGGAGGGCCAAGTTTGCCTATGCCTGTGCTAGAAATTGAGGCTGGGACCTTCTGTATGCAAAGCAGATGCTCTTCCACTGTGCAAGAGACCCACTTGTGTGAGTAGTGCAATATATAACCTGGGAATTTGTATCTGGCAGCAGCAATTTCCTTGATTTATTCGGTACAGTTTGGTGGTCCCCTTATGAAAACTGTATTGTCTACTGTTATGTACTGAGTGAATAGGATCCAAACTGAAGCAGTCTGATTGGTCCTAGAACAATAGGATCCAAATTGCAGCAGTCTGATTAGTCCTAGAACAATAGGATTCAGAATGCAGCAGTCTGATTGGTCCTAGAACAATGCAGCAGTATGATTGGTTGGCAGGAACCACCCAATCCTGCTCCAGATAGAAGTGAATCCACAACCTGATTGGCTTACAGTCGAATTCCGGAATTAGCCAATCATGTGCAGCCCATTGTGTAAATAATGTATATAAAGCAGATACTGTGAGGGGACTTTCATTCATTCCTCCTCACCACTATGAGCTGAATAAAGAGCATGAAATCACTTTGCGACTCCGAGTACAGTGGTGCCCCGCAAGACGAAATTAATTCGTTCCGCAATTTTTGTCGTCTAGCGAATTTTTCGTCTTGCGAATCACAAAATCCCATAGGAATGCATTGAAAATCAATTAATGCGTTCCTATGGTCAAAAAAAGTCGAAACAAAGCCAAATTTGGTACAACAACAGTTTATTAACTGCTCTTTAAAGTCACACATACTGTAAAGAGCAGTTCAAAAATTGAAGGGAAAATAGATTAACTTTATAAACAAAACATGTCTTTGTTTTTAGACAAAGGAAACAAAGCCGCGAGACGTTTTCGTCTTGCGAAGCAAGCCCATAGGGAAATTTCGTCTTGCGAGGCAAATCGAAAACGGAAAAACCTTTCGTCTAGCGAGTTTTTTGTCTTGCGAGGCATTCGTCTTGCGAGGTACCACTGTATATTTCATCTACACTGCCTGGGATTTCTCCCAGCCCTACAAAGAGATGCAAGGGATTGAACCTTGAACCTCCTGCATGCAGAACATACTTTCCACTTCTGATCTATGACTCTTCCCCACATGTTCATGTGTTTTCTAGTTCTTTGGAAGGGGTTGACTTATCTTGTCCTGTCCGTCTAGCAAGCTTAAGAGAATGTGATAAACAGAACTTTATATTCTCCCTGCTTGCCTTATGTACAGATGAGATACTATGTTATAGTCACTGGAAAATGTGAGTGACTCTACAGAGAGGCCCTAAGTTCTATTCAACAGAGAGAGCTGCCATTTTTTTGCAGCAGCAGATGTTCTGTTCTTTATTATGCTGCTATTTCGCTATCTTGCTGCCATATAAAGGAGCAAGAAAAACAGGCTCTACTTAGGGACATCTATTGTTACAACATATATGCTGCAGCAAAGGCCATTAAAAAGAGATTTGCCCCCCTAATTGAATGGGGGGGGGATTACAACAGGAAGGCCATAACAAAACCTTAAACAAGGGGTTGTCTTTGCTCTTCCTGTTTTCTGCTTGTGATAAACTGAAAAACAAATTGGGCATTTGCTGTACTGTTTGATCAGATCCAATGTATTAAACATTTTTAAACAAGGAGGCACAAGAGGTTGCAGTGGAGTAGTGGGGACCCTGGTAGCCAAGCTAGAGATTAAATTGAGTGAAAAGGAAGGAGGAGCTCCAATTAACAGTGGGTGGAAGTCCTCATTTCTTAAAGTGGCACCATGGATGATTGGAGTCATAGAGGTTTCAAGTTCCTATGATTAATCTTCCCCATAGTTAATGGAAGTGCTCTAGTGCTAAATTCATGCACCAAAGGTTTTCTAGTTTGGGTCTTATTATGGACAGACATCTGTCTGATTGGTATAGATCAGCACACTATACACCTGACTAATTTCACTCTCATCCATTAAATATTTGCAACAATTGGGTATTTCCATATCCCTTCCCCACACTTTTGGGAGGCCATTTCACTCCACTTCCATTCATCTTCATTAACTTAAATTACTACAATAAAAGGAAAGTTATAGGAAAATCTCATTTGTACTAGACAGATTAAACTTGCATCAATTTAAATTTGCTGCAATAATCAGTTCCTTATGATGGTGCTGTACTCTGGGGCCTTCGGCAGGTTTAGGAATATTGTGAGTTGGGTCAGGAGAAAATGGTGGAGTTGGAAGGAAGTGCTGCTGACTAGACAATTTGGTATGTTGTTGATCCAAGTTTGAAATAATCAAAAAGATGGAAACTCTTGAAGAGATGAAGAGGACAGCTCAGATATATTGATGACACCTGACATTTGGAAGGTAGAGCAGGAGGGTGTAAATATAGAGTTGTCTGTGGCGAAATATATTCTTTATTATTCATTTTGATCCCTAGCTTGTCCTGCCCCATCTCAACCCTGCTTTAAAGGGAAAAAATGGGCATTAGGCTGCTGTCAGCAACAACTCAGCCCCACAGAAGCTCTTGAAGCTAGATCTTAAGAGTATCAGGTAGGGTTTCTGCTTTGTATGCTGGTATCACCTAATGCCAATCAAAGGAGTAAAGTACAATGAAACCAGCCAAACTATCAAGTGACAATCCTTGACAACAATAGTCATGTGGTACTCCATGACACCTGTGTAGACTTGCTCACACCTGTGTAGCATAAGAGAGTTCTGTTGCTCCTCTGAGAGAATACTATCACTTTGGACTCCAACTTGACAGGACAAGAGAGAGCACATCATTTACACTGCATAGATTGACAGCACAGATTGATTCAGATGTTATGGAAAAGTAGAGCTGTGTGTCATCAGCATACTGATGGCACCATGCTCCAAAACTCCTAATGATCACTCCCAGTGGCTTCATATAGGTGTTAAATAGCATTGGAGACAAAGTCATCCCCTGTGTAACCCCATAGCGCAGTTGCTAGGGTGTCGAAGAGCACTCCCCTAATGCTACTTTCTTGACTTGACCATGCTGTTACACCATCAACTTTACTATTTGATCCCTGACTGGCTGAGATCATACAACTCATGCAGCCAAGCTGGTGCCAACTGTACTGTTTTGCTTTCCTTTGGACTACACCAGCAAGGCCAACAGGGGGGTCTTGTTGTCTGGGCAGTCCAGGACTTCCATATAAACTGCACCCAGGCTTGTGTCCCAGAGAGATCACTGCGGTGCTGCTAAAACAGCAAAACCAACACAGGAGCTAGCCATAGGCGCCGACTCCATGGGGCTTGAGGGGGCCCGAGCCCCCTCAAAAATTCGTTTGGGGGGGCTCCGCCCCCCAATAATCTCCGGCGCCCCTCCAGCAGAGCGCCATCGCCGCCCCTCCCCAGCCCAAAATGCACAGGGTCGGGCTGCATGCCTCCTGCCCTCCCTCCCGAGCAAAAGCTCCACCCAATTTCCTTCGGAGCTGATTAATAGGCGCAGCACGCTCTCCCCATTCGCTCACGAGGAGGCGGCGCCACTTTATTTGCATATTCATGAGCTTATTTATTATTCATGAGCTTTCCCGGCCCCCCCCCCAATATTTTTTATAAGTCCGCGTCCCTGGAGCTAGCAGTTATAAGAGCAACCTGTTTGGCATAAAGTACAAGTGTCATGTTTGCCTTTGTTGGTGGCAGAGATCATTGTGTCTTCCTGGTGCCCCCAGTCAATAAGCTGCTGACCCACCACTGTCTGTCTACTTCAATGGGTGCTTGGAACTCAGAGTATCACTCGACAAGCAGACTGAACCACTGTACCAGGCAACAAAGAAAAGAAACAAATCTCCTTGTGCCTAGCAAGCTAGAATGTCAGAACCATGTCTGCTGGCTGTGAAGGTCAACAACTCATGGAAGACAGCTATCACAGAAAATATGTCTTTTTCATATTGGTCTCTACAACCAAAGCAGTTGCCCTAACTCTCCAATGGTTCAAGTTTACAGCCAATGGCACACTCTTCCATTGTTTCTCGAGACAGACAGATGCCAGCAACAAAATACAATGAAAAATAAGTACAGAAAACAACAACACTTGACTGGGGCTACAAATTGCAACAGAAATGCTGCAAATTATTATGGGAAACCAGTTTATATAGAACACCTTAAGTATTAACAATGCACTTTCCATAATGACAGTAGCCTGAATGGCTTTTGCAAAGTTACTATTCTTCATAGTATCTAAATTCACAGGTATAAAGAGTATGTTGAAACCCAGGCTGAGCCCCCTGAAAGAAGGCTTTAAATTAACAAATGTCCAATTTCATAATAGCAAGAACATCCAGGAAACCTACTAGTGTATTAAAACAGAAGGTCTTATTGACTAACGTAGAATCGATACTACATCATGAAATGGCAGATGTTAATATTATAGCTTTGTGTAAATATATGTACTTTTATTAATTTTACAAAAGAAACACTATTGCCTGTTTGAATATATCTGTTCTGATTCGTAACTGTATCTCTTCAAATGTTCTAATGCACACAGGCAAACACAAAGTTCAATAAAATGTATTTTGCTAGTTTGTACTGCTTTAATTGACATGTGTTTACATTTCTTTAAAAAGATAAAAACGGAAATATGCAAAAGTATTTATGTTGTAATCCTAAACACACTCTTATGGCAAAAAGCATCTGCGGCAATCAATGGGGCATACTTCTAAATAAATGTGTTTAGAGCTGAGATGTCAAACCATATGTAGAAGAACTGTAATGCGCCTTTCCTAAAAGGTGCCTGCAGTACTTCAGGCTAATGAATCAATCTTTAATAATATTAATGTCAAAATCTAATTTTAGAAGCAAGGTGGGAGTGCCTCTCTGGCTCATCCATTAGTATTTTTCCTTGCTGAATATTACTTAAGAACCTAGCAGTCACACAGCTGATGTGGGGTATTTAACAGCATTAGCACTGCCAAATTTCTCTAATTTCTTTTCAGTATAAATCTCCTTAAGTGTCGACATCTTAACACTTCAGAAGACTAAAGACCTTGCATCCTGAGACTTTAATGGAAAACATTAACAGGCAGCGTGATATCTTCTGTTGTTACTGCACCTTGTACATGACCTCAAGAGTAATTATATTATTATTTATTAAATTTGTATATTGCCCTTCATCTGAAGATCACAGGGCAGTTTACAACATAAAAATTAAAAATGAGAACTCGAAAAACGTAACAAAAAACAAACATACCAATAATCCACAATCACATTTAAAAGTCCATAGATAATTTAATAAGCCAAAGGTCTGGTTATAGAGAAACATTTTTACTTAGCACCTAAAGATATGTAATGAAGGTACCAGGCAAGCCTCCCAAGGGAGAGCATTCCACAAATAGGGAGCCACCACAGAAAAGGCCTGTTCTCACGTCACTGCCCTCCAGACTTCTCATGGAGGGGGCACATGAAAAAGGGCCTCAGATGAATGATTGCAGGGTCTGGGTCCGTTCATATGGAGACAGGCAGCCCTTGAGGTATTGTGGTCCTGAGGCTTTATAGGTCAAAACCAGCACTTTGAATTGGGCTCAGTTGATTGGCAACCAGTGCAGTCAGGCCAGGATCAGAGTTATATGCTCAAACCATCTTGCCCCACTGAACAAGCTGGCCCCTAAGTGCCTCAATCTTATCTGGAGTGAGCTTTGGTTTGTTGGCTCTCATCTAGACCATTACTGAGGCAAGACAATGTCTCATCCATTGCCACACCTGCAGATATAATGGAGAATTAGAGCTGTGTGTCATCAGCATATTGCCGACAACTTACTTCAAAACTCCAGATGACCTCACTCAGCGGTTTCATGTAGATGTTAAACAACATAGGGGATAAAACTCAACCCTGATGAAACCCACATTGAAGGCTCCACAGGGCCAAAAATATTACTCTCTGGAAATGACCATCCAAGTAGGACTGGAACTACTGCAAAGGGGTGCAACCCCCCCCCCCTACAACTTGGACTGCCAGAAGGATACAATGGTTGATGATATTGAATGCTGCTGAGAGGCTGAGGAAAAAAATTATCAGGGACACATTTCCCCTGTTTCTCTCCTGACAGAGGTCATCATACAGGGCAAACAAAGCAGTTTCTGTGCCAAAACTGGGCCTAGAATATTTTATATCAGACAAGTTTCTATTAACTAATGTTTAGATTACCCAACCACTTTCGCAGCAGCCAATTCCATGGGTTTTCCCATAGAACAGTCACCTCTTCTGTTCCTGAGGTGCTGGAACTCTGCAGATTCCCTGAAACTTCACGATTCCTTTAGCTTCACTCAGGTGACTGTGAAATTAGTGTACCCTTGGTGTAAGCACCACACAGAGAGCAACTCTTGGCATATTACTACTACTGCTACTATTTATTAGATTTCTCACTCACCCTTCACTATGAGGCCCCAGGTAGGACACAACAAATAAAAAATACAATATTTTTAAAAAATATTGAAACATATCTCAGGTGTCGAAGACCAGGTTATAGAGATGCATCTTCGGCATCTGATGATAACAGTCTTTCATTTATTGGGGGCTTAAGTTATTTAAGGTTTTAAACACTAATGTGAATTAGGCTCAGAGATCTCACAGGGTTGTTGTGAAGAGAAATGGCATATCGCTCGACCACAGCCATAAGACATGTTACAAATAGCAGCAGAACCATCCATAAGGAAATATAGTAGTCTTTTAAGCTAGCTTCTTTTACCAGCACTGTGTGGGGAATTTTTAATTTTATGATTTGCTATTTAACAAGATGCAGAGAGTTTGCACATGGTTAGCCAATAGTTTAGTACTTTACATAAATGCTTTACAAATGGTGACAGTAATTACAATTCCAGCAAATGGTTATTATCTGTCTCTTTGAAATTTTCCAGACTAAATAGAAATTTCATGCATACTGAGTACATCTGCACTAGTTCAATTCTCTCTTTCCTCCCCCCCTCAAAAATGCTTTATAAGGTAAGAATAATATTAATTTCAAATTACTATTCAAATATTATATGCACCCATTCATCACAAGTTGCATTTTAAAGGAAGTGAGCTTGCACTGTAAGCACATTCAGTGTTTGCATAATCCCTTGGAGAAATTTATCCCACCAATTTGTTATTTGCATATTTCTTACAAACCTTCATTTGATGTAATCTGTGCATTGATTTCCCCCCCTGAAACATGTCTATGTATTCATTTGCACACATTTTAATGTTTATCTTTGCCAATAAGCACTTTTTATCGCTTGCAATATTTTTCTTTACACATTTTGCAAAATAAGTCTTGCTACCGAGCTGCAGTTTATAAAAGTAAGTCGCCACGAGTACAAAGTACTACACAAGTTTTTGTTGAAAAACAAAAAATAAAAATGGCATGGCAAGTTTGCTAACCCACTTTAAAGGAATGATGGGGCTGTGAAGCTCAGATGACTGCATTCTGTGTACTAAAACACACCGACTCTTTCACTCCTATGTGAGCTGAGATGACTCATCTTTAGCATCCAATGTGGCATCTCCCACTAGACCCATCTCAGTTATGCATCAAGTGCAGGACTGAAAAACAGGCATGCCTCCATTCGAGGGGGCTGCCAGGAGAGAAAATGTTGTAGTGGGGGATGCTAAGTTGTCACCATTGTGGAAGTAAGATTCAACTGCCAAATCCAGTTAGCTTTTATGCATGGAATGTTTCAGGTGTCATCTGTCCCTTTGCCCTAGGTAGCAAAATGTCTTGGGCCATGTAAGAATGGCAGAGGACAGGAAAATCTGGGCTCCCAGATTTTTGGGTAGTTTTCTTAGCTTTGACCTTGAGAGAATGAACCAGACATCCCACAGGTCCCTGGCTGCAAGTCCCCGATTCTCATTTCCCTGCCTTGTTGTGCTGTACCTTGCCTGAACTCCCTGCGATAATGACCTTGGGCTGTTGCCTGACTTTGTCTCAGGGTCACATTTGGATCTAGACCAATTCTGTTTCTTGACCTTGGTTTGTTTGGACTGTGCTGCATCTGCCACCCTGCCCTCATCAGAGAGTATTTTTTGTGAAGGCTCACATTCTTCTGTAACTGGGATACAAGCCCCGGAGGGCTTCTCCTGGAGCATGGGCAGGAAAACTAAAAGTCTCAGCCCTTTTGCTGGGTTCTGGTTACAGATAAATTGTAGGTTCTGCCAAGGAAGTAGTGGTGTCTAGGCCAGGCGTAAAATGCCTTTGTTAGTAGGAAGGGATTTATAGATCAATGACATTTTATTTGAGAGGTGTGGGCTACTTGATTGTTTTTCCTCTTATCTGCAAGGCTGTTGTAAAAAGACACAGGCTTTGGGGTAGATTATATGAGTTTTCCATCCTCACATTCATTATTATTTTTTTATGATGTGCAATAAAAATATTCTAGCTGTTTCTGGCAACCAACCAAAACGTCGTAACAGTATAGTTTCCTGATTGTGTGCTTTTTCTGTGGCTAACAGCTCATCTTTAAACTATGCTGCAAACTCAATTTGTTTATCGTGCATGCCATAAAGAAACAGCATAAAATGCAATACAAGTTTTTAAAGAGACCAAGGGTGGGGTCCACAAAAAACCGTGCAGGCAGGTATCTGAAATTCTGCAAAATCCAGGCATCTTGAGTTTCTGTGCAACAACTACTACCACTACGAGCCCACAGAGCAGCTGGAGTTAGGTGCCTTTTGTGGGAGCCACAGATATGCAGCTCATTGCTGGCATGTAGACTAGAATAACAGAACACTGGAGTTGGAGGGGACCCAAGGGTCATCTAGTCTAACCCCCTGCAGTGCAGGAATCTCAAGTAAAGCATCCATAACAGATGGTCATCCAACCTCTGCTTAAAAAAACTCCATCACTTCCTGAGGGAGGTGCACTTACTAGGGATGTTCCCAAAATTTTTATCATCATTAGAATGGAATGCTAATGATGATAAAAAGATGGGGGACACCTGGCTTGAGAGCAGTACATGTGAAAAGGATCTAGGAGTCTTGGTTGACCACAAACTTGACATGAGCCAACAGTGTGACGCGGCAGCTAAAAAAGCCAATGCAATTCTGGGCCTCATCAATAGGAGTATAGCATCTAGATCAAGGGAAGTAATAGTGCCACTGTATTCTGCTCTGGTCAGACCTCACCTGGAGTACTGTGTCCAGTTCTGGGCACCACAATTCAAGAAGGACACTGACAAACTGGAACGTGTCCAGAGGAGGGCAACCAAAATGGTCAAAGGCCTGGAAACGATGCCTTATGAGGAACGGCTAAGGGAGCTGGGCATGTTTAGCCTGGAGAAGAGGAGGTTAAGGGGTAATATGATAGCCATGTTCAAATATATAAAAGGATGTCACATAGAGGAGGGAGAAAGGTTGTTTTCTGCTGCTCCAGAGAAGCGGACACGGAGCAATGGATCCAAACTACAAGAAAGAAGTTTCCACCTAAACATTAGGAAGAACTTCCTGACAGTAAGAGCTGTTTGACAGTGGAATTTGCTGCCAAGGAGTGTGGTGGAGTCTCCTACTTTGGAGGTCTTTAAGCAGAGGCTTGACAACCATATGTCAGGAGTGCTCTGATGGTGTTTCCTGCTTGGCAGGGGGTTGAACTCGATGGCCCTTGTGGTCTCTTCCAACTCTATGATTCTATGATTCTATGATTCTATGAATGCAGGGAAAAGCAAACACATGTTAATGTTGGGATACTGCCAGGGAGACAAAGTCCATCATGGCCCCCAAGCCGGCTGCCAGGCGATCCATCGATCTCCCGTAGATACAGTATCAGCAATTAGCAACACGAGCTTCCAGAAATAGCTTGCCACATTCCAGAGCTCATGCACACTCTATCAGCAGATAATGCACAGCAAAAGTTGCACTCAGGAGAGCATTATTTACAAGTTTTATTCAGCGTTGATCAGAACAAAAAAAAAAAAAAAATGACTGCCTGCTTCAGTGTCTCCAGACACAGAGAGAGCGAAAACAAAAGACACAACAGAAACATCATGTGAAACAGGACTCACAAAGCCTGCTCCCTTTTAAGGTGGAACGGAAATATCCTAACAGTTAACAATAAAGGAGTGGGATGAAGATAGGCCTAAGATCAACTAAAATGGCAGCACTGCAACAGTGGCAGAGCTAGCTGCACCGGCACCTGGCGTGGTGGGGGCAGGGCTAGGTGCCCGTGGGGGCCAGGTGAGCATCGCAGGGGTGCACCACCTGTGTTGAGCATCCCAGGGGGGCGGCGCAGTGATGTCACCCCCCTCAGGGACGACACCCCGGGTGGATCACACCCACCGCACTCACCTTCCTCCGCCAGTGCATTGCAAGGAACTCAGGTATAACTGGGTTTGGTCAGACTTGAGCTGCTTTTGTTGGTGCCAAGGAAAAGAAGGGAATAGTACAGCGCAACAGTTTGTGGTCAGTGTCCTAACGTTCAAAGCATCAAAGATTCTGGTCTGAGGCCACATACTTCAGATAATTTCAACAGCTGTTATCTCAAGTATAAGAACATGGGGCCAGCTCAAGACATTTTACCACCTCGAGCAAAGGACCAGATGGTGATCTCCCTACTTCATGTGATTTCTAAATGACTGGGCCAACAGTGACATCTTAGTTCAACAATGCATCCTCCATTGCACCTGAGGTCCGCAGGCTACCTTACAGAGTGTAGAGCAGATACGCAGCACTGTCCTCCAACACCTTGCTGCCATTTCCTCTCCCCCCCCCACCAACCATTTGCTTCCTAAGATGGCCATTTCGCCTATCTCTGACAAATAATAAAGCCAGCCTTACAGATATAAGCAGCAGATCATGCTCGTAAAACAATGAACATGGACTATTATAGGATGAGGTTCATTTCACTTGTTCACACAAGAGTAATGGCTTAAAATTACCATTCATACCAATGTTTGTTATGGTGATGCCCACTAATCGCAACGCAAAGCTGAACACCACAGAAGTGTATTGAGAAGCCTGGTACTGAAATTACTGGGATAAAACATCTTTCTGTTAAAATTAAAAGCTAAATCCCCATTGACCTCATCACAGACAGCTTTCTCACAACGTACTATGCAAAATAGACTTAAATATTCATGTACTGAAAAACAATGTGAAAACAAAACCTTACTTGGCTGGTGAAAATAAATCCACACAATAATAGCAATTTTTGGCATGTTGATGCCATGAATCTGTAAAAAGTTAGCCTTCTGAAAAGTGATAAACAGAGCTTTACACAAAATTAGCACTTCATAGCTCATGAGCTATACATATTGCTCAATAACTGATCTGCTTTGTTTGCATGTGGGGTTGGGCAGAGTATTCCCCCCTGCCTGTGATTGGTTTAGAAATTCTGATATCACAGAAGGCATAGGCAGGTCAGGGAGATCTTTTTTTTTGCGAGGGTGGGGGCAACCATAGAATTCTAAGGGCCATGGAAGTATTTGCTGTTGGGAAGCCATTACCTCCATGTACTTTGGGTGGGTTCTCCTGGATCCATGCAGCAAACAGTTATTATCCACAGAGAAGAAGCCCAAAGGTCTATTTTCAAGAGTGAAGATCCAGAACATGGAAAGCAAAATACAGGCTGTGGGTTTGGGTTTTTTTTTTTTTTTTTTTTGCCTTCCTGTGAATCAATTGGCTTCAATTCGGCTACTTCCAGCTTACAAATTAAATGATTTATCAATATCTGATATAACCCTCCTTATCTGCCAACTGAGAAGAGCAGTTCTATGAAAAGGGGGCTAAACTTCTCCCTTTTTTTGAGAGTGCTTAATGGTTTTTTAAGGAACTAATTGGAAGGAAATTAAGGATCAATTATTACTTGTGTATGCTTCCAAGAACATCATTGCTTACCATTCATGCCACAAAGTTATTGTATCACTGAAAACACCTGGACAAAACTTCAAATACACACTTAAGATGGAAGACCTGCAAGAAATAATACCCTACACTGTTCAAAAGTTGAAATTTCTATTACATTTACAGTTCTCACAGTTGAAAGCATTCTATATTCATTTGTTTTTAAAGCCCAAATCTAGGGGTACACATTTCATTCTGCGTAGAAAAGCTAACCAGGTAATATTTGCTTGGTTCTTTTTTTTTTAACCCCACAACCCACCCTTCCCCCATGTGCCTTGATCAAGAAAAATATGCTTCACTTTCAGGAAGCACAACATCAGGAAACGGGAATTTATTTACCTGAAATGAAAAACAGATTGTAGACTTCAGGGATATATCCATTTGGAAGATGAACAAACTGTAGAGTTGACACTGGGCACTTGGGTATAACAAAGAAAGAATTTATCTTCAGTTTTGAGATGTAATTCAATCAAAGTGTCTTCCCTGCAGGCTTTTTTATGTCCCCGCATGATTCCCACATGATTTCAGTTTTATTGGCCAACAGGAACAAACTCAGGAAACAGCAACAAAATAGTTCAGAGGACTGGGGCAAATGAACAGTGAAGACGCGCCGGTGTTACATGTCTCAAATCAATTACGATGGAATTGAATTCTGAAGGTCCAGTCAGATGAAAGCAGTTTCAGCTTTCAAGACTGGAGACTCATAGACCCACCCTAACTATGTTAATTGGGGATTTGTTTACAACAAAGGCAGTGGTGTAGCGGTAAATATTGACACACAGGAACTTACCATGGCAGCCTCATCCCCAGAGCTACATCTCAAAGGAGATTCAAAAGATGCAAGGAGCTGTGCTATTCCACTGACATATTTTCGTATCAGCTGACAATGAGAGACTTGTAAGTTGGGGTTGTGGCCAACTTAGAGTAAACCCAATGAAAATACTTAATATTGTCTATTAACTTCAGTGGTGCAGGTTCAATTTTCCACCCTTCAACATCTCTGATGCTCCATCAAATTGGCTAACAGAATGCTGGGGGGTTAAGACAGATGTAATTTCCCCACAGGTTTTGTTTTACCTTTTAAGAATGATAGTTTTAGTTTGCCTTTTAGCTTTAAGATAAACTTGCCATGACAATGATCTTCTATGAATTTTGAACTTGACAGCCACCTAAGCAAAATTAAATCTTTCTGAATTAAAAATAACTCTGAAAAGTATGGCGGCGGCATTATTCTGAACAGTTCATTTTACTGCCGTGAAGGAATGTTGATCTAAACTGAAATGTTTCCATTTCTCAATATAGTACCAGAATTTTCATCGCAAGTTTTCATTTTCCCATGACAAACCACTGATGGCAATATTTTTCCAAGCAGAAAATAGAAGGCTTTTTGTTGCGACTTCTGCAAAATAATTCAATGGACTCAGTGATAATTGATTCATGCCAAGAGGGAATTTGGCTGTTTATGGTTTGTTAGATTATTTTAATATTGAGTTTGAATTTCACATCGTTTGCTTATTGACTTCTATTAAATTTCTATGCCTCATTGGTACTGTTCCTTACTGTTCTATACAAAGCTCTATGAGAAAGTAACTTTTTTATTCTGCAAATGTATGTAGGCTGGCAGGGGGGTAGAATCCAGGACTCAGAAATGAGCAAGCATCCATTTATAAAGCTTACAAGCTACTGTTTTAAAATACTAAAATCATCTAGTGTGGTGTAGTGGTTAAGAGCGGTAGTCTCCTAATCTGGGGAACCAGGTTCGCGTCTCCACTCCTCCACATGCAGCTGCTGGGTGACCTTGGGCTAGTCACACTTCTTTGAAGTCTCTCAGCCTCACTCACCTCACAGAGTGTTTGTTGTGGGGGTGGAAGGGAAAGGAGAATGTTAGCCGCTTTGAGACTCCTGAAGGGGAGTGAAAGGCGGGATATCAAATCCAAACTCTTCTTCTTCTTCTATCACTATAGTTATGTACCTAGTACTGTATACTGTATAACATTTGCTGCAGTGATGAAAATCTATCTTTAAAACATGTTGATTATTAATCCTCCCTATATTTCCTGCCTTTTTCTATCACAGAACCCAAGATGGTAAACATGTGTTTCTCAGGCAGCAACCCATCCAGGCACTGACCAAAGCCAAAACTGCTTACTTTCAGCAAAATGGCAGCCTTGTGTTCAAGAGCCCGTGTTCCACATATTCATATCTGTGTGGGCAACAGCTGCCATGGGAAGCCAGAGCTGGAGATGCCACAGGACCAGCAAGGTGCCAGCAACAGTTGAAGCAACTAATACTTCTAGAGCAGGGTTGGGGAACCTGTAGTCCTCCAACTGTGGATGTGTCATTCATCAGCCTCAGTCAGCACTGACAATGGTCAGGGATGATTGGAGTTGTAGTCCAGTGATAGCCAAACTCAGCCCTCCAGCTGTTTTGGGACTATAATTCCCATCATCCCTGACCACTGGCCCTGTCAGCTAGGGATGATGGGAGTTGTAGTCCCAAAACAGCTGGAGGGCCAAGTTTGGCCATCACTGTTTTAGTCCAATAACATCTGGAGACATCTGCTGGTATGCACTATTATTGTAGTGTACAAGGATCAAACCATTGTATATGAACTCAGACATCTCTCACGTGTGTGATGTGAGGACACCTTCCTGCAAGATGGATTCTCCACCTCATGATACAAGCATAGTGACTCAGACCTGACAGAGCACTCTGAAGCCTGGGTGCTACCAAGTAATAGATATGTCTACTGGATTCATGTGGGATGCTGTGGTAGTAGCTGTTGCCACTGCTTGTGCTGTAACATCTACAGCAGGGGGCAGGATTGAGAAGTTAGACTGTAAGCCAAGCCCATGCAGCTTGTCTAAGGCCTGGGGTGATAGAATCTTGTTAGAATAAGGTACAAGGTTAGGCTAAAGACTTTCCGGGTCATGTGGCCAGCATGACTAAACCACTTCTGGCCACAATAGAACACCATGACAGAAACCAGAGCCGTTTACCTTTCCGCCACTGCGGTACCTATTTATCTACTTGCACTGGTGTGCTTTCAAACTGCTAGGTTGGCAGGAGCTGGGACAGAGCAACGGGAGCTCACTCCATTGCTGGGATTCGAACTGCTGACCTTCTGATCAGCAAACCCAAGTGCCTCAGTGGTTTAGACCACAGCACCACCCACACCCACTTTTTAGTATAAAGTTATAAACTCAAACAAAGAAGCAGTTTGTCCCTAGTAGGCCCCTTCCCCAACTACCTTAGCTCTCCGCAAGGGTACCTAACTGCCCCCTCTTCTGAACGGGCCTACTGCAAGCTGTCTATGTAAAGCCCTGCCCTGTTATGCCTGTTCAGTCAAGAAACAGAGTGCATTGCGCAAGTTAGATTTTGGTATCAGCCACAATAGTGTAACATAGGTCTGGGCAAATCTGTCCATTTTGGTTTAATTCAGTTTCTCATTTCCCCAATCTCAAGTTCAATACTCCACATTTCTCCATTGTCAGAAATTTAGTGCATGATTTCTCTAAAATCCACATTTTTATTCCTCCAAATATAAAGCTATCTGGTCTACTGCTTTTGCTAATATGCACATTTTTCTTCACCCTTTCCCCCAATATAAATTTTTGTATGCATTACTTGGGTGGAGAACTACATTGCAAAATTCAGAAAAGTGTGAATTCTGAAGCATAGCTGCGTTTTAGCTCATGCATAGTTTTGTAAAACACAAATTAGGTAGTTTCACGTTGAAAGGCTAACCAAACCAAATTTACCTCCCATCCCTAGCATGGCATCCCTTCGTTAATGCTGCAATGGACTCGGTACGATACGCCGTTTTGTCATTTTATTTCTGTCATTTCCTTCCCCGCTTTCATTTGTGCGCCATCCTCAGCAGCTCTGCTAAGCCATTTGATTTCCCATAAACTGTGAAGAAAGTCAGCCCACTGTGTTGATAATGGGTCTTGATTAAGCTGTAGCTGGGACAGACAGTAATCCTTCCATGCAAGAACCTAAGGCACCAAATAAGTTGGATGTCAAGGACGTTTTAAGCTAAAGTAGGCCATTAAGCTCTTCCTGAACAGAATGAACCATTTACAGTGGTACAACACTGAAATCATTTGTAAGGATTGTAAAGATGGAATCGGAAACAAAACACCTCATGAAACACAGGATACCGGGGGAGGGGGGGGAGAGGCTGCACTTTCAGAATGATGTGAGATGTGAAGAATTCAGATGACAGGAGCAGAGAGGGAAAATATTGAGAAAATTCAGTAATATGGTAATCTGCTAGGAGGTGGGAGACCTGTGGAGATGAAGATCTAGTACCCCTGGCATGTTGCCAGCAGACGTTCTACCCTTGGAATATTGATGAAATAATCATCGCTTAAAAAATAATATCACCAGCTGTACAATTACATATTTAGATACACGGAAGCTTTAGCGCAACCTGAGAATGCGACACATGGGGCAGGAAGACTGATTAAGATGGCAATTTATACAGCACATTGGTGTTGAGCAGCAGCATAGAAATGTTAGCAGATAAGAACATAATGAGGGCTAAAAGGTTCTTGACATGTGAAAACGGCGCCTAGTGATAGCATTTGTGCTCAATGAGAGAAATACATTAGTTCTGAAGAGCTGTTGAGATGTGATAGAAATCAAGCAGGGAGATGTCATTAAAATATATATTAAATCATCTGCCTATCAGTGCAGAGGGGGAAATAATATATACTTATAGCAAGCTCACTCTCTGAATGTAAGTCCTTCTGGAGATGAAATAGCACCACATGTATGCACAGGAAGTAAGTCAGGTGAGGGGTTGCAGTAATACATTTTTAAAAACTCTAATGGCGAAGAAAACACAAAACCACAAAGTAAGGGTTAAACATACTCAATTAGCACAGACTGCTGCAGGGACAGGACAGAAAACTGGGAAAGGGAGTGAAAGGCAATATCCTGAAAAAGGGCTTGGCTTGTAGGGTTGAATCCTGTAGAGGAGCTCTTCACACTACGCAGGTGCCACTTCTTTCCTTCTTGGCAATTACATGCATGCAAGGCAGCTTTTAATCCTTGTTTTTATTTATAGATAAAAACGATTCATCTAGTCCCCACATTTCTGACTTGTAACTATGATTTAATAAGAAAGGAGGGGGAAAGTCCTAGAGTGTGCAGAATCCCCAGAGCAGATGTCACTACACTTTTCTTTCTGACTCCCTTGAAAATCGTCAGATCTTCCAGCTTGACAAAGAACTCCAAACGAACTACAACATTTCATTTTAGCTGAAACCAATGGCTGGGTAGTAAAACGTCATTAGCGGGTCCGTTTGTCTTTTGTCTAAAGTGAAGCAGCCACACAACAGGGAAAGGAAGCAGTGGCAATTGTCCTGGTAGGTAGGATTGCAGGGGCTGCTCGCTTCCCGCTAGGCCTGGCTGGCTGACCAGACTCAACAGCAGCCGCTAGGATTACGAGACCAGGCTATATGGAAAGAGGGCCTCGTATAGGCCTCCGCCTCAAGTCTTGCAAAATGTCACGTGAGGTTTCCTGAGAGCTAGTGCCATCTTTGACACAGGTTCGGTGAAGTCCTGTGGGACTTGGGCTAAGCCACACAAAGCTTCTCTGCAGCATGTGCAGTTGCATGTTGAGCTCCCCAAGCCACCCCAATAAAAACACAATTCATGCAGAATCTTAGTTTAAGGTTTTTTGGCATAATTTTGGCCACAACTATATTAAAATACAAAAAATGTGAGTGGTTGCTTAGGCATTGGTTGCGACTATCGGACCCCGCAAGGGGACAGACTTACATTTGCATGTCCAAGATAGTCAGAAAGGGAAAACATTTTGGGGTGAAAGATGGAGCTGGGAACCATGCCCTCACCTCTCCCCAAATGCTCCCAGGGGCTCTTGCGTGGCCCTAGCCCCTTGACAGGGGTTCGGACAAAAGCATGGCAAGGCCCTGGGTTCCTTTAATGGAATACCTTTGCAGCAGCAGCATTGGAGGGGCAGGCACAGCCAATCCATGCCCCTCCACCAACCAATTCATAAAACCAATGCCTAACTGCAACCTTACAAGTTGTGACGATTTGCTACGCAGTAGGCAAAAACCAAATGGCTCCAGCCAATCAGCCAAATGGTCAAAATTCCTACCAGGCCCCTGCCCCAAAAGCAGATGACCCCATGACAGGCATAGCAAGGTCAATGCGAACAACCCTAAATATAGGGAGGGTTGGTGGGTGATCCGATGCATGCAGCGAAAAGAGGAAGCTCAACGCTGCACACAGGGAATATAAAGCTAATAGGCTGTCAATCACAAAATGGCAACACCAAATTCTCCCCAATGACAAGAGAAGCCCAATCGCAATGGTGGCCGCCAAGCAAAAGTGGGATGTCTTGTTAGACCCCACCGCAACACGTGCTCTCCATGAAGGAAAACACACTTAAGTAGCTGGTGGAAAAGTGATGGGACTCAGGATGGCAGAATGGAGTGACAGCGGCAGCAGTTCCGCCGCTTTACCTCAGGTGGCGAAAGGAGGCACATTTCACAGAGAGCGAAAATATCCAGGAAATGGGGCCCCAGATTTGGCTCAGCAGGACTATTACCAAACATTTAAATAGCTATTTACTGCCTAGAAAGCCTGACAAATTGTGGAATACTTGAGAATGTGTTTAGCTCTGCTAGGTGGATCTGTACTGAATACGCTCATGTGGGTCTGTAGATGTAATTAAATACATTGTGCTTAAATATTTAAATGGGTTTTTAAAGAGCTAATAATAGCTTTTGCTATAAAAAATGCTTATTTGCAATTATACTAAACAAAACACTGGATTATTTCTTTTAAAAAACCCAACTTTTAATGGAAGAGTTTAAGGAAAGCAGTTAATAATACATTGAAGTTTCGTGGTTTTTAGAAAAATGCTCAGTAGGTGGAGTTTGCCAGAAGCATGAACATTTGCTGACCTGTCCATTAATTTTGGAACCAGTTTGATGGTAAAACTGGATTTGTGGGCCACTGATTAAGAGGCTGTCAGTGAATCAACCTTGCTGGTCCCACTTTGACCCTGGAGATGTGAACATGAAAACAATGCCCTCGAGAATGTACCTAGTGCTTTCCATTACCACTGCATTACTGAAGCTAGCCTTAAAACATTAGGATGCTGGGTTTCTAGGAAAATGGCTATTTCTTCCAGGTTGCACTTCTCTCCTCTCATTTCAAATGTTTATGAAGCTTCTGGTTGTGGTTCACACAAAAGATTTCTGTCACTACGGTGAATAGGAGGTCGAAGACTCTCCTGCATGTGTGTAAAATCAAGGAAGATGAAGAATGCAGTAATGAATGGTGAAAATAAAAAAATTCCTTCCAGTAGCACCTTAAAGACCAACTAAGTTAGTTCTTGGTATGAGCTTTCGTGTGCATGCACACTTCTTCAGATACACTGAAACAGAAGTTGCCAGACCCTTCTATATAGTGAGAAGGTGGGGAGGGGTATTACTCAGAAGAGTGGTGGGAATGGGAGATTGGCAGATAGCTGAGATGAGCCTATCTGCCAATCTCCCATTCCCACCACCCTTCTGAGTAATACCCCTCCCCACCTTCTCACTATATAGAAGGATCTGGCAACTTCTGTTTCAGTGTATCTGAAGAAGTGTGCATGCACACGAAAGCTCATACCAAGAACTAACTTAGTTGGTCTTTAAGGTGCTACTGGAAGGAATTTTTTTATTTTGACTATGGCAGACCAACACGGCTACCTATCTGTAATAAATGGTGGCTATTCAAGACACCTGAGCTCTGGCAACTGCCCAGTCCAGCCCAACTCAATGATGACATCGGCCAGGACTGTGATAACCTGCATGGGTTGTGCTTTCCATACCAAACTAATTCCATTACAGAGTATATCTGCCTGGGTTTGCTTATTATTTTACAGTTTTGCTTGCGCGTCTTTAAGGTCTGAAAACATCTCCGGCAGCTCACTTTCTCTCTTGCTCATCCCACCATAAAATCAGGCACAAACTGTAGGCTAGCTCTGCCTGGGACAGGCTTGCAGCGCTGCCGTGGCCGGTGCACCACAACTGAGAAGGGCAGGCAGTAGCGTTGCCACGACTCTCCTCTCTCCACCCCAGGCTGCTCCCTGCTACGCCACTGGCAACGCCCTGTATTCATCCCTTTCCTTTACAGTGGTACCTCGGGTTAAGTACTTAAGTCGTTCCAGAGGTCCGTTCTTAACCTGAAACTGTTCTTAACCTGAAGCACCACTTTAGCTAATGGGGCCTCCTCCTGCTGCCGCATTGCCGAAGCCCAATTTCAGTTCTTATCCTGAAGCAAAGTTCTTAACCTGAAGCACTATTTCTGGGTTAGCGGAGTGTGTAACCTGAAACGTATGTAACCTGAAGCGTATGTAACCCGAGGTACCACTGTACTCTGAAAACTTGTCAATCCATGGTGGTGTCACCATGTAGACCAACGTGGTGGAACCAGGTGGCCAATTCCCTCTACCCAAAAAAGAGGGCAGCTAAGTAGCAGAAGCATAAAAGAGATGGTAAAAAATAAATTCCAGCTACCCAAAAGGAGGTACATCTATTGTCATTCAATGTGTTCCGTTGAACGCAATGCAGTACTCATTTCTTTCTATAATATGCTTGGAACATTTGCTCATTGACTACTAAATATTTTATCCACTGTAGAGAAAGCTACACATGATCCAAACAATGAAAGGAACTCATCCTCTTGATGCTTTAGCCCACGCTTCTTTAAATACTGGCTGTTATTTAAGGGGAAGTGTCTCCTATCACACTGAATTGCTTGGAGAAGCTTAATTGTAAGATACTCGAGGAATTATCACTTTCTGCTAACTGAAGATAGCATATGCACGTAATGAATCGTTCTCCATTTCCTCTTCCCCTCAACTTCTGGGCACTATTTACCCTGTCCCCATCCCACCCCCCAAATGAGGGGAATTTTGGAAGTGGAGGGCACACCATCTTGCCAAATCAGGTGAGACTGCTTACCTTAGGGGCAGCAATGGTGACAAGTCCTCCTCTTTTTATCTTTGTAATGCTGCTGCTTGTGAGGGGGGCAGGTAACTTCTCCCCTCCCCCATCACATTCCCTTCAACTCTTAAAGTCACAGTGATTGGAGCTTTTGCACTGTGATGCAGGTGCTTTCCTCCACTTCCAGTATCTGGAGCCATGACATTTGCTTAAAGAACCAGGAGAAGCTGGAACCAGCAGAGAGAGGAGAGGAAGCCCTCTATCACCCTTAAAGGCGCATGACTGCAAAAGCTTTTCATTCCCTGCAACTAAAATAAATGCCCCCTCCAAAACAAATCCAAGCAATTTGATTCCACCCCCCACATCTTTGTAAACAATTGACCTTCCTTTCCAGTTAACCCTATTCAGATGGCCATGGCAATTTTGGGGTGGCCAATCGCGAACAAACATTCTATGTGCTAGCACTGTCACACCAAATTCTGTATTAGATTAGGGTGGCTGCTAAGAGAGGGCAGACAGAAAGCTCAAACTGGTGCTAACAATATAAATGGAACAATTATTTTTTTTTTTAATAAAGTTTTATTGCTTTTTTCCAGGGTAAAAGAAAGGTATATCATCCATAGCACATCAAAAGCAGTTTTACAGAAAAGAAAAGAAGTTATAAAAGAAAAAAAAGAAAAGATTCACATTTTTCACATCCATTTTCATGATCGATCAGACTTCCCCACGTCCCCCATCCCCTGTTTTCTTTACAATAAAAATAAACAGCAAATTAATACCTTATTTCATATGTTTTTGTGTTTTCCTTTAGTTATATAGTCCACAATTTATACATTTCGAAATCTTAACTTAATTTTCAACATTTACCAAATTCAATACTGAAGCATGTTTTTCCAGAACATTTAGCAAATTCTCAACATTCATATAGCTTATAATATTTTTGTAAATAGTCCTTAAATTTCTTCCAGTCCTCTTCCACGGCGTCTTCTCCCAGGTCTCGGATTCTGGCTGTCATTTCAGCTAATTCCATATAGTCCATCAGCTGCAAATGCCATTCTTCCAGCGTGGGTAACTCCTGTGCCTTCCAGTGTTTAGCTATAAGAATTCTTGCTGCTGTGGTTGCATATAGAAAGAAAGTTCTATCTTTTTTTAACACTCTCTGGCCCACAATGCCCAGGAGGAAGGCCTCTGGTTTCTTGTGAAAGGTGTATTTAAACACCTTTTTCAACTCGTTATAGATCATTTCCCAGAAGGCCTTCACCCTCGGGCATGCCCACCAGAGGTGAAAAAAGGTTCCCTCAGCTTCCTTACATTTCCAACATTTATTGTCAGACAAATGATATATCTTTGCAAGTTTGACTGGGGTCATGTACCACCTGTATACCATTTTCATGATGTTTTCCTTTAAGGCAGTACATGCCGTAAATTTCATACCGGTGGTCCATAACCTTTCCCAGTCTTCAGACATAATGTTGTACCCGATGTCTTGTGCCCATTTTATCATAGCTGATTTAACTATCTCATCTTGAGTGTTCCACTTAAGCAGCAAATTATACATTCTTGAAAGCACTTTCGTCTTAGGTTCAAGTAATTCTGTCTCTAATTTTGATTTTTCCACCTGGAAACCAATTTTTTTGTCTTTTTTAAAAGTCTCTAAAATTTGGGCATAATGAAACCAATCTCGCACCTTTCCTTTCAGTTTTTCGAAACTCTGCAACCTCCAAGTGTCACCATCTCTTTCAATTATCTCACAATATTTCAACCAGCCAGTCTCCATATTACGAAATTTTACGGCCTTAGCCTCTACCGGTGATAACCACCTCGGAGTCTTACTTTCGAGTAAGTCTTTGTATTTAGTCCAGACAATAAGTAGAGCTTTCCTGACAATATGGTTTTTAAACAGTTTATGAGACTTTGCCTTGTCGTACCAGAGATATGCATGCCAACCAAAAGCATTGCTATGCCCTTCCAGATCTAGGACATCAGTGTTTTCTAACAAAAACCAATCTTTCAACCAGCAGAGGGATGCAGCTTCATAGTACAGTCTTAGGTCCGGCAGGGCAAACCCCCCTCTTTCCTTTGCATCTGTTAATATTTTAAATTTTATTCGGGGCTTTTTGCCCTGCCAGACAAACTTCGCAATGTCCCTCTGCCACTTTCCAAAGCATTCCACTCTGTCCACGATCTGAAGGGTTTGAAACAGAAACAACATTCTTGGCAATACATTCATTTTGACTGCAGCTATTCTGCCCGACAAGGTAAGTCTCAGTCTCGACCATGTTTCTAAATCCTTTTTGATTTCCGACCAACATTTTTCATAATTATCTTTAAACAAATTCAAATTTCTCCCAGTCAGGTTAACCCCCAGGTATTTCACTTTTGGAACAACATTTAATTCTGTTTCCTTCTGAAACCCATCTATTTCTGAAGGTGTCAAGTTTTTAGCCAAAACCTTGGTTTTTTGTTTGTTCAGCTTAAATCCCGCCACCCGACCAAATTCAGAAATTAGTTCTAAGGCTCTTTTTGTACTAGCTTCTGGCTCCTGTAATGTCAAAACCAGGTCATCTGCAAAGGCCTTCAATTTGTATTGTTTTTCCCCGACCTGTATTCCTTCCACCCGCTGGTCCTTCCTAATCATATTCAGCAACACCTCCAGGACAGAAATAAATAACAAGGGTGATAAGGGGCACCCCTGTCGTGTCCCTTTTTCAATTTTAAACTCCTCAGTCACCACGTTGTTTACTATCAATTTAGCTTTTTGCTCTGAATAGATTGCTTCAATACCATTTTGGAACGCCCTTCCCACTCCCATCCCTTCCAAATTTTTCTTCATAAATTTCCAAGATATGTTATCAAAGGCTTTCTCGGCATCTATAAATATCAAAGCTGCCTTCGTGTTCAGATTTGTCTGTAATAACTCCAAAACATCAATGATATTCCTAGTGTTGTCAGACATATGCCTGCCAGGGAGAAAGCCTGCTTGGTCTTTATGAATTACTTCATTCAAGACTTTTTTCAATCTGTTTGCCAAAATGTTAGCAAAAATTTTGTAATCCACATTTAGGAGTGAGATAGGGCGATAATTCCTGAGTTGAGTCTTTTCAGATTCCAATTTAGGAATCAAGGTGATGAATGCCTCTTTCCACGATTCGGGTGCCCCCTTTCCTTCCATAATTTGGTTACATACCTCCATTAATGGCTGAACCAAATATTCCTTCAATGTCTTGTAGTATTTGGAGGTAAGCCCATCTGGACCTGGAGATTTGCCTAGTTGCATGTTCTGAATGGCACTTTCAATCTCCTGTTGTGTTATTTTGTAATTCAGGGCTGTTTGCTTGTCTTGTGTTAATTTTTGGAGGCCATAACTTCCTAGAAAATTATCTATCTCAGTCTCCACTTGGGGTCCTTGAGTAAACAATTTTCTAAAATATCTCTGGAAGCACTTTCTAATATCTTCTGGTTTCTGAATACATTCTCCCTCAACCTCTAGATTGGTAACAAAGTTCAACTTTTGTCTCTTTTTCAGCTGCCATGCCAGCAGCTTCCCACATTTATTTGCCGATTCGAATGATCTTTGTTTCATTTGTTTAATTTTCCATTCAACTTCTTGATTTATCAATTTTGCATATTGTGCTTGATGGAATTTTATTTCTCTTAAAACTTCTTTTGATTTTGGGTTTAGTCTCAACTTTTTCTCGCCATCTCTTATCTTCTCCAAGATCTTATCCTTTTTACCATTCCAGAGTTTTTTCTTGATAGAGTTCTGCTGTATCAGAAATCCTCTCATCACAGCTTTACTTGCGTCCCAGATTGTTTTCTTTTCCACCAAAGTATTCAAATTTATTTCGAAGTAATCTTTCAGCGTTTTTTGGGCCTTCTTCACAATCTCCTGATCTCTAAACAAATAGTCATTCATTCTCCATCTGAAGGATCCAGCTGGTGCCAGTCTTAAATCTATTTTCAAGGCGTTGTGGTCAGAGCAAGTTTTAGGGCAGATCTCGACTTTTTTTGTCTTAGGTGCCAGTCCTCTAGATGTCCAAATCTGGTCGATTCTTGTCCACGAAAGATGGGCCTCAGAGAAAAAAGTTCCCTCTTTACCTAGAGGGTTCTTTGTTCTCCAGATGTCAATCAAGTCCATATTGTCTGTAAGTTCAAAAAAAGTCTTTGGGAGTCTGCCATCTTTGGTCAAGTTCTGATTTTGAGACTTATCCATATGTGTGGAGACAACTCCATTCATATCACCCATCAGGATGATGTTAGTATAGTCAATATAGTCCAACATTGTCTCATGTAGCTTCTTATAAAATTCCGATTTCCCATCGTTTGGTGCATAAATTCCTACAATCAAAAATTTCTCTCCTTGTGCTTGAATTTCAATCGCCAAAATTCTTCCTTGTTCATCTTTAAAGATCAATTTTGGTGCTAGAGTCTCCTTTGCATAAATCACTACTCCTCTTTTTTTTACCTTATCTGATGAGATAAATTCTTGGCCTAGTCTCTTGTTGATTAATACTCTCCTATGGAGCCTAGTCACATGCGTTTCTTGAAGGCAAATAATGTCTAATTGTTCTTTTCTCAAAATATGAAAAATCTTTTTCCTTCTTTCGGGAGAATTTGCGCCATTAATGTTCCAACTGAGAAGCTGTAGAGACATCTTGGACTAATTATTTACCTGCTGGGGTGTCTCCTTTTTCGTTTTTTTCTGGAGGTGGAACCGGATTCAATCCAGGCGGAGGAGGTGGCCAGGCACCTGCTATTCCTTTCCGAAGGTCTTCCCCGTGGTCGTTTAGGAACTTTTCTTGCTCCTCTGCTGTTCTGATTCTTACCCTCACCCCTTTCAAGGTAAAAGATAATCCTTGAGGGAATTCCCACCTGTATGGGATTGTGTTGTTTCTCAGTAAGCTTGCTAGGTCTTTATATGTGGCTCTTAAGTCCAGAAGTTGTTTTGGTATATCTCTAAAAATTTCTGCCTTTTTTCCCTGGATCACCAATGGATTTTTAAAATGCAAGCCGAGTATGGTTTCTTTTTCTTGCCTAGATCTGAAAATGATCAGGCAATCTCTTGGTTTATCCTTCCTAGCCACTCTTCCTAGTCTGAAAGCGGTGACAATTTTAAAATCTTTTTCCTCTGCCACACCCCAGAATTTGGATAATTCTGTTGTCAAAAATCCAATCAAATCCTCCTTTTCTGATTCTGGAATGTTTCTAATTCTGAGGTTATTTTCCCTATTTTTCAGCTCTGCAAGGGACAGGTACACTTGTTGTTCAGTCACCTGTCTACTCAGTGGTCTGACTTCGCCTCTTAATTCCTCTATCCTCTTTTTATTTTCGTCTGCTTTTGTATTTGCTTCCTGTGCCAGTTTCCGATTTTCTGTTGCAGTCTTTTCAATATTATCTATGGCCTGAGAGTTTTTAGAAACTTGGTCTGTCAATTTGTTAATTGAGGCTGTTACCTGGTCAAGTTTAGCAGCTTGTTCATCAAACCTAAGTGCTTGTTCATCCGCTTTCTTGTTCAGTGCTGCCAACTGCTCCAATATTTCTTTAGATACGGAGTCTATCCCTCCAGCAGCCATCTCTCCAAAAGTAGGCTGTATAGCTTGTCCTTCCTGCAGGCCTGTCACGATTGGGACAGATGATCTGCGTGGCTGCACAGGCAGAGTTAATTGCAAAAGTTCAGTTTGTTTTGCTTTTTTTCTTTCTGCAGCCCTTGTTTTTGCTGTGCCACTCATTCCACAGCTGTCCCAGTATCAAGGTCAAATTGTAAATCCCATGGGAAAATTAATTCCAGAAAAAATAAACATCCGGGCAGGAAAATTCCAAGACTAGTAGCAGTTCTCAAATACTATTAAATCCACAATCCAGCAGGGGGAGCTCCCTAAAAATTAGGGAGAAGGATAGGAAATTTCCACCAAAAGTTCCCTTTACACACAAAAGAAAAATATTATCCAAAACAAGGGGGGGGAGCCCCTCTCCTTGAGCTTAAACTGCAGAGAATAAAAGTTCTTTACCAAGGTGCTTGCAACAGTTCCTTTTCCCGGTTACAAAGTAGCCCAATGTTACTTCTAACTTTGTCTACAGTTACTGCAGACCGATGTTACTTGTATCCAGTCAGACCGAGAACAGGGTTTCAAAAATTTGTAATCCACAAGGTAAAAGAAAGAGGAACATAAAATTGTCACTTATAAAACTGTTATGTCCTTTCTTTAACTTTTAATCAATCAAGGTCGAATTTGCAGATAAATTCCAACTCTTTTAAGATTCCTTTCAGCGCTTCAGCTTTAAAGGGGCTTTGCTCAATACTTTAAACAGAGCCGGGAGACTGACTTCCTTTTTAGCGTCTCCCGCTTTCAGCCAAATTTCTCCAAATTTAGTTCGTACAAAGCTTCAAATTTCCTACTCACGAGTAAGTTGTTTCAGTTCGATTGTTGAAGGAAGAAAGGTCAGCGCTGATCAGCAGCAGCCGCGCGGCTTCACTTCCGCGGAAAGAGCGATGGATCCACAGCACCGCTACCCCCTTCACGTTCCGAAACCCCTTACGGGGTCCCTTCTGCGTTTCGGGGGTCGCTCCTGGTGCCCGCCGAATCCCACGGCCACTGGCTCACTCTACCAGTGGTTTTTCTTCATGGGTCGTCGCTGTGCCGCAGCGCACGACCCTTTTCCGCGGAGCCCCTCTTCAGCAACTGAAGAGGACCGCCATTGCTGAGCGCGCCGCCTCCGGAAGTTAAATGGAACAATTATTCTGGGTATGTCTCAAGCTGCGAAATGCACACATCCACACTATGGTACCAATTTAAATAGACCAAGGTTTACGGCATTATACAAAACTGACAATGGATTGAAATTGCTAGGATTCTGAAAAATCATACTACTGTAAAAGCAAAGGAGCCCTTTAATTAGATGACTCCCACTCTCTCTCTTAATTGCATCGGAATATGCAAAACAGATTTACAGCTAGCGACCTGAACACATAACACTACTTTAGAGTTAATTACAAAATACCATTATAATTTTTTCAAGGTGGAATTGCTGCTGTTAATGCTATAAATATAAAGCATGTGCAACACTTTATATGAACTATATTTTTGGAATATATGGTTTCTACCAAATAATTTCATCACTAGTTATGAAAAAACATTTTTTCTCTTTCTCACTTCCATCTGTGGCAATATCAGGGGGAGGGAGGAATGCAGATTTCACATATTGTGTAGATGAGCCAACTATTAGACAAGATTTCAATGCTTTTCATTTTACATTACTGAGTGTCTGAGAGACAATAGAGCCTTGGTAGATTCTGGCACAGCTATAGCATTTAAATAGTCTAATAGTCAATTAAAAAATACTTAGTAGCACCTGGCTGCTGTTTAATTTGCACCGCTTTGAAGAGAAAACATGTTACTTAAAGCACTTAACAAGTCTAAAATCCAGGCTGGAAAACACAGGAAGGAAAACATTGCACAGGGTTTTCTAGAATGCACATTAACGTAGAAATAATGGCTTTAAATTAGAAGTCACCACTGCAGTATGGCCTAAGGCGAAGAACCTATAATCATGGATGAAACATAGCTCCTATCCTATAAAGCAGCACACTGCCTTAGGCTTAGACGTTTACTCCATCAACATTATCCATAACGCATGCCCTGCCCCGCAAACAAGTCAACATTCCTTTACAGAAACACCAGAGAAGACAATGAACTGTGTATGAGCAGACAGGCAATACACCTTTAGTAAAATACCATAATCAAATGGCAAAACTTTGGTTCAAATGCTATGCTTGCTTATTTCAACTATGTTCAAGTCAAAAGAACTAGCAGTTGTTATTTTAAAATTTGTGGAGCCACGGTACTATCCAAGAAAGGCTTAAGTCACAGTGGTTGTGGTTAGACTTCACGCTGAACCATGGCTTAGTGCTCCGTGAAGGAGCCTAGCTTCCTCCTGGGCATGCGTGCTTACCATTCGTGCGGCTGAAAGAAGCAGTTTGGAAGCGTCATGCCTTCCTGCCATGCCCAAACTAGTTCCAGCATGCCCGATTCACAGCCCGTGGTTTGAAGCTGGCTTGTTTTGAATCTCACAGCTAATGTTAAGCAACAATAGCTGGCCCACACAACACAAGAAGCTGCTAAAATGGGAAGAAAAATGTTTTTGAAGGCCACGTAAGAAGATGGGACAGTAGTGGTGGCAGGAGGAGACTAGGTTCGTTCCCATAGAATCAAATCATTGTTTTGCGCAGAAATGGGGAGCCTGTGGCTCTCCAGATGTTGCTGCACTACACCACCCACCCATTGGTCATGTTAGAGTCTTAGCAACATCTGGAAGGCTAAAGGTTACCTATCCAAGGGTTAGTGTAGTACCTGGATGAGATAAAAGTCAAACACAGCTTAGTGAATCTATGCAAAACTATTGGACCTACCTTTCGTGAGGCTTCTCTCACCAGATCCTTGACATCCGTCCTCATCATCACATTCTCCACTGGATCCCACCTCTTCATTCATTCCATTCCCACTGCCACCGTCCCTGATAGCCATTCTTTCCGACTTTAAGTTTGTTTTCTCAGTCGCCCCCTAAAAAATAAAATAAAATGTTGGTTGTCGTTTTAATGATTTTCTACAGTTCGGTCTTCAAAGGAAAGGTGCTGGGGGCTTCCTTATTTCATTGGCCCGTTTCCCCATTGGAAGCCACATTCTTGCAATTTCATATCAGCCCATATCAAACAGCACAGAGTCACTGAATGGAAGGTGGGACGTTATTGAAGAGCTCATAAATGAGACCCTGGGCATTTGAGGTCCTGGAACGCACATCTGGCTGAGTGAAATCTCCTTCCTTCTCCAACGTCAATCTTTCACTTTACAGCATCTTTCACTTGCAGCTTCTCTGATGTTAGGTTGTGCAGGGGGATGTCATTTTTCAACCACTTCCTTTCCCCACTTTCCTGAAGTCAGTAATTGCATTGGCTAGGAGCTGGAATATGACACAATGAATGTTCAGTGAAAACCCCCAGGGATAAGGCTAGCTATAGATGTGACTCATAAGAACAGAATAAGGACCCTACTGGATTATAACAAAAACCTATCCGGTCCAGTATCCTGGCCCCATAACAGACAACCAGATTCCTATGGGAGCGGAAGAGCGCTCTTCCTGCTTGCATTCCCCAGCAACTGGTATTCAGAGACATACTGCCTTGGATCCTGGAAGTAATACAACCATCACTACTGGTAGGCATTAGCAACCTTATTCTCCATTCTTTTAAAGCTGTTCAAGTTGCTGGCCATCACATAAAAACTAATTCTGGAGTCTAAACATACACTATATGTACTTCCTTTTGGTTCTTTTTACAGGGCACACAGCTTACTGAACCACCTTCTTAAGGTCAAAGACTTATGGAAAAACTGCCACATATGTTGATTTTTACTTGTTTCCCCCAAATAGGGATTCTGGACTCTAAAGCCTCGAGGCTCCTGAACTGCTGCAGGACGCACCACATAAACAAAAATTCTGTTTGGGAGGAGGGGTAGTAGTAGAGGCAGGCTATCAGGGTGCTGGAAGGCTACTGATGGGACCACAGTAGTCTTCTGGTTTTTTTTGTTCTTTCGTTTGCCGAGACTTCCCTCCTTAAGCTGGAGGCAGAGGAAATGAAGATAGGGTTGCAAAGAAAGACTTCTGGGTATTTTCCTTGGGACAGGGTGGGGAACTAATGCTGCTCCAGACATTCTTAGACTATAGTTCCCAGACAATATAGGCCAATGTTGGTGCTGATGGGAGTTGGAGTTCAACACTGACCCTTGGAGTCCTCTCAACTCTACAATACAATTATCCAGAGGGCCACAATACAATCAACATATTTGCAATCAGTATAACATTTTTTTTTGTTATGCAAATATCAGCCAGAGAGAAGTACAGTGGTACCTCAGGTTAAGAAGTTAATTCGTTCTGGAGGTCCGTCCTTAACCTGAAACTGTTCTTAACCTGAAGCAGCATTTTAGCTAATGGGGCCTCCTGCTGCCACTGCGCTGCTGCTGCACGATTTCTGTTCTCACCCTGAAGCAAAGTTCTTAACCCGAGGTAATATTTCTGGGTTAGCGGAGTCTGTAACCTGAAGTGTATGTAACCTGAAGGGTATGTAACCCAAGGTACCACTGTATTGGGACCATGGCAGGTAGGGAGGGAGAATTTAGCTCTCCCTGTGCTATAGTTCTGACAAGCCTTTCTGAAGCTGTTGTACGCTTTACAAGGCCTCCACTAGCACAAGTGTGATGAAAAGCATAAATATCACTGAAAATTTTGAGGTTTTGTTCTTTCTATCTTTAGTCTCAAAACTTCAGCTTCCCTTTGTATGATCACTTACAACAATCATCATTTTGCTTGGGCTGCTTTCATTTTGAATGGTTTGAAACGTCAGTATTGTATAGCTGTTCAGGAATTAGAAAGGATTTTCAGTTTTCCCCATAACATTTCCTCCCCCTTTTTTCATCAGAAGAGACTGTGTAGTCACTAACTACTCCCCCTCCCACTGTTCATTTTTTTTTTATTACTTCTGAGGTGACCCACTAGCTGTTTCCCTGAAGACTGGACAATGGTGAACACTGCAAGAAATGGACAATTGCTTTCTTATGCTCACAGCATTCAAACAATGGAGGAGGTAGGTGGTAAGACTAGACGCATACTGAGTATGTTGACATATACTTACATTACACACCATTCAGTGATTCATCACAATCTTTCATGGGAGGCAACAAAAGCATGCATCATCAACAAATGCTCCTTTCTTTTGGAGAAACACAGGGTAATTATTAAGCCCTATTGCAAAAAGTTCACGGTGTCATACTTTTTACAGATGGGCATCAGAGACATGATTTGTGTCAACATGACAATATCCAATTGTAGTTCAATTTTATTTTAAAACAAGCAGCTTGATGTTCATCATTACTATTATTCATTATCTGAAAGCCTGATGTCATTCCGACATGGTAGAACGAGCTTGCTTTTAAAAGTCCTTTTATACATGATGAAGGATTGCTTCATTGTCTCACAGATTTCTGTTGTGTTTTGGCTGTAAGATAACTAGACACAGTCAGCTTTCTATGGCCTTCCTGTTGAATAAATGCTTATGTTTTATGGAGCCAATGTATAATTAAATACAGGCTTATATGACTGCTTGCCACTGAAAGAAGTCATATTTACTCTCTGTGAAAGGCAGAAAATCCTGTTAAGAGTTATTCAGCACTTACGACTCATTTCTGGCCATGGCAAGAGCCTGATTCTGACTATGCGCCCTACTGAATTCAATGGGACATATTTTCATGTTATTCCACATAGTCTGGCAATTTGAATGAGCTTCACTTAGACATTTGTGTGCATCACGTAATAACTGAGCACAGCTGCTTTTCTTGTGCAATTTTTTTACTGCGCTCTTTTCAGGAGAAGAAAACCAGTTTTGTCCCACCTCTGCAACCTGTTTTGTAGTGCTGGTATTGCATTAATTCTAATAACCATCTCATACTGTATGGAAATGCTCCCAGCCTGCCTGTTTAGTTTGAAGAGATCAACTGTACTACCACATGCAGATTTTACCTCCCAACCTGTAACTTCCTTTTGCTCTGATCACCTTCACCTGCAGAGTTCAAAATGTTTCACTTTCTCTGCTGAGATTTCTGAAAGGTTACTGGCAAAAGGGATAAGCAAGTTAGGCTTTGCAAGAACAAAACCATTTGGTAAAAGGTTCCATATGCTGATTCCTCTGTTGGATCTTGATCCAACAGAGGAATCAGCATATGGAACCTTTTACCAAATGGTTTTGTTCTTGTAAGTTGTAAGTGCAAATGAGATGCTAGGAAAGGCATCCAATGCAATTCTAGCCTGTGTGGTATCTTGAAGACAGGATACGTTTCCCTGTCTCAAGCCTTGCTGTGTATGACTGTGTGCGGAACACAACGCGTCCATCATTTAGGAGAACTCTGAGAGGGTATACCAAACAACACTGTAGGATTGGAAATGAAGAACAATGATATGGAAGAAGATCTGGGAGCTTGCCAGCATACCTTAAGGGCTAGTTTATTGTCTGTCCTTCTGAGAAAGGATACAGGATTACACCCAGAGACCACAGCTTCAGTTTCTTAACCCTACACTGTTAGAAACAGGGACCATGACAACAACCTAAGTGTGTCTCTTTTCTAGTGTAACAAGGAGACAGAAGTGAAACTTTACTGATCAAGCCAAAATTGAGTTGATATGTGGGGCTGGATAGATACACACAATCTGATATGCAGTAGATAAATATAAATATGAACAGAATTGTATAGCTCAGAAAAAAAACTTATCTAATTTACCCTTTCCCCCCTCATATAGTGTTAGATTTATTCTAGCAAGCCAGAAGGATACCATGTAACAACATTAATGACCCTTATGGAGAAGATTCATAGTAATAAAAGTAATCCATCATCAATTCCTGAACCCAGCTCTCCACAGCCTTGTCTGATATGCTTTCCACTATGCCACACTTGTCTTACAAGGATCCCATTCAAATAAAGCTGACTAATAGTGCGTGCTTGGAATAGAGAGGCCTGAATTCTGTATGGCAATTGCTTTCCAAAATGCCTCTTCACTTGATTGTTGTGGTAACCTTCAGCAAACCTTTGCATTCAAATCCCCCCAGTAGGCAATCACTGCAAAACAACAGAAACATCCAGAACTGTCCTGCTTCCCCCCACTTTAATCATCTACAAAGACTGAGAGTGGAATCCTGGCTCTCACTTGCTGATGCTTTCCTGAAGGCCAGAAAGACATTTGGCATGGATCATTTACTAACCAAAAGCATGATCTTTCAGCAAGACTTTGGCAGTTAATTTCCTTTTTTAATATGCCGTAGCAAATTATGTATTGGCGTCTAATGGGATGAGCAAATGCCATTGCTGACTTTTGCACAAATGATGCAAGAAAGCGTCCTTATGCAAATGACTTAAAAGTGTGATCTTTGCTTAGAGACACATAGGAAGCAACCTTAGCCAATTTGTCTGTATCATTTGTCTATCGACCTGATATACCATACAGTACAGGTACTCTGACCAGCAATGGCTGCCTGGATCTCAAGCATATCATCATCTACCTTTTGAAAACACTGGATATGGTAGGGATTAAATCTGGGGCTTTCTATATGCCAAGTCTGTGCTCTACCACTGACTTATAGCCCCTACCCTGACATGCTAATAGTTTCTTGACATTAATTTCAATAGACTTCTAATACAGTTAAATAACATTCTCTTAATACGTTTGGATTTCTTTTTTCAATTTTAAAATAAGATTGTACTTTGAATAGTTTCGGTAGTCTCAGTAAAGCTCATGGCATGAATTGTTCTAAAAACCATTCATGTCATTCCTCATCTAATTCTTTTTATCATTTCATGGTTTAAGGCTGCAATCCTAGGCATGCTTGCCAGGAAGTAAGGCCCACTGAACTCTGCAGGGACTTACATTTGAGTAAACATGCATTTGTTCTGGCTGCTAATCTTTTCATCATCTTTCGGACTTTCAAGTCTTTTACTTCACAGGTTCTGTACCTATAATGTGAAGATATTTTAGAAGCAAGGGATCAAACAAAAGAAACTTTTAGAAGCAAGGGATCAAATAAAAGCTAGTCATCTATGCTAGCTTTAGTGCCTACAGGATTCCTAAAGCTGTGTTTTAGCCTGGATTTCTATATAGCACATGGCTATTTTAAATGGATGCCTTCCTGGAATGATGGGCAATATTATCAAAATTATATTAAGAAAACTAAATATTTTCAGATTTATTTTTTAGTAAACAAGTAACTGTGTAGTATCATCACCACCATCATCTTTATTATATTTTTAATTTTTATCTTTATTACTCACCCTTCACCAGCAGGTCTGGGGGGGGGGGTTGCTATCAACTCCACCTCCTCCTGCCCAGGGAAGTTGCTTGAGGCCTTTCAGAGGAGAAAAGGAGGAAATGGTTGCTTTGGGCACCAATGAATGTTTTGTGCTTGTTCACTTTGGATCAAGTAAAGATGGGATTGAAATACTAATAAATTAGTAGGGATAGAGAAGAAATTTTGTTTGTTTGGCACCTTAATGCAAATCTGCACAATTCACATTCCTGAAACAGTATAGAAACAAATAATGCACCTATCCTCTAATTCACACTTTTCCAAATTTTGTACTGCAAGAAATTATGTACAATGATGTGAATATTATGGAGAAGTGTGCATAAAAACACCTATATTAGTGAAAAGTGTACAAAAAATATTGTTATTGTCTTCCACATAAGACTCATAGAATCATAGAGTTGGAATAGACCACAAGGGCCATCGAGTCCAACCCCCTGCCAAGCAGGAAACACCATCAGAGCACTCCTGACATATGGTTGTCAAGCCTCTGCTTAAAGACCTCCAAAGAAGGAGACTCCACCACACTCCTTGGCAGCAAATTCCACTGTCGAACAGCTCTTACTGTCAGGAAGTTCTTCCTAATGTTTAGGTGGAAACTTCTTTCTTGTAGTTTGGATCCATTGCTCCGTGTCCGCTTCTCTGGAGCAGCAGAAAACAACCTTTCTCCCTCCTCTATGTGACATCCTTTTATATATTTGAACATGGCTATCATATCACCCCTTAACCTCCTCTTCTCCAGGCTAAACATGCCCAGCTCCCTTAGCCGTTCCTCATAAGGCATCATTTCCAGGCCTTTGACCATTTTGGTTGCCCTCCTCTGGACACGTTCCAGTTTGTCAGTGTCCTTCTTGAACTGTGGTGCCCAGAACTGGACACAGTACTCCAGGTGAGGTCTGACCAGAGCAGAATACAGTGGCACTATTACTTCCCTTGATCTAGATGCTATACGCCTATTAAGGTTAAGAACTCAGGGTGAGATACAAAATATAATGAAACAGTTTCAAAATAGCACAAGAAATAACAGACAAGTTTAAAAAGCAATACACAATGGACACCCATGGCAGTCCGCTAAATGCATTATGGGGAAAACCACTTGCAAAAATTCACGTATTCTGCAAAAACGCATCCCAAAATGTACATATTTGGAGAAATGCTGACAAATTTTTATACAAAAATAACAATCACCAACCAATGTTGAAATCTAGTTAACCGAACTCAAAATGGGAAAAAAAATTGTAACTGAGATACACCAGCACTGAAAGATTTGTCCATCTGCAACAGTCAGCCAGCAGCTCACTGCCATATATACGTCCTCATTACACCTTAGAGGTGGGTTGTATTTTTTTTCTTTTGCACTTCTGCAAATCTCATGGTTTCCCTAGGTATGCTGATACCTCCCCCTTTGGTGCACAGGTGGTATGATGTTGGCTACATAAGTGATGGTACTCTCCCTCTGCAGAATAGATACAGTGGAATAGTCTCCATGGTGACACGCAGTATATCTGTGAGTATCAGAGACTAGGGGTATACAATTGACGAAGATGGTTGCTTCCCTGCCCAGTTGTGTACTTCCTGGAAGACCTTTGGTTCGATCTAGCAGGACTGTTACTTATTTTGAAAATTTATACGTTGCTTCATCTTCGGTGACCCCGATCACAACAAATCACTGAAACAATAAACATCAAACTGCAAGCCAATAAGCTACTAATCACTTCTTATACTCTTACCAAATTCATCAGGAAACTTTTTACGCAGTATGGTTTTCAGCAGGTCTGTGCAGATATGAGGGCAAACTCTTTCCGAGATAAATTTATGGAATTAATGACTGATCAGCATGAACCTGTGATAGAACTGTCCTGCTTAAACATTCGCACCTGCCAGCTTTGAGGCTAGTAATAACAGGGCAAGAACATTCTGTTTGATCAGACCTAGGAAGTGTGAAATGAGACGTGTCTGCAATCCGGAAGCTTGTCTCACTCCATCAGTCCTTGAATGGCACCATTTTGAGGAAGCATGTTCTAATGGGTTAAGCGAATAAACAGTGCTCCCCCCAAATTGTCATATAGAAGAGAACAAAACCCTTTTTTTCCTGCTTTGTACTCCGACAGCAATTACCTTGCTTGCTGAAGGAAATGTTCATGACATGCTCTAGTGCATGTTAATTCTGTTTCATGTTGTCAGATAATTATTTGTTTCCAAGCTCTGCATTAGTTTGGATTATTCTCATGACAACATGAAAAGTTTGACATTTCTCCATGAAGACTGGAGAACATTCTTGCCATTTATAACAGCAAGGTCTCAGGCAGTGTCAAATTAGTAAAATCACAAACATAGTTAAATGCAAAGTTACTAAGAAAATGGATGACTTTACGTGAACCCTTCAATAGTGAGAATATAAATTAAATTTAAAGAATATGATCAAACAAATTAGCACTGAGCTAACTTCTTTGGTCTTGGTCTGAAAAAAATAAATCCCAAACTACCTAGTTTATTTGGCTACTGTAGGTTTGAGTTGCATATATACCTCAGATTACAGACGCTTCAGGTAACAGACTCCACTATCCCAGAAATAGTACCTCGGGTTAAGAACTTTGCTTCAGGATGAGAACAGAAATTGCACGGTGGCGGCCCCATTAGCTAAAGTGGGAGGCCCCATTAGCTAAAGTGGTACCTCAGGTTAAGAACAGTTTCAGGTTAAGAACGGACCTCCAGAACGAATTAAGTTCTTAACCCGAGGTACCACTGTATAGGTATAACTCTATCCTGTTTCTACACAATTTATCAGTGAAACAGGGTTGATGTGTACATTATGATTGGCTTTTCCCTTTCTTTTTATAGGTCATGTATGAGGAGTATAATGCAGGAACCAACAGAGCACTGCAACATCTGCCAAGGTGGTTGGAGGTCCAAGTGAATATCCCTGAAAATGGAAATGGGTGTTGCAGTTGACATAACAGTGTTTGTGCTAACTGAGAAAAGAAAAAAATGAAAAGGCAACTATAACATGATTCAACAGTTGCAGAATCCCTTTTCATTCATACCTTCCTCATGCCCATGGAAGGGACAGACCATAGCTGTTGGGGCCACATCCTGCGGGCGTTGAATTCTACGTTTCCGAGCACAATTCAAAGTGTTGGTGTTGACCTTTAAAGCCTTAAACTGCCTCGGCACAGTATACCTGAAGGAGCATCTCCACCCCCATCATTCTGCCCGGACACAGAGGTCCAGCGCCGTGGGCCTTCTGGTGGTTCCCTTACTGCAAGAAGCAAAGCTACAGGGAACCAGGCAGAGGGCCTTTTCAGTAGTGGCGCCCGCCCTGTGGAACGCCCTCCCATCAGATGTCAAAGAGATAAACAACTACCTGATATTTAGAAGACATCTGAAGGCAGCCCTGTTCAGGGAAGTTTTTAATGTGTGACATTTTAATGTATTTTTAATCTTTGTTGGAAGCCACCCAGATGGGCGGGGTACAAATAATAAATTATATTATTATTATTATTACTCGCTCCACCACTGGTATCTGTGCTTTCAGTGGGACATATGAAAAGGGGAACCTATGTGGATTCAGCTATATGTGTATAGATGCCTCTTTTCAGACATCTTGTCAGATAGAAGTGAACAAAACCCCTATTAGACACATTTTTTGCAAAGCTATTTACCCTAATAAAATGCATTCTTGTACGTTGTGTTCATAAATGCATGCATTCTTATGCACACTGCAGCCCAGTACATGCATTTTTGCACCCATGGTTTCTCTGGAAAAGTGCACTGAGAAATATGGAGAAGTATGAAATTTGAAGGATGGCTGGGTTTCAGTTTATGAATTGTTTCAGAAAGTGACAACTAGGTCGGTTCACCTTTAAAAGCAAACTGAATAAAATTTCTCCTCCATCCCTAATATTAGTGAGTAATACTGTTGGTCCATATAGTCAAGTACTGTGCATTATGCCTGGCAAAGGATCCAAACCATTATGCACATGTCTATCCCAGCTCTGCTGCCAGAGGTCCTTTAACAGCACAATCCCAACCATGGTTAATCAGAAGTAAGTAAGTGGGGTTGCAATGGTAGCCGAAAATGCTGAAGATTGAAGCTGTGCCATTATGCACACAAAGTATGCGTTCTTCGACCAGGATAGATAGATAGATGATAGATAGATAGATAGATAGATAGATAGATAGATAGATAGATAGATAGATAGATAGATGATAGATAGATATAAAAAAATATATAATATATAAAGTCTGCAGTTGTAAACACACATCTAAATTGTGCATATTTACATATTGCCACATTTTACTGGTACTAAAAATGCCTGATTGTACAAAATTCTCATGCTACATACTTAATATGTAGATGAAAGTTTAATATCTAGCTAATATGCAGAGATATATTATTGCAAGCAGAAAAATTAGTCAGTATGAGCACATTCAGTGCCAGCACAACTACTTGATATCCTGCAATTTCCCCTCCAAAACAACCTTACTGTAGTAGGAATAACAACAACAACAACAAAATGTTCAGTTCTATGAAATAGCTGTGTTTGTGGGAAAAGTATGATAGGTTGCTGCTGGAATAATTTTTTTTAAATAAACAATTTATTAAAATGGAGAAATAATGCAGTCTTAATCATCACTGCAATTAAAACAAATTTACATTATTTATCCCATTTATTTAAATATCCGCAAATATCACATTATATGCGAACACTACAGATGGATACACAGCTTGTATGGGAAATCACGATTATTTGTTAAAACAAAGGATCATTTATGCAAACAAGATGAAGACTTCTATACAGTTAGCTTGTCAGAAATATTAATGATCCACTTGTATGTTAGGCTGCCTTGATTTAGCCTCAGGCGATTCTCTCACAGCTACTCATTAAATACCAAGAAAGAGACGGCACACAGAGATTATGTGTTAATTTTTTAAAACCAGTACTTCATATTTCTATTGTTCTCCTGCAAGCAGGGGTGGATTTAGGTTTGATAAGGCCCTAAGCTACTGAAGGTAATGGGGCCCTTTGTATGTCCAGCTGTCCTTTGTCAACAACAAATTGTCACTGTCTTTTGTGCTGAATATATGCAATGTGGTAATTTATGGACCTAATAGGTATCTAAAGCCATTTGCACATGTTGCCATGCAACCAGTCTAGGCAGAATGTAGGCACCCTATATATAGAAATGAACAAACCAGTGATATTTTAGGGAGCAGGCTAGCAGGCGGGGCCCATTACTTACATCATAGGAGCCTACACAACACAAAACACTGTTGCTGTATGTAGGTTGTATTTTATTTATTTTTTATCTTATATTTTGGAAACGTACGCCCAGTTTTCCCCCCTTTAATTTTTTTTTGCCCCCCCCCAAAGAGAGTGGGGCCCTAAGCTATAACTTGTTTAGCTTCTATGTAAATCCAGCACTGCCTGCAAGTAATAGGCTTCTGTCTTTGTGGATGCCACATGGCTTTCCCTTGAAGCCACTTCTTCTGTGCACATGACCAATCCAGTCACTTCAGCTCCACAGGCACGTACCTCTATTCTACAACATGCTAAGAACACAGGTGTGCTAAAACATATGTGTTGCTATAGATACATGCCTGATAAGTGCAATTCTATGTGTGTTGACTCAGGCACAAGTCTTACTGATTTCACTGGGACTTTCTCTCAGGTAAGTGGGGGTACAGGATAGCGAGTTCAGCCATTTTGGTTTCCCTTCTCCAACTACATTGTAGGGCTTTGCTTAGCTACAGGGAAATGCCACAGCGACTCGTGATTAGTTTGGGCTCCTGGGGGAATAAATGTGTTTCACCCTCATATGTATGAAGCAAGCATTTCTGTCTTGTTTCCCTGGGATCAGTGGAACACTGGATTTCTTGGGCCTATTATGAGATGATTTTTCCAACACAATCCAGCCTTTGCATTGACCTGCACTATGGACGGAGGCCGAGGCAGTGGGAGCAGCATGGTCATTGCATCACTGCATATGCATTGCTACTACACCTGAAACATTAAGAGTGTGTTCCACAAGGTTACTGAAGCACATAACAATTACAAAAATCAACACTCACTGCAGATATTGTATTCTTATGCTAATTAAATGTTGTAAAAACAAACAAGGATAGGAAGGGCACTCACACATACTTTCTCTCTCATTCTTCAGGTTTAATTAAGGAACCTAGAATAATTCTTGCTGCCCTGGCTATCAAAAGAATAAAATGCATGAATGTTATCGGAATTAACTTTTAAACATTATTACATTAGCAGTAAGATTTTTATTTTTATTTTTTAAAAAGTTACCATGAAGAACAATGACTTAATCATTTTCTTCACTCTAATAATTGGTTTATTTATGGATTGCCGTTTACATTTGTCTCAAGGCTATTTACAAGGCAATCTTGGATACATTGTCAGGGCAAATGGCTGCTTATTCCCCTGGACTGTTCCATGTAATATTGAGTGAGAAATAGTTCAAACATTTGAGTCCTTCTACCAATCAATTGGGACGCAGGTGGCGCTGTGGGTTAAACCACAGAGCCTAGGGCATGCCGATCAGAAGGTCAGCGGTTCGAATCCCCGCAACGGGGTGAGCTCCCTTTGCTCGGTCCCTGCTCCTGCCAACCTAGCAGTTCGAAAGCACATCAAAGTGCAAGTAGATAAATAGGTACCGCTCCAGGGGGAGGGTAAACAGCATTTCCGTGCACTGCTCTGGTTCACCAGAAGCGGCTTAGTCATGCTGGCCACAGTGGCGTAGCGTGGGTTGTCAGCACCCGGGGCAAGGCAAGTAATTTGCGCCCCCTAACCCATGGATTTGCGCCCCCTAACCCCCAGATGTTGCGCCAGGTGCGGCTGACCCCCCCTTCACCCCCCACGCTACGCCACTGCTCCCATCCTCTCATAGCTGGCGACTCAACCTGGGGGCCTTTTGCAAGGAAAGCAGCGCTCTCCCATGCAGCCACGAACTGTAGTAGACCGGCTCTTTTGAGAAGCAAGGCGGCCTTGGCTGAGGGGCGTGGCTGGTCTCTGCAGGGGAAGGAAAGGAAGAGACCGCGGGGTCTTTTTCTTCCAGGCATCTGTCCAAGAAGGAGCGCCTGCCTCTGGTTTAAACCACGCTCACCAGAAGAGTTGCAAATCCAGCCGGGGCCGCGCACGCTTTCCTGAGCGGGAAAGCAAATGCGGGGGAAAGTCTCCTGAGAGGCGCCCTCCCTGCTCTCAGAATGGCGGGATGATGAGAGGCGCCCTCTAAGGGACAAGAGACCCGGGAAATCCACCTCCCACTGAACTGAGCTGGGGTGGGGTGGGGACTTAATTGAAAAGAGGATCGCAGCTTCCTCGAAGGGAGCCTTTGACCTTGAAGCTTGCTGCTGGCAGGGTGGCTTTTTGCGGTCGCCCCAATTTGGGGCGCAAATACCCGGCGGCTTCGCCCCCCAACCCCCGCGAAGATGCGGCTTGGGGGGCGCGCGCGTGTTTCCACCTGACTCTCTCCCTCGCCCCCTCCCCGGAGCGTTGCAGTGAGAAAGGGAGAGTCTCCCGCTCGGCTGCCGCTGTTTCTCTCCACGTGTCCGCCGCCAGAGGCAACAGCGTCGGCGGCGGGCGGCCGTGCCTGTGCGAGCAAGTCTGGCGGCGGAATGGTGGCGAGGTGCTGCGGCTGCCGCCGGGCCCTGGCGGTGGTGCCTCCCGGCGCGCTCTGCCTGGGCGCGGCGCTCAGCGGGCTCTTCAGCTTTGGCTTCTTGGCCGCAGCCCTGGTGCTACAGCCTGCGCCCGAGGCTCTTCGGAGACTCCGGAGGCGGCAAGCGCGCCCCCCCAGATGTTGCGCCCGGTGCGGCCGGCCCCCCCTGCACCCCCCACGCTACGCCACTGGCTGGCCACATGACCCGGAAGCTGTACGCCGGCTCCCTCGGCAAATAAAGCGAGATGAGCACTGCAACCCCATAGTCGTCCGCGACTGGACCTAATGGTCAGGGGTCCCTTTACCTTTACCAATCAATTTGTTCAAATGGTGATGGTGTGTAAACTGCCCCCCTCACCCTACACACAAGACAAACACTAGAAATACTTGTCTACCGGACAGATTCCCAGTGCATAAATTAGTTTAATCCCTATGTTAGGCCTTGCATGGATAAAATCATGTGGAGGACAATGATTACTGCCTGCTGAACCCTCTGGGCAGTTATCGAACACTTGAACCTTCAGAAGGTCTGTTTAGCATTGTCCAGTCCTATTCTCTGTTCCAGTTGGCAGCAACACACTAGACTTTGACAGGCTAAGGAATCTCCTGGTTGTACTACTATTTACATATATACCTAGGGGGAGCAAATCTAGGGATACACATAACAAAAAGGAAAAGTGTAGAACTCTCTTGGTCACATGGCCAAGAGCTCCATTTCAAAATACAGAGAAATGCAACTTTCAAAGCATGGCTGTATTCTGCTTTGTGGTTTCAGAAAGTGTGAATTACGTAGGGTCACCTGAAATGTGAACTGAATCTAATTTCAAGTTAGCTCAATACCTCTCCATACAGCACATGGATTCAGGGAGGGCCCATGCCAACATCATGAGCCTTCTTCAAGAGGTCTGCTTTGCAAACCATCAACAAATGTCGTCTTGATGCTTGGAAGCTGCCCATCCTGAAATTTTGCGCCACTGTAGGCCACTTAGCATTTGCATAATTTAATTAATCTTAATGCCTAAAAATGTGACATTTGCCCTTTACATAACATTGAATCAGACACTGCGATAAAAACAGAAGTGGCAGGCGGTGGAAGCACTGGCTTATTTAAAATGTACTGGGAGGTTACCCTACATATTTTCTACTCCATTCCTGCAAAATTGTCAGGCCTCTAGCCAAGTATGCCAACTTTCATCCTTGCCCAGTGTTCCAAGACAACCTACCGGCTTTCTGGCTCTGTCTGGTTCTTTCGCCCCACCATTTTCTTTCTCCACTCTTTCCTCTAGCTCTTTTGAACCTACATCACACATTTGATTCAGTGAATTCAGTCAACACTGCGCCTATTTTTCTGGCTCTGGATCTGCTTGGACTTGTCTCAAGACTCAGATCTGCATATATATGCAACCTAGGTCTTACAAATTGTCCAAGTGAGTTCATAAACAGCAGCGGGGACTTGGAAATTATTGTGGGGGGGAAAGTTTCTCTCAGCATGAGGGGCTACACTGATGGCACAGGGTTTCAAGCAAATCCTGTTTGCCTGCTTCAAGACCATACATTAAAATAAAAATGTCACTTGCTGTTGTTTCCCTATTGGAGTGCTCCAGTTACTTCATCATTCAATATATGGATACACGGAGAGATAGGCAGATTAAACAGATATTACATTGTCTATACAGCAGTTAATGAATCAGTGTATGCGCAGACTAATTCTGCTCATTATGTACCTCAGGGTTTTCTTGCTGCTCTAATATGACAGCTTTTCTTCTAGAGGAATTATACTAAGATGTACATGTGTGTTATGTATTCTATTCTATTTTTATTTTTTTATTTTGCTAGGGAAGCTGATAATGTGGAACCTTAATAAAAGACCTTCTGGTGTCAAGTTTTATCATTTGGAAGGTTTGGATTAATATGAAATGCACAGCTGAGGTACCTGTGGTCTGAAGTGCTTGAGAGACTCTTTTAATTGCCACAATCTGTTGCTCCTCTCAGATCTATTTGGAAAGGTGTTCAGCAAGGCATGTGTTCTGCTGATGAGCTGCTCTACGTCTTGTAAAGCAGTAATATTTTGGCTTGTGTCAGATGTTGGCACTGCTGATACTTAAATGTTTAAGAAGAGGAAATGAAAGGATGAAGACTGAATGTTAAAGAGAGAGGCAGAGATATGTTAATGGATACTTGAAGTAATAGTATGTGATAGGTTAAGTTGTTCTTCTCTTCTGTTGTGTTCCTTACAATAATCAGAACACGGAAATCTGCCGATAGGGAAGTATCGGCGTAAACATTATTCTAGCAGAACACAGCAGTCCAAGTGGACTGCATCTCTACATCATGCGTGCTTGTTTTCATTGGCAACGGTGTTTTGTTTTGCTAGACTCCCCAAAATGGCCAACTTTGGTTCAAATTAAGTACTCTTTTAAAAAATAATTGCAGTGCATTAGAAGTAAGCTGGATGCACGGTCCTTTATTGTGAAGTTATTCACCTTTGGAATTAAATGTATGTATTAATCTTTTATTACACATATTTCCCTTGTTTGAGTTGTCTGACAGCTACATGAATCAATACTGCACAAAGCTGCATTACCATTTTGATTTTTGTGTTGTTTTTTTGTATTGTAATTGTTGCATTGATATTTTCTATTAATTCTTAAAATATAAATAAATAACTAAAAATTTCGACAGGGCCTACAGCACTTGCCTTCTGCCTGCTCAAAATTCTAGGTTTCCTTGTCAAGATGTTGTTTATGAATGAGTCATGGAAACAACTCACAGGACTACCTAGTCTCAACTATTTTTTATTATTGCTATTTGACATTTACGGAGCATCTTACCATTTTAATTTTATCATATAACTTTATGCACATCACATTTACATGTAACTAAGCACATCGCATACCCATAAGCATTGTTTAATTCTGAAATAAATAATGATTGTGCAGCACTGCCCAATTGTCTTTCCCACCGTTATTAGGGATGGAAAATGTTAAAATCATATAACAACTACTGCCAAATGTTAATCCAATGGCGATCCCAATGCAGGGTTGAATTCATTGCTCCTGGACATACCCTAGGCAACACTGCTAGCTGAAGTAAAAGCTAAAAGGTAAAGGTAAAGGTACCCTTGCCCGTATGGGCCAGTCTTGACAGACTCTAGGGTTGTGCACTCATCTCACTCTAGAGGCCGGGAGCCAGAGCTGTCCACAGACACTTCCGGGTCATGTGGCCAGCGTGATGAAGCTGCTCTGGCGAACCGGCACCAGAGCAGCACACGGAAACGCCGTTTACCTTCCCGCCAGTAAGCGGTCCCTATTTATCTACTTGCACCCGGGGTGTTTTCGAACTGCTAGGTTGGCAGGCACTGGGACCGAGCGACGGGAGCGCACCCCACTGCAGGGATTCGAACCGCCGACCTTTCGATCGGCAAGTCCTAGGTGCTGAGGCTTTTGCCCACAGCGCCACCCGCGTCCCTATGAAGTAAAAGCTACTTGCAGCCTTAAAACTAGATTCTGGAGGATCATCCATATATCATAGCCTTCACAACAAGATGTTTCAGGTTGCTAAGCTTACCTATCTTCCTGTTTCTTGACTGACATGATGGAAAGGGCAATGCAAGGTGACAGCTAATGTTCTTTTCCAAACCTGCACTGAATATTTTAAAACTTCTGATAAGTATTTAATTTAGAATACCCCATACTACCCCCCCACTGTATTTGATTGAACTTTTGCAGCTGTTTGGCATCTGTGCTGAGACACATGGAATAGAAAGAATATAATAAAGGTCTGCTAATTTGAAAAGAAGAAGAAAAAGGATGCGGTTCTGGTAAGTATTCTGGGAAAGACATATTTAGTAACTCTAATAGAAACCTTCCACATCTCTGTTGAGATGTAATGCTGGTTTCTCACAATTACAGTTCTACTCTAATTCAGTTGTTGTTCTTATAATCTGTACACACATTTTAGCAACACTTCCAGGCATATTTTAATTCTTATTTGCAACGTTAGCTCTTCAGATTAAAATTAGACTATGCACAGAAAGAAGGACCGTTTTCAATCGGCAAACTGATGTCTCCATAAAAGAAAGCAACATGCTGTCTACAAATATACCCCTTTGTTTCATTCCAGGGATCTTGTTAACACTGTACATTTGGGCAACACATTTCCCGTGGAAGCTCAAACTCTTCATAGAACATTTTCAAACCTTTGATCACTGAAGGGTGTCATGTGGCTTCAGACCACAGGCAGTAACCTTCTTTCACTGTTCCAAACTATTTTCAGCAAGTAGTTATACAAGGCTTAAACACCAGCAGAGGAATGATGGTGCAATGCCAGTACCCCATTCCTAGTTATTAGTGAGAACAATCTTCTGCACTCACATACCTGCAAAATTGTCCTCCAAACTGGTGGTAAGGATTAAGTGGGAAGTAGGGCATGAGACAATATGATCATGTGGACAATATTAATGCCACCACAAATAAGAACATACTGCTGAGCTGAAATTTGGGGGCTATGTCCATTATATCTGAAGAAGCGTCTCCACCCCCATCGTTCAACCCAGACAATGAAATCCAGTGCCAAGAGCCTTCTGGCAGTTCCCTCACTGTGAGAAGTGAGGTTACAGGGAACCAGGCAGAGGGCCTTCTCGGTAGTGGTGCCCTCCCTGTGGAACGCCCTCCTGCCAGATGTCAAAGAGAACAACAACTACCAGACTTTCAGAAGACATCTGAAGGCAGCCCTGTTTAGGGAAGCTTTGAATGTTTGATGTACCATAGTATTTTAATATTCTTTTGGAAGCCACCCAGAGTGGCTGGGGAAGAGTGGGTGGGGTATAAATAATAAATTGTTGTTGTTGTTGTTGTTGTTGTTGTTGTTGTTGTTGTTGTTGTTGTTGTTGTTATTATTATTTTATGTCCTCAGTTGTTTTTGTAAATGGCACATTTCTTGTGCAGTGAGGGCTCGTCCACACCTCAGCTTGCACCATGCCTAGAAACAGGGCCGTCTTTACCCAGGGGTGCGGAGCACCCGGGCATCGAATTGTGGGGGGCGTCAGGTGCCCGCGGCTGAAGCCGCCTAAGCTCTTAACCGCGATTGGCTTTAAGATCCGTTCTCTTTTGCGGAAGAGCTGCAGAACCAATGTATCTGGTGCCGCCCCACAGTGGTATGTTTCATTTTCGCATGATCACAAAAACGGAGCTATTGCTGCCACTTTTTATATATATATATTCCATGTTAGTGGTTTTTGCTCTCCCCCTCCTTAAAAGCTGAACAGCTTGGACTTGCGCCCCTAAAAAAAGCTGGGCGGATCTTTGCACCCCGGCGGCACATATGCTAATGATGGCCCTGCCCAGAAATCACAGGTCCAAGAGGTTTCTTGCTTGTCCTATGTTTTTGAGGCACAGATCTGAGAGGTTTTCCATTTGCCCCGCTGCTTTTCTGGGGAAAATGCAATCTTTACTGCTGAATCAGGCATTTACACATTCACATACTCTGTCCTCCATTTGACACTCCAGCAAGGCAAAAAAGACTTGCGAGGGGTAAAAGCAGGGCCAGTGAGGGGTATAGTCTGGGGAGATGAGAGTTACCAGGGCCAGAGAGAGAGGCCTGAAGAGCTACATCTGGCCCCTGGGCTTCAGGTTCCCTACCAGTAACTACACTGATCAGGAACAGAAAATAAATTATGTTAGAATAATAATTGTTTTCAAGGTGTGGCTTAATTTTTCTGTGCTGCTAGGAACAGTCTGAGCATTTTTTCTGCATTCAAAGAGCTCTGTTCGTGTCAGGATCTCTCCTGAAACCTGTCCATCACTTATAAATAAACAGGCAGCCCTGTTTAGGGAAGTTGTTAATATTTAATGCTGTATTGTTTTTAACACTCGATTGGGTGCCGCCCAGAGTGGCTGGGGAAACTCAGCCAGATGGGCGGGGTATAAATAATAATTTATTATTATTATTACTATTATTATTATTATTTAAGTCTCCGCTGCTGACCTGTGTTCAAGTATATGACAAATAATGGCGAGTGGTGGCTGAAAAGGCAACTTGCACAGCAACGAAGGACACAAAATGAAATTCTCCCAGGCAACAATAAGATAGGATCAGTATTTTCCCTGTTGCTGAATGAATAATTCCACTAGCTACTAGACTTAAAAGTTTCCCTTTCCAAAAGAACCTGAAGCCAGCCCTCTAGGTTAATTAGCTTATTTGCAGCTTTTGGAAATGAGCCCCTTCAAGCAGAAAGGAGAAAAATCAATATGGCTTAGACAAATGATCAAGTGTGCCGATACAGACATAGCCAGCACCCTTTAAGTATAAGCCATTCCACCAGCACTCTGTGCCCTGGCCTTATCGCTGGAGACTGTCTTGGCAATACCTTTCACGCTCGTGTCAGAATTACGTATGCTAATGCTATGCCTTCTTTTTAACTCTTCTTTGACTTTTACATAACCTTAAACATGGTCTCATTTCATCAAGGGCACACAAAATCCACTTTCCCCAGTATTAGTGGAAGTTTATCTCTTAGCAGGCACAACTCAAAGCTGTATGCAAAACGTTGCTCTGTTCTGTGCAGGAGACATGACATTTTCCAAGGTGGTGATAACCAAGACATCTAAAATATCCCTGATTTAGGATTATTAAGTACATACCAGCCTCCTTGGGCCTGCCCATAAAAAGCAATTCTAGAATGAGAGGCTAGGATGGTGTCCACTATTTCCAGGAACTCTTCTCGTTGTGAGAATTTTGTGGATGAGCTGAGAGTTTGTTTCGACCCTGGGTGAGAACTGGAGACTGACAGGGAGGGTGTGTCAGAAGGAAAATCACCTGATACTGATTTTTATATATTAGTAACTTTGTATTCAGGTATTTTTTTTTAAAATGTAGCCATGTTTTGTTGTAATATTGTGTTTTGAATTGTCTGTTGTTGCTTCAGTTTTTCTACACTGCTTAGAGATATTTTTAATATACAGTGGTACCTCGGGTTACATACGCTTCAGATCACAGACTCCGCTAACCCAGAAATAATGCTTCAGGTTAAGAACTTTGCTTCAGGATGAGAACAGAAATCGTGCTCCGGCGGCGCGGCAGCAGCAAGAGGCCCCATTAGCTAAAGTGGTGCTTCAGGTTAAGAACAGTTTCAGGTTAAGAACAGGCCTCCGGAACGAATTAAGTACTTAACCCGAGGTACCACTGTATTAAGTGGTATAGAAATTAAATAAACAATCAATCAACTAAGTCCCACTAAACCCAGCAGAGCTTACTGTTGGAGTAAACTTGGCTAGCTTTGCAGTGCGTATGCAAAAAAATAGAACTACTATAGAATGAACAGAGGCTATATTTCATCCTTATTGTGGGGGAGAGCCCACCCCATACATAATCTTTCAGGCACAAAGCTTATTGAACACAGCATATCTTTCCAAAGAAAAGCAACCACCTTTTGATTTATACTAGTAATATCATGTCCTCCCTGCATGAAATTCAAAGTACAAGATAATGTGCAATGCATCTCAGGAATAATGAAGGGAACCCCTGGTTAACTGGCTGTGTTTCAATAATACATGCAAGGACGAATAAAAGAAACTCAGGTGTGATTTTCCAGTTTTGTACAGTTAAGTATGGGAAAGTCATCACCAGCAACTATTGTTGATTTATTCGCTTGATCCTCACCCTCTGAGTGGTTCCTCCCTTTGGTATCCACACTTACAGTGCAAATGTATGGAAAAGGGAGGGGGGAACCTTTGTGTATACAGATTTCCTGCTCTTTATCAAAGCAAATTGATTTATGCCAGAACCTTCATTTTGTTTCTATGGCATTCATCTTGGTTCCAATGTGCCCCAGATCCATTTTGCACAAACCCCCACCACCTGGTGCATTAATTCTGAATATGTTGCATCTCCATTTGGTGAGATATAAACATGAGGTGTTTCCTTAAGGCCGCCGATGCTTTCCTGTTTGTGTCGCCAGGCTTTGTGAAGGAAACATAGCAACATCTTTGAATTAAAAGCTCCAGAAGAACTGCTTACCCTCTGGTCTTCTCCAAAACAAAAGCACACTGTTAAACTTCACCAGTTACTGATATATATATTGGCCTGATATTTATTACAACATCTAAAACTAGGTTAATGAGCCATATGACCACTTTTGCACTCTACAGAAGTTGGTAATTAAAGTGTCTTTATTCTTCACATTGTGTGAGGATGAGTAGAAAATCAAGAAGAGTTCCCTTGGGGAAGCAAGAATGTTTTAAACAGATCATTCTCACATCCCTAACAGGGGGGAAGATGTCATAGTAAAAGAGACTTTACTCTTCTCTAAGCAACCAGAGGGGTTGACCTGGAAAGCAAGAGACTAATCAGAAAAATAATTTTTAGAAAAGCAATGTTCAAATAATTGTTCCATATGACTAATTTTGCATTGGATCTCTAACAAGATTACAGTTTCTGAGACAATGAGTGCTCTACAAAAAGGAGTCCTCATATTCTGGATCACAGGCCTGGCACCAGCGATCAGGCAAGTTGAGTATTGGCTCATCATCCATATGCTCTGTTCTAGTAACAAGAAGCCGAAAGCACCAGCCTGAAGATGACGAGTGAGACCTCGTCGAAACGTCGCCTAGACACCCCAACTCTTACACGGGAAGACACCCGAAGACACCAAAACCTGCATTCCTGTACCCGTGAAAATCTACGAAAGCATATATATAATAATATATATTATTATTATTATTATTAAAAGTATTGGCTCATCATCCTGACCCAATTATTCACCACAGCAGCGTGCTGCTGCTCGTTTTGAATGAGGGTAAAGTTCAGCTCTCTTCTACAGTGCACACCCTCTACCTTCATTTATCCTCAAAGCAATGTACCAGTCTATAGATATACAGGTTTTATAGATCTATGGGCTGGGACATAGCATTCTGTTTAATTTATTGGCAGGCAACCACCACAGCTGACTGTCAAGCTTGCCTCACATTCAGAAGTGTCAGCCCTGCCTGTCCACCAGTGGGCTCATTGGAAGCACTGTGCAAGGGTCTCCTTTGAGTTTGGCACCAATCCTGCTGGCTCAGGTCCAAGTATTCCTTACAGTCAGTTCAGCTAGATTTGGCAGTGCTAACTATGAGCTGAGAAGAGGTAGGGAGACTGAATCCACAACCCTCCCTCTTCTTCTTTGTGGCTTAGGGTCCTTGTATCTACAGAACCACCTCTCCTGGTATGCCCTACAGAGGACCTTAAGGTCCATGAACAACCATAGTTTAGAGGTCCCAGGCCCTAAGGAAGTCAGACTATCCTCCACTAGGGCCAGAGCCTTTTCAGTGATGGCTCCAACCTGGTAGAATGCTCTGTCCCACGAGACTAGGGTCCTTCAGGATTTAACCTTCTTCCATCGGGCCTGTAAGACAGAGCTATTCCACCTGGCCTTTAATTTGAATTTAGGCTGATCTTTTATTTCCCTTCCCTTCCCTCTCCCTCCCCTTCTATGAAGATCACCCACTCTGAAACCCCACAGCTAATTCTCCCCTGGTCTCCTCACTGGCCCAAGTGAGCCAGCTAGCCCTGGGGATTATCTAATGCTTATTTCCCCTAAACTGATTTTTGAATTTTATTGTTATTTGTGTTTTTATACTGTATTTTATGCTGCTTTTATAATTAAGTGTTTTAAATTTGTTGTTAGCTGCCCTGAGCCCGGTTTTTGAACCAAGAAGGGCAGGGTATAAATAAAATTTTATTATTAATTATTATTATTATTATTATTATTATTATTATTATTATTATTCAACCTCCTCACACTCCAAGCAGGGCCAGTGCAAGAGAGTTTGCTGTCTGAGGCAAAGGACAAGATTCCACAACCAGATTCCCCATTCCACAAACAGAAGCCATCTGGACTGAACTGTGGTGATGGGATAGTGCAGCAGGTTGGTTTCGGGTGAAAGGAGAGACTTTGTGGCAACACAAGGGGATAGCAAGGTGGGCTCAGTAGGACTAGCGGGGGTGTGTGTGTGTGTTGTTGCTGTCCCCTAGCATCTGCCTCCTGATGGGTTGTCCCCCCGTCTAATGGTAGGGCTAGCCCTGCCCCCAGCAATTGGTGCTATCCACCATGACTGTCAATTACCGTATTTTTCGCACCATAGGACGCACTTTTCCCGTCTTAAAAACTAAGGGGAAAAGTCTGTGCGTCCTATAGAGCGAATGCAGGGAGGAGGCAGGCAGGAAAAGCCCTCAAGAGCCCCACACAAGCTTCGCGCGGCTCTTGCGGGCTTTTCCCCAAGAGGGAGAAGGGACTGACGCCGCCAGTCAGTCCCTTCTCCCTCCTCTAGAAAAGCCTTGCACAACCTCTCCAGCCGGGGGGAGGCTTCGCAAGGCTAAAGAGGAAGCCAGGGCAGCGAGCGCGATGCATCCCGTTCGCTGCCCTGGCTTCCTCTTTAGACTTGCGCGCCTCTCCAGCGGGGGTGGTGGGGGTGGGAGGCTTCGCAAGGCTAAAGAGGAGCCAGGGCAGCGAGCGCGATCCATCCCGTTCGCTGCCTGGCTTCCCCTTTAGACTTGCGCGCCTCTCCGGGGGTGGGGGTGGGGAGGAAGCCAGGCAGCGAACGGGATGGATCGCGCTCGCTGCCTGGCTTCCCCTTTAGACTTGCGCGCCTCTCCGGGGGTGGGGGGGGGGTGGGAGGCTTCGCATGTCTAAAGGGGAAGCCAGGGCAGCGAGCGCGATCCATCCCGTTCGCTGCCTGGCTTCCCCTTTAGACTTGCGCGCCTCTCCGGGGGTGGGGGGTGGGTGGGAGGAAGCCAGGCAGCGAACGGGATGGATCGCGCTCGCTGCCTGGCTTCCCCTTTAGACTTGCGCGCCTCTCCGGGGGTGGGGGGGGGGGTGGGAGGCTTCGCATGTCTAAAGGGGAAGCCAGGGCAGCGAGCGCGATCCATCCCGTTCACTGCCTGGCTTCCCCTTTAGACTTGCGCGCCTCTCCGGGGGTGGGTGGTGGGTGGGAGGAAGCCAGGCAGCGAACGGGATGGATCGCGCTCGCTGCCTGGCTTCCCCTTTAGACTTGCGCGCCTCTCCGGGGGTGGGGGGGGGTGGGAGGCTTCGCATGTCTAAAGGGGAAGCCAGGGCAGCGAGCGCGATCCATCCCGTTCGCTGCCTGGCTTCCCCTTTGGACTTGCGCGCCTCTCCGGGGGTGGTGGGTGGTGGGAGGAAACCAGGGCAGCGAGCGCGATCCATCCCGTTCACTGCCCTGGCTTCCTCTTTAGCCTTGCGTGCCTCTCCAGCCGCAAGAGATCTACCAGAGGTAGATCTTAACCCTTGCCTCACCTGGGAGCTTCTCTGGGCAGGAATTCCCTCAGCTTAAGTGAGGTGGGGGAAGTGTGGCAAGTAGGGGGGTACCTACCTAGACACTGAAGCCACATGTCTCTCAGATGAAAATTGGGAGTGGGCATTGTGTGAAGTGCTCTGATGGTGTTTCCTGCTTGGCAGGGGGTTGGACTCGATGGCCCTTGTGGTCTATTCCAATTCTATGATTCTATGATTCTAAGTGGCTGTGGATCTCCTGCTGCAGAACTGTAGGACTGTATAGAGTTGGGAGGGCCACCTGAGGGTCATCTAGCCCAGCCCCCTCACAATGTAGGAATCACAGCTAAAGAACGCCAGGCAGATGGTCCCCCAACCGCTGCTTAAAAGCCTCCAGTGGTGGAGACCCCAAACACCTTCCGAGGTCATAGAATTGCAAGGTTGGAAGGGAACCCCAGGAGTCATCTAGTCCAGCCCCGGTGGACAGCGGGCGCAATCCATCCCGTTGCACAAGACTAAAGATGCTGTGCAAGGCTAAAGAGGAAGCCAGGGCAGTGGGTGCCTGCCCTGGACTGCCTTGTCTTCTTCTTTAGCCGCGCTGGAGAGGTTTAGCTCCTGGCTGGAGAGGTTGCGCGGCTATGGATCCCGTGCGCTGTCTTGGCTTCTTTGCTCTTTGGGGCTGGTGGGGGAACCCGGGCTTCCCCCGCAGCCCCAAGAAGCTCTGGGTGAAGCAGACAGGCTGCGCACAGCCTGTCCGTTGCTCTTTGTGGCTGGGGGGAGGGATAATATTTTTTTCCTTGATTTCCCCCTCTAAAAACTAGGTGCGTCCTGTGGTCCGGTGCGTCCAATAGAGCGAAAAATACGGTATATGCTTGGCAAGCAAAGGCACAGAGACTGTTGCACATAGCAGCATGTATGCAGCCCTCTGCTGCTGCTGAAGGTTTTGAGCGTGTGCCCACAGCCATAATATGAAGTTATTTAGCAAGCTGCCGAGGGTCTCTAAATATTAAACATGCTTTACAGCGAGATATTTCACCAGCTGCCATACAGCTCTAAGTTTTAAATATTTCAAGAGCTTCCCCGCATAGCTGTTGAATGCCTACGTTTTAACTCTTTGTGAGGTTTTCCCTGAGCAAACTTCATCAGAACTCAGGGCGCAGTTGGAATAAAGCAAAAATTTCATTATGACTTGCACATCTCAGCCTGCTCGGGTGGTATAATGAAGCAATGTCTAATAAGATGAGGAACAAAAGGCATTTTGAAGGGCAGGCAGTGGTCAAGTCAGATAAACACAATAAAAGTCTTTTTGGAAACAGTGATCAATTACTTATAAAAAAAAAACATTCCTAACTTATAAATCATAAAAATAATAGCTTTTTTTTAGTGTTGGCATGTTACAATCTACATTCATTTTTATGTGCCCTGATTGATAGAACTCAACAATATTAAGAGTCATTCACATAAACTGGTATATTATGTAGAATCTTGCTTATTTCTGTTCCTCTTAGGGAGGAGCTGAAGTCTCTCACACCCAACATGAAACCCATTAACGTTTTTTATTTACTCACAAGATGCTGGAGGGAGAGACAGAAACATTGCCCTCAGTCTAATTTGCCTCTATGACAATGTCACAGAGACATGATTAAGTTATCTTTTGATGATGTCTGAAGCCAACCAAGAGTTTGGTGGTGTGGGGAGGCTACCTCTGAAGATGGTTCAGAAACATCAGCTGGTGCAGAACTGAACAAAGAGGTTGCTCACTGGGGCAAGAGAGTTTAAGCATATAATGCTAATCCAGAACTGACTGCACTGGCTGCAAATTAGTTTCTGGGCTCAATTCAAAGTGCTGGTTTTGACCTATAAAGCCTGAAATGCTTGAGGACCACAATACCTCAAGGACCACCTCTCCCCATATGAACCAACTTGGACACTGCAATCATCATCTGAGGCCCTTCTTCTTGTGCCTCCTCTATGAGAGGTCCAGAGATAAATAGATAGGTGATGATAGATGATAGATAGATAGATAGATAGATGATAGATAGATAGATAGATAGATAGATAGATAGATATGATAGATAGATGATAGACAGACAGACAGACAGATAGAGCAATGCTACTTGCCCTCACTCTGTAGTCTCAAGGGTAAAAAGTCACCATGGCATCCAGCAGGACTGAAAAGTGAGGTCACTGTCACAACCATGACAAGCACCTAAGAAGTGGCAAAGTGGATTAGCTGAGGAGGGGCAACCACCATTGCTGACTGAAGGAAAGGGAAAAGAGGAGAATTTGTGGGGAGCGGGTACTGGTGAGGAAGAAGAAGAGTTTGGATTTGATATCCCGCCTTTCACTCCCCTTCAGGAGTCTCAAAGCGGCTATCATTCTCCTTTCCCTTCCTCTCCCACAACAAACACTCTGTGAGGTGAGTGGGCTGAGAGACTTCACAGAAGTGTGACTGGCCCAAGGTCACCCAGCAGCTGCATGTGGAGGAGTGGAGACACGAACCCGGTTTCCCAGATTACGTGACTACCGCTCTTAACCACTACACCACACTGGCTCTCAGAAGGTTTTCTGGTAATTTCTGAGTTAATCTCAGGTGAATTTCAGGTATCTCACCCATCTCTAATAAAAGATGTTGTTTTTGTAGTTTTTTTGGTCAATGCAGACATGCACATTGATAATGAACTGAAGGAACTGAAATCTGTAGAGAGAAAAATATTATAATGGATGGTTTCTAACACATTAATTAAATCAGGTCCCATCTGCACTATACATTTAAAGCAGGACAGTGGTACCTCAGGTTAGGAACTTAATTTGTTCTGGAGGTCCGTTCTTAACCTGAAACTGTTCTTAACCTGAGGTACCACTTTAGCTAAGAGGGCCTCCTGCTGCTGCCGCACCACCGGAGCACAATTTCTGTTCTCATCCTGAAGCAAAGTTCTTAACCCGAGGTACTATTTCTGGTTTAGCGGAGTCTGTAACCTGAAGCGTCTGTAACCCGAGGTACCACTGTATCATACCACTTTAAAGAGTCCTGGCTCCCCCAAGGAATCCTGGGAAATGTGGTTTGTTGCTGAGAATGATTAGGAGACCCCCCTAATCTCCTCAAAGAGCTACAATTTCCAGATTAACCTGCAAAGAAGTTTTTGATGGTCAAAAACATTCTGAATTGTAGCTCTCTGAGGGGAAGGGGGTCTCCTAAACATATACTGCAAATGGGGCCTGATACAGAACTCCATTCTCGAGAGAGAAATTTTGTTGAGGAGAATTTTGGAAGCATCCCTAATGCATGTACATTAGGTTCTTTTCACTTGAAGTGATTGACTGCATGTAGGACAGGAGTGGAGACAGTGGATTTAATCCTTCTCCCTGTTACACACATCCAGACTACACCATTCCCACTATATGAAAAGGTCTCTTGTAGAAGCCCTACATGGATCTTAAGGCATAACTAGCAGAGAATCTGTTGGTTCGATTCTCCCAACATCCCTCATGAAAGGCACTTACAAATATCTGCCTACAGAGAACTGGGCTGTGAGTCTCACAATCCTAGGATATTTTCACCACCACTTTCCCATCATTCCTTCTGCTTAATTCCATTTCAGGGCTTATGCACTGGTTGGTTAGTCATGCTATATCAGCCTATTATCAAGACATAGAAATTTCTGCAAAGAGGAAGAAAAATCAAATCAATGTTGCCGACTTGAGAAATAAGACTCTCTGCAGCAGGCGCAGATCTTCCCTCAAGTAATTCAAATATATAAAAACCAATTTATGCTTATGAAGTATAGTAGCAATACTAAAATATTGGCAAACGGATCAAGGAAAGACTCTGTCATTGTTAAAAATATATATTTATATGGTACTATAAAGGAGACGTTATTTGCCAGTGCAGATATCACCCGTCTCTCTCTTATGGAACAGTTTAGAGAAATGGGTTATAGATATCTGTTTTTCTCCTTTTTTCACTTTTGGCATCCTGCTTGTGCTAAAGGAAGAGGCAATATTATTACATTGCTTCATGCGGCCTGTTTATTCATTTCCATGCTGAGGAACAGGGGAATATGATAGGCAAGAAATATATTTCTTTCTCTGCCCAATAATCCTGTGGGATCCATCTTGCTTCTCTTTGAAGTAAGCATTTGGCCAGGTCTAATATGGCTGGAAAAGGCCCAGTTAGAGTCTAGATTTAAGGTCAGACAAAGACACAAATACACACACACACACACACACAGAGAGAGAGAGAGAGAGAGAGAGAGAGAGAGAGAGAGAGAGAGAGAGAGAAGAGGTATTCACAATGGGAGTCCAAGATGGAAAATGCTTATTTGAGGACCATATGATTTCAGCCCCCAGGAGAATGACTGTATGTGTCACAGAAAACCCCCCTGAAAATTCACAAATTTTATATTGCGTGGGAAGAGTACCCAGGATGCAATCACAAACATTATCAGCACCCAGCCACCGAATGGGAGCTTCATCCAGTAGGCTTACCCAGTGGTAACCTGAGAGCTTTTGTATGGAGCCAAGTACTTGACCAGGTCAAACCTGCCACCATTTTAAATTTTCCATGACAGGATGTCATGGAGTATTGAACATTAGGTGCTCAAGGTAATGCATGTTGAAAAACTTATACTTCGCCAAACCTTTATTAGGCATCACAAGTACGGGCCATCATAAAACATCCATATATAACATTTTGAAATATATACAAATAAACAGCCATGTAAACTATGTAATAACTGGGATTTAGCTTCTTTCAGCTAAATAGTGCCATTCACCACCCTAAGAGATACTATTGACAAAAACTCAGCCACCCTTGCAGTTACTTCCAGGTTAATGCCAGACTGATAGAACCTGATATTTCCATTGTGCATGTTGAGAAACTAATACTTGTGGATTCAGTTCCTCACTCCTGTATTACACACTACCTGAGACTAAGGACCATTGAACCCAACAGGAATTACTTGTTTTAGTGGATATGGATAGGAATGTACAGAAGTGCGGCCCTAAAGTAAACTTGTTTAGGATTCAGCTGTAAATGTAATTTAGTACCTTTCTTCTTTTACAGCTTTTTACTTGTTTTTACTATAGATCGTAATTCATTGGAAAGATTTTTTGGTGGGTAGAGGTGCTGGAATCCCCTCCTAGAAGATATTCCATTTCAATAAAAGAAATATTGCTGCAAAGCACATTGCAATTTCACAGCAATAAAGATGGGTCAATTGGAGTCATTTAGATTTGCAGCATCCACTGTTTCAATACCTTACAAGAGAATGTATTGGCTTAGAAAACGGCAGTCTTCCTTAATTTAGCATTCACAGTAGAAGCTAAATTACAGAATGTCAACTTGAAAGTACTAAACAAAGCGTTTGCCATTCTTGGGAGTCAAAAATGCCATGTTTGACATCAAAATTTCAAAAGCAGTAATGACATTTTTCACAAATATGACAACTTTTTGAAAAAAAGGTTTTGAAAAACATGCATTAACGCCTGTACTTATTAATAAGTGACGCAGTTCTAAGCTCACAAAATTTGGCAGAGAGTGCAGAGTGGGGCAATAACTTGCCATTCATATTTATTGCCATGGGCCTGTGTCTCATTCTGAAAGCAGTGGGAAAGGAATTCACAAAAGCTTTTTATTTGTTCCTCACAATCCATGTGTGCCTAAATGAGAGGTGAGCCATGCTGTCAGGAGCCAGAATCAGGGGAAGGTCAGCAATAAAAACCCCACTGGTGTCAGTGAAGTTAACTCATTATTCAAAGAAACCAAAACAGTGCAGGCATAGTGAACCCAGCAACTCTTCCTAGTAGGAATGAAGCAGCTGTACCTTCCAACCATAGCTGTCAACGTTTCCCTTTTTTTAAGGGAAATTCCCTTATTCTGAATAGGATTCCTTGCAAGAAAAGGGAAAAGTTGACAGTTATGCTTCCAACAGCGGCCCAAGTCCCCTCCTCTCCAGATTTTCCCCACAAGCAATCAGAGATTGTGTCTGTGTGCAACCAATCTTTCCTCTGCTCTTTTCATTTCTCTGTGTGTTCTAGGAGACCAGGGGAAAGGGAAGTTGATCATAGCAGGAGGGGGAGACTCCCTGGATTTTTCAGTAACACGACTCCTCTGTCTCCTGGCCCCCCTCTGAATGAGGACTGCTCTCTGCCCCATCTTCTTCCTGCTCCCAAATCCCTGTCGCCTCTTCAGCTTTCAACACCTCCTCCTCCTCCACATCTGCCCCCTCTTCTCCCTCCGACCACTCATCGCCATCCCACCACCAGTCCCCTGGCTCTGAGCCTTCTTCTCCTGGAGGTTCTCTTGGGGGTTCCCCAGCTGGTGCCTCCCATCACTCCTTCGCATTCAGCCAGGCTTTTTCAACCACTGCTTCATCAGCAGAGCTTTGTCTTCATTTTGCACATAGGGAAACAAGATGCTTCTGCGTCTTCAAGATTTGTGAATATATTACTTCAAGGATGGCCAAGCTTTCAACATTAGGGCTAGCATTGTTTAGACAAGGAAAGCTTAGGGTTAGTGTGGCATGCAACAGTCTTTCTGGAGTGAAAACTAGTGAAAGACCTAGCCCAGATTCAAAGAAGCTGTTGTACACACAGTGGGACAAGGAGTGGTTTGCTGAGTTTTGCTTGTGAAAGGAAATATTTGAAACTAGTGGATTGGTGCTCACTCCCCCAAATGAGCATTTGTACTCATTAATTGAAAATGGAGTCCTAGATAAAATAGGTTCACCACCATTAATGAATCAGATCACTTGAAATTCATAAAAGCAAATAGGGCACACACTTTATTGTGCCATTATGAGTAATGGAACAAAGCACATATATGCTGCAGCTATCCATTTCCTCAATATCTTTATTCAAGACATTTCAAATTGGTTGTGCCATTTCAAAATTTGGCTTTGCCAGGCCCTTCCAAGCTTGCAATGAAACTATCTTTTCTGCAGTTATTAGGAGAAAGGAAGAGAAAAAGGAAATGGAAACAAGTAAGAATTCTTATGCCCCCTAATTTTAACACATAACCTATGAGGATTGGACAAAAAGGAGTTCAGGAGTGTGGGGATTTAGCTAATCAATATTTTACAAGTATTTGGAAGTGGCTTGAGGTAGGGATTGTGAAAAGCCACCAAAGTAAGCCTGTGAAAATTCCATTATTGTATTTAAAAAGTGTGATTTGAAACTAACTACCTAACCATCAGACAGGCCAGGAAGGTGAGAATTTAAAGCTGACACCACTGCTAGGCAGATTGATCAAAAACTGGAAAAAATCCCCAAGACCAAATTAGAACACTTAATGAGGATTAGGCAGTGAATAGAAATTGGAGGGAGGGGGGTGGATGATGGGCTTTGCACTTTAAGCAACAGAAAACAGAAATCCATAAAAGAAATAGACTACAGTTACTGACTCCTCAGGATGGAATGTTTCCCTCTGTAAACCAGACACTTGTTATGTCAAACGGGCCAAAATAACCCTGGGATTGCATGGGCTTTGTTGTGTGAACCTAGTACAAGGCTGGAGTTGCAGGAGCAGGTTGGTACACAGGTGTCAGAGACTGACAGGGCTCAGAGGCCAACCCAGGAGAAAGGGCCAGCAATTTATGAGGTTATGTGCCACCTGCAATGCAGAAGTCAGGTGTCATAGACTGGCTGGATGCAGAGTAATGGTGGGAGGAACCAGCTGGGGAACCCCTAAGGCAGTGATGGCCAAACTTGGCCCTCCAGCTGTTTTAGGACTACAACGCCCATCATCCCTAGCTAGCAGGACCAGTGGTCAGGGAGAGCCAGTGTGGTGTAGGTGGTTAAGAGCGGTAGTATCGTAATCTGGGGAACCGAGTTCGCGTCTCCGCTCCTCCACATGCAGCTGCTGGGTGACCTTGGGCCAGTCACACTTCTTTGAAATCTCTCAGCCCCACTCACCTCACAGAGTGTTTGTTGTGGGGGAGGAAGGGAAAGGAGAATCTTCTTATGATGGGAACTGTACTCCCAAAACAGCTGGAGGGCCAAGTTTGGCCATCATGGCCCTAAGAGAAGAGGGCTCGGTGCTAGGGGATTGGAGGCGAGACAAAGATGAGTGGTCAGAGGGAGAAAGGGGGGAGCGTCAGAAGCTGAAGAGGCAACAGGGCTTAGTGAGCAGGGGGAGTCTGTTGCAGAGAGAAGTCCAGAATCAGGAACAGAAACTGAAGCAAGAGAGGAGGGAGGCAGAGATGAGTCCAACTGGTGAACAGGCATGGCTTTCTCCCCCTCCTGCTGTAACAATTAAACTACTAAATGATCCTCAGGGTTCCCTCCAACCCTACAATTCTATGATTCCACTGACCATTTGTCCTCCTTGGGGGACAAAGCTAACAATAAATATCGTGGATTTCAGAGGTTAATATGTCGTCCCTTGCAGCAGGTGCTAATCTTGGTTTTGTTCCTGGCAGCATTTAGCTTTATAGTCAATATATCTTCTTGTTCTTCTCAATGTGAGTCAATATCTTCTTAATATTTCATGATATAGCTAACTGTTGAGCACCAAACAAATTTGGTTCTTGAGGCTCAGAGAAGCAAATAGGGAGTAATACAAACTACCTGTGAAAATATCAGGCACCACACATATTTCCATTGTATCCCAAATTATATCTTGGTGTTGCACATTATAAATAGGGAGCTATGCCCTAAATTCTATGTTTTCAGGAAATTATCTATGCACAAAGTCAGCTATGCAACAATAAATGTCTCTATGATCATGACCTGAACTTGCTAAAAGTCCGTTATTTATGCATGTAATATTGTACTTCCAATTTATTCTAGGAAGTTAATATTCCTTTGACCTTGAGTTCTGTGATTAATTTCTACTGGCCAGACAAATGATGAAGTTCAAATTAAACAGAACCATTGTACTAAAGTGGTTAATAACTTATGTTGGGGAGGGGACAGGGGCAAGAAGGCTTGTGGGCTTCATGGTTTTATATATATTATACATATATTTTCTACAGAAAAACCACCAACATTTAGCAAAAGTTGGGGTGCACCACATATTCCGAAATCAATTCAAAGGAAAAAAATTGGAGCTCAAAGATCTTGAGGTAAGACTAAGGAAAGTTCTTAAGGTAGTGGGTTGTGAATCCCTAAAAAAGCACAGCAGAGAATTATGAATGAAAGAATGAAAGAATGAATGAATGAATGAAATGGCTATATTACAGCATTGTTTACTATGTATGTAGTTTTCTGAGAAGACCTCCTTCAAGCCTATGATTCTCTGTAAGAGAAGGGAGAGCTCCTTAGATCATGCCTTTTCACCCAAACTTGGCCACTCACCTCCTAATACTTAACAAACTATTCCCAAGGGTAGGCTTTGGAAAATAAGCATCTTGGGCAAGGGCATTTAAGAGCAGCAGTAACAGAAAGGAAAGTCTTGGGTGGTATGTAGTATTGAAAATATCCCTGTTTTTCCCCGGGCAGCAGCATTTGTTGCTTAATGAGTCCCATTACAAAAAATTATGCCTTAGTATTGTGCTGAAGGTACTTTGAAAGCGCAAACAAAGCGGCACAGAGATCAATTGGCTTAGCATGTTACTAAATGGATGTTATATGTTTTGCGCATCTGGTTTTGAGGGACATCATCTTTGACAAAGCAGCAACTTAAAAGCAAAACTGTGCAATATTGTCAGCTTCTTTTAAAAAAAAGTCTGCAGGCAGCAGATTGATATATCCCAGATTGAGTATTCATTTTGCAGGTACATGAAACTGTCATGTATTGAGGAAGAAAGTACTGGGGGTGGTTGAATTATTAGTCTATTTCCAAACTGTGTCAGTTTCACATGTGTTCACACTTAAATTTGTTTCACCCTATTTTAGCATTTGCAAATTTCTTTTTTAAAATCTACACAAATATTCACTTTTAAATATTTAACAATGTATTTTCTCTCAAAACACACATTTTAAAAACTGTGTTTGGTTGTTGTTGTTGTTTTTTGAGCCAATAACTATGTTGGCACATTTGGGAAATGCAAAAGCAATTAGATGACTTAGGTTCCGACCCACACAGGTCAGTTTGTATTTGAATTCATGACTAATAAATTACCCAAGCAAGGCTACTAGGCTTCCAACTCCAGTACAGTCGTACCTTGGATCTCGAACAACTTGAAAGACGAATGTTTAGGGTCCCAAACGCTGCAAACCCCAAAGTGATTGTCCCGGTTTGTGAATTTCTTTGGAACCCGAACATCCGTCACAACTTCCGCAGCTTCCAATTTGGCTGCAGGAGCTTCCTGCAGCCAATTGGAAGTCGCTCCTTGGTTTCTAAACCATTTTGGAAGTTGAGCGGACTTCTGGAATGGATTCCGTTTGACTTCCAAGGTACCACTGTATTTAAAACAGAAACAAGGCCCATGGTAATCATGAACTCAAATAAAAAAAAATTCCTTCCAGTAGCACCTTAAAGACCAACTAATTTAGTTCTTGGTATGAGCTTTCGTGTACATGTACACGAAAGCTCATACCAAGAACTAACTTAGTTGGTCTTTAAGGTGCTACTGGAAGGATTTTTTTTTTTTTTTGACTATGGCAGACCAACACGGCTACCTATCTGTAACATGAACTCAAATGTCAAAGTTCTTAAATCTGAGTGTTGAGGGAAAATTAGTAAATGCAATTGCCAAGGTCGGGGGGGGGGGCAGGGCGGAGAGGACATCACCTTTCCCTAAACTGGTACACTCCAGTTGTTTTGGACTATAATTCCCACAAATCCTAACCAACATGGGAGTTTAGTCCAAAACATTTGGAGGGGACCAGACAGGGGAAGGTTGAATTACACAACCTGAGAAAACAGATTATAACAGCATCCATAGAAACACTGTATGAGGTAAACCATTGCGCCAGAATTAGGACATAAACTTAAAAGTGATGTCCATTACTAAGGATTCATTCATATACCCTCATAAATATGGAGAAGGAATGAACAAAATCTTAACCTTACCCTTCCCATTTCATTCTCATGCTCCATTGTTTCCCCCCTTTTCAACTGGGCACTTATTTCCCCTATAGTGAATAGAGATCTCCATTAAGTGGAAAGCTGCAGAATTTTAATGAATTGCAAAATATAGCTAATTATGAGGGGGGAAAGCATCCTTTGCACTTTCTCATGCAAATTAGATAAATTAATTGGTGTTCAGGGACCCTCTCTCCCTCTCTCTTTTTTAATGCATTAAGACCTTGGGGAAACAGTGTGGGTGTGGGAAGGGGGTTGACATTTCAGAATCATGTTCGCAGTAAGTAAATAAATACAAACAGAAAAGGACATTTTTAATATGTTAGACAATTCTTATTTAGACCCCTGGGAAGCTTATTTGTTCTTAAAACAAACAAACCCAATTCATTCCATTTACAAATTGCTCATGTTGACAGATAAGGGCCTAGACACCCGCCCTCGAAGAAGAAGAAGAAGAAGAAGAAGAAGAAGAAGAAGAAGAAGAAGAATTTGGATTTGATATCCTGCTTTATCACTACCCAAAGGAGTTTCAAAGCAGCTAACATTCTCCTTTCCCTTCCTCCCCCACAACAAACACTCTGTGAGGTGAGTGGGGCTGAGACTTCAGAGAAGTGTGACTAGCCCAAGGTCACCCAGCAGCTGCATGTGGAAGAGCGGAGAACCCGGTTCACCAGATTACGAGACTACCGTTCTTAACCACCACACCACACTGGCTCACCACAGAAGACAGCTGCTGACCCCCTGCCAATGTTGTCAGGGCTACCAGCTGCTGATAGGTGGTCAGCAGGTCCACGCCCAAAACAATTTTTTTTTTAAAGGTTCATTTTAAAAATGGGTAGCAGGGTAAACATCAGATGTGGGAGGGAACACCAGGAAGCCCTTTGCTTTGGGACCACCTCTACGCAGTATCCACTTGCATTTACAGGTGAGGTGAAAAGCAGAGTCACAGGTGAGAAAATTGAGCATTGTATCAAGAATCACGGGCTTCTCTTCTCGACCTTTGTGCAACCAATGGAACCAGTCTGTGGTTACATGCATAGCATACATTTAAAGCACTCTTGAACAGTCATGACTTCCCCCAAAGATTCCTGGGAACTGTAGTCTATTAAGACTGATGTCACAGACCTACACTTCCCAGCCTCCTTAAACTACAGTTTCCAGGACTGTTGAAGTGGCATAAGAGTAGGAACATGGTTGATGCGTCTTCTGTTCAAGACTCATCTTAGCATCTAAAGAATGCTGGAGGCTGGTTAATATATTACCCACAAACTAATATATTAGCATTTAATGGCCCAGATACTAGGTGTAAGAGTACCATGAATGCATTATTATTATTTAACTATATGACTTTTAGAAGACATCTGAAGGCAGACCATACAGGGAAGTTTTTTAGTGGTTGATGTTTTATTGTGTTTTTAATGTTTTGTTGGGAGCTGCCCAGAGTGGCTGGGGCAACATACAAATACAGTGGTACCTCGGGTTAAGTACTTAATTCATTCCGGAGGTCTGTTCTTAACCTGAAACTGTTCTTTACCTGAAGCACCACATTAGCTAATGGGGCCTCCTGCTGCCACTGCACCACCACTGCGCGATTTCTGTTCTCATCCTGAATCAAAGTTCTTAACCCGAAGTACTATATCTGGGTTAGCGAAGTCTGTAACCTGAAGCATATGTAACCTGAAGCATACGCAACCTGAGGTACGACTGTAATAAAATTATTCTTATTCTTATCATCATCATCCACCATACCAAACTCTCTTCTTATGCTGTGATCCAAAATTATTTTCTTTAACCTCTCCACATATACCTATGCAGCTTAGCACAGTTAAGAGGGTGCTTAATTACAATGTGATTTGGCGTCCTTTAATAAGGTTCAGAAAGTGGGGCCCAATTATTTGCATGTTGCTGGATGAAATCTTATACATTGTATCTGCCCCCTTCTCTTGAGGAATTCTATAATCAATGACAGCAAGGACTCAAGCGCCCCATGGGTAATGTTCATATTTGCATTCAGGAAAACAGTAGCTTCTTTATATCTTAGCAAGAGAGCTGTGTGGGAACCAGTGCAAGAGCTGTGACTCCTTGTGATTCAAAAGAGAGAAGGACAAGCTCACTAGCAATTAAGGCCTCTGTATTGTATTTCTTTCCATACATATAACTGTGAGGAGTCAAGGCTGAGGAGCTCAGAATCACATATGAAAGCACACCCCTTGTTTCATATGGCTTATGAGAGGGTTGAAATCTGGGCAAACCAAGTGTGTGAGATCAGAATAAGGACTTTCCAGATGCTATTCTGATTAACTTTCCAGATGCTATTCTGATCAACTAATTCACTAATTAATCTTCACAGCATCCCCCACAAGGCAAGCACTGGAGGGGCCTTTTTCACATCTCAGGGAACAAGGAGAGCAAACTGTCAAGATGTCAAAAAAAAAAAAAAAAAGGTCCAACATTTAAGGGAAAGAAAACCTTAAAATGAAAAATGAACATGAAAGTGATGGAAGAATGATAAATGCTACATTTTTATCAAGGTAACACAGTTCAAAGCAATGCAAACCACTGATGATATTAACTGAAGAGAAGAGAGAACGCCCTACGGATATTACAGCTGGCTTCAAAAAACTGATTGATTTGAAAGGTGCATTTAAAAGAAAAACCACACAAAATTGACTGACATGGAGGAGGTCCCCCCCCCTCAAATGACAAACTGTGAATCATTAGTAGGTTGCACTGCGGTAATGGCAAAGAAAAACTAAAGGAATGATGGTGCAACTCTGATGGAAACCATTAGCTAGCATACTGAGCCCATGAATATACTTGCAAACCAGGCACCCTGACCTAGAGGGTGCTTACACTCTTGCAAGCTTGAATAATGTCATTAACTACAAAGATCTAAGCTACCACATCCTTGAGAGTGAACCAGAGTTCTGGTGCATATACGGGACGGGGTGCAGAAAATTCATGAAAATTCACCTGCATTTTATAGTTTATATGCAGTTTTGGCTAATGTACACATTTTTAGAGTAATTTCCCCTAATATACTACATTTTTGTATTTTATTTTCACTAAAATATTCATTTTTACAAATCTTTCTCCTAATAAGGCATTTATTAAGGCACACCCCCCAAAAGTGCAAGTAGATAAATAGGTACCGCTCCGGCAGGAAGGTAAACAGCATTTCCATGTGCTGCTCTGGTTTCGCCAGAAGTAGCTTAGTCATGCTGGCCACATGACCCAGAAAAACTCTGTGGACAAACGCCGGCTCCCTAGGCCAGTAAAGCGAGATGGATGCCGCAACCCCAGAGTCGTCTGCGACTGGACTTAACTGTCAGGGGTCCTTTACCTTTACCTTTTTATCAGCTTAAAACGATAAGGAAGAACATAGTCCGCCAAAAGAGCATGCTTCTGTTGGCACATGTAGAGGCAGAAAATACATCATATTTAAATAGTACTACCTTCCTCAAGATTGAGGTTTTCAATAATGTCACTAACAGGGCTGGCTGAAGACATTTTACTGCCTGGGACAAAAGCCAGGATGGCGCCTCTTCTCCCAGTTAGACATAGGAAAGCCAACAATGAATCTTTAACACTGGCAAAGCATCCCCCACAACACCTGAGGACAGCAAGCTGGTTTAGAGTGTAGGTCAGAGGAACAGGCAGCTCGGTCTGCTTCATGCCCAACAGCATCTGCCACCTGAGGTGGCTGCCTCATTCTGCCTAATAGTAAGGCCGTCCCCAATTCTTGACCTCCAAATACCATAGCACCAAATAGCTATCCAGGATTGTTTTTCTGTGTGTGTTTCTTTAAATGTGCACATCTCTAATCTTCAGTGATTTGGTTATAGATGGCCTTACTTTAACTGAAGGGCGAGTGCCACCCTTTGCACAGAACACGTCAATCTTAAATGCCAGGCGAGCTTCCCTCGGCTATAATCAATCATAATGCTGTTGATTAAAAAGGTGCGTTGTTTCAGACCTCAGGCATGCACTACTGGGGTCAGTGTCATTGACTACAGTGGAAGCAGGATCAGTCCATCAGAGAAAATTAAACCATCCCAGGAATGATTATCACAAAGCTGATGTTGATTAAAGGAAACACCACAAAATCGCTTAGGTTTTGAATTTAAAATCATAACCTCTGGGGGAGCATATGAATGTCAAACAGATTATCCCACAAGATGGGAATTTATGACAAATGTAATTCTCTCACTCAAAGTGTGCCCTCTTTGCAGGAGAAAAAATAATTCCAAGCCTTTTTGACTGTTAACAGAAAAACTGCTCTGGAATCCAATGTGCTCCAGAGCAGGCCTCGAGTCATTTAAGCACCGTGGCAACATCCTAGAGAAAGCTAATTGGTATCTGCTGTTCATTGTTACTCCTCTGAAGAGGATTCTTGCTGTAGCACAGAAAGTGGGTTGATGCCCAACAGCATATCTACCTCATACTGCTGTTGTGCGGATTATAAAATTAATCACTGCAAAGTGCTTTGAACATGCAAAGCACTCTATAAATGGCAAGTTATAATCTTCTCCAACGAGAAAAAAGCCCAGGAGGTGAGAATTTTAAGCCTAGACAAAAATGTTGCAACTAATTAATGTTCCCAGACAAAGTTTATTGAGCACTGCATACTTTTGGCTAGACAGAAGATCAGTGTCCACCCCCTACCATCACAGCATTTGCTAAAATGAAATGTTAAAAGTCCTGACTTTCACTCCTTCAAGTGAGGCAAATGGATTTACTGCTACCACCAAGACAGTGGGCCTACGCAAATGTCTTGATCAAAAGCTCCATGGGACTCTGGAGTTACGTGCCTCCTCGTACAAGCAACAGCTTCATGTCCCCTTCAGTGAAAGGAAGAGTACAATAGGAATGATCGTGTTGCAGCCATCCTCAACAATAAAATGAGGAACTCTGCTTTGTATGCATGACAGATTATGAGAGTTCCTGGACTTGAGCAATAATAGGATTTGGGGTTTGCTTGCTTTTGGTACAGTGCTATATAATCAGTGAACCAATTCAGGAAACTCCCCTTGGTGTTGCAATATATAGACTGGCTTCCAACATTTCTCCATTTTCCTATTTTATGCCAACCTTTCCCTCCTGAACCCCAGGCCTACCTGGCATTCAGCATGTCAACTCCACAGGCCAGGGTCAATTCACATGTCCAAAGTCCAAACCGAAGCACAGCACAGTCCTACAGAGTTCCTGGAGCATCCAGGCTGAGGTTCATCAACATGGGCACTTGAGCAGACCCAGCACCTGTGTTCTGCTGCCCTTTTATACTTTGCATGCTGATTGCTGCATCTGGGCTTGACGAGGCAAGTGACCCTCACCTGTCCCAAGCTTACTTCAGCTGAGGAATCACAGCCTTCCTCCTAGAGATAGCAAGCCCCACCTGGCCAGCAAGGGAGCTGGGTTGTGGGCCCTAGCCTGCCTTAGCCTCCTGGAGCACTCTGCCCGCAGTGTCAGGAGTTCAGCCTACACTCAAGTAGGACTCTGACAGAGACACCTGCCCGACTGGCATGTTCCTTCCCTCCTGGTCAATCGTTCGGGAGCTTCATAAGCATTCTTCAGCCCGAACATCACAGCGACCGATGTCAACCGACACCGGCACACTTAGGGATCTGCAGAGTTTGTGCATCATGCATGACAGAGCTCAGCAGCTCAGCATTTTGGCTAATCTACTTTATTTACATATAAACACACACGGAGCACTGCAAGATGGTTCCCTCTCTCTCTAGCATCAGACAGCAAAGAGAGAAAGACAAAGGACAATAGTCCCACTTCACGGAACACAGTAACACAAACATCCTGTCTCTGTCACTTCCCACTCTGTGGAGTGAAAACATATACAGTCATGTGAAAGACAAAAATCCCATGACTGCAATCATTCTAACATGCAGTTCCCTACGCCTCAGAGCCCGCCATGTTCATGGAGGCAGGGGCCCCTCTGGCTCTGGTGATGGGTCCTGCTGCTCTGGTTCCTGTCCAACCTCTCCTTTCCCATCCCCAGCTTGCCCCAGTGTGTCTCAGTCCCAGCTACACCCCTCGCTGGGATCAACTTCCTCTTCCCATTGTGCTGCCAGCAGTTCATGACACTTTTCAGCAGGGCTGGCTCAGGAGGGAGAGTGCTTTGGGTGGATCTTAAGCCCATTCAACATGGTCACATCACTTGGGGACCCAGAAAAAATTAAGCCATCCAAAGGGTGGTGTAACTCAAACTTTGCTTTAAATGATCATTTCCCCTCTGCCAGACTAATGTCTATTCAGCTAGCAGTAGCCTCACTCCTAAATGGTCTTTGGATCTGGGGTACTTCATGCTGGGATAATTTAAATGCTAGCTTCCCATACTTAGTATTGCTTCCTTAGTGTCTCACCCAAGAGGATTAGTTTTAGCTTTTTCTTTATAGTTTTCTTCTACGTTTCAGTACAATGCAACTGAGTGTTCAGAAGGGGGGGAAGGAACAGATGGGGCTCAATCTTTTGTGGTGCCTCCATAGCTGCTGTTTTTTGAAGGCTATGGTGGAAGGAAGATTTGGTTAAAATTGGAAGGAGGAAAGAGGCTGCCTGGCTATGTGTCAGGGATTCTGTAGTTTTGCATCCTGCATTAACAGGACTTAGACTAGATGATGCTGGAATCTCTTACAACTCTACAGTTCTATGAAGATGTGGGGCTTGGGGATCTCATCTTTTCTCCAATAGGTCAAGCCTTTCCCAATGGTGTCATCTGTGACTCAGTGGAAGTGTTCAAGCCCTGGCCATGCTACACAAAATGTTCCATTCTCACTGTTTGCTTGACATGTACCACTTTCGAGACATGCCATCTCTCCCAGGGAACAGCAACAACAACCTGGCACTACTCTTGAAATTTTCATATCCCTTTGTTACTGTAAGAACACATCACTCAAGAGAATTTATCCCCATAGATAATCGAGATCCTCAAGTTGATCCCCATTACACTTAAAATGAAAGATGTATATAATCTGGTATGCCTGTCCCAGTACAATAATTATTTCCAAGCCTCAAAACAGACATCTCTTTTGAAGGTTTGCAATAATCTGAATGCTTCTTGTTTTTTCATTTACTGTGTGCACCTGACTCATATTGTTACCTGGCCCACGTCCAGGAGCTGAAACAGAAGCAGAGGTGCCAAAGCACCAAAGAAGTGCTTGTTCTCACATGATAGCTATCATAATTTTGTAGATTCAAAAGAGAGAAAGCAATCAGATGCACACACCCCAAAGGTGCTTGCTTGTTTTCCTAGAGTCATGGGAATTTACAAGTTCATTAATCACAGCTGAAGGCAGAAAAGAACTACAGGCTTCCCTCATTCTGCCATGGCTCACTTTCATTTGCCTGATTATAAGATTTTCCCCTCAATCTCTTTTATGACTTTCATTTTGTCTTTAGTCACAAGGACTCTAATTATAAGCAGACTTTAGCAACCCCCCACCCACCCATTCATATATAGTTGTGGTGATAGTTTTCACGAAAATCATTAAAACTGTCAGTTTCATGTTTCGAAGTGTGTGTGTGTGTGTGTGTGTGTGTGCGCACGCGCTTGTAAATCCTGGGAGACCTGCTCTCTGCCCTGCAGACATTTTCCCACCTGGCCTGGGAGGGTGGAGCCCTGACTTGACTCCAGCTACAAAAGCTGAGGCTGCGGAACCAACTTGGGGGTAGGGTGTTTCAGCTTTTTCATTGGGTGGGTGTTGTTGTTTTTGTTGGTTATTTGTGTCTTTGTTTTAGGTTTTGTTGTGATTTATATGCAAACTGTTCAGTTTGGTTGTGTATTCTTTAATACTTTAGTGTTTACGACTACTTTTGTTATGTTGTAGTTACGTATTTTTTCATGTTTTCTGGCGTGCTCTGGTCCATGGGGTCATGAAGAGTCGGACACGACTAAATGACTAAACAACAACAACAACAACAAAGCTGCCTTGAGCATGGTTTGAACAGTGGGTCGGAGCCAAACAGTACAAACTTAAAGCTTTCGCAGATGACCTGGTTTTGACACTACAGGAGCCAGAATCTAGTACGAAAAGAGTTTTAGAATTGATTCATGAGTTTGGTCGGGTGGCGGGATTTAAATTAAACAAGCAAAAAACCAAGGTTTTGGGGGAAAATTTGACATCTTTGGAATCAGAAAGGTTTCAGAAGGAGACAGATCTAAATGTGGTTAAAAAGGTGAAATACCTAGGGGTTAATATGACTGCCAAAAATCTGAATTTATTCAAGGACAATTATGAAAAGTGTTGGTCAGAAATCAAAAAAGATTTAGAAAGTTGGTCAAGATTGAAACTTTCCTTGTTGGGCCGAATTGCTGCTATAAAGATGAATGTGTTGCCAAAAATGCTGTTTTTGTTTCAGACCCTACAGATTGTGGACAAGGTGGAATGTTTTAGAAAGTGGCAGAGAGACATCTCTAAATTTGTCTGGCAGGGCAAAAAGCCCAGAATAAAATTTAAAATATTAACCGATGCTAAGGAAAGAGGGGGGTTTGCCCTGCCGGACTTAAGGTTGTATTATGAAGCTGCAGCTTTCTGCTGGCTGAAAGATTGGCTACTTCTTGAGAACACTGACGTCCTGGATCTGGAAGGGTTTAACAATGCTTTTGGATGGCATGCTTATCTGTGGTACGACAAGGTAAAAGTTCATAAGGCTTTCAAGAACCATATTGTCAGGAAAGCAATATTAAATGTCTGGATAAAATACAAAGACTTACTAGAAAACAAGACCCCAAGGTGGCTGTCACCAATGGAAGCTAAGGCTCGGAAAAGACTCAATATGGAGGCCAAATGGCCGAAATATTGGGAAATACTAGAAAAAGTTGGAGATACTTGGAGGTTGCAGAGTTTTGAGAAATTAAAAGACAAAGTGAGAGATTGGTTACACTATGCTTAGATTAGGGAGACTTTTAATTTGGACAAAAAAACAGGTTTCCAGGTGGAAAAATCGAAACTAGAAACAGAATTGTTAGAATCTAAGACTAAGGTACTTTCAAAAATGTACAACTTGCTGTTAAAATGGAATACTCAAGAGGAAACAGTTAAATCAGCCATGATAAAATGGGCGCAGGACATTGGGTACAACATTATGTTTGCTGACTGGGAAAGGTAATGGACCACCGGTGTGAAGTTCACGGCTTGTAATGCCTTGAAAGAAAATATTATGAAAATGATATATAGGTGGTACATGACCCCAGTCAAGCTCGCAAAAATATACCATTTGCATGACAATAAATGTTGGAAATGTAAGGAGACTGAAGGAACATTCTTTCACCTTTGGTGGACTTGCCTGAGAGTTAAGGCCTTCTGGGAAATGATCTATAATGAGTTAAAAAAGGTATTTAAGTATACCTTCCCTAAGAAACCAGAGGCCTTCCTTTTGGGCATTGTTGGCCAGAAGGTGTTAAAGAAGGACCGGACTTTTTTATGTATGCAACAACAGCAGCAAGAATACTCATCGCAAAACATTGGAAGACCCAAGATTTGCCCACGCTGGAAGAATGGCAGACGCAACTGATAGACTATATGGAGTTGGCTGAAATGACTGGCAGAATCCGAGACCTGGGAGAAGAGATAGTGGAAGAGGACTGGAAAAAGTTTAAAGATTACTTACAAAAACGCTATAAGCTGTATGAATGTTAAGAAAATGCTCGATAGAAAATTACATGGCATCAGTAATTTAGTTGAAAGAATATGAGAATAAGTGATGTTTAAGAAAAGGATGAAACTTGAAGTGATATTATGTTTAAACCAAGCAGTTAAGTATTTGATAGAAATATTTAAAGTTTGAGGCATAATATTTGAGAATTACAAAATAAGAGTTAAAACAAGGCAACAAATTGCTGCTTATAACTTTATTATAGAGAACGCAGGAAAGGGAGATGTGAGGAAGTCCAAAGGTTATGGAAATATGATTTATGGATAGTTGTCTTTGTTGTATCTTTTTGATTCTATGTTTATCTCTTTGTTTATTTCTGTTTTATTTTGTTTGTTACTTTTTGGTGATGGTATTTTATATGTTTGGTGATTTTTTGTCTAAAATTTGCAATAAATATTTTATTAAAAAAAAGAGCATGGTTTGAACAGTGGAAAGGCAGCATACAAATAAAATTATGCATGAATGTTTAGGTATAGCAGCTTCTGCAGTTTCTGTATCTAATAAGTATGCATGGTTAAACTTTGTGGCATGGGTAACAAGGATAATCACATTTCTAGATAGTTTTAGATGTGCAATTGTATATGGGTGCCATTTGTACATGATTGCTGTCATGTACACCTAAAAGCTTTGGACACAGAGGCAAGTGGTGTCCCCCAACCATGCCAGCCCTTCCAGTCCATCCAAGCCACAGCCCTTGCCCATGATCTGAATACAGATTCTTCTTTTGCTCTATGTCCACTTCCTTCCACCTCCCCTTTGTAAGACAGCTATGTGAATGAAAGCAGACGGTGCCTTTTCACAAGTGTTCAGTCTGCTTCCAAAACCCATCTAACGCTAGTAAGAAAGCATACCTAATATTTAAATTTACAGATGCCAGTCAGTTTACAGATGCCAGTAATCATATTTGCCAATCCAAACTCTTTAGGGACAAAGCCAAAGAATGAGAGAGGTGAAAAGGTAGGAAGCCAGTTCTAGCTAAGTGTTTGTTTTTTAAAACATAATACAGTGGTGCCTCGCAAGACGAAAATAATCCGTTCCGTGAGTCTCTTCGTCTAGCGGTTTTTTCGTCTTGCGAAGCAACCCTACTAGCGGCTTAGCGGATTAGCGCTATTAGCGGTTTAGCGGATTAGCGGCTATTAAAGGCTTAGCGGATTAGCGGCTAAAAGGCTGTTAGCGGCTTAGCGGCTTAGAAAAAGGGGGGGAAAGCGGGGGAAAATCGGAACACTCGCAAGACGTTTCCGTCTTGCGAAGCAAGCCCATAGGGAAATTCGTCTTGCGAAGCAGCTCAAAAACGGAAAACCCTTTCGTCTAGCGGGTTTTCCGTCTTGCGAGGCATTCGTCTTGCGGGGCACCACTGTAATGTGTGCACACGGTCAGAGCTGTGATTGCTGAATAAGGCATTAACTTCTGAAAAGAAAGGTTAAAATCAATTCTCAAGGCAAAAAGTGGAGCAAAAAGCCAGAGGTGCAATCAACCCTTGAATATATCTACCACATTTGTATCGTGGTCTTTCTTCAAGGAGCTCACGGCTATGCATCAATTTATTTTGTTCTCATTATATTGTTATACAGCACCATAAGAGTGCTGCTGGATCCAAGCAAAGCGCTGTTTTCACAGTAGCTAACCAGTTGTTTTTGGGATTTTTTTTGGGAAACTCGCAAGCAGGACATGAGTGCAATAGCATCTGCCTGCTCATGAACCCCTGTGACTGATATTCAAGGCATACTGCTCCTTGTAGCACAGAGATAATGACAACTAGCAGCCATGGAAAGCCTGGCCCACCATGAATGGGTCTAATCTCAAGTTGAAACCAACCAAGTTGGTGGCCATCACTAATCTTGTGGCAGCAAATTCTATTGTTTGAGTTGTGTGAAAGCAGTGCTTCATTTTGGCAGTCCTGAATCTCCCAACCAGCTGAACTGGATAGCCACCATTGGTGTACGTGAGGCACAAAGGCAGGATGAACCAACCCTTGCTCCCTAGAGGAAGGGAAGAAGTGAGAATATGAAGATAAAGGGGATAAACCATATGTGCCATGGATAAAAGGTGGGTTTTGAGGAGGGACTTGAAGGAAGGGGAGAGGTGGCAATACATACATATTAATGGAGGCAGTTCCCCAATTAGGAGGCAGCAGAATGGTTAGAGTCATTTAAGGATAGCATTGGTCAGGTGAGAGTAATAGGGGAGTCACAGGTGGAGATAGAACAAGAATCAAAATATAGAGCACAACACCACCAAGAGATTGATTAGGCTGGAGACAGACTGGCTGGGCTACCCCTGCTCCCTGATTTTCAATCAGCACAAAATTAAAGTCAGATATCCTCCAAAATGTTTGCTGTGGCAACTTCTTTTTTTTAAAGTCATGGGGTGGGGAAATAAAAGCACGCATCCTTCTAAAGTAGCTTACAGTTTGTAGGATGACTAAGTGGACAAGTACCCCTTCTACTCTGTTTGGCACTGGTCTGTTATACAGTGGTACCTCATGTTAAGAACTTAATTCATTCTGGAGGTCTGTTCTTAACCTGAAACTGTTCTTAACCTGAAGACCACTTTAGCTAATGGGGCCTCCCACTGCCGCCACTGCACAATTTCTGTTCTCATCCTGAAGCAAAGTTCTTAACCCGAGGTACTATTTCTGGGTTAGTGGAGTCTGTAACCTGAAGCGTCTGTAACCCAAGGTACCACTGTAGTAGCCATAGTCATGGGAAGAGGCACCTAATAAATGCTACAGCAGGACAAGAACAGCATAGAATAGAATCAAAGCTTTATCTCTGTCAGTGTACAGGCATCACAGTTCCTCCATAAATCCCCAAAACATTTAAAGAATTCCAGTTATAAACATGCTGAGAGCTTCTTTGCTCTTATTGAGCCTCAATGGAGTCCTCATTTACCCCTTAAAAATGGTGTACACTAGCAAGACTACCCCCTTCATCTACAGCAGCTTGTTTTGTACTATAGCAGCCTCAGCTGGCATTGGTTAGTGACAATTGTATTTATAGTCCCAAACACCAGAAGATGTGGAAGACTGCACTACACCAATGGCCGACAACTTTCTGAAGGATGTGGGTTCTCCATCTCCATTGCTAAAACCTACTTACCCCCTGATTCTTTGAAAGTAGCAAACTAGAATGTAGGTGTCTTTTCCCTGGAGACATAAGTGGAGAAATAATATCATAATATCATCGTAGTGATGTTTGACTGGTGCTAATGAGAATATATGCAGGATATATTCAGAACATTTACCATCTGGGAATGCCTAACAGAGTCTTGCACGCCACCCACAGGAAGAAGGCAAAGGAGTGGTATTTCATGCTGTATTGAATCAGGGTGGCTGGATTCTGCAATTCCTTCAGCCCCGCCCCCCAACAATTTCTGCATGGCAACCTAATGACAGATATGAAGATACAGTGGTGCCTCGCAAGACGAAATTAATTCGTTCCGCAAGTTTTTTCTTCTTGCGAGTTTTTCGTCTTGCGAAGCACGGTTTCCCATAGGAATGCATTGAAAATCAATCAATGCGTTCCTATGGAGACCGTCCAGGGACAGAGGGAAAGCGCTGCTCTGTCCCCTCTTTTGAAGCAAGGGGCTGCGGGGAGAAGATAGCGATCTCCCTGCAGCCCCTTGCTTCAAAAGAGGTCCGGGGACAGCGGGAAAGACGCGCTGCGCTTCCCGCTGTCCCCGGACCTCTTTTGAAGCAAGGGGCTGCGGGGAGAAGCGATCTTCTCCCCGCAGCCCCAGGTCCGGGGACAGTGGGAAGCGCAGCGCGTCTTCCCCGCTGTCCCCGGACCTCTTTTGAAGCAAGGGGCGGCGGGGAGAAGCAACCTTCTCCCTGCAGCCCCAGGTCCGGGGACAGCGGGGAAGACGCACTGCGGGGCAAGCTTCGTTTTGCAATGCAAGCCCATAGGGAAATTCATCTTGCGAGGCAACTCGAAAACGAAAAAACCTTTCGTTTTGCGAGTTTTTCGTCTCGCGAGGCGTTTGTCTTGCGGGGCACCACTGTATCAAAGAGAGAGACTAAAAATTAGGAGGTGAAATACTAATGAAGTTGAGCCCTACTCTGAAAACAGCTTTTGCAAATTTAATTTGGGTAATAAAAATCAATCTGATGTAACCTATCAGGTAGTATAACAGGGTGTGGCATAAAATCTTAAGATTTTTAATTTTTCTGCTTGTGGCCTTCTTTAATTCTGGGGCTTTCTAGTACTGAGAGCCAGTGTGGTGTAGTGGTTAAGAGCGGTAGATTCGTAATCTGGGGAACCGGGTTCACGTCCCCGCTCTTCCACATGCAGCTGCTGGGTGACCTTGGGCTAGTCACACTTCTCTGAAGTCTCTCAGCCCCACTCACCTCATAGAGTGTTTGTTGTGGAGGAGGAAGGGAAAGGAGAATGTTAGCCGCTTTGAGACTCCTTCAGGTAGTGATAAAGCGGGATATCAAATCCAAACTCTTCTAATATTAATAGAGACTATGCACAGTTGTTAGCTGTGATAATGTTTTTAAATTGTTCCTGAAAGAACAACTGTCTTATGAGGTTGATAGAGGGGGCTCTAATGGGATAAAATGCCTTTCATATTTGAGTAATGATTAATTCTGAATGATCACATCCAAATAGACAATATGCAATAGACAGATGTCAACTCTGTGATTCAACCCTCAATTATACAATTTTACAGTTTATAATTTAATGATGTGTTCGGTAATAAAGTGAATAGTGCAAGATTAAATTAATGTTGAATGTGACATCTGATATAAATGACACTCCTGAGCTCTTAATTTATACTCACCAGAAACCCTGAATATCTGTAATTTGTAGCACAGCAAGGCTTATGGCATCATCTTCTAGAAACTAGTCAGTAAACAGGGGATGGTTCACAACTTCAGGGCTGGCAGATGGGCACATTCCATTAGTGCACCATGTCTCCTTTCCCAGAAATTGATTCTTGGAGTGTTTCATATAAAGATGAAGCTACCATAAATCTTAATGTTTCACACAATACATCTGATACAAATTCTGGCAGAGTCAAAATAAATAGCCCATCGGTAAAGAGAATTGGCCTTGACTGTGTTGGACACAAAGTAGTCTGGTTATACCTAGTAAGAAAATAAAAAAAATGAACTCAAGTTTGGTTTCATGGCATCGTTGTCCTGAAAGCAAACCTCTGCCAACATACTAGGGCACAGAAGGGTTTATATAAAGCCAGAGAGCGAGAGAGGGAGAAATACAGATATGCCAAGTTGATTCTGATATGCTTTGGATTATTTAACGTCCACCTCACTCTCCCTTCCAAGAGACATTGTTTCCAGGTGGACTCATCTCAGCCAGACAGCCTACTGGGCCAAAGCTGATTAACTTCAGAAGTATAACTGCATCACTTATCTTCACTCAATTCTCTGGACCAATTTACAAGGTAAGAAACCCTGAGCTATTAAATTTTGGTATTTACTTTGGTTTGATATTTACAGCTCTATTACGATAGCAGATATTAAAGGAGGATACACTGTGAGCCCTTTAGTTCATTATGTGAAATTTACAACACCATATATTAATCAGTTTTATGGCTGGCTGATGAATTGCCTGGTGTTGATGCCTTCATTCACACCCACAGTTTTCAGGCTAATATTTAATGCATCATAGAGGGGATCAGCCTTGGTACCACTAAAATCTACAGTCCCAGGCTATCTGCAGTATTCTAGCTATATTTCTTGGACTCCTTCACTCTTTGATAAATTTACTATTCATGGAGCCCTAAAAGTATGGCGTTGGTTGGCTTTTCTTATTCTTCAAAGTTGCACTAGAAATTTCACATAAATGTTTTTGATCACTTCTCTTAGTTTAAAGCATACCCTCTGTTTTAAAGAAATATATACATTCACTATTTAGTAGCCATAGTTTATTTATAAATTTTCAGTAAATGGATCCATTATAGTTCCTGAATGTTGTTGTTATCTACTGCCCTATACCTGGGGGTCTATTTGGTAGGTTTTCAGTTTACTACACAACGGACAATTATTGTCAAATCCAAATACGGAAAAAAACCCTTATAACTCCTAACAGATGTATTCTAACCAAAAATCAAGCCATATGAGAAGTAAACTATTTCACATTTCAAAACAAGCCATGAAAAGAGTTTTACAATAAAACACCAGTTACAACTATTTTATTATGCTATGCAAGTTTTAAAAATGAAATTGAAATTAATATTTCATTGACCAAAATCCATTAATATTAGCATTCTTAGATGTTTGTGGAGTATTCTATTGCTTCAAAAATTGCTGGTACAGTAGAAGGAAGACTTTTTAAAGTGTTCTCTTTTGTTAAGATTCAGTCCTCAGCACCATGGACAGAGATGCAGGTTTCATGTTTTCAAAGCCTTCTTGAGGTACACTCAGAAGAAACTTTTAAAACTGCAGTCAGCAGTTCAGACCACCATTTATACTCAGAAATTCAGACCACCAAGTCAAAGATTTGGCAACCACCCATCCTGCAACCACTTCAGACTATAAATTGGCATCATTCTCTAGAACAGAGTGAGTGTGTGCCTGACCCCCATGTGATCTCCATATGTAAAATCACACATATGTACACTTCAGTCACAAAGTCAACACCCGCCCCCCACAAGTATGCAGGAATCACCCATACTGGATATTTCATAGATAAGCCATCTTTGGATATGCCATTTCATTCTGCTCCATGGAGAAGATGAAGGAGATAATCTTTTATTATTCCAATTTATTATTCCCCTCACTAAAATTTAATAATTTCCTCCTCTCCCCCCAAATAACAACAGAAAATGACCCTCATCTCCATGTTTTGTGAATGGGGCTGTGCACGGGTACTTTCAACTTGGCTTTCGTGATGACTCTTATTTAAGCACTCTCCATGCACTCTGCTAGCTCTGACCTTGCTAGCTTAACATTTGACCTTGCTGCTTTCACTTTGTTGCACCTAAGTCCTCAACCCTTCCATGTCTTTTGCTTGGGAGAGCAGGGCGGGGGGGGGGGCAGGGTTTGCTAGCAGCAGAAGCAGGGTTTGCAGGAACGCCATTAGGCATCAAGCCCAGCTTGAAGGGATCTGGATCCTAATCTAATTGGGACCACGCTTTTTGAACAAGGTTGAACTTTAACCATCATTTACTCCAAACTCTTGCACCGTCACTGCAAAAACATAGCAAGCAGCCTTATATTGAGTCATACCATTGGTCCATCTAGCTCAGGACTGTCTACACTGCCAGTCAGTGACATTCCAGGTTAAGTCTTTCCCAGCCGCACCTGGAGATGCCAAGGATTGAATCTGGGCCCTTCTGCAGGCAAGCAGATGCTCTACCATTGAGAAGAAGAAGAAGAAGAAGAAGAGTTTGGATCTGATATCCCGCTTTATCACTACCTGAAGGAGTCTCAAAGCGGCTAACAATCTCCTTTCCCTTACTCCCCTACAACAAACACCCTGTGAGGTGAGTGGGGCTGAGAGACTTCAAAGAAGTGTGACTGGCCCAAGGTCACCCAGCAGCTGCATGTGAAGGAGTGGGGAATCGAACCCGGTTCACCAGATTACAAGTCAACTGCTCTTAACCACTACACCACACTGGCTCTCCATTGAGCCAATGAAGCTACGGTAGGATTGCGGTGGGAGGGCTTGGTGGGGCTGAGAGCAGCAGGTGGTAACTGTACACAGAAAAGCAAAACTGGTCCGTATTCCAAACTGATGAAGCAACATTTCCCCTCTTATTGTTTTCCTGATATTCAGGTGGACTATAAATTTGGGAGGCAGAAGGCAGGACTGTTTTATCTGAATTCAGATGCATTCAATAAAGTGTGCAAATCTGCTAGTCTGTGAGCTGCTCAAATGATACCAAAAGCACACGTGACACAACTTGATAAGCATCTTAACGTGGTGTCCGTGGAAGGTGATACTTTGATATTATTATAAAGAGATTTGGTCCCCTGTTTGTAATTACCATACCTTCAAAAAGGGGCTCAAGCCCCACAGAGGAGCAAACTACATGTTTAGGACTTCATCCATGAACAATTCCACCATCAAGGCCAAATTCTGCCACTTACCATTTATCATTCGCTTTGATTAGGTTATCTTTCTCAAATGTCACATCAAATACAGCGTTACTGCAGTGAAGCACAAATCATGCTTTTCTATATTATCCAATTATTACCTTGCTTGTCTGCCAGATCACTCCCATAAATATGCCTTTTTGACAAATTCCACTGAGGAGTGTTTCACATATAAAAGACCAAACAAATTAGGGTAACAGAATACCAAAATGACATTGAATACACTCTTATAGCAGAATGCTTCAGATTCATGGAAATGTCTTGGTAATATTAAATTGTTATAAAACAAAAGGCCAACGATACTTCTGGATACGCAGGATCTATCAGCCGCCGCCTCCATCAACTGTGCACAACAGAGTCTATTTTGCGTCCCCCACAGTCTTTATCATCCAGGAGGACAGGAGAAGGACAGGACTCGAGGCAGGTTAAATAAACTGTTATGTGACCCGCATGGCATACCTCGCCTATTCCTGCTAAGCATGGTGCATACTAATCTGATTTAACTGGTTTTTATAGAAGATGGTGTTTATTTATAAAAGCATTTATACACTGCCCTCCCACAAAACATCAGGTGCGCATATATATATATACGCATATATATATATATGCATATATGCATATATATATATATATATACACACACACACAGTGGTACCTTGGGTTACATATGCTTCAGGTTACATACGCTTCAGGTTACAGACTCCACTAACCCAGAAATATTACCTCAGGTTAAGAACTTTCAGGATGAGAACAGAAATCGTGCTCCAGCAGCGTGGTGGCAGCAGCAGGCCCCATTAGCTAAAGTGGTGCTTCAGGTTAAGAACAGACCTTCGGAACGAATTAAGTATGTAACCAGAGGTACCACTGTATATGCATGCAGATCATTAAAATGGTCAGATGCTCAAGGTAAATTTTAAACGGCTGCATAGGCATGTCGCCATAAAAATAATAATATTTAAGTGCCCCATGAAAGTTATGAGTGATGATCCTTGCAGAATCTCTGCTACAAGAGTGTTCCACAGCATAGCACTGGCAACACTGAATGCCCAACCTCTGACTGAAGCCAGCCTCTCTTGCTTTTAAACATCCAATTTGATCTCACTCTCAGCTGGCTGTTCTTCCCCTGCCTGGCATTTTCATGCAGCCAGATCTGATTGGCTATCATTTTATATTGCCTGAGATCATTCTAGGAAGGAGAGGAAGCCCCCAAATAAAAGACACTGTTTGTGGAGAAGGGAAGCTGGGTGAAAACAGTCATGAAGGTACATTTAGTAGTGTAAACGTTTAGAGCAGCCTTTCTCAACCTGTGGGTCCCCAGATGTTGTTGAACTACCACTCCCATCACCCCTAGCTAGCAAGGCCAGAGCTCAGGGATGATGGGAGTTGTAGTCCAACAACATCTGGAGACCCACAGGTTGAGAACTGCTGGTTTAGAGGAACTCCAGAACTAAAACACGTCAATATTTAAGATCTGAAATGCTGCTTCTGCCTGACCTACTTAGGATGCATTCAAAGGGTTAGAGTAACCAAGATATCCACCCTCTGTTTTCCTTAAAAGATGAGCCGTCCTTTCTTAAGGAAGTATGCAAAGCTCATCCTTGACTGACTGACTCTCTCTCTCTCTCTCTCTCTCTCTTCATGGTCAGGTCTTTCAAACATAATCTAAAGATGAGGCAAGGAGCTTTGATGGAAGGAATCTGATCAATTATTCCTCTGATGCCTGCTCTTCTGACCTTTTTTTTCTCCTTTAGAGACTGCTATAAAAGCCAGGGAGTTTGTCTGACCTTTCTTTGCACTTACATCATAGTCATTCCCCCCTAAAAAGAATACATGATTTATTACATGCATATAAATGGCATCTCACTGCTTCACAGCTTCCAGTATCTTTGTACAATGCAATTACAGTTAGCATAATTCTTCAAGAATAGCTGAATGGACAAAGCATGATGACCAATTTTATTTGAAACAGTCACAAAAGCGATAGGGCTGAATATAGCTAAATATTTGGCTATCCTGACATGGTCCACAAAAATCATTGAACTACCGCTAACAAAGGAGGACCATATTTCCAAAAGCTGAACCACTGGGCATGACAGTGAGCAATACAGAGGCTTGTATATAGCTCTGTTTGATCGTGCCCACTGCCTGGTTGGATGGTAAGGACCCTGGTTTGGTAAGGACCTATTACATCCCTGCTATGTCAGGCTTTTGCCCAGACAATGGTTCTGTGCTTTGTTGTCAACCTGTTTGAAGTCCTGGACTGTATCAGCTTTTTGCAACCTGGTGCCCTGCAGATGTTTTGAACTTCAGCTCCCACCATTCTTGCCCAGTGGCCATGCTGGGTGGGGCTAATAGGAGTTGGAGTCCAAAATCATTTGAATAGCCACAGGTTCCCCATCCCTGGGCAATATAGAATGACCTTCATGACCTTCAGCTTTATTTCTGCACCTTATGCAGGGGTTTTGTTCTTGGCCCCAGCACGCATTGGCGGAGCGTGTATAAGCACCTTGCCCCATTTATTTTGCCCCAACCCCATTATGCACTCCAAAAGGATCTGCGTATCGGCAATCACACATCAACTGGACCCATCTAAAATGCTCACCGCCTGTATATGCATGTGTGTGTGTGTGTGTGTGTGTGTGTGTGTGTGTGTGTGTGTGGATAGAGAGAGAGAGAGAGAGAGACTTCTAATGGAAAACAATAGCACTCTTTTTCCAATTTGGCTCATGTTGTTACTATGACTCAATATATGATTCTGATTTATTAAGATTAATTTTCCCTAATGAAAACAAAACAAAACATATATAACGGCCCATCTGGGTAAATAATTCTTGAAAGTGCTTGGAAGAGAAATGGCACCTGCATATCCAGAGACACAGCACATGAATCATAACCAGGCCTTTTAGGGTTATATATGTGCCAGCACGAAAAAATAAGAGACGTACAATTTACATAGTGATTCAGAACTTTTGTTTCAGAATGTTACATTCGTGTTTAATTATTTTACATGATCTATGTCTTTGGCAGAAACTCTCCTGCTGTTTTTAACGCTGAAGCACATTAGTAATCCTTAGTTTAATTATATCTGAAGTTGCTATATTTTCCTACAAACCAAACGGAACATCTGTAATTCTCAGGTACATAAAATTCCACTGACTGCTCTAGAAGGTGTAGACATTGAATACATTTTAGACCAGCTGTTAAATTTAGAGTCGAAAGAGCTTTTAGATAATGCTTCCATGGAAAAGAAACATGTTTGTCAATGGATTCATCTCCCTGTTGATGACAAATCTGTCTGGTATTGCAAAATATTATAAGATGTACATCTTTATCCAGAATTCCCCAAGTGGTTAGGTGACCCTTTGTGGAAGTTGCAGTGACCCTTTGTGGAAGTTGCAGTTTGGCAGGGGGCAAGCCAAGAAATAATAAATGAACTGAGAGTGGCAGCTTTACCCCACCTGATGGCTGGACCAAGCCTTTACCCAACCATTTACCCAACATGTCCCTGGGGGGAGACACACTCCAATGGGGCAGAAACAAAGGGAGGCACACCAGTTTTGTTTGAAAAGGAAAAAGCAAGTGCAAACACTGCTCCGCCCCCCCTTCTCTCTTGTTCCTGTGTACCCAACAGGTCTTGGGGCATTCTGGAGTCTCTGCCCTAGATTGTCTCCTCCATGGGGATCTACCAGTAGGGTTGCTCAGCCTCGCTCCAATTCATGTACATTTTAGACTGTCCCAGTGAGCCAATTGATGGATCTTCATCCATGGGAATAAAAATCTCAGCTACATAACAGCCCTGATTTCTTTATCGTTTTTATGATGCACAATATATATGTGCAGATTCAGAGAGATGTGATTCATTTTGTAATAACGCTTCTAAATACACGTCATATACTTGCATACAAATCAAATGACTTCATTCCTGTACTGGCAATATTCCCCCTGGTTACAATTAGTGCTAAAATGTTCACGGGGAACCTTCCTAGAAGGCAGACACACAAATTATTTCCCATTTCATAGTAATTAACATAGAGATTGAAGACGAGATGACTTTAAACTACATAGCTTCAATTTTCTAAGAAATAGTGGAGGCTTATAGTAAAAGGACAATATGATAAATTATAGGTGTGGGACCATATTGAAGAAGGGGCAGGTTAAAGGCTTCAGGGTCTGTGATCTACAGGGGTAGATGGACCAGAAAAGCAAAGTGTAGCTACTCATGATTTATTGAAGTTTCTGTATAAATACAGGATCAGACCTCTAACTCCACCTGCTCTTTCCTGGCAGCACAACCACAATTTCCCAGTTGGTGCATCCCTTCAGCCCTCTTTTCCAAGGCTTCAGAGCTTGAGGAGTGAAAGATCCAGGTCTTATGATACCCTGGGGCCACTCCCAATAGCCAGGTCCTCCCAAATCCTAGTCCAATAGTTGGGAAAACCAGATAGGTACTTCTTAGGAGTCCCTCTGCCTCCCAACAGATAGGGGGAGAAGGTCCTGTAGAAGTGCCAAGAGGTGTTCTTTGCTCCTCTATCTCCAGGAAGCCCCTTTCCACACCTCTCATGTTTATGCTTCTGAACCCTTCATTAGGCCTTGGGCTGGTGGTAGCAGCTGCTCCCTGCCTTGCTTCTTCATGTACTGACTGAGCAGCAGCAGTCTTGGCTCCTGGATAGGTGAACTGGGGCCGCCTTGAAAGGAAAGTCACAGCAAAAGCTGTTCTACTCAAGACAGTGCCCGGCAAATCCTCACAACAGTCAGATTATCCAGATAAACACATCTAGTTGGACAGAATAAAGCTTTAGTTTTAGCTTCTTGCTACCAACTGATGATGTGTATACAACTAGTTTTGTTTAAGGAGCAGTATTTTGTCTTTAAGGAGCAGTATTTTGAACTGAAGTCCAACAGGACAACTTCCTATGACAGGGAGGGAGGACCTGGGACCTTTGGTGTGTTCTTAGACTCCAGCTCTTATCATCCCTGACTGCTGGTCTTGCCATATTAGGCTGATGGGAGGGGGACTCCAACAACATCTGGACACTCACAGGTTCCTATGCCAGACTTTGGACTTATCTTCACACTAGGGATGAAATAATCAGTTTATTTCTGCTGTGTCAAGTTCACACGTTCATTTGTAACACGTGTCACTCTATCCCACTTCCACGCTAATCTGCCTTTTAAAAAACCTGCATGCAAATTCATATTCAAATAAGCATTTTAATGCATTTTCTCACAAATAGGATCTATAAATTCATTTTCTTCCAAAAAATGTACAGTGAAGTAAACATTTCTCAATATATTGTGAAACAATGCATTTTCGCCTTTTTCTTTTTTTGATTGAGAACTGCACAGTAAAATGTAAAATTTTACAGTAAAATTCAGAAATGCAAAATCTGAATAATATTGACATTTTGGCCCACACATTAGTTTAAGAGGGAGGGATCAGGTGACTTCACAGTGGAATTTGCCATGTTCAGATTCCTCAAGCATCCTTCCTCCACATGCAAGTTCTCCCGTATTCTAAATCTTAGTAAAATGAACCCCAGGCTGCCTAGCTAGGGAATGCAATGGTGGTCTAGGAACACATGACTATCTTAGAAGGCATGACTGAAAGTGAAAATGGCTGTGTTATTTATTCTAAATTAAAATAAACTGGCTCAGAATATACACACACAGATTGGCATGATTTCTCCAGTATAGTTTATACATCATTCTTAAGGAACCAAAATATAATAAAACGAGATGCAGGGAAACCCAAATGTAAGCTTGGTCTCTGAAGATTTTTTAAATGAGTCACTTCAGTTGAAGCAGCACATGATCATAACAAGAACCAAAGTGATCTCAGGACTGATGGCACTGAAGCCTGCAGGGCACGTTAGGAGAGAGACTGCCTACAGATCTAATTAAAATGCACCCAGGAATAAAGTAAGAGGAGGAATCTTTTCTGCCTAATTGGTAAGAGAGGAACTTACTCTGCTAAACTGCTGATGTAATTGGAAATGCCACATACTGGTTTAGCTGGACACAATGATCAATCAGACATTATTCTTTCCAGCGGCCGTGGAAATGGCTGTGTCACTTGTGGGGGTTAATGAAAGCACAATCCTGAATGCAAACTTCTTCAAGTCATGAAACAAAGGCAACTGCTTTGCGCGTGGCAAAGCACACTTCTGACAGGGACTGGCATGAACATGACTTTGCACTGCTTTCATATAGCCTTGTTTTAGTGATCTGTAACTGCCGGTGCCCTGCATTAGTAATTGTTCCTCAAGGGCTCCTCCACTGTTCTTGGAGAAGTGATTGTTGAAGGTGATGAGCTGATTTAGATATGAAAACATCTGGTCAAATTAAATCCTTAAGTATAGGGTCCCCAACTATGCCATCTTACTGTAAATAAAAAAAGGTTCAATTTCATGGGCTGTTCTAGAGAAAGAGAGCAGGAGGTATGGGTGATTCCTGAATTCAGTGCCTAGAGGTAACAACGGGCTGGATGAAGGCCAATAAAATGCAGCCTAATCCAGACAAGACAGAAGTGCTTCAACTTTAGGAGAGCAGCCAACCTATTTTGAATAGGGTTTCCTTGAAGAAAGATTCAAAGCCTAGGAGCACTCCAGGGTCCAAATAGCAGCTAAGGAGCCCCCTACTTGAATACATAGTAATTTTATCAGCCAGTAAATAGCATTGCAACTTTGCTTTCATAATACTAATGTTGATAACAACAAAGAATGTATAGTGCTTTCATGTGTTCAAAGTGCTTCACATGGATTTTCTAATTATAGCCCTGTAAAGTTAAGTCAGGGACGCGGGTGGCGCTGTGGGTAAAACCCAGCGCCTAGGACTTGTCGATCGCATGGTCGGCGGTTCGAATCCCTGCGGCGGGGTGCGCTCCCGTTGTTTGGTCCCAGCGCCTGCCAACCTAGCAGTTCGAAAGCACCCCTGGGTGCAAGTAGATAAATAGGGACCGCTTACCAGCGGGAAGGTAAACGGCGTTCCGTGTGCTGCGCTGGCTCGCCAGATGCAGCTTTGTCACGCTGGCCACGTGACCCGGAAGTGTCTGCGGACAGCGCTGGCTCCCGGCCTCTAGAGTGAGATGAGCGCACAACCCTAGAGTCTGGCAAGACTGGCCCATACGGGCAGGGGTAACTTTACCTTTACCTTTAAAGTTAAGTCAGTATTATCTCTCATTCTGCAGATGGGGGGTGGGGACTGAGGCATAGAGACAGAGAAAGCAGCTCACTTTAATCCAGCTAGTGAGTTCTTGGCAGAAGTGAGATTTGAACCACAGACTTCAGGGTTTGTACCTGAATCTCTTAGCATGCTATGCTACACCAATGCCACATTCAACCATTAACCACAAGAAAGGGGAATATATTGTTCTTCCAAAACTGTTGAACTATCTTCAAAAACCGGGGGTATATGTCAAGTGTTTAATGGGGCTTCCTTCCCAGGTAAATGTGTATAAGGGTTGCAGCCATAATCATCTTCTGAGTGTTAGCTTTTTATTCATAAATTAATCCATTCTTAGATAAACACCCTAAGAAAACGGCAACACATGTTTGATGTTATGCTGAAAGCGTTAAAGAGAAATTTAACAACTTCTTTGATGCTTTGATCTCTGAAGAAATCTCACTAAAATTATGATCAAAGTAATTTATATTACTTAACAACAAATCATCTTAAGGCAATAATAAGCATTCTGTTTAATCCACGCAGTCAATTACCCACTACAAATCTCCATCTGTTGGGGGGCAGGACTTCACTTAAGGATCATTTTCTCTTAAAGGTCAACAGAAAGTCACAGAAAGAATCTCCCCTACAAGGAGGTAACAAGTCTTGGCGGCCATGATATATTGCACAGGATGTCATGTCATTTGTGGAATTTTTGTTTTGCGAAGAGAAGGTGCAGTTCTTAGTATACTAGTGCTGAAGAGACGAAATCCAAAGAGTTACACAAGGGTCACTCAATGGCTTGGACCCAATGGGATGTCTGACGTTTTCCCACTTGTACGACAGGTCCCTATGTCATACTACAAGCAATCTTGGAAACTCCACTCATTATTTTTTTTTTTAAAAAAAGGTTTACTGTGTGGCGTGAGGTGGTTGTTGGTGCTTTGCCCACACTCCCCTGGCCATACAAAATTAATCATGTTGTTCTTTGTCATCACGAAGAACTCATAGATGACCCTGTCTTACATCTCACAACTGGAAGAAAAAGTAGCTAATTTGAGCCATGGTTTTGCATGATATACACTATTCCTTTCCACACTAATCAGCGCAATCAATATTACAGCCAGTAGCAGTTGTCAAAAGTTATACCTATTCTCTAATGGTGAGTGATTAGGGAGGAGATGCTACTCTGTCATTACAAACTCTGCAGATGCCATTATCCACGTTTCCTCAAATTGGACAAGAAAATATGCTTACATTAAATGAAAATCGATTGCTGTTAAATGTGGTAGGTAGCTCTGGCTAATTTGGATTGACACCATCTATGCGACTTGCAAAGCAGTGGATTGAAGGAAGAGTATTATGTAGCCATAATATATTCAGCACTGACTAGCTGAAGTTCTGTGTAGACAGCCATGCATAACCCACAGAGCTCAAGTGAATCGCTTAAGCAGGCACCCATTCATCATGTTTTTGGCATACCTACTGGCAGACCATCTTTTTCTTCTGGATTGGGAAAATTAAGAATCACTTTCAGCAAAACTTTACTGGCTACTTGCAGTGCCACAGGTTCCAATGTGGCCCCGCTGTAGTTCATGCAAGGTATTTCAGGTTTTTTTAGGGCAATGAGCCTTTATAAACTTAGTGCAATTTTATAGAAACCTACTCAGAAGATAGAGAGTGATAAATGCAAAACTACTGGAATTATGAGTCATAAGCAACTGTGGGAATTTGCCATGGATGGATGCAGCCTTGCCTGGTCAGCTGACATACACCAGGACATATTTAATTCTTTGCAGAATCCTGGTTTGTCAATATGTTCAAGCTTCATATAATTACTACAAATTTGTGTTTCAATTCCATATTTCCTTTTAGGTTGAATGTGAAACTTGAGTACTTACCTGATTAAATTGTTGCAGTTTAGCAATTAAGTTGCTGACGTGTGGGTCCATTCCTCTGACTTTCAATTCTGGGTTATTAATTTGTGCCTTCATCCCATTGGTAACCACTCTGCTTGTATAACTGCAATAGAAAAGGAAAGGAAGGCTTTGTTAGGATATTTCCGTTCCACCTTACAAGGGAGCAGGCTTTGTGAGTCACAGAGTCTGCGTATTTCCTGTTGACAGGAAGTTTATGTTTTTCTGTTGCTTTCGTTTCTCTCTCTTGGTGCCTGAAACACTGAAGCAGGCAGTCATGTTTTCTCTGTTCTGACCAACGCAGAATAAACTTATAAATAATGCTCTCCTGCGTGCATCTTTCGCTGTGCATTATCTGCTGATAAGAGCGTGCATCAGCTCTGGAATGTGGCAAGCTATTTCTGGAGCTCGTGTCGCTAATTGCTGATACTGAGTGTCTACGGGAGATCGATGGACGTCTGGAGGCGACGTAGGGCCATGATGGACTTTGTCTCCCTGGCAGTATCCCAACAGGCTTAACATTCAGGTAAATGTCCTTTACTTTTTAGATTCAGTAAACGCTTTGGAAGAGTCTACCAAGCTAAATACATATAACTCCAGGAGAGTCATGATGAATATCCTGATTTTGTGTGTGTGTGAAATACAGACTTAAGAAGGTGCAGCACAGTTTCTGTAATCAGGTAAGCAGCACCCTGAACCTGCATTTATCTAAAGACCCCTTCCCTGCAAAAACAAAACAAAACAAGACAAAACATCAACAACCCAGAATATACACTAGGACAATGCTTTTATTACAACTAAAAAGAGTGAGCAAGCTTTTTAGTTCTTCAGAATCAGACTGAAGATTTCAGAAGAACCTGAAAATTTGCCACCATTTTGCTACCTTTTGATTGCCCTACTTTTTTATTTGGATTTTTTTATATAGAGCTGAATACTGGAATACCCAGTATAGGCAAAAGGAGGTTCTTCTTCACCTAGTGCATTGTCAAACTTGCACTGCAACTTGGATGGCTTTGAACGTAGGCTAAAGAAGTTCATTGAGACTAAAGCTATCAATGGCTACTGGTCATGATGGCTGTGTACAACCTCCAGTAATGTCAAAAACAAAGCATAAAATTGCATGATTATTTACATATTATTGACCAAAAAACCAGCGATAGTAATTACTGCTTATATGCACTTGTGTGAGTTTCATTCTTGACATGAAAATTATGGCGATTTCGACTCCTATTTCCATTTATGACAGAATTCTCTAACATCCCCAGTTAGAAGACAATTTGCAGACTCATATATATAAATAGAGAGAGAAAATATTCAAATCATCCGTAAACCCTCAGCTCAGAAATTCTCTCATTGATGCACACTATAAATTGCTTTGATTGTTAATTATATTCTTCCATTAAATGAGCTCATTTGATAAGATTCATCAGGTGGTTGTGATCCTGTTCGCCACATGCAGTGACCAACTCTTTTGCTAATTATGACCAAATACCTGAGACAGGTATTGTGTGTCCTTGACTTCTGTAACACCAGGGAGAGAAAAATGATAAGAAATAGAAAAGGAAATAATGAGCCAATTAACAAGATATAAATTTCAGCTTATTAGGTGAACAAATGGTTGAAAGTGTGGCCTGCACACAGTCAGCCTTGCCCATATCCTCAGAAACACAGCAGCCATTAATTCATCAGATAACAGAGCAGACCAAAAATGCTTGGCATGCCGGCTCCCTTTAATTCATGGAGAATAAATAGGTTTTAATCCAGGGAGGGCTGCAAATCATAATATTTGTTGGGCATTGATCATCATAACTCATCATTTTCTAGCACACATTGGAGAGCAGGCTTCTGTGAAGTTTAACAGAGCAACCTGCTCAAAAATAAATCTGACTGGGGCTCCTAAAGAATTGCAGTCTAAATAAAATAACTGCCTGGCTCTTTGGAATTACCTTGGCTGCAATCCTGATTGTCCTGGGCACAGAACGCAGGGTGCAGAGTAATTTTATTAAAAGCCAGTATAGCTCACCCTTCTCTCACCATATACCTTGGCACCCGAACACGAGTGGCTCTCTACAAAGCCCAGATGTTCATTTCAAGGAAAGTTCCTCCACCTTGCACTTGATTTATTTATTTATCACACTTAAATCCCACCTTTCTTCCATATATCGCAAGGAGGTGCACATGGGATTCTCAAGCCTGCTTAGTTTCAACGAGGACCACAGGTCTTCAGGTCATAGCCCAAGTACCGTACCCCCTTCTCAGGGTCCCAACAAACAGTGGAAGAAGCACAAAGTCATATTAAGGTGTTAAGGAGGAGTTGCTTGCCGAATGTGAGCCACAGAGGCCTTCTTCTTGAAGTGACTGCTTGGGCCATAACTGAGCATAACCTGAAAAAAGCTGAGGCTAAGTGCTCAGGTGGAGAAGCAAGAGAGGACTGCGCAGATCTTAAATGCAGGGACAGGGAACTCTTTTTTCCTATTTAAGGCTACATTTCCTCAAGGGTAAACTGTTGGGGCCGGGTAGATCCAGAAACAAACATGGGTGGGGCCAGAGCCAAAGGTAGGTGGAGCTGACAGCATCACACCAGCCCATCTCCCTCTGTTTGTGCCTTCCTCCCCCTCCATCCATTCTGCCCCACTTGTCCACCACCATTAATACAGGTCAGTCCTGATTGCTTGCAGGGGGCTTTCCCCCCTCCTTCCATTGCTCCACCCATTTCCATCCCTTGGACGCTACTTCTCTCCGCCACCCCACAGTCCACAGCAAGGCTTTCCCCTGGGATGAAGAAGAAGAGTTTGGATTTGATATCCTGATTTATCACTACCCTACGGAGTCTCAAAGCAGCTAATAACCTCCTTTCCCTTCCTCCCCCACAACAAACACTGTGAGCTGAGTGGGGCAGAGAGACTTCAAAGGAGTGCGACTAGCCCAAGGTCACCCAGCAACTGTATGTGGAGGAGCAGGGAATCAAACCCGGTTCACCAGAGTACGAGTCCACTGCTCTTAACCACTACACCACATTGTAGCAGCCACATCTCTGTCTCTCCTCAGAGGGAGGCCTGGAGAACAAGAGTGGACCTGGAGTATCCAGAGGGCAGCATGAGGAAGCCACAGGTTCCCCAAGGCTGTCTTAACAAGCCAACCTGCATCATGTGCACAGAACCACCAGGGCTGCAGTCATAGTATGCAGCGCCGGGTTGTGACCATGCCCAGGCCTAAGAACATGTGACTGAAACAGCCTTCTTTCCTTGCTTACCCCTTCCCCTCCTTTCTCGCCCTTTTGTTTCCCCTGTGTCTAACTGTAGATTGTATATGGGTATTTCCTTAAAACTGCTGCAATGCAAATGAGTCCTTTTTTCTCACCCCTTCCAAATGTTCTCACAATATTTAATGGGTTAAGTAATCTATCTGAGCATCATATTCATAAAACAGAATCACAGGCTTTTTCTTTTTATCTTTTTAAGCACAACTAAATAAGAGGCAATGTCCTTAAGTGCCTATTGAAGAGGATTCGCTAATTTTCCAAATCAATGAACCTGTGAGGGATTTTCAGTATTCGACGGTACAAATCTCACCCTAATTTAATTATGTAACTTTTGCTAGATCAGCACCACCTTTTGCAAAATACTTAGGTTATGCCATATTGAATGTCTTCATATAAATTACTTGTGGTTGGCTGAGCCAAAATCTGAAAGGAAGAAAGAAAAATCGAGTGCTTTTTCTTTGTTTTGTAGGGGTCATTCCTAACGTTTGTTATTCCTGCTTGGTGTTAAAGAAGTAAAGAAGAGTATTCAATGCTTTTTATGCTTTAAAAAGGAGAGAGGGAGAAGCAGCTGGCTAAGGTGGAATATTAGAGAACCTAAGGGGGAGTTTGTTATGACAAACCTAGACAGCACCTTAAAAAGCAGAGACATCACCTTGCCAACAAAGGTCCGTATAGTTAAAGCTATGGTTTTCCCAGTAGTGATGTATGGAAGTGAAAGCTGGACCATAAAGAAGGCTGATTGCCGAAGAATTGATGCTTTTGAATTATGGTGCTGGAGGAGACTCTTGAGAGTCCCATGGACTGCAAGAAGAACAAACCTATCCATTCTGAAGGAAATCAGCCCTGAGTGCTCACTGGAAGGACAGATCCTGAAGCTGAGACTCCAATACTTTGACCACCTCATGAGAAGAGAAGACTCCCTGGAAAAGACCCTGATGTTGGGAAAGATGGAGGGCACAAGGAGAAGGGGACGACAGAGGACGAGATGGTTGGACAGTGTTCTTGAAGCTACCAGCATGAGTTTGACCAAACTGCAGGAGGCAGTGGAAGACAGGAGTGCCTGGCATGCTCTGGTCCATGGGGTCACGAAGAGTCGGACACGACTAAACAACTAAACAACAACAAAGGGGGAGTTTATTTGTCAGACATTTGTACTTTGAGGAGATGAACTACAATTTAGCAATGTAAAAGGGAACAGTCATTCTCAGACAATTAATTTAGCACACTGATACAGCAATGATTAAAGTTGGTTATCAAAACTATTTCATAATATGCATTCCAGGGAGGGTTGCACTCTTTGTTTCTCTCTGACACACACACCCCTTAAAAAATCTGATTGCCACTGCTCCTTCCATTATCATTGTAATTATTTATGATGCCTAATATGCATGCACAGGTTGGTGAATTTGATAAGTTAGTTCCTTCAATCATCTGTGATCATCTGTTCATAATTGTATGCAATATGCAGTAGTACCACTGGTTACGTACTTAATTCGTTCCGGAGGTCCATTCTTAACCTGAAACTGTTCTCAACCTGAAGCACCACTTTAGCTAATGGGGCCTCCCGCTGCTGCCGCACAATTTCTGTTCTCATCCTGAAGCAAAGTTCTTAACCCGAGGTATTATTTCTGGGTTAGCGGAGTCTGTAACCTGAAGCATATGTAACCTGAAGCGTATGTAACCCGAGGTACCACTGTACAAGATTTTTAAACATAGTTTTAGGAAAGGGTAAGCTGTGTACAGCTGAAGGGAAAGTGGAAATTTTGCAAAGAAAGGGAAAGGGCAAATCCCATGTACAGAAGTGTGTGTATGGGAGATGGCGGATGCTGCATAATATTTTTTCTCTGGTGACATTGGTTGCTTTTGCTTATTACAACATAGCAGTGAACATTTAAAGAACATAAAGAGCACAAACTACTGGATCAGACCAAACAAGGCTGTAATCCTGTTTCCTACAGTGGCCAACCAAATGCCTAGAGGGATCCCTTAAGCAAGAGGACTCTTCCCACTGCGTTCCCCCACAACTGGTATAAAATGCAGTATAACATTAAGCATTGCTAACAAATTTCTGAACCACTGGATTTAGAAAGTATGACTCTGCTCAGGTTCTGAGATTTTTTATGTCTCATTTTAGTTATTTAGGGCACAATCCAACCACATGCCCATCTACATGTGGAAGGGGATCCACATAGGGATCAGTGGAGCCTCTTTCCCCTCCCTCAGCCTTTGCCATGGGCCTTTGGACAGACACTCACACATGCCAACATAATCGCCATTATCAGCTACAGGAAGCCTGTACATTTCTCCTGTATATATTATATATTCCATGTATATTGACAGGGAAATGTGTACAATTTTCTCTTCATGAAAGAAGGATGTGCACATTCTCCATGAGGCCTGGTGAATGCGTACAATGGCTGGTTATTGTGCACATTAACTGTACAACTTCCATTCCTCTTCACATACACACCTCATATCTCCAGTCCTCCAGAGGGCAGCATGCGTGAGGGGAGAGATCATGCCCACTTTAACCTTGAAGGTCCAGGAGTGCTAATGCCAAATATATATTTAATCTAAATTAGAATAAAATACACAGATTTCATCTTTTTTCTTTGTATATGTATTTTTAAATGATTCCATCGGCAGAGGAGACATATACAAAGTGGAAGTAAGCAAGGTCAAGACACAATACACTTCTCACATTTGGGATGGAACATGCCAATTGCAAGTGGAAGCATCAAATACCCATATGCTCCTGTGTATACAGCACAGATTAACCCTACTGGATCCCTATCAATCAAAATGGAAAACTACATTATACGAAAAGCTAAAAGGCTTGGGGTTTTTGCCACAGGCACTGATAGCCGCAGGTTATGGGAAAGCCAGAGCAACAATTCACCAACGAATCTGGGACGTAGAATTTCAGTGTCACGTGAGTGAGTTGAATAAGCACCCAGCAATCAAAGACAATGGGAGAGGTTTTACCCCAGCAATATATCTGTCAAAATTACAAATATCTAAATATAGATGGTCATTCACCCTCGCTAGATTCAATGTGCTGCCATCTGCCTTATTGCAGGGCAGATATGTGGGTAAACCGTATGCGGAGCAAATCTGCCCCTGTGGCCTGATAGAGGTGGAAACCATCTCTCATGTCTTGCTACGATGTCATTTTTATGAGGATATACGCTCAGTCTTTATCACCCCTGTTATACAGAAAATTCCAAGTGGGTCTGAACCTCAGTGCTTAAAATCCCTCATAGAGGATAGGGATCCAGAGATCACGCTAAGGGTGGCCAAATTTTGCGCGGCTGCCATAAAACTCAGGGAACAAGCTGTGCTATTACAAAAACTAAGGCCTCTAGATAATATTTTAGAGACTAAGACCTAAACCACATTTCTAATGGCTGCCATATTCCTATTGTTTATTGTCATATTCGATTGTTAATTCAAACATAATTCTATCGTGTTTTATGTTCACTTAGTACGGTATGTGAATCTGGTCTGGGACCGTAATAAATTTCATTCATATACAGCAGAGCAAAATCCTAACTTTGTCTTCTCAGAAGTAAATCCTGTTGAATTCAGTGGGGCTTATTGGGGTTAGAGTTGTAGCCCAAGAGACTTGAAATTAGCCCCAGTTCCCTACCACATGAAATACATGTGTAAAAGAGCCTCCAATCACTGCCCTTTAAGTAGGCTATTATATCAACCCTTACTCCACAAATAGCCTGACTACTTACTTCCAAGAAATGAATTTTAAGATTTGCATCATAAAAGCTTTTGATTAGTTCTATTAAGCCTCTTGATTAATTGCCTCAGTGCCATTTCTTTAAAAAGCAACAACTAAGCCTACAAACAGAGCAATTTGAGGCATAGCTATATTTCAACATGAACTCCAAGTACAGTGGTGCCTCGCAAGACGAAATTAATTCGTTCCGCAATTCTCTTCGTCTTGCGGTTTTTTCGTCTTGCGATGCACGGTTTCCCATAGGAATGCATTGAAAATCAATTAATGCGTTCCTAGGGAAACCGACTTCAGACCAGGTCCGGGGACAGTCTGTCCCCGGACCTCTTCTGAAGGCTGGGGGGGGGACAAGGGCTTTTCTTCCCACCCCCAGCATTTTAAAAAACCCTGGGACAGCGGAGGACTTCTCCGCTGTGCGGGGCTATCTTAAAATGCTGGCGGGCGGCATTTTAAAATCGCTCCGGACAGCGAAGGACTTCTCCGCTGTCCGGGGCGATTTAAAAGCCCCTGGGAAGGCAGGCAGGGGGGACAAAGACTTTCGCCCCCTGCCCGCCTTCAGAAGGTGTTCCCGCCCCCCGCCCCACTTCGGAACAGCTTTCCGAAGTGGGGCGGATGGGGCAGGTGTCCCCGCCCCCCCGCCCCACTTCGGAACAGCTTTCCGAAGTGGGGCAGCGGGGCCAGGTGTTCCCGCCCCCCTCCCCACTTCGGAAGAGCTTTCCGAAGTGGGGCGGCGGGGCCAGGTGTTCCCGCCCCCCCTCCCCACTTCGGAAGAGCTTTCCGAAGTGGGGCGGCGGGGCCAGGTGTTCCCGCCCCCCTCCCCACTTCGGAAGAGCTTTCCGAAGTGGGGCGGCGGGGCCAGGTGTTCCCGCCCCCCCTCCCCACTTCGGAAGAGCTTTCCGAAGTGGGGCGGCGGGGCCAGGTGTCCCCGCCCCCCGCCCCACTTCGGAACAGCTTTCCGAAGTGGGGCGGCGGGGCCAGGTGTTCCCGCCCCCCTCCCCACTTCGGAAGAGCTTTCCGAAGTGGGGCGGCGGGGCCAGGTGTTCCCGCCCCCCCTCCCCACTTCGGAAGAGCTTTCCGAAGTGGGGCGGCGGGGCCAGGTGTTCCCGCCCCCCCTCCCCACTTCGGAAGAGCTTTCCGAAGTGGGGCGGCGGGGCCAGGTGTCCCCGCCCCCCCGCCCCACTTCGGAACAGCTTTCCGAAGTGGGGCGGCGGGGCCAGGTGTCCCCGCCCCCCCTCCCCACTTCGGAAGAGCTTTCCGAAGTGGGGCGGCGGGGCCAGGTGTTCCCGCCCCCCCCTCCCCACTTCGGAAGAGCTTTCCGAAGTGGGGCGGCGGGGCCAGGTGTCCCCGCCCCCCCGCCCCACTTCGGAACAGCTTTCCGAAGTGGGGCGGCGGGGCCAGGTGTTCCCGCCCCCCCTCCCCACTTCGGAAGAGCTTTCCGAAGTGGGGCGGCGGGGCCAGGTGTTCCCGCCCCCCCCGCCCCACTTCGGAAGAGCTTTCCGAAGTGGGGCGGCGGGGGCAGGTGTCCCCGCCCCCCCGCCCCACTTCGGAACAGCTTTCCGAAGTGGGGCGGCGGGGGCAGGTGTCCCCGCCCCCACTCCCCACTTCGGAACAGCGTTTTAAAATGCTGGGGGTCGGGAGCGAAGCGCTGCCGACCCCCAGCATTTTAAAATCTCCCCGTGTCCCGGGGAGTTTTTAAAATGCTGGGGGTCGGCAGCGCTTCGCTCCCGACCTCCAGCATTTTAAAATCTTCCCAGGACACAGGGAGATTTTAAAATGCTGGGGGTCTGCAGCGCTTCGCTCCCGACCCCCAGCATTTTAAAATCTTCCCAGGACACAGGGAGATTTTAAAATGCTGGGGGTCTGCAGCGCTTCGCTCCCGACCCCCAGCATTTTAAAATCTTCCCAGGACACGGGGAGATTTTAAAATGCTGGGGGTCGGCAGCGAACGCTTCGCTCCCGCCCGCCAGCATTTTAAGATCGCCCAGGGCAGGCGGGGGGGAGGCAGGCGGGGGGGGGAGCAAAGACTTCCCCCCCCCCGCCGGCCTTCAGAAGAGGTCCTCTTCTGAAGGCCGGCTGTGGGCGAAAGTCTTTGCTCCCGACCACCAGCATTTCCCTATGGGCTTTCGTCTTGCGATGCAAGCCCATAGGGAAATTCGTCTTGCGAAGCGCCTCCAAAACAGAAAACCCTTTCGTCTTGCGGGTTTTCCGTCTTGCGAGGCATTCGTCTTGCGGGGTACCACTGTATGTGGTTTTGTTTGAATCAGAATCATCTAGAGCAGGGGGCAGCAAACTTTTTCAGCAGGGGGCCGGTCCACTGTCCCTCAGACCTTGTGGGGGGCCAGACTATATTTTTGGGGGGGGGGAAGAAAAAAAAGAACAAATTCCTATGCCCCACAAATAACCCAGAGATGCATTTTAAACAAAAGCACACATTCTACTCATGTAAAAACACACAGATTCCCGGACTGTCCATAGGCCGGATTTAGAAGGCGATTGGGCCGGATCTGGCCCCTGGGTCTTAGTTTGCCTACCCATGATCTTGAGAGCAGCATAATTTCTTTCAAGCTGCCTGCTCTTTGAAAAGGTACTGAAAAAGACTACTCATCCTTTTCCCTGCACATATGCAGATTCACCTACTTAAATCCCCTTTTTGTGTGTGGAGGCACCGCTATTGACTGGAGAGGGAGAGACTGCTCTGGAATCAGTAATTTGAAAACTGCTATCCTGCGATATGTATAATTAGGGATCTAAGATAACAGCACTGAAGTATGCATAGGAAAAAACTGAAGTAAGTGGAGCAGTGCAGTATCAAAATGCAAGTATAATATGGTGGCTTTATATTTATAAAAAGCGACACAACTAATTTTCAGAGAAATATAAGACAAAAGGGAAAGGGAAGGCAAAAAACAGACACACCTTTAAAACCACATATTTGGCATCACAGCTGACAGAAATATTCCAATATTTGAGTGTACGCAATTCAGATGTGGAACTGACTTCAGAGTTCTAATAATGAAATTTAATTGCAATATTCTAAATGCTCACCCAACACATAGAGCCAAACATGTTATAAAGTTTCTTGAAGCTACTTTGTGTGGTGCTTAAATTCTGTGGTGGTTAAATTCTGCTTAGCTTTATGACACATAAATGTCTGCATCTGATGAAGTGACTGTCAAAGCATTTGCTGGTTTGTTTGTTTGTTTGTTTGTTTGTTTTTAAGACTTTAAGGTGTTCTGTTGGTTTTTTCTGCATTAGATGTTCTGTTGATTTTTCTGCAATAGACTAGCCTGGCTTCCCCTCTAGATGAAAATGTTCAAGCAATTAAGCATGGAATGTTCACACAGAGAGATACTAGTGGGGCAGATTTTATAGCTGTTATGAGAAAATGAAGATCCCATTACAGCAGGTTGATAGGACAAGCATAAAGAATGTTCAAGGGTTTCATTTGGTCCACATTTTAAAGCTAACTAGCTTGATTCACACTTTCTGGACAAATATGTGGTCCAGACAGTTATCGTTTGGTTTAGGGCATCTTTGAATTTGTGATACGGTTTTTGGCTTTTTTAAAAAAAAGAACCAAAATATGCATAAAAATGTATACACAAATGCATATTTTAGGATAAAATGCATAGAAAAAGGCATACTAAAACTCCATAAATTTGCATACAGTTTAAAAATAATACAGTGGTACCTCGGGTTAAGAACTTAATTCATTCTGGAGGTCTGTTCTTAACCTGAGGTACCACTTTATCTAATGGGGCCTCCCACTGCTGCCACCCTGCTGATGCGCAATTTCTGTTCTCATCCTGAAGCAAAGTTCTTAACCCAAGGTACTATTTCTGGGTTAGTGGAGCCTGTAACCTAAAGCACCTGTAACCCGAGGTACCACTGTAATCGCAAGAGGTTGCAGAAATGGAGCAAAAATAGACCGATCTATCTAACCCCAGTAGACACAAAGGGAAAAGGTTCGTTTTATATATTAAAAAACCTGCAGGATAAATGTTTAAATTACACACTACAGATAACATATAATATACCATTATATGCGGGAGGCAGTGGAAGACAGGAGTGCCTGGCGTGCTCTGGTCCATGGGGTCACGAAGAGTCGGACACGACTAAACGACTAAACAACAACATACCATTATATGTTCAGTCCTTTTATGGAAGGACTGTAAGCTTAGTGACAGAAAGGTAAAAAGGTCACATGCTTTGCCTGCAAAAGGTCCCAGGTTCAATTCCTGGCATCTCCAGGCAGGGCTTGAAATCATGGAGAGCTCAACCAGTCAGTGTTGTCAGTACAGTGGTACCTTGGTTGTCGAACGGCTTGGCTCCCGAAGAAATGGGCTCCCAAATGCTACAAACCTGGAAGTGAGTGTTCCTGTTTGTGAACCTTTTTCAGAAGCCGAATGTCTGACGCAGCTTCCGCGGCTTCTGGTTGAGTGCAGGAAGCTCCTGAAGCCAATCGGAAGCCGTGCCTTGGTTTTCAAACCATTTCAGAGGTCGAAAGGACTCTTGGAAAGGGTTAAATTTGAGAACCAAGGTACCACTGTACTGGATTAGACAGAACAATAGTTGGACGCAGTATAAGGCAGCTTTGTATGTCATCCTGCTCCCATGAACTGCCTGTGCATCTATTTGGCCACTCTTGGATGTGCTCAGCTGGCTGGACGTCTGCTTGATCAGCAAGACAATCCTTATGTTGGGTGCCTGAAGCCGCCAGGTCAAGCTGCAGTCAGCAGAAATAACAGATTTCATTGGAGATCCCTGAGTAGCCAGAGGTCAGCTTTTAAGTTCACCTACTGGGAATGCAGAGCATGCAGAGCGGCATCATTATTCTTCAGGTCATTTCTCATTAAGGAGCAGGAATTCCATCCTGTCTATCCATTAGAGGTTTCTGTGTTGGCTTTTGCCCTGGCCATGAATGTAATTATTATCAAAAATTAATAGGCTCCAGGTACACATGGACAATCAGCAATGCAAGGGCCTGTAATCTTATTTCTCCAAAGAATTCTGGAAACCCTTAATAAAAGCTCATGAAGTAAATACAAGAAACTGCTTGTAGTGGGTGGGGTGGGGGCGCGCGGAAACAAATGTAATCAATGTTTTGATGAGTGTCCATTTTGAAAAGAGCAGTGTGCTGCCCACATCCAAAGAGAAAGTGAAGAACAATGAGAAAACTGGAGATGGTTATATGAGCTCTGTGTCAAACTTAAGCATAGTAGGGGATCAAAGTTGTCTACACAGGGAAGGACAGGCAAGTTCAAACCTGCCTCCTGTAGAAATGGAATAAAGCAAATATATCTGAGACATAGAGGCTGCGCTTTGTTAATACTGCACTGAAACACTTCTCTTGACAATCAGGCATCTATCAAGATTTTAACTGTGTTACAGCCAATGAGAAATAGGTTTCCATCATCGCCATCAGCCAGCTAAATCACCGATGTGCTTCAAGCACAGGACTTGGGAGTCTGCAATCTGATCTCTGCAGCACCTGCGCGGAGCCTCACTGTCTTTATGAAATTTCATAAAAGTGTAAGTAACGTCTGCAACTGTAATGCCATACGCTCCCCCCTCTCCATAATTCAGCCCCCTCTCTCTAAGTTTAGAAATATTTGGGCACCATTATCTACAGAATCAGGAGATGTGCAAATATGGCAAACTGGATCAAGCAAGGTGAAATTTCAGCTGAACAGCCACTGAGCTTTCGCTCTCTTTATCCAGTAGGGAAACCTTTACCAATCCAGTAATTTCTAGGGCTCCTCCTGTTTATTGAACATTTATCCAGATTTGATTGCTCAAAGCTTATGTGATAGTCACTGAGCGTTCATTCCAATTTGTTTGTGGGGAGGTTGTAAGACTATGAGCATTCATCCTCTTTAGTTTGCTTAGGGGTTATATGTCTTCCCATCAATCTACCATTATCCCATACTTTTTCCCATCACTTTCCTAGCCACACAAAAGTTCGGTTGTTTTCAAAAAAAAAGCTATGCTAGAGGGATAGAGCACTTCAATCCACTTTAATTGCACAAACTTACATTTATAATATATAACTGGATCCTTCCTGTAAAATACTGACAGTCTGGAGGGAAACCAAGACATAACACACCTAATCATAGAATTGCAGAGTTGAAGGAATCTCCAAGGGTCATCTAGTCCAGCCCCCTGCAATGCAGGAATCTCAGCTAAAGCTGTCAGAACCATGGGATGGAAAGCCAGCTGGCTTGGCTCTAGCTGGAGCACCTCCCTTCTCAGCCTTGCTACTGCAGAGATCCATTTGTCATCCTCCTCTGACGTGTGTCCGCGACTCATGCTGCTGTGCATTCAAGAACACACATTACTCAGCAGAGTAAACACACAACAGATCAGGCTCAAGGCATGGATACTATACTAAACTACGTGTTTATTATACATAAATCAGGACAAAGAAAAACATGGCCTCTCTCCTTGTTGATTGTCTTGGAGAGAGAGAAAACAAACGCAATACAGAGCGGATGTTCTGCTCACGGGACTCCAGCAATCTGTACTGGAATGTAAACAGACATGTGACATGTAACAATCCCACATATCTGCAGCAAGGGTGGAATGGAATTTCCAACAAAAGCATCCATGACAGATGGCCATCCAACCTCTGCTTAAAAACCTCCAAGAAAGGAGAGTCCACAACCTCCTGGGGGGAACCTGTTCCACTGTCAAACAGCTCTTACTGTCAGAAAGTTCTTCCTGATGTTTAGCTGAAATTTCCTTTCTTGCAACTCGAAGCCATTGGTTCGAGTCCTACCCTCACGAGCAGGAGAAAACAAGCTTGTTCCCTCTGACGATCCTTCAGGATATTTGAACTGGGACTGATCCTAAAACTTCCTTTATGCAAAGCATGTGCTCTGCCACTGAGCCATCATCTCATAACAAAAGAGATTCTGACCTTTGGTTCAATCCATTTGTGGCGTTTCATGTCTTCATTCTGCAGTGCAGGAGCAAAGCAGCTTATCTGTGAACCTTGCAGCTGCTTTCACATAGTATACAGCAGCAAATCAGGAAACCGCAGGCAATCCAAGTCGCCTCATGTGCTTTTGCCCTTCATGCACAGCACTGCAAAACATGCATTTGTCCAGTGGACCTAGCACATCTTTAAAGGTGCGCATCAATCTTTGAATATCTAATCTTAAAAAAGGAAAGATAATGTGTAAAGCAGCCCTGGGTGGCAGGGCGAAGACAGGGATTCCTAATGGTTCCCCCTTTGCTAGGGTGAATCTTGCCAACAAAACAGAATTCATTCAGGACTTCCTTCTGTTCAATTGTTCTCACTAAGGACTCAAGACTCAAAGTGCCCTCTCTCTGATAAGCAGCAGTAATTAATCTCCCAGCTGTACAGTAAAAGAGTGGAAATGAAAAGTCTTTTATTGGCATTCTCATTATTTAATGATAATTAGGCCCTGGAGTGCCATAACTGCCCCCAATTTTTATTTTACAAATAGCAGTCAGAGTCATTGCTCTTCCTACAGCTGTCTTAAAAATCTGTTGCCAACCCCCAATTGAATAGGATATAATAATAAAAAAATAGGCAAGGGCACAGCAGTGGTTCATGCTATGCAGAAACACGCATGATCCAGGGACACACAAACATTTCACTATTTTCAGTTAAATTCTCTTCCCTGCAGATCTCATAGTTTCACTTGCAGAGGACAGTTCAAAACTCCTCTATGGTGTCATGGGCCCCACTGCCAGCACTGAGCTAATATCTGAGCATCAAAGGATGGAAAATGATCAAGATGACATAAATGACTTCATGTCACCACCCTAAAACATTCTGAGTTTTCCAGCAAGAGATCGACAATTATTTAAATGCACAGTGAGGGCAAAACTCTGAAGTCCTCTCCATAGTGGTTCTTCCTGTCCCGGAGTTAAGTCATTCCCTTTTACCTGGACAATATCAGAACTCTGCATCAGGCTGAATGATGGGGGAAAGGTTAGTTACAGAAAGTAAGACATACCAAGGCACCACAACACTATTATTCCTCAGGATCTGCTCTTGGAAAAAAACTGGCTTCTGCTGCCACACTGGTCCTCTTCTAAAATTACTTTGTGCATTCAGGGCATAAAGAGAAAAGGGCAAATGGAACCACAGAAATGAAGATTAATGTGCCTACATATGTGGCCGCCTCCCTGGTATGTTATTTAGCAAAAGGGAACCAGTCCCAGGGTGGAGGAAGAAAAGGAGAAGAAACCATAGTGAATGCTTTCTGAGCATGCATGGAGTAATTCATGACAGTAAGGAGCAAGCCCAAATCCTTGCATGGTGGCTGGTGATGGCGGATGCAGGGCTTTTTCTCAGCTGGAACTCAGCAGAACTAGGTTCTCTAAGGTGGGCTCCATTGCCATTCTAAGAGAACGAGGGAGGCATTCATGTTGAGTTCCAACACCTCTTTTTCCAGAAAAATATCACTGGGTGGATGGGTAATCAGGACAGCATGGTTTGGTTGTGCTCAAAGAGCTAAAACAGGCAAAGGCAAACTCGGCCCTCCAGATGTTTTGAGACTACAATTCCCATCATCCCTGACCACTGGTCCTGCTAGCTAGGGATTATGGGAGTTGTAGTCCCAAAACATCTGGAGGGCCGAGTTTGCCTATGCCCATGCCTGAGCTGGAAGTGAGAGCTGGACCATAAAGGTGGCTGATCGCCGAAGAATTGATGCTTTTGAATTATGGTGCTGGAGGAGACTCTTGAGAGTCCCATGGACCGCAAGAAGATCAAACCTATCCATTCTTAAGGAAATCAGCCCTGAGTGCTCACTGGAAGGACAGGTCGTGAAGCTGAGGCTCTAATACTTTGGCTACCTCATGAGAAGAGAAGACTCCCTGGAAAAGACCCTGATGTTGGGAAAGATGGAGGGCACAAGGAGAAGGGGACGACAGAGGACGAGATGGTTGGACAGTGTTCTCGAAGCTACTAACATGAGTCAGACCAAACTGTGGGAGGCAGTGGAAGACAGTAGTGCCTGGCGTGCTCTGGTCCATGGGGTAACGAAGAGTCGGACATGACTAAACGACTAAACAACAACAATGCCTGAGCTAAAGCAAAACAAAACCTCCACTCTACAATAAAGATGAGCAAGTTTACTTCTGCTCACTTTCAACTGGTTTATTCATTCTGATTTGTTTTCAGGGAGGTTCGATGACGTAGCATCAAAGCAAGTGCTATTTCACACTTTCCAGTACATTTTCCTGTCACTTTCCTTAAAGGAAATGGTTTCTTGTGCAAGGCTTCCTAAACAAGTGTAATGCAAAATCTGAACCTGCCAGTCTGTGATTAAATCCCACCTCAATATAGTCTGGAGACAGAAACAGGTTGTTGTTTTTTTTAATGAAACCAGTATTGTCACCCTAAAATAACTCACTTTAACTTTCTGAGTTGATCTGAGATGCGGAAAATAAACCCAGCCTTTCCTCCCCCCAACAATATTTCTCCTTCTCCTTAAAGCCTTGCCTTGATGAGAAAGAGTGGCGGGTACACAGCAGTGGCATTCAGGACCACATAGTAAAACAATACTTTGAGAGCGACAGTATTTGGGTGAGCTATTTCCTCTGACCATTTGCTTTCGATTTAGAATCATAGAATCATAGAATCATAGATTTATTTTATTTTAATTTTTTTAAAACATTACTTTATGGTCATTCCTGTTCTTAAAAGCAAGGGAACGTGCCTCTTGATAGAACGGGCGCAGAGGCTAAGTGGCTCTCGCAGAAGTGTCCTCATACAACAAGAGCAAAAGCGGAGCTGAATTCAGCAAATAAGCCTTTATTGGACTAGCAATTGTCAGGCCAGCACCCAGCGAACATCAGTTTAGCACACCTAGGCCCTAACTAGGATGCCAAAGCAACCTGCGTTAGTAGCCTTTGCTTCATATACTTCTGTCATTGCTGGAACAGCTCTATTATCACGATCCTTTGACCTTTTCCCAATAAATTGGTATTTCTACTAAATGACATACTTTTTAAAAAATGTAGAAAAGGGATAAACAATGGCTTTTTATTTCCATTGTAAAAGAACATGAAATAATTTCCTGCCATTTCTATGCACTCTTTGACATACCAATCACAAAGGGGGTTCATTCACATCTCAGTTTTCTTACAATTTCTGTAATGGTGCAGCCATTGTTAAGAGCACAATTAACAGCAGACCACCATTAGGAGATAAGTGGTACGGTTCCAAAGTGCATCCAAGGCAAAACGTTTTTCTACTCTCTCTCACTCACTTGTGTAAAAAATATAGAAGAATTTCTTCTTGGTCTCCTCATTCTGAGATGATACTCTCAATACGATCATGTTACTGTACTTTGAATTGACTTTTTTTTTAAAGCTTTTATATGTCCATTAATATAACTGAATTGTAAGACATCTGACTGTAGAAAGCTCAACAGATATCTGGGGCCGTTTCTGGGAAGCCACCAAAAAAGTCCAGTTGTTGCAGTCTGAAAAACAATAATAAAACTATATATCTATTTAAAGTACCTGATTCTAATCGAGGGGTGGTAGACAGAAATCTCCTTGCATAATGGAGTCTAATGCACCAGTTTAAACAAACAATATTTGTTGAATAAATTGCTCTTCTGTTAAACGCTGCTGTGAATATTTAGAATTATGCTGAACCTCGGGCTCCCCCTAGTGCTGAATAGCTTAATAACCATTATGACCACTACATTTTCTTTCACAGAAGAGACTGTGTGATCAATAGTCTCTTTTTCATAGGGGACATTCTTTTTGATGTGTGGCTGGAAACAGAAAGGAGCGTGAATAGTTGCATGGGGTTAGTCACATTAGAGAGCATGGAGAAAGCTAAGTGAGCATCAATAAACCTGCAGTCAATCTTAGTCACAGCTAGAAGTGGGATGGGAGAAGGACTACTGAACAGGTAAAACAAGAGAAGAAAACCTTTCCTTGCATGCTGAGGCAGCGGTAGATAACCTGGTGCCATCGCAGTGTTGCTGGACTTCAACTACCGTCATTCCCAGCCAACATGGCCAATGCTCAGTAGGTCAACAACATCTGGAGGGGAGCTCACAGCCTACCCCTGAGTAGAGGAATGGAAGTGGCGCTGTGGTCTAAACTACTGAGCCTCTTGGGCTTGCTGATCAGAAGGTCGGCGGTTCGAATCCGCATAATGGGGTAAGCTACTGTTGCTCTGTCCCAGCTCCTGCCTACCTAGCAGTTCAAGAGCATACCAGTGCAAGTAGATAAATAGGTACTGCTGTGGCAGGAAGGTAAATTGTGTTTCTGTGCACTCTGGCTTCCATCACGGTGTTCCGTTGCGCCAGTAGTGATTTAGTCATGCTGGCAACACGGCCCAGAAAGCTGTCTGTGGACAAACGCCGGCTCCCTCAGCCTGAAAGCGAGATGAGCGCTGCAACCCCATAGTTGCATTTGACTGGACTTAACAGTCCAGGGGTCCTTTACCTTTACCTTTTATTTTTTAAGAGGAATGCATTCAAATCTTAACTCTCCACATCTTTCCATAGACATGCCCACACCCAAACCATTTTCTTTTCAGTGCTAATTCAGTCTGAAGGACGGAGGCAAGTAAACAGTTATGTTCCACATGCAATAATTCAACTAGTGATTAATTTCACAGTTATTTTTCACTAGGGTGGTACCTCCAATGTCTATTTCAATACAGCACATGTCTTCTCAAGAAATTGCCATTCACTCATAGGTCAGACAGGGCCTCTCAAATGTCTATTCCCCCCCCCCCTCATTGAAGAGAAATACTGTCTGTGCCTTTTGGATGTTAGCCTCCCCAAAACAAAGACAAGCAAATGTAATTTAGCTAGCAAAATATCCAGTGACTTTTTCTTTAAACAGATAGAAGAAATTATTTTTCTTTAAACAGATAGAAGAAGCAATGCTAAGGCAGTAATGCTGATGCACTATGGAAGCAAACATGGCCAAAGAATCTGTATTTTCTTCTCAGGAAATGAGGACTTTTCAGCAGGAAAAAAAGAAAGATAACTTGTATTTGGTGGAGATGGTAACACTGGGTTTTTGCTGATGGCAATACAAATGCAGGCATTCTATATTCTAGTTCTTTGAAGCAAGCAGATTTCTGACTGTCCAGCTACAATTTGTGTACAGGCGTACCTTGGAAGTCAAACGGAATCCGTTCCGGAAGTCCATTTGACTTCCAAAACGTTTGGAAACCAAAGCGCGGCTGCAGGAAGCCACGGAAGACCCGTTGGACGTTCAGCTTCCAAAAATAGTTCGAAAACCAGAACACTCACTTCCGGGTTTCAATTGTTCAAGAGCCAAGGCATTTGAGATCCAAGGTACAACTGTAATCTGTAAAATATTTGTACAATTTTAATACTATAGCAGGAGTGGGAATATCCCCCCTTCAATGTACAGTGGTACCTTGGGTTAAGTACTTAATTCATTCTGGAGGTCCGTACTTAACCTGAAACTGTTCTTAACCTGAAACACCACTTTAGCTAATGGGGCCTCCTGCTGCCGCTGCGCCGCCGGAGCACAATTTCTGTTCTCATCCTGAAGCAAAGTTCTTAACCTGAAGCACTATTTCTGGGTTAGCGAACTCTGTAACCTGAAGCGTATGTAACCTGAAGTGTATGTAACGCAAGGTACCACTGTACTTTAGTGTTGCATTCCCATGGGGAAAATCTCTCAAGGATTATACAGCAGTGGTGGGTGGAGTCAGACTTACATGGTCATGCCAAAAACCAGACTCCCACCTCAGATAAACTGCCCTAGAGCATGGAATCATGTGGGCTGGATGCGTCCTCCTGATTCAAGCTTCGACTGCATAGCAAGGCAGTCATTCAATACCTTAATTTATCAGTTTGATAGTTAGCATGTGGTTAAGGTGGGAAAAGACGTCTGACAAACTCAGCTGCATGTTGGCCTGTGAGCAGAGAAAGTGATGATCAGTCACTGCCAAGTTGGCTAGCAAGGTTAAGGATTCCTTCAAGCCACAGAATGACCTTCCTGTGAGCATACAAGCTCCTGAGACAAAGTTTTAACTGCTGCTGGTGGTGGGAGATGAGTATTTGCCGATACTTTGGGAAGAGAGGTAGTTTTTCATTACAGGGTGGAGTGGGGAAATACAGTGAAGAAGCCACTACAAAGCAAATCCCAGAGGTTTCTCCCTGCTCCATTTGGCCCCTGACTCAAGCGTTCAGTACAGAGTGGGTGGATCAGGGGCGGCGGCAGGAAGACACTATTGATTATTTGCTATGGGGATATATGAGAGTAAAGCAAAGAGAAAAACTTATCTGAACTATGGTACTTGTCAACCACATGATTAAATTGACAGGTCTGTGCAGATGGAGGGAAAGAGTTGGTTTGTTAAGGGCTAGAAATGAGAATTTATTAAGTGCATGTAGACCCTAGTATACTCATTAAGGGTCGAATGAAGCTCCCTTAATGCCTTGCTGGAGGGTGCTAGGCTATTTCTAATCTGAAGAAACACCATACAAAAGAGATGATAACCTGAAAAAGATTTGCCACTCTTCCTCTTATTTAGCATTCTCTCTTATTGTTTCCTTCAGTTATGAGCTTTGCTCTGCTAACAATTGCAGGCCATGATAAGGTGGAGGCCTGCTACCAACTGATCTGTTGGCTCATAATGCAATCTCACTCATGAACAATCCCTTAAAGACAATCCATCAAAGGGAGAATAACCATTCCCCTCCTTTCCTGAGGGCACAGCCAAGGTTTTATTAAAAATGGAGGAGGGGAGATACTGGTGGAATTTGCTTTGGAGAGGCTTCCTCACTGTTTTCTGTAGCAATTGAAAGAAAATCCTTCCTCTCCCCCCACCCACTTCACTCCAGGAAAGTGGGAAATATTCAGAGTAGACCCAATAAAGTCAACCGACACAACCAACTTAAGTTTATACATTTCTGTGCCTACTAAGACTTAGCGGCATACAACCCTTTGAAAATTGATGCATCATAATGAGCATGTCACTAGACACAAGATCTACCCACCCTGGAAGAGTGGCAGATGAAGGTGATAGACTACATGACACTGGCCGAGATGACTGGCAGAATCCGTGATCAGGGGAAAGAGACGGCGGAAGAAGATTGGAAGAAATTTAAAATCTACCTTAAGAACTATTATAAAATTGATGAATGCTAAAATGTCAAGGTTTTGAGAAAGAAAAGGAGTTACAGCGACATAAGATTAAGTTGAAGAAAAGAACAAGAAGAAATATATTTGATAAAATTATTAAGAATTTGCTGAAATAATTTTGGAAATTGGGATGTAGGAAGGGGAGGTTTGGGGGAGTCCGAGAAGTGAGGGATATGAAAAAAAAGGTTATGAAATTATACATGTTTGTATGTCTTTTTATTTGTTTGTATTGTTTAAAAAACTTTGTAAAACCAATACAAAATCTATTAAAAAAAAAACATAATGAGCATGTCACTACTGGTACACGTGTTGCATTTTATTCCAAAATGCAAACACAGCAGTGCAGCATCCCATCAAAAGCATCTTGGAGATGCCATTCCCAGACATTCCCATCCAGGTGATTTTTTCAGTGCAACCAAGTCCCACTTTTTTATGAGCCAATTTACTCTCTGCCAGCCTTGCGCCTCTTCCTAGCTCCACAGCTGGAGACAGAAATTATCGTAGTTTAATGTTGTGTAGCATCTGTATAACTATGAATTAATCATTGTCAGAAAAGAATAAAGATAATTAGTTTCATCCTCTGTGGCTTTTTTACTTGGTAATTGTCCAAGCAGGGACCTGTGCCTTTCATAGAGTCAGCAGATCCACAGTGTTGAAATGTCATTATTCAGTTTCTCTCTTGCGCACAGAAAATAACATTTAAAAATTTTGGTAAGATGTGTGAGCAGGCTTGGAAATTAATTGAATCATCCACATTTTATTAGTTTAGCTGAATGATATTCTGTGGCAACAGTCAGATTATTTAAATGCTATGTGGTAAACACAAGAAACATTCAAACTTCAAGGTAAGTCCTGGTGAATTCTTGACTTCAATAATAAAAAAGCCACTAACAATCCATGTTTGGCTGCAAGAAATAAACCCATGACAAAAGGAAGACTATATCCATGTACTCCACAGACCTGGTGCCTGTCATGAACTGGCAGAACAACGGGGAAGAGCAAGAGGATACCGGTGAGAGGTATAGCCGGGACTGGGACACACCAGGGCAAACAGGGCATGGGGAAAGAAATAATCACAGGGTGAAGGAGGAGGAGGAAGGGACGGGGTGCAGTGCACAGGAACCAGGGCAGTAGGACCCATCACCAGAGGGGGCCCTGAACCCACAAAACACAGCAGGCTCTGAGGCCATGGGAGCAGCAGGAATGGCACTCTGGGAGGCTGAGGCAGGCAAGGGCCCACAGGTAGGGTTCACTAGCTCTGGGAGGAGGGGTGTGATTCCTCAGCTGGAGTAGGCTTGGGACAGGTGAGGGTCGTGTGCCTTGTCAAGCCCAGATGCCGTAATTAGCATCCAAAGTATAAAAGGGCAGCAGAGCTCAAATGACCATGTTGATGGACCATGGCTTGGATGTTCCTGCGCCTCTACAGACTGTCTTTTTGGTTTGACTTTGGACTGTATTCTGACTGCTGGACTTCTGACTTGGCTACTCAGATTGACCCTGGACTGTGTTTCCTGACCTCTGTATTTTGCTCTTTACTGGTATGGCTTGACCCCTAGACCTGGACTTTGGATTTGACATAATGACTTGCTGCCAGGCAGGCCATGGGTTTGGTACAGTGCCCTTTAGATGTTGGTGGATTCCAATCCCACCAGCCTCAGACTTCTGTATGGCGAACGATAAGGGAATATGGCACTTGTAGGCTAGAACTTGTAGGCCAGGTTTGCTTGGAACACCACTGCTGGCATGTTGTTCCTAGAGAGTTGACCACAAGGAAATACAGCCCTTGAGCTGAAAAGCGTTCCCCACCCCTGACGTGAGCTAAGCCATTCTAATTTATATGTAACAATATAATGGTGCATTTCCTCTATACAGTAAATGCAAATTGGAACTTAAAATGTGAGACCAAGTTTTGCAATGCTGATTTTCCAGTTGGAAGTAAGGAGAAACATACCCATGAAATTTCTTTTTTTACTTTTTACTTTTCTACGATTATTCCCTCCCCCCCCCCTTATTACCCAACTTACACCTATTCAGGCATTACAGAACCCATATAGAGCAACAGCAGAGAAGGTGCAGAGACCACATGAAATAGCTACTCCCCATGGTTTCAGGGCCTATGGCACCAACTTCTTCAGGGTGACAGCACTAGCAGGAAGGATTCCATGCAATCCAGCACTCCAATGGTGCAGGCTTCCAGTTCGTATGGAAGCCACCTCCCTGCAGATGCTCATGCTGTGTGCCCAGACCCAGAGGGTCAAGACATTTGACACCAGAAATGTGGCTTCTTTATTTGACCTTGCTCTATTGCAGGACTACATGGGATCTGTTTGGGATACAAATTTGGCGGTGGGGATTATTTCAGTTCCAAACTTTGTTTGTTCTGCCTTTTTCTGTTTCAGCACTCTTCACAAATTCAGCAATACTTGAGAGAGGAAACAAATGGGGGAGAAAATGAGATTCTGTAGCAGTGATTTCAATGGCATGTTTTTGTAGGTCCCTGTTGTATACTCCCAGTTACAGCTCCCTTCCTCTAATTGAAAAGCAGTGTCTTAACTTATAGTAATAACAACCAGACAAATTTATGTTGTCCATGTTTAAACAGGCTCTTTGAAACTATTTTATTCTGGTCATCAGCTTTTTCTAGTCAAAACCACTGATGCTAATGATATATATTTTATATTGTTCATTTGTACTTTGTTTTTCCTCTCTAAATTTTAGGGGGTATGTGTGGGGCTGGAGAATAGAACAGAGAAACCAGAAGCTCTATTGTCTGATTTCCACTGTACAATTGGATGGACATCATTAGTGTTGGTCACAAATATTATCTAATAGAGTATATGCAACTATAAGAATAAACAAACTATACTACTACTACTACTAATACTAATAATGCAGACAATAACATCTGCAGATAGCTATAAAATTATGAGAAAAAAATTGCTTCTTTACTAAAAATGGGAGCTTTCCAGAAGCTGTATTCTCCCTTCTATAATGTATAGATCAACATTTTTAATTCTTTACCTGACTAACTTAATTGACTCCAGATGAATGAATCCTGATTTACAATGGAACAAATGAAGAAAGAATTGGGCCACAGGCCATTGCACAATCAGTAATAAAGATAAGGCTGATCATAATGTGTTCTTTTCCGGCTTATTGGTTCTACTTACTATTAACACATTTAATTGAGAATTGCTGATAGAAGATTAATGGCCGTGCTTTGATCTAGAATGAATTCATGCACCCACAGTACTCAGGAATTGGTGGTCATGGCTGTATTCTAGAAATAAAAAACACAATTTAAGTTAATTTAAAAGCCTGGTGCTAAACAGGCAATTTGTATGAAGGTGTCATTAGTAAAGGTAGAATCACTTAGCTGAGCAGAAAATACAAAGATGAGGTACAACTGGCATTGGTTTGGCATCCAGGCCTCTATTCTCTATTCAAATCTCCTTCATGTGTCAGTTTCCCTAAACAGAAGTATGCACATATGAAGGAAATAGTGCAAAGGTGTCATGGCTAACTCTCTGGGTAGCAAGTTCATGCCCTGAGGTTGGTACAAAACCCTCGAAGGCACCAGACTTCAATGGCACTTTTAACCTTGGGACCAGTTTACTTGAAGAAGCACTGCATCCCATGTATGCTGACTTAATGCTTCAGTCTGTGGAACTTTTGCAAGTGCCACATAATGCTTCTTCCATTAGGAAGGCATTGATTCTTCAGATTGGCAGCAGACTAAAGTATCCTGACCACTTATATTAATAAGACATCGTCACTATATTGTTTTTGTGACTTCTATTTTAGACAAGTCTACCCAGATGTGCAATGTTAACTTCTTCTTCTTCTTCTTCTTCTTCTTCTTCTTCTTCTTCTTCTGATTATTATTATTATTATTATATTTTTATTATTTTATTATTCTTATTCTTATTATTAACTGCTGCTGGTGCACTTTTGCCCATAGTACTCCTATGTATAGATGTTCCAAGGATGTCAGCTCTTTCCAGAATGCCCACATGTGGCTAACCAATTTCTGGCAAAATACCTCAGTACCTGTCCCTGACACATGAGAGAGATATTTTAGGACCCACCCTACTCTCTTGAATGGAAATGTCTTAACTGGTTTGAATATTGCATTTTTAAGTTGTTGCAACCCAACCTGGATCCATATGGGAAAGGGTAGGTAACAAACAATTAATCACCATCATCTTCAGATTCATCCAAGACCTGCTGGCAGGCTGAGGGTCAGTTACATTAGCAGCATCTCTTACATTACTCAGTATATTGAAGAAAACTGCTACACGGTCAATGGAATTCCAGGCAAAGACCTGCTTATAAAGTTGCCTTCCTTGAGAAGGTTTCTGTTACCAGGTCAGATTGTTTGTCCACTGACTGGCAGTTTCTTTGCAGGTAGAGGTCTTTCCTATAACTTGCTGTTGTAAAGGTAAAGATAAAGGGACCCCTGACCATTAGGTCCAGTCGTGGCTGACTCTGGGGTTGCGGCACTCATCTCGCTTTATTGGCCAAGGGAGCCGGCATACAGCTTCCGGGTCATGTGGCCAGCATGACTAAGCCACTTCTGGCAAACCAGAGCAGCACACGGAAATGCCATTTACCTTCCCGCCGGAGCGGTATCTATTTATCTACTTGCACTGTGTGCTTTCGAACTACTAGGTTGGCAGGAGCAGGGACCGAGCAACGGGAGCTCACCCCGTGGCGGGGATTCAAACCACCAACCTTCTGATTGGCAAGTCCTAGGCTCTGTGGTTTAACCCACAGCGCCACCCACGTCCCAACTTGCTATTGAGAGCCTTCTAAATGGAGATACTGGGAGTTGAGCTTGGAAGTTTCTGCTGGCAGTGCTTATGCTCTGTCATGGAGTTACAACCAGTGGTTTTTTTTTCCTGGGGATACTCAAGAGTAAGCAGTACCAGCACCTTTTCTCTAGAAGAAAAGCGCTGGTTACAACCCCTTGTGAAGTTTTCATGCATAATGCCTCACCTTCAAATAACCTCACTTTATTTTTCACTTAGGAATCTCCCAATGCGAACTTTGCCAAGCATACACCGCAAAGGAACTGATGGTCTTTCTCTGGTCATTGCACTTCCTAACATTTGAAAACCTTCCCCTATCTGAGATCCCATCCAAATCCAATAATTATAGCAAACTTTAACTAATCAAGCGTTCAAGGGGAAAAATAGTAGAAGATTATAATTATTCTTCAGACAGGCACTTAATCTACTCTCCCTCTCAGTGGGCTGCCAGAGCTCTTGAAGAAACAATAATAGACAAAGATGAACTGCCTTCACGCTCCAAGCCAGGATTCTGCCAGGGAGACGAGAGTTATTTGCTCGACTCATGGGCTTCCTGGGACCATCTGAAGAAGAAGAAGAAGAGGAGTTTGGATTTGATATCCCGCCTTTCACTCCCTTTAAGGAGTCTCAAAGCGGCTCACATTCTCCTTTCCCTTCCTCCCCCACAACAAACACTCTGTGAGGTGAGTGGGGCTGAAAGACTTCACAGAAGTGTGACTGGCCCAAGGTCACCCAGCAGCTGCATGTGGAGGAGCGGAGACACGAACCCAGTTCCCCAGATTGCAAGACTACCGCTCTTAACCACTACACCACACTGGCTCTCTGGTTAGTCACTGTGCAAAATAGGCAGAACTCAATGTCCCTTTGGTCTGATCTAGGAAGGCTCTTCTTCTGTTCTTGTAGAACAAGAGTGGCTCAACTGTGGCCCTCCAAATACTGTTAGACTCCCATCAGCTCCAGCCAACATGGCCAGTAAGAGCATATGCTGAACCTCCTGGATCAGGCCAATGGCCCATCTAGTCCAGAATCCTGTTCTAATCCTCTTCTAAAGCCATCCAAGGCCTTCTGGTGGTTCCCTCACTGCGAGAAGTGAGGTTACATCGAACCAGGTAGAGGGCCTCCTTGGTAGTGTGCACCCATCCTGAGAATGCGCTCCTATCAGATGTCAAGGAAATAAAGAGCCATACAACTTTTAGAAGATATCTGAAGGCAGCCCTGTAAACAGAATTTTTTAATGTCTGATATTTTACTGAGTTTGTTTTAATTTGTTGGAAGCTGCCCAGAGTGGCTGGGATAACCCAGTCAGATGGGTGGCATATAACTAATTTATGATGCTGATGGTGATGTTGGTGGCCATCACTGCCTACTGTGGGAGCATATGCCATAGTTTAAATGTGTGCTGCATCAATAAGTACTTTTTTACCCATCCTAAATCTTCCAACATTCCACTTCATTAGTTGCTCACAAGTTCTAGTGTTAGAACTTTCACCGTGCTATGCATAATTTTATCAACTTCTCAGGCAGCCCTGTTTAGGGAAGTTTTTAATGTTTGATGTTTTATTGTGTTTTTAATATCCTGTTGGAAGCTGCCCAGAGTGACTGGGGAGGCCTGGCCAGATGGGTGGGGTATAAAGAATAAAATTTATTTTTTTATTTTATTTTATTTTATTTTATTTTATTTTATTTTATTTTATTTTATTTTATTTTATTTTATTTTATTTTATTTTATTTTATTAATAAGAGCCTTTTCTGTAAACTAAAAAGTCCCAAATGCTGTACCCTTTCCTCATGATCAAGGGTGATGGGAGCTGAAGTGCACTAACATCTGGAGAGTCACAAGTTAGCCACCCCAGAGGTAGGAGACACATCTAACTCTCTGCTACAGAAAAAGAGCTTCCCTTTCCTACTCTCAGCCTTAAGACTCTTACCAGATACAGATACAGATGGATTGACCAACAACTGTTTTCCCCCCTCTCCTCCTCATCTATGCACTTTTAACTATCTAATCTGATGGGAAACTCAAAGCTTATACCCTAATTTGTGACATTTTAAAGTCCAATAAAGGTATGGCCCTAATGTGGATTTGTTTTTCCTTTACGGGCCAACGTTTTATGTAAGCTGCCTAGTTTATGTAAACAAAACAAGGGAGCTTTAATTTTCTGAAAGATTTCATTTTATTTTTTTCATAGAAAATGGCAAATACTTGACAACAAAATTGTATCTAAGTCCCAAACACTGCCAAAACAAACTTGAGACCCGAGGATACTCGTTCATGTTTAGCAGCAATGTGTGCATTTGAAAGCATTTTAAAACTTACAATTGAGGATTTTCTCATACTTCAAAGAGAACAGCCAAGCAATGAGTTGTGTTTGGAATTAAATGTCTCCAAAAGAAATCTGATGATTGGCAAAGAGAGGGGTGAAGCTGACAGCCAAAAAAATTCTGGGATTGTTTCAAAGTCGTCATATAGCACTTGGATTAAGAGTCCCTCTCAGGAATGGCTCTGTCACTGTTGATTAGCTTCTCTATATGATCCCTTTTATTACAGAAAAAGCCTAGTTAAACCTTGCTTTTGGTACATTTTCTTCTTAGTGCTTCCAGGATTTTAACTGCACTACTAGACTCTGATCATCTCCACATTGCACAATTTCGGGTTTTAACATGTTCAGTTATTCAGGAATAGGAATGATGACTCACTCATGCAAGATAAACCAGGGTTTCCACATGATGGTCTCATACAAATGAGTAAAGCAATAAACTGTACCAAAAATATCTCTTCTGATTTGTTTTTTTCAACAAGCTTTTAAACATGTATATCATTAAGCACTGGTTTTTTTAGTGTAATTGAACTAAATCGTATTCCAAATATAGTTGGATATGGACCATAAGCAAAAAGTTAATTATCTAATAATTAAGAAATGTACCTCTAAGAAAAATGTAGCAACTAAACTACAGATATGGTAAATTACATATTTAGATAAATATGTAGCAACCAAGTCTGTTTATTTTTCATGTCACTAAGAAAAGAAATACAAACAAGGCATGCAACAGCTAAATTTAAATGTAAATAATGAAATCAGCATGTGTACTGGCTGCTGTAACCTACAAGAGTGCACCCTCCCGAAGAAAAATATGGGGAAGGGGCGCACATTAAGGAAATGATAGTTAACCCAACCTATGAAGAGCTTTCAAGTATCAAGCCATTTTTACAGAGTGGTATAATCCAGTATATAAATTTCACAATACATTTTCCATACTAAACAAATATGCATTGACTCGCCTAATTGTGATTTGCTGTCGTACCCATGGACATGATGAAATGAGGCACAGGGCTTCAACATTCCTCTTTGCAGAAATCAATAGGCCTATGTACTTGAGGGATACCCATGTAGAAGCAGACTTCCTTCCACCCCATCTTCACTATTTGGTCCAGACTTCCCTTAATATCCCACAAAGAATCTGCTGCTACCATCCACAGAGAATTTGTTGTTTAGTCGTTTGGTTGTGTCTGACTCTTCGGATTCTCCTTCTATTTATTCAGCTGTGTATCTTAGAATATTGACCTCCTCCCGCCTTCTAACTAACAGAACTCCTGGCCTGCCCCCCCCATCTCATTCACGCACACTCTCTCTCAACTGGATCATTCTCTCTGCTTTTCTCAACCAACTCTTTCTGTCTGACTCCACCAACAAGTCCGTCGCACCCCGCTGCTGTCAATCATCCTTCTATGCATTTTTATGTTCTATCAGGTCATTTGTGCTTGCCTTACATCGCAGCAGTCATTGAAGACTGCAATGTGCTGCTTAGCATAGCTGTGGCTCTGTATCTCAGCCACTTGCCTGCCCCTCAGAGCTGGTGCATCACATGGGGCTGGCAGCAGCCTTTCTTCCTGCTCACCCACTCTCCAGCAGCCGCTATGAGCTGCCTAAGGGAGAGCCCATGGAGAGGTGATACCAATGCTTGGGACATCCTCCTCCCTGAGCTTGACAGCAGCAGCACAGGGACATTCCAGGATAAAATCAGAAGCCGGGGTGGTTTTCATAATCCCAGGATGTCCCTGTAAAATCAGGACACTTGGTGTAAAAACACCAGGCAGGTCCCACAAATAACCCAGAGATGCATTTTAAATAAAAGGACACATTCTACTCATGTAAAAACACGCTGATTCCCAGACCATCCGCAGGCCGGATTGAGAAGGCAATTGGGTCGCATCTGGCCCCCAAGCCTTAGTTTGCCTACCCATGCCTTAGAGGAAAGAGTGGAATGCATCTGAATGAAGAAAAACAGAGATTTCTTCCAAGTCTGCCAAACAGAAGCTCTGCTTGGAAGGCATCTCCCTTTCCTAAAATACCAGAGGCCTAGAATGCCAGCTTCGCTGTTTAATGAAGTGGATGTTCAAATGAGGTCTGCCTGTGGATTCTGAAGCAAGTTGCTGCTGCTAAGGAATATGCAATGAGCTCTAACCCCTGGTGGAACAATTTCTAGACTACATATTTCCTTTTACAGGAAATGACAGTCAAGAGAAGACTTTATATATGAAGGGGAAACAGGTCAGTGATAATTTCAAGAGAGAGCTGAAGGCTATAGGACATGACTCTTGCACACGAGAGATGGAGAGTTAATTATATTTAATCAATGATCACTCCAAACATACAAATGGATTTGAAAGATAAGGACCTGAGTAATTTGAGGAGTCTGAAACAATTCATGTTGCAAGAGGAAATTAAAAAGCCAGGGTGACACATTATTTTAAAATGTTAAACCCAATCTACATTCCTACAGAGAGAATCTGCACATTCAGAATAGAGTTCAGGGCATGTATCTCAAAGTGCACATTTCTGTAGCAGGATATTTGCCAGGCAAAATACAATAAACAAACATACATATCTCAGCAATTTTTGACAGGAAAAGATATAATGACGGGGCATCTTGTTTCTTAATGAAATGAATGTGGGCATAAAGGGCTTTGGATACAAAATTAATGGATGGGTAACACAGGATCATAGGAAGCAAGCCAGTGCTTGTCCATCATTTCACAAAGAGGGCTGCTGCAAATCCCATGGGCACAACCACCACTCCTCACATATGCGGCCCGACTTTGGGGTGGGAAGGGGAAAAATTCAAGTGGCAAGATTTTGACAAAGGACCGATACCTAATCTAAAATTTCTTAAATGCTACTATGACTGAAGGACAATGTGGATATTCACTATTTAGGTCATTATGGGTTACACCCAGAAGCAAATCTCTAAGAAGCAATACTTTTCACTGTGTTGCTAAAACTGCCCTACTGTAGCCATGATCACACATACAACATAAACACCACTATGGAAGCTATTATTATGTGTTTTACAAAGGTGCAACATTCACTTCCTTGTCCAGAGAAAAAATTGTGGGCAGAGAAGGTGAAAATTACTTTGAAACCCACAAGTCATAATGTCACTCCTTGCAGCGAAAGCGTTTTTCCTTCTGCAATGCTTGCATCAAGCTGCTAATTCTTGCTGCCCGAGTCCAAAAATTATTTTGCACATCCAATTTTACTTGTTTGTTTACAGTATCCAGCATTATTGAGCATTATCACTTTTGTTTGACAGGGATTATATGTGCACTGGGACTCACGAGAGTAAAGAAGAAAGAAGTCCTTCTTCTCACCAGAATATAATCCCAGCTACCCATCCCTTCCACAAATCTGGAATGAGAGACTAGGATTTCAATGAGGGGCAAGTGCTCCTATTATCTCTAAGAAGCAAACACGAGCAAAGTTTTTGTAGGGACTCAGTCAGCTCCAGCCCCTGGGTGTGCTACCCTTCAGCCCACTTGCCATTGGTCAGTCAGAAGTCCAATAACACCAGGAGGGAGTCACACTGGCTATTTTTACTCTGGCAGGTTACACTACATTGGTTCTACAGAATTTAGAGTTCATAAAGCCCATGTCATAATGTCATGAATAGTTGGCCGAAATATTGGGAAATTCTAGAACAAGATGGAGACAGAATAAAATTGCAGAGCTTTGAAAAATTGAAAAACAAAGTGCGAGATTGGCTCTATTATTACCAAATAATGGAGGCATACAATTTGGACAAAAAAGTTGGTTTCCAGGTGGAAAAATCAAAATTGGAAACAGAATTGTTAGATCCAAAAATCAAGAATTTGTCAAGAATGTATAACTTGCTGTTGAAATGGAACACTCAGGATGAAATGGTGAAATCAGCTATGATTAAATGGGCACAAGATGTTGGACATAACATAATGATGGCTGACTGGGAACAGTTATGGACCACAGGTATGAAATTCACGGCATGTAATGCCCTAAGAGAAAATTTAATGAAAATGATTTATAGGTGGTACATGACACCAGTCAAGCTTGCAAAAATTTACCATTTGCCCGACAATAAATGTTGGAAATGTAATGAGACTGAAGGTACATTCTTTCACCTTTGGTGGACATGCCCAAGGATTAAGACATTCTGGGAGATGACTTATAACGAAATGAAAAAGGTATTTAAATATACCTTCCTGAAGAAACCAGAGGCCTTTCTCCTGGGCATGGTCAGCCAAATGGTGCCAAAGAAGGATAGAACTTTTTTATGTCAAAATAAAAAAATTCCTTCCAGTAGCACCTTAAAGACCAAGTTAGTTCTTGGTATGAGCTTTCGTGTGCAAGCACACTTCTTCAGCTCATACCAAGAACTAACTTAGTTGGTCTTTAAGGTGCTACTGGAAGGAATTTTTTTATTTTGACTATGGCAGACCAACACGGCTACTTTTTTTATGTATGCAACAACAGAAGCAAGAATACTTATCGCGAAGTATTGGAAGACACACAAGATTTACCCACCCGGGAAGAATGGCAGATGAAGTTGATGGACTATATGGAACTAGCGGAAATGACTGGCAGAATCCGAGACCAGGGAGAAGAGTCGGTGGAAGAAGACTGGAAAAGGTTTAAAGACTATTTACAGAAATACTGTAAAATTAATGAATGTTAGAAAAATGTTGGAATGAAGTTATATGGCTTTAGTAGAAATGTTATAAGGAATTAAGTATAAATAGATTAATAGAGTATTAAAGGAAAAAATAAGGTTAGAATGTGTTAAGATAATTATAGGATAGAAAACAGTGGAAGATGGAAAGGAATTGCTGAAACAATTAACAGAAGTGGAATACGAAAAGGGAGGTGTGAGGAGGTCGTTGAAATAAGTGAATGAAAGATAAGATATTGAAATTGTTTGATGTGTTTTAAACGGTTTTTGTTTTGTTTTGTTAGTTTAATGTGTTAGTGTTATGTAGTGTTTTTGTATTGTATTGTATTTTTTTGTAGTGTTTAAATTGTTGGAAAAGTAATAAATATTATTTAAAAAACAAAACAAAAACATAATGTCATGAATAGAGCAGACGGGCAAACCCTGATTACCTTGAACTACAACAGACACTGTCTCTCCGCGCTTTTCCAGAGAATTTGCAGACAGTGGTCAAGAAAAGCTCAGCCATTTCCTGAGAGAGCTCACTGAGTTAAAAAATGATTCTACAACATTAAGGATTAAGCCATTAAAAATCAAGGAGAAAAAAGCCTTTTTATGCAAGGTAAACATAAGTTCTGCCCGTCTCCACAGCTATCCTCTTGTGCACCTGTTTCTAATTTTTTTTAATTATAGCAAAATTCTGGAACTGGTGAGCTTATTAAACTCTCAGTGGTGCCGTCCATCATTAGAGAAGATGCCAATACAAACAGTCAGAAGAATAACAAAATTATCTCAAGATGCATTTCAGTTTTACTACCTAATAAAATGAGACAGGGGGATGAGGTTTGGCTGAAAATCACAGGTTTTATGTGAAAATGAGAAAATCCATTCCAATTCAGAACATGTACTGGAATGTTGAGCTGCAAAGGCGACAATTTTGATGCACATAAAAATGGACTAAGCTTGTTTCTCCTACTCTGAAGGGTAGGACCCAAAGCAATGGATTCAAGTTACAAGAGAGCATGTACAGCTACTGGTGCAATGGGACACCGTGACGAGTGACAGAGCGCATAGAAACGCCATTTACTTTCCCGCCATAGTGGTACCTAGTTATCTACTTGCACTGGTGTGCTTTCGAACAGCTAGGTTGGCAGAAGCTGGGACAGAGCAGAGCAGAGACTTTTAATTTTGTTCTGTGTGTATCGCGATGTTTTTTGTTGCTATGGCCGACGGTTGATGCAAACAAAGTTTCATTCATTCACTCATTCTTTGGGGACACAGCAATGGGAACTCACTCTGTCGCACAGATTCAAACTGCCGACCTTCCGATTGGCAAGCTCAAGAGGCTCAGTGGTTTAGACCACATGGGCCACCCATGTCCCAAATACTGGGAATATGCATATGCAAGTTTGAATGAACACAGTATCTTTTCTATATCCATATTCACAGAAACTGAGTTTGGCCACTCCTATGCTGTTAGGAAGCTGTAATAAAACACCTATACACAACACACAAACATGCACACATAGGTTTTCCCTGAGGGGTGATCCAGTTATGTTAATGTGTTAAGTTGATCTACTGATTGGGGATGTATTTTATACTTGTCTCATGAATGTAATTGTATTGTTGGTGTTATTTTTACAATATTTTTCACAATGTTAGTAGTACAGACATTTCTGCAAATCAATAATCAATAAATGTGTGTGCATAAAACTTACTTTCACATACAGTGGTACCTCGGGTTACATATGCTTCAGGTTACAGACACTTCAGGTTACAGACTCCGCTAACCCAGAAATAGTACCGTGGGTTAAGAACTTTGCTTCAGGATGAGAACAGAAATCATGCTGCAGCGGCGCAGCGGCAGCAGGAGGCCCCATTAGCTAAAGCGGTGCTTCAGATTAAGAACAGTTTCAGGTTAAGAACGGACCTCCAGAATGAATTAAGTACTTAACCCGAGGTACCACTGTACTAAGCATATGGAAACCACAACAAAATGAAAAGCAAAACAGGTTTCCATGTACACCTGATGCAGTCACCCTAAAGAACTGCAGATGCCGAAGTGAAAAAGAAGAAATGATGCAGCACATTTTAAGTACTCAAAGCACTTAATCCCCAGTATTCCTTACACTACTACTACCACCCCCATACTGCCGGAAGGAATGGCAGAAGCCAAGAGAATACCGGCTTACTTAAGGTGTCCTAGTGAGTTTATATCATGGCTGACATAAGACTGGAAGCAGAACTTCATTTACATTCAGTCTTGTAGCCTCTCCAGATACCAGTGCAGACCCATTTCCTTGTGCAAAATTTGTGCATTCTATAAAACCATTTAAGCAAAATGTTCCAATTGCTTTCAGTTTTGTATAAGAACTGTAAGCAAACAGCACAGTTTAGCTTCAGCAACAAGGAAAGGTATGTTCAGGGGTTTTTGTGTGTGTGAGAGAAAGTGTATTTTTGTGAAAAACAATTTTTCACTTTTCCTGTTTTTGTGCTTGTCAAATCTGTCTCTGCAGTTGTACCTCAGATTGTGTGTCATTATCAGTTTGGAAACTTCATTTCCCCATCTAGCCAGAATATCTGAAGAGAGTTCTCATTAGCAGCATGAGGCTTGCTGATTTCTCCCCTTGTCAGATCTCACTCGCTTCCTTCTTGGAGTTACAGAAATTACTTTTCTTTTGGGAACCGGCACATTATTAGCAACATATCATGCATAAAAGATTTTTTGATGAAATGGGATATTGCCTGCAGCATCCTTTTATTAAAAGGCTTAACCCTGCAGTATTCAGGTGTGTTAATAAAATACTACCCCGTAATTACACACACACACACACACACACACACACACACACACACTTAAGACTTCACAGTGTCTTTAATCTGCTGTAACGGCAAACAATTTCCACTGACTAGAAGTATCTAAAATCTGAAAAGTATCCCATCTGTTGCTCTATAAAAGTTATTTACAGCAAACCCACATTTTTTTTTTGCTTTAAAAAATGGACACAGGAAAAAAAGTGTTTTTGCTGAATTTTAAAGGAGGGGAGAGATTTTATCATTCAGAAGAAAATAAAGGAAATTGTAATCTAGTATAAAATGAAAGAAAAGCTATTCTTGTGATAGTGGCAGTGTCCCACCAAATGTCTCAGAGTCCAGTTTCTCTTACAGATGGCCCAGTGCCAAGAACTCATGAATGTTAGCCAGATGTCTTCAACAAATGGTTTTAATGACAAAGCTCATATGACTATCACTTGACAAATTCCCACTGGGCATGCCTCACATTACACCCATGATGTAAATACCGTTAAGTCACATTTTACAGACATAGGGAAGGGAGGGGATGCAGAATAGCAAATTTCAGTGATTTAAGGCAAGATGATGCAGCAGAGGGCCAAACCAGATGAGACATTAAAGGTACAATGTAAATTACGTCAGCCTGAGTTAAGCTGTCGTAAAATATGCCAGATCCAAATGCTGTTCAGGAGCAGGGCTACTGCTGGTTGGGTTGGCCTAAACCTGTTGGTGTTCTCTGCTCTTTCACATGAGTGCTTAACCTTAGGCCACATGATTAAGGTATTCAATTGCAAATCACCATTTTGAGGGGAGTTGCTTTTGTCTTTTGTTCCCAACTATTTGGATACATAACTGATTTGTTTTGTTTTGAAGACGTTCTAGTTAGTAAAGCTTTGAATATTTATGATTCTGGACATTTTTTATTTCAAAAGGAGTCTGTTATTATGCTCCAATTGCTTCAGGCTGTGCAATATTAATATCCACACTACGCATCCAGTTGGCCATGGTGAGAACAGGATTCTGGACTAGATAGGCCACTTCTGATCCAGTAGGATATGCGTAAAGAAAGAAAAGTATTGTGCCTTTTAATGCAACACTGTTTCCCTGAAAGGATCCATTTTTTTGTAGTTAGTGCCAAGAGCAGTGATTCATGCCTTCCTGTAAGAAAAGGTGTGAATTGGGTTGCTGGCTGATGAAGACAGAGCAACAAAAAGGTTGGTGAGATTGCAATGCCATTTTTACCTGGCAATATATCATGGGTGGGGCTTGCCTGATGGCTGGCAGCTCACCTTCCTTCTCTGGCCAAGTGGATGAGCTGTCTCCTTCCTCCATGCACTGGACGCCTGAGGTTGCGGAAACAGTCACAGCTTCACCCTGGGGCCTCACAGGGCTGGGGCTCCTCCCTCCATGCACTGGGTGCTGGCGGCAGCTTCACCCCGTTGCTCCTTCCTTTTCAACATTGTGACGTATATATCGCAAGGTTTAGCTGGTTATACATCACAATGTTGAAAACCTAGTCCTAGGTAACGGTAAAGGGACCCCTGACCATTAGTCGTGGCCGACTCTGGGGTTGCGGCGCTCATCTCGCTTTATTGGCTGAGGGAGCCAGCGTACAGCTTCTGGGTCATGTGGCCAGCATGACTAAGTCACTTCTGGCGAACCAGAGCAGTGTGTGGAAACGCTGTTTACCTTCCTGCCGGATCAGTACCTATTTATCTACTTGCACTTTGACATGCTTTCGAACTGCTAGCACATTTGAACAAAATCTATGCCATCGTTTTGTGATCTGCATACCGCATCTAAATCTGTAGTAAACACCGTGTTCGGGGAAGGGCGAGGTTTAATTCTTAATTCACAAGGTGGGATTTTCCACAGTTTCTGCCCCCAAAAAATCCTAAGTGCTTGTTCTTTTATCCCATGATTCACTGAATTATAAGCTACATCTCCCTCACAGGTGTCACTGTTAAATAAAAAATAATGGAAATGTTTGCAAGGCCTCTTTGAGCAAAACGATCTATTACAAATCGACAGAGATGAGATGGAACAGAATGGCAAACATCTGTGCTGTTCTTGTGTCGCTGGGTGCAGTGCAGCTTAATTACTCTGTGCCTGGCTTCCTCCTTGCCATCAGCATTTATAGAGTGGGAAAGGACCAGCAGGGTTCCTTAAAAAAAATCACTCAGCAGAATCCCAGCTGGAACTCCTAATACCCCTGCCTTTGAGAATGTGATTCTGCTAGCCAACAATTTAACAATAGAATTATGGTGTTCTTTTCTTATGTGTTAGCACAAAGGGGGTTTTCAGATGTGAGGCAAAGAGCTATCAGGCAGCATATTCTCAGCTTCAGGACAGTCACAAACATCGATGAAAGAAACTGAGCTAAGGATGCTTTTAAAATCCAAAGTGCATTCAAGCAAACAGATGCATCAAACCCCATCATCACTTCCCTAAGCTACTAGCTTGCGCCTTTGAAATCCGAGCATTTAGCAGATAACAATTCTGCCATTTATACAAGTCCTCTGCTATAATGTCCATTGTCCATTGCTGCACAAAAGGAAGAACAGAACGGCTTTGCCGGATCGGACCAAAGGTCTGTCTAGGGACTCGCAAGCGCTCGGGAAGTGATTCAGAAAGTTCCTTTAAGCAAATATGCATCGTGATTTCCTCTCCAGGAGACACGTTGCTTTTGAAACTTTCAGAAGCAGCTTGTTCAAAGAGAAGGGGGGTGGGCAGAAACCGTTCGCTCTCAGACTTTGCTCCTAAGCTCCCTATATAAGACCAGCCAATGTCTCTTACAAGGCATTTTATCTGTACAAGCCAGTATACTGTGACCCAGCTGCAGCCAAAATGGGCAGATCCAAAGATGCAGAATCTTCCTTCTTTCTGTATGTACCAGCCATGCACTGGATGCCACTGGGCATGGGTATGCTGACTGAGACGCACAGGCACTGATGTGGTTCTCCAGAGGTGCCTGTGTGTGGCCATACAGAGGACTTCTTCCAAATCTTGCATCCAACAAGCACAATACAGTCCTTAGCATCCATACGCATCATAAATTTACGGACACTCTCCCACTCATATCTAACTGAAGGTGGGAATGTTTACAGGGGTCAGCAAGCTTTTTCAGCAGGGGGCCGGTCCACTGTCCCTCAGACCTTGTGGGGGGCTGGACTATATTTTGAAAAAAAATGAACGAATTCCTATGCCCCACAAATAACCCAGAGATGCATTTTAAATAAAAGGACACATTCTACTCATGTAAAAACACGCTGATTCCCGGACCGTCCACGGGCCAGATTGAGAAGGCGATTGGGCCGGATCCAGCCCCAGAGCCTTAGTTTACCTACGCATGGTACATACCCTAACTGGTTCCACTGCGAATGGTTTTCTACAAAGGCAGCATCACTCAAGAGCACATCATCTTGTTGCACATCACTTTGGGTGAATGAGTATCTCTAAATTGGAGCCATCATTTCTACTGCTGCTGTGCTGAAAATTTACCTGCACCCCCCCACAAGCATCTGCATCCCCCCCAAACATTAATGACAGGCTCCGCCAATTGCATTTGTCAGAGGGGAAAACATCCAGTGCAATTCTCAGGGGCAGGATGCAGGTTCTTCTGCTCTGCCTCCTACATTTGAGGTGACCAAGGGGTGCATTTGAGTGCCCTTTTTTTCATACTGCAAATCATCTCTCAAATGGTCTGCCCTCTGCAGCCTTCCCGGGTGTCCTGAAAACTCTGTTACATCCTAGAGTGTCCTTCGCAGGAAGTGCAGGCAGGCAGGGAGGCAACCTCATATCTGACAGCTGCTTGTTATTATTTCTTTAAGTAAAGCCTCTTTACTTATAAAGAAATCAGTGCAGAAAACAAAGTTTTCTTAGATCATCAATAGCTGAACTACATTCCATACTTCGTTCCATACTTCAGCTGAAACCCAGGGAACAAAATCATGTGGCTACTCCTCCCATGAGGACTCTTCAGAGCAGGATGCTCAAGAAGTCAGGGACGCAGCAGAGCTTGAAGATAAAGTTAAAGGAAAGAAAAGCACTCACCATCTGACAACTACTTTGCACTGATAATTCTGCACTCACTGGAATTACAGAGACATTCTACAGTGCCCTGAAGATGAGGCAGAAAAATGGAAACCTCTTTCACAAGTGAAGAAAACTTTCAGAAATTGAAGGGCAGGTTATTTTACCTATTGTTGTTCCTCCATTTTTATAGTATCAGTTCAATTTAGTGTAAACCCTGTGGATGAGGATTCCATGTTAGAAGACCGTCTCCTTGTTTACCATCAATAAAAGAAACCCAAAAAGTGCTATAACCTCACACAGTGACAGAATTATTGCAGTTAGTCCTCACATTCCTTCTGAGCTTTTACTTCTGTCTTTCATTTTTCATGCTGTGGCCTACAGTCCCTGGACACTTTATTAAGACTGAACCTGTTCTCCTCAAAAATTCAAGAACAAAACTCTAAGTGTCAATGCAGTTACATTGGTATCAGTTGCCTTTATTCCATCAACAAATATTCAGAAAGGCAGTATGAAATGCAGCAAAGATAGTTCGCACTTTATGGAAATAATATTATACATGCTTCAACTGCAACATGCACCTGTTGGGTGGAACATATGAAGAGATTTATGTTCAGCTTGCCATAACTTATGAAGGAATGAGGCTGGAAAGGGAATACTCTTCTGCTAAGAAACTTGATCTGTCCCAGATCAGATTCCAGTAATGAATGAAGTTTTAGTCAATTTAATGGTCTATTACTTTTGAATTTCTCATGTTCAAACAGGACTTTTCTTACAGTTGATTGAAGGAATGAAATAAAAACATAATATCTCATTATTATTTTCCCTTTCTAATAAGCTGGTGAACTAATTCAGTTGGAACATGCTGATTCCAGCTACACAAAACTTCATTTTAGTAACCAAATGAGATGTGTAATCCTTAATAAGGGCTAAGATAATTGCATTACAACTGTTGGCACAGTTCAAAAATGGGGATTAGGGAGAGAGAGAGAGAGAGAGAGAGAGAGAGAGAGAGAGAGAGAGAGAGAGAGAGAAACATTTTGCCATTTGGAGCAGTGACTTCCAGTGTCCAGAAATTCGAGTCACTCAAAATCAGTTATGTCTCCATTTAAAACAATATAATATAGGATGAAGTAGAGTATAAAATGTAGGATGCAGAATATTTTAAATATTTTAATGGATGATGCATTTAAAAATATCAGTCACTAGCAGCCCTGCTTCCCTTCACTGCTTGAGAATTCTAATGTGTTTTTTTTAAAAAAATCACCCTAGTCCAATAATTCATTTTAACTGAGGAGTACATCTATACACATAACCCTTTTTGAGCGCAGGTAGCTCTCTCCACTGAAACAAAGCAGTATAATTGTATTTGCTGAGAACTTTGTGTGTGCATCAAGATCACACAGAACTCTGAACCAGGGCGAATGATTATTCCTACTTCTATAGGGATAACTGAATTACAATTATGAAGATGGAAGCAGAAAACATCTTTTGAAAGTCCATGGGAAGGAGCCCATACACAATGAGACTTAACTGTGGTCAACTCTGGCTGGACCAGGTCCAAAGCACGTCTGCTTATTTATCCAGTGCATTTTTAGGCTGACCTTTCAGCATTCTCTACACAAATAAAACAGAACAGTAAGATATGCAATGAATGAAATGAAACCAGAGGATAAAGCTAGCAGCAAAGATCTCATCACAATTAAAAGTTTAAAAAAATGGAAAAGTAAAAAGAAGAGGAAGAGGAAGCTTTGCTCTGGGCTGGAAAGGCCACAAAGTCAAAGTCAGGTGATCCCCCTTGGAGATTTCTGCATTTCCTTTCCTTCTGATGTTACTGCTTACAGTTCTGTCTCCCATACCAAGCAGGTCACTCTTAAGGTTTACATTGTTCCTCTCGCTGCAGTATGCTGCTCTGCTCACTGGGGAACAGCTGAGAGGTGAAAAGAAGGCTGGGGGAAAAATCAACCTTTCATCTGGATTCCTCTTTTTCCTGCTGCTTAGTTGATCAGTCAGAGGGGGTACCGTGGCTCGTGTAAGATTAGACTGTGGGCCAAAAGCAGCTCAGGGAGCACAAATTGCACACGTCTGAACAAGAAATGGGGTGGGGGAAGCATGTTTCTTGGAGACTGTGCATACCGACTATAGAACGTACAAAAATCAGCCAAATATGATGACTGGAGAAAGTACAAAATTCTGTTGATATATGCACATTTCACAAGGTCTGTTCGATTGTGCATAATGACCATAGAATGTGCAAAGTTTAGTCAAGAGACTTTATACATTTCTCAGAGACTTTAATTTCTGTAACAAGCAATTGTAACAAATGATATCAATATGCACAATCAAATAAGATCTACAAAATCCTGTCCTCTCATCTGGCACTATAGCGAGGTAAAAATAACCCAGTCCCAAAACTTGGTATTCAAAGAAGTCCCACGGCTGCTGACAATGCCTGCACATTTCCTATACATTAAAAAAAGGAACAATTTATGGGTCTGAAATAATTCAGTGATCAGGTATTTGCATGGTATTTCCATTATGCTGGACCTGGAATACTTTGCTCTATCACCTTAAAATATAGCTCTCTGAAGAATTCAAAGTGAGACATAGCAGACTCACTGTAAGGAAAAAGGGATAGGGATCAGAAGGAAACCATAGACGACCAACTTAGGATCAGAACAGACATGCTCTTTTAAAATGACTTAAGCCACTCAGGGACATATCTGTCAATAGAACCACATACACACTCGTGTAGCCATCTGCTATCAATTTTTCAGGAATGCTTACAGCTGTACCAAGGAACAGGACTTACTATATATGCTTCCCACTGCCTGCATGATATTGCAACATCTAATTTATCCTAAGAGACCTACATATCTCTGTCCATGTCAGACTGCAGTCACAAATACATAGTTTATAGCTCACTACTGGAGCAGTGTATTAACCAAATTAAGCCTTTCCCTTAGAATCTCTCTGGCTATTCCAGGCAGATGATGCTCAAAGATGGGACCTACAGCCATGGCTGAGGCGAGAGTGGCTTGTGCTACCTCGCACAAAACTATACCATCTTCCTTAGCAAGCATGTTCTATAATGCTGTCTTCAGGTATACTGTACTTTTCCGTCTATAAGCCCTGCCCCCCGATTTTTAAGAAAATGAGGGGAGATGGCCCAAAGTTGTTAAGCTTCTCCCCCCATGTGGCTGCGGCCAGGAAATACTCCCTAGATCATCTCCCGCATGCAGCAGCATCGGGGGAAGTTGTATTCCCGCAAGCCAGCTGGTTGGTGGAGCGCAACTTCCCCCAATGCCGCTGCGTGCAGGAAACAATCTAGGGAGTTTGCCATGCACAGCGGCATTGGGAGAAGCCAGCAGCTGGTTGGCTGGAGCGCAACTTATACCAATGCTGCTGTGTGCAGGATAAGATCTAGGGAGTGTTTCCCGCGTACAGTGGCATCGGGGGAAGTTGCGCTCTAGCCAGCCAGCTGGCTGGCGGTGTGCAGCTTCTCCCCCCCCCCACCTGCGGGGAGAAAATACTCCCTAGATCGTTTCCCGCTTGCTGGAGCATCAGGGGAAGTTGCGCTGCCACCAACCGGCTGGCTACCCGTGTATTGGACGACTCTAGTTTTTTGACATGATTTTTTAGTCAAAAACCTCATCTAATACACAGAAAAATACGGTACTTGGTGCCAGAAGATTTTATACATCTATAAGAGTAATTCTCAGTAGCAGATTGCTCTCCCTTCACTTACACAGAAGCTACAAGGTACAAGAACATTACCAGGTTACAACCTTTGCCAATTTACTTGTCACCGGAGAGGCAATGATAGGTATCTTATTGCACTTAAATGCACTACAGACTAGCTCCGTCAGTTTCCAGGGATTTCCTTGCTGTGGGGGCACCATTCCCACTGCCCGTTCTAGATCCTTAAATATGCGGTGCACTGCATGAGTAGCCAGGATACAGTATTCTGTTCAGCAGTGGAGACAGCAAGGCTAAGAGTAAGAGATCTGCATGTTCATTAACCCTCCTGACCACTGAAGCCCACAGGAGTTGAACTATCCATTCATTCAACAGAACTTGTAGGCTACTTTTCAACCATAATGGATATCCAAATAAGTTCTCAGTTATAACAGATTCATAGGAGGACAGTATTGTCCTCCTTTTCTTCTCTGTCTTTGGAAAACCAGGTGCATATTGCTCTTCCCCTCAAAGGAAGTGATAGCAAAGCAAGTTCCGGGGGGAGAGATGTTCTTCAAAGTCCTCTTTCCAGTTCACCAAGTGTCCAAGCTGTAGGTGCAATGTTGCTGCTGCCCTAGGCAGGGTATATCAACAGTTCCCACCCCTTACAATTTTATGTGGCTATTGGGAGCGCTTGAGGGCCTGTGATGTAAAGCAGATTTACATCAACAACAAGCGGATTCAAGAAGGATGTCTAAACAAACAGCCCAAAAGAGCTTTTTGAGGTTCCAGAGCCCAGTGGGAAAGTGCAGCGTTACTACTGCAAGCTGGTGGGCAAGAAGATGTGAAGCTCTTGGGCCTATCAGAGTATCAGCTATGAGAAGCTTCCTAACCCAGTCAATAGCACAGGCCGGGCTTTGATTACAGGCTCTATGAGTGATCACTCTCAGTTATTCCCCCCCTCCATACACCTCATTCTTCAATGCTAATGATTATTTTATACAATGAAAACTGTTATGAAACTGCCAAAGTCTGCCAATTCAGATGGAACAACCAACTATGGTTTGACCAAACTTAGGAACTGACTGAACTGGAGTGCATGGGGAAGAAGGAGGCAGAGAGGACATTAGCATAACACTCAGCCATGGTTTGGTTTTATATATGAGCCATCTCCGTGTTAGATAAAACATCGAAGGTCTTTCCCAAAACAAATGGCTCTGTTTAATACAAACTGACTGTGAAGCCACAAACAAACACCTAAATTGCATGCTAACAAGAAAATATTAAGCACGTCTCCAAGTAGACTGTGGTAAATATGTCAATAACAGCAATTATGCGCACAGTGGAATGGCTAAGCTGATCGGATAAATGCTTTACCAAGTACATGAAAAGCACAGAATAATTTGGACGAGTAGTTTATTTCATTTCAATTCTCATACTGTTATACTGAAGTCAGAAATTATTTCCAAACGGAGTTGAAATAACTACCTATGAGCTGGTATGTAGAGCAGACCCGCCATTGTAAAAATATCCGAGGAATTTTGATGTGCCATTGATCTTTGTTAGTTCACTTCTACTAACTGACATGCTTTCCTCCTTTTGGGTTTATTTTTAAAATGCCAGTACTGAAATTCCTTTGAAATTCAAATTCATTTGTCCATTTGGATTTGGATTTACACAACAATACATCTTTCAAAGTAGATGTGTGTGAGGGGGGAGGAAGACAAGACAAATAGGGGTTTATCCCCACACAAGGAAGCAATGTCAAGTAGACTGAAACCATGGTAACCGTCAATTTAAACAATTTAAAGGAAAATGAATTGGTGCAACAGTCTCTCAACCATTTATGTCTTATCAACATTGTAAATAACATACTTCATATTTTAATGTGAGTTTCATTTTAGTGAAGGAAGCCACTGTCTATTATTTTAACCAGATATTCATGATCTACACTCAACAGTTCCCACAGGAAGTAAATCTATGCGAGAAGGGGAGTAAAAAGTGGAAATGTAGAGTTGAAGAATTTCTCTTCCAATAACACAGGCCAAATGTTGCCAGCAAGAGCAAATATTTTGGGTCCCTTTTTTAGAATAAAAATCAACTATAGATTTGCATGGCAGGAGGAATGACAGAAATATTGTGCTCCATTGTCATTTGAGCAACTGGAGCCTAATTAAACGCAGCAAAACTCTGAAAAGTAGGTTTGCCAAAGAAAATAACTTCCAAAAGTTTTAGAGCAGACTGTTAAGATGTACATCTGCAGCTATAAGTTCCAATGTGGGGAGAGCAGCGAAAGATCACATTATGTGTTACAATGTTGGTGGAATAAGTCAGACTTCCCTAGAGATTCAAAGGAAATAAATTAGTGACAGTTAAAAATGCATTTGTATTCGAAGATCTAATATCCGCAGAAATTAACTATAACAGTAAAAGTGGAAACAGCTCTTTACACCAGCTATTAATCTTTGCCTTTAATCATTTTCTATGGGCTATCTTGCTCATCAAAGGCATTTCTGCAATCACGTACTTCTAAGTGCCAAACTGCACATGACATCAATCGTATGAATGCAAGAGGCGTTCCAAAGAGTGCATAGAAATGGCTGGAAATCATTGCACATTCTTTGAACATAGGCATAAAAAGTCATAGTTTCTCTTTTTCCTACATAAAAAAGAATTGCATGTAGGAGAATATTATCAACGTCTCAAGTGATCCACCAATTTATTGTCAGAAGCTCAAAGTGTCCTTACAATGGTCAGGGCCATTTTGGGAATGACAGAAGCGTATGAAACAAAGGCTAAGAATGCCTGTCGGCTTGGCATCAGAGTTAGGGGCTAGGTATGCTAAGCTGACATCCAAAATAATAATAATAATAAATAAAATAAAATACCTTCAGGTAGCAGCAACAGGTTATGGGAAAGGCCTGTGAATGCTAGATATTCCAGGTTCAACTCCTGGCATCTCTAGATAGGGCTGAGAAGGACTCCCTGTCTGAAACCCTGAGAAGATGTTGCAAGTTACTGTTGACAAAGTCATTTCCCTTCCCCAGGGAAATGAAGTTGTGGGCTGGTCATGAGCCTGCCCCGTGCGCAGGGGGCGGGCAGGACTGGCCTCTGTGTCATAGGGAGTCCCTGGCTGCGTCACTCCTTGGGCCAACCAATCCGGCATTTAAGCTGCTCGTGGCGAAAACTTGGCCCCTTTTGGCTCCCCCTCGCACAGTTCTCCAACCCTCCCTCCCTATAATTAGGCTCTGAATCCTTTGACCTTGCTATGGACCTCAGTTGCTTGCCTGTTGAAGGGGCCTGGTAGGAATTTTTTCCCACTTCGCAAATTGGCACTAGCCACTTGGTTTTTTGAAAGATTGAGGGCACAAGGAGAAGGGGATGACAGAGGACGAGATGGTTGGACAGTGTTGTCGAAGCTACCAGCATGAATTTGACCAAACTGCGGGAGGTAGTGGAAGACAGGAGTGCCTGGCGTGCTCTGGTCCATGGGTCACGAAGAGTCGGACATGACTAAATGACTAAACAGCAGCAACAACAACAACAACTTGGTTTTTCGCCTACCTCATAGCAAATTGTCGCAACTTTGTAAGGTTAGGCGGTTAGGCATTGGAGTATTCGGCTGGAGGCGAGGGGAGGTAGTGGCCATCACCTACCCCTCCTATTTCAAGGGTATTCCGTTAAAGGAATCCAGGGGTGTGTGGCCACGTCCAAAGCCCAGACGGGGGCTAGGGCCATGGCACGACCCCTAGCGGTGCCCCTGGGGGAGTTCCTAGTCGATGTGCATCAACAGGGCTCCCCCTACTGGTGGCTAACCCTTCTGAGACTTCCTGCAGGCGGGCAGGAGTCAGCTATAGTCAGTTTGGTTCCAATGCCTATGCCAATACCACTCACATTCTGTAACCAATAAAGTTGTGGCCATTTTTAGCCCATTAACCTAAAATACTGGTGTCTAGTGCCTTTATTCCAACAACGGGGCAGGTTTGGGGCCCAATGGTCTGACTCAGCATAAGGCAGCTTCCCGTGTTTTAAAAAACGTAAATACCAGCCCTAGGGCCCATACAGCACCAGCACCAGCACCAACCGCTCCCTAATAATGAAAATAGCAGCTGAGGTGGCACAATTTCCTTGGGTGCTTGGTACAATGTAAGAACTAGATGCTCCCTTTCCACAATTGGTTTCTGTTGCTGCTCAGTCCCCCATCCTATTGCATGGCTACTATTTAAGTTTTTCAGAATATGCTTGTGGATTGCTTTCACACACTTAATGTCCCGTCTAGTGCGGTCCTAAGGCTCACTCAATGTTGCTTTCATACATCCAGTGTGTGGGCTCCAATGCCCACTCTCTTCTATTGAATTCATATACGGCTCTTCATTAAAAGATCTCAGGGCGATTCACAGATGCCATGTAATGGTGTTTTCTATCATCAGTGCTAAACTTCTATTTTTTATTTTATAAAATTTTTATTGGCTTTTCACAATTTATATAAACACACACAGCACACAACACAGACATACAAACAAAAAGACAAACATGTATAATTTCAAATCCTTAATTTCTTAACCACTTTCCCCGACTTCCCCACACCTCCCCTCTTGCATCCCAATTCCAATAGTTAACTCAGCAAGTTCTTATCTCCAATTTTTACCTTATTAGTATTTTACTTAAATCTTCTTAATTAACCAATACCCATCTTTTACGTCCTTTTCTAAGGTCGACCCAAATTCCCTTCCACAATTTTCCCAATTTTTATATTAATTACAAAACATAATAACAAAAAACAACATATAATTATACACCCTTTAGATTCCAAAGCTCTCACCCCCCTTTCCCGGTTTCGATCCCCAAAGAATATCCATCAGTCATCAATTCTCAGCCTGGATCCCTCACGTCCGAGGCCCTCGAATCTCTCACAGTCCCTCTCTGCCGGTTTTGTTGGTAGTCCTTTATGTTGGACATCAAGTCTCGGAGAAGCTCTGTCCCGATAGGGTCTGTGTTTCTTCCAACCAGACCTCCATATTCAAAATTGGAGCCCAAATCAAGTTTCTTATTCCTTTTAAGTCCAAATGTCCCAAATGTCCCAAAAGCTCCAACTTTCGTCTTAATCAAATTTGTAATCCATATGTCTTCCGATCTCCCCATGGCTAGATCTCTCCAGTCTTCATTCTCAAATTCAAACCAAATTTTCATCATCCAGGTCTTGTTTCCTTTAAAATCCATTTTTACAGGCCTCTGGTTGTCCTTTTTCACCTGCAGCATTTCAGCTCCTCCTTCCCACTCATCTGGATCAACACATATCTCTTCTTGTTCGGCTGCAGAATTTTCTTGAGTCAAATCCTTGTCACAATCAACAAGTTTGTTTACTTTAGAGTTCAAGGTCGTTACATCTGTAGCCAAAGCTTCACTCTGATCTCGCAATTTTCCCAAGAGAAAAAACATTCTATTCAGCTCAGCTTGTATTTTTCCATCTGCAGCCATTGTAATGTCTCAGAATCCCCTCTAGAGGGATTCTAGTTACTTAATATTCTTTCTCCAACAATCAAGTTACTTTGTTTTGTTTCTTCTTTATTTCCAACAACTTAAAGTCCAAATGTAACAAAAGTAACCAGCAGAAATAACGAAAAGCCACTTTTTCTACCTTTGACAGCTCATTTGACAGCTGTCAAACTCTTTATGTCTCCTCAACAGGCTCTCTTGCGGATCGTTCCCGGATCCCGGGGGGGTTGCACAGCAGCTCTTTAAATTCAATTCTTATCCTCCAGCAAAATACTTATATTGCCAAATCGTGGAATTAATAACTTTGTCTCACAAAGAGAGAAGTGGTCTCTCGACCTTAGTTATCAAATTCTTGCTTTAAATTGTCTACAGGACGGGGGGGGGCGGACTTCCTTTTAACACTTCCCCCGATCGTGCCGAATTTAAAAAGAAAAGAGATTTTAAAGTCCAATTTCCGTAGTATTCACGGGTTGTTCCTTTTACAGTCCGAATGTTCAAAGAAAGAAGTCAGCGCTCTCTGGCAATGGCTTGCGGCTTCACTCCGTAGAAGAAGCGATCTACTCACAGCACCACGCCACTCTCCGTCCCCCACTTTAAAAAGGCTTCTTTGCGGGTCGGGGGTGCAAATGGTGCCCGCCGAGTCACCAGGTCCACAGGCTTCCGCACCTGTGGTTTCTGAGGGTCCCCGCGTCACCGCCGCGGCAGGACCCGTCTTCCACGGATCTGATTCCCCCCGGAGCTCGGAGGGAATCCGCCATTCACCTTTTCGTGCTAACCCGGAAGTCCTCAGTGCTAAACTTCTAGTCTTTAGGTTAGCATATGGACAAAAGAACAGCTTTCTGGATCAGGCCAATGACCCATCGAGTCCAGCATCCTGGTCTCACCATGGCCAACCAGATGCCTATGGGAAACCCACAAGCAGGATCAGAGCCTTTTGGGGCGAGATCATTCAGTGGCTCCAGCACCCTGAAGCCCCCGCCGCCCTACAGCCACAGTGCCGCCCTGCATCCCCCTACCATGTATTAAAACATCACCGGTGGTCATCATGTAACGGTTGCCAGGAGTCCGAGCACTGGTTGACGGAAGTGGACTGCCACACTCCTGGGGTCCCTTCAAACTCTATAATTCTATTATTCTACTACAAAGCAAAATATGCTGTTCATATTATAAGTTCTGAATGTACATTTTAATATCTGGATGATATAATGTTTTTAACTGTAACTCTTTTTAAAATGTTTCAACTCTTCTAGATTTATTTATTTTTTAATTGTGGATGTGTCTGCCACCCTGGGCTCTTTCGGGAAGAAGAGTATAATAATAGTAATAATCCATATTCTTGTAATTAAAATCAGGGCTTTTTTCTAGCCAGAACTCACCAGGACTCAGTTCTAGCACTTCTCAGGTGGATGCCATTGCTATTATAAGAGAGCAAGGAAGGTGTTCCTGTGAGTTCCGGCACCTCCTTTTCTAGAAAAATAGCACTGATTAAAATTAACAAAAGATTTAAACAGTTTCCAATCATTAGAACTAATTTTTATCAAGACATTCTTTATTCAAATTTCTGTTACTGTGTATTACTAGATGGTGAAGTCATACAACAGATGTTTAAATTAGGCATTTTGATTTAGACAAGTCTAAAATAGCATCTTTCATATGCAACATAATGCATGAAAAAAGAAAGAATTCAGGAAAGCTTTGTATTGTGAAGTTGCTGGAAAGATGTGCCTGACAAGTCATTTTCTTTTTTCTTTCTTTCTTTCTTTTTGTAATGAATTGCTGTTCTATATTTAACAGCAATTTTGCAAATAAATTGCTATTCTTTCAGTTCATGGTGAAGATACACATTGCCAGAAACAAACAGATTCTCAAACCAGCCTACTAATAAGTCCTATATTTAGTATTGCTGCAGATATTGCTCTCAAGATTTGGATACCAGGAAACATGGCTTACCTGTGGTCAGTTTTCCACATCCTGATGTAATGTTTAGAGGCTCTTCTTGTCTGGAACAGCCTCACTGTGTTGCAAGCAACCATGACTTCGTCCGTGGCCAGTAGGAGCATTGTGTGAGGTCATGGCCACTTACGATGTGATGAGGCTGATCTGTGTAAATAGGAACCCCTGCACTTTATAGCTTTAAATGGGGAGTGGGGGGAGGTAGAAAAGTCATCATAAATATGTCAATTTGCACAGCCCTGCCATGGTCAGGCCAAGTTGCACTGAGTTCTGAACTCAGTTGCAGTTTCCATGTGTATTTTGGCTTCAGATGCCTTGCAAAGACGTTTGAAGTATAATACAGCTAACTCAAAACAAAATCGGCTATACTTTCTTCATAGGCATTTGACCGTGCAGCTGAGCACTACGCTGAGTGCTGCTTTAAGGGATCAGTGTCCTGCTAGTGTCCTGAAATCCAGCAATCCTTTCAAGGCACATAACTGACATACGTCCCTAATTCCTCCTTTGAATGAACATTTCAGCACCGCATTTGCAGCTAACCATAAATCTTTGCATATTTAATATGAATTTCACACACACCTGACCACCTGACATAGGAAAGGCACACAGTTGGAAGTCTACGAAGAAACGCAGGCAGTGTAGTAATAAAAGTTGGACCAAGGATGCCATTGGTTTTATTTAGTTAGTTACAGATTCTTAATCACCCTTCATCCATTTGTACAAAACAAACCTTGAGGATCACTCATAGTAGCTGGCTTATGCTTGTATTGTTGAGCGTCTCACTAGGGTTTATTTATGCATTTGATATTTATATTGTTTCTCATCCACGATCCGCCACTGCCTATGGCTTCCCTTCTCTGCCCCCGCCACATGGCAATTAGGTTTAGGGGGGAAATCTCACATTCATGAGATTAGGACTGTTTCTACCCCTTGCTCCTAATTTCTGTGCAGAAGTGATTGGGGGGCAGATGGCGATAGAAGGGTTAACCCTCCTCATGTGCAGTGATCCCCAGATTGACACTGACACACACACACACACACACACGGTGGTTATTTTTTGGAGGGGAAAGGTCCCATTCCTAAAAACCTCTGGATTCAGATATGGTAGAAACCTTTTTTTAAAAAATGCCCTTTTTATTTTACATTTGAATATATTTCAAACTAAACTCATTGTCAATAATAAAAAGTAGATGTACAGACCCATGAAATAATTCACATCAGCCTATGAGGAGGTGATAGAAAAATTGCATCTATAAGATAGACATCTCTTTGTACCTTCCACAAGTCTGTTTTCAATCATTTGCCTCTGCAGGCGATAAGAAAGTTTTGGGTCTTTTGCCAAATCACAATGTGTGGCCACCATATGAAACAAGCTAATGCAGCCTGCTTGGAAATTAAGAGGATGCCTGGTTTAAAGTTGGAAGGGGAAATATGTATGTACTTGCCTGATATTGAAAAAAGTATTTTTTTAATAGAAAAACACCACCACCTTATATTCTCACTGAAGTCCTGGGAGGCAAGACTCCATCTTGCATTTCTACTTATGAAAGAAGAAACTAGCAACATACAAGGGACTAGGGCTCTGAATCATATATAGAAGTTGGTGGCATTTTAGCTCGTATTTCAACATATGAGGCTGCATCCTGGACTGCTAAAACACACAGTACTTAACTGCATGGTTGTAGCTATGGCCAGCACAGGCCAAGTGTAGCTAGGGGCCAAGTGTCCTAGCATAGTCTGCTGCTGATGCTAGACCAGTACCACTCATGGTGGGCAGCTAGATCTGACAGACACCCGTTAGAATAATAATAATAATAATAATAATAATAATAATAATAATAATAATTTATTTGTACCCTGCCCATCTGGCTGGCTTTCCCCAGCCACTCTGGGCGGCTTCCATAGAAACCAAAAATACACCAAAAGAATGTTTTTTGTTTCTTGCTGCAGGGTTAATTGTTATTCCTAACATATACAATCACTTTGAATTTTGTGATTTTGATATTTTATATATATTTTTATTCATTTATCCTATTTTCACTGCATGTTTCCTTTGTATTAGAAGTGTTGTTTTTATTTGTTAATGCTTTGTTATCAAAGAAGACTGCATGCCCCTCTTCAGAATTCCTCATGCCAGATTTGGTGATGATACCACAAGAGGAGACCAAACTCATGCCAAAAAACCAGGCAAAGTCATGCCAAAGTCACATTTCAGTCTGCCATCTTGATTCAAAATGGTGTCTGGCATACAAACATTGGCAAAGACCACTGCCCCCACCTCAGGAACCTTCATGCTAAGTTTGGTGCTGATATTTTGAGAGGAGGCTAAACTTACACCCAAAAAATGGACAAAGTCATGCTGAAGTCATATTTCTGTCCACCATTTTGATTCAAAATGGCACCTGGTGTCCAAATGGTGACAAAGCCTGCTGCCCCATCTCAGGAATCCTTGTGCCACATTTATTTCAAGAGGCAGCTGAACCCATGTCAGAAAACAGGTGAAGTCAATCCAGTCACATTTTGTCCACCATCTTGATTCAGAATCGCAGCCTGTGTTCACATGTCAATGAAGAGCCCTTTCCTCCACACACTTTGGTTACCCTCACGCCAAGTTTGGTGATGATATCTTGAGAGGTGTCCAAATGTAGACAGAACAAACTACTTCTCAAAATACTGAACAGCCGATGAACCATTTGTGTTTTGTATCTATGACTTACACTTTAAACAAATGACAAACATGAATGGTATTAACCGGTTTGCATTCTTACAGCAGAGAAGAAATGGTTTTTATATTCCATGAAATATATTTGTAGATGCACAGCCATCAAGTCAATGTTTGAAAAATGCAAGCTTATTCATGTTCATTACGCAAGTCATGCCTCCTCCAGCCACGTCTGCACAGAGGGAATATTTTCTTTCCTTTGCTCTCTCGGAGCAAGAACAGATTCCTGAAACCTGACAGGGCCATATTTATCTAAAAGTGGCTTTTAATTTTAGCTGCAATCAGATATTCAGACTCATAGGAATATGCATGGCTTGTACCACTGGGGTACCATTGGGAGTGGGAATGAAGGAGTCATTAAAGCACAAGGCATACCATGAGCCAACTTCTCATGTTGTTGTTGTTTAGTCGTTTAGTCGTGTCCGACTCTTCGTGACCCCATGGACCAGAGCATGCCAGGCACCTTCTCATAGCACCTTGCTAATGTTTTGCCGTGTTGTAGTAATTTTCAGATATCTCAGAGGGAGCGCCTTTAAATTTAAATGTCAAGGAGCACACAAACTTTCACCCCACAACCCCTGTGGACTGCAAAAGATATTGTTGTTGCTGTTGTTATTTGAATTTATATACAGCCCTATACCCCGGGGTGTGGGTGTGGGTGTTAATGTCTCAGGGCGGTTCACAGAATTAAACCAAGATGTAAAACCACAAAATACCTAATAAAAACAAAAACAACCCAATAGCCCCCCCCAAAAAAACCCCCACACATTTTAAAAGGGCATAGGATATAAATCAGATCAAAGGCCTGGTTAAAAAGGAACTTTTTGCCTAGCACCCAAAGGTATATAATGAAGGTGCCAGGCAAACTTCCCTGGGGAGAGCATTCCATAGATGGGGAGCCACTGCAGAGAAGGCCCGTTCTCGTGTTGCCACCCTCCGGACCTCTCAATAGGAACATGTGAAGGCGTCATATACTGAGTCAGAGCATTGGTCCAAAAAATTCATCATTCATACACTGACTGGTAGCTGCTGTCTGAGGTTTCTCTCCTGGAGATGCCAGAAACCTGAGCTCAAGCCACAATTTCCCTTATTAGACCTCACTGGAAACAATCTATGGCTTTTTTAAACCGGGGAGCACTGTTTTTCTTTGTTATTATGGGATGCATTTCTGTGATTTTAGACTGCAAACTGTCCTGTGATCTTTGGATGAAGGTTGGCATAGAAATTTAATAAAGAATAATCCTCAAGGAATCTGTATAGTCTCCTTCTAACACCACCTAACCTGATGGCCATCACATCCATGGGTTAACTTTGTGAGGTTTGAAGAAATCCTTCCTTTTGTCTGTCCTGAAGTCTCCGTAATTCAGCTATGAAATCAAAAGTTAGTCCTTTTTAGGCATGCAGCCAGGAAACGAGTATTGACTACTATCTAAGAGAGCTTTGCTAGGAGGTGGTCGGGAAAGAAGAGTTTGTTTCTGGGCTGATGAAGCTTGAATAATCAAAACCTTGCCATAAAGTGCCATTGTGCATTATCCTTTCTAACAACTCTTTTGAAAGATGTACAATGCTAAGATGATGGATGGGAGAGGGAAGAAGTGCTTATTTCCCCCTTCTGCTGATTTCCTGCTAAAAAGGCCACCTTCTTTTACCCCTGCTGGGAAGAAGACACAGGCACCCATATCTTTTCAGCAGTGACAGTCAAAACAGATGGAAAGGGAGGATATTTTAAGCAGAAAAACAGTGTGTGGGGGGAGAGAGCTTAGAAGCCCCTCTGCATGCACCTCCCAGGCCTTCCTTTTAAATTTTAATTTCTCCGGTGCTCAACAGCACACGAAAATGAAAAGATTTGCAAAAGAATTCAAAATGTGCAGTTCCACCCTGAGAGCAGGTCCTTGGAAACGCTGAACTCCCTCTAACAGCTGCACATTACAGGGCAATTGCGGTAATAATTGACAAACTGTCTTCCAGGGAAGTTTGTCCGCTATTTCTGCTCTCATTGAGAAACCCTTGATAAGCCTCCAAGGAACCCTAGGAGCACACTTGGAAAAACACTGCCTGACTGAAATGTGCAACCATTCACCTCCCCTCCCCAAAGCATCGAAGTTTGAAGCTGGCTCTTTTTAAAAGCACCTGTCAATGCTTCTGGAAGAGGTTAAATACTGTGATTATCTCTCTCCGACTTCCCCGTGCCAGCAATAACAGAACACCAGCACCAGCGCAATGTCTGAAGAGGGAGGGGGGCAGCAGAACACTCAAAATATCACCCCAGCATTACAGGGAAAGCATGCAGGCATTAGAAAACAGGCCTCCAAAAATAGATCAATTGGTTTCAAGTATCAAAAATGTTTTCTTTTATGCCAGATGTGTATCTGAATTATTTGCAAACAGACAAAGCCTTTTCTCTTCTAGGAAGGTTCCTCAAGTTGCTGAGCTGCTAAGACTTTTTCATTTAATCAAACTCATGGGCGGGGGGTTAATACTGAAATGCTTTATCTTGCTCTTGGTTTTGATATATGGATTATTATTATTTGTAATCTGAACTATTTTTATTGCAACCTGAATTGTCTCTTTGCATTTTATGATTTGCCTTTGTATGAAGTTGCTTTGAGAATTATTTATAGAGAAAAGCGAGGTATGATTCCCCACCCCAGCTCCCCAAAATAAATTTCATGTACAGCTCACCGCCCAGCACAAGAAATATTCAGAGAAACTTTCACCATCTATTTCTTTCACACTTTCTTTCACACTTACACTTTCACAGCTATTTGTGATAAATAGTGCAAAGATCTTGCTGCACCCCAAATGTCTGCAAGTCTCAGTGCAATGTGTTTCTTTAAAATCTGATCACTTTTCAAATGTTACGGCTGGTAATAAAGGCAAAATGCTAGGTGGGCATATGAGGAGAGACCATAGCTTAGCTACACAAACTCTACATGCAAAAGTTCCTGGAATCTGCAGTTCAAAGAATCAGGCAGAAAGTGATAGGAAAAGCATCTGCCCAACACAATATTGAGCTAGATGAACACATTTCCTAAGTTTTTTAAAATGCAAGCATGAAGGTAACATATCTTCCCAGTGTTTATGTTCAGCAGTAGACGAGCAAAATTTCCCAAAAGAGATTGCCATTTAATACAATGCAAAGAGAATCACAAATAAGATGCAAACAGAATCACAAATAACCATTTTGAACCAAATGAAATGTGAATATAGGTGCTTATAACAATACAAAGGGAGGCGGGATCCAACAAATATTCTCAAAGACAAAAAGTTTCAGGCAAAATACAAGTGCTGAAAGAAGCCCAACCACAAGCAGATCGCACAGCTGTTAAATTGCGATCAGCAGCACTTGAGCAGCTTGCTCATCCAAAGCAATTTCCTTGTGGGCTAGTAACAACATCACAACTGGCAACACAACTGGCTCAAAGGAGAGATGAGACTGAAGGGGAGGGGAGGGAAAGAGAATTATGCATCATCACAGAGCCCAGGTGGCAAAGCTGACAGAAAAATAGCTCTAAAGACTTGGGGATATCCATGCCGGACGCAGTGCTTTCCCCCCCTGTGGATACTCAGGGGTACACGGAACAGGCACCTCCCCCCTCAAAAAAGTTAAAAGTGTGGCACTTATTGTAACAAATTCATGGCAAGTACTTGCACCTGGGAACCAACAACCCACACTATGCCAATGTGTGGCAGCACCCTCGCATATACCATTTCCACCATTTAAAATTAGCCACAGTTCCAGGGCTAGATTAAGACCTTGAGAGGCCCTAAGCACTTATTGGGTGCCCCCATATATATCTAATTCAAAATATAAACAATAATAAACTGTGAAAACATTATTTTTTGAAATGAAATGAAACCTACAGTACGATGGAAAATGTTGGTTTTTTCATACTTTCACTTTATTAATATTTGATTTTTAAAATCCTTTTTCTAATTTCTGTGGCGCGCCCCCTTCCCACCAGCCCTTCACAGTTCCACGTATCCAGAAGGTGGCAGCCATGCAGTCAATTGTGGAGGCGCCTGGTTGCACCACTCTCAGAATTTTGCACCCGGGGCCATTGCCCCTCTGGCCCTGCCATGCTACACCACGGCTGCCACAAATTCCATTGCACAAAACTGCAATGCAAAAGTCCTGCAATTTACCAAGTTAACAGGACTGCAAACAGATCCAACCCCTCCCCCCCAAATAACATGGAAATGAGACCAAACTGTGAAAGATCACATAAATTGCAAAAATTCACAGGTAAGGAAATGCCAGGAAGACAGAATGAAGTACCATCTGAATGCAACCCTTAACTATCTTGACAGGTACTCAGATTCCTGTACTCAAATTCAGTAAAGTAGATTGCGAACCTCTGCACATTTACTCACAATCTGAAAGTCAGTTTCCCACACACAGATGAGTCTCTGAGATGATCCTCCTTCTCTTTGCACCAGGTATGAAGGGTCCTTGGCAAAGCGCCCTTGGGTTGGACCTCCTCCTCCATTGCTGGGCCTTGATGGCAACTTCCTGTCAGTGGTGGGTGGAAGCAGCAGAGTGCTGGGCAGCTGTGAGCCACCATTTAAATTTCCCACAATGCCCTGGAACACATTGCACCAGGAGCATTTGGCAGGAATGAAAATGCTGTCTGCCAGACTCAGCTGTTGAGGGTATTTTTTAAGGGACACCCAGGGAAGGCATCAGCTGAGGGCCCTGGCAGCTGCCTAAAGAGAACCAGCACACTGATGTGGAGCCTATTTGCACATCAAGGCAACAGACTTTAACAGCAGGCTGCATGAAGAACAGTCATTTCAGACTGTGATCACCATGCATATCCCACCCTTACGCATACAACTCCCAGTGGCTTGGCAACTGCACTTGTGGATTAAGAACGTAACATGGGTGAACAGGAGGCATCACTGCCAGGGTTTACATGCCCTTGTAGCATACAGCTGACTGAGCCCCAGATAGCTGAATAATCCACAGAAGCTGCTAGGTGGCATTGCACTACAGCAAAGGAAAGGATCAGCAGGCTGCTGTTCTCCCCATATCCTCTACAGAGCGATGATTAAAGAACAAACCTCTTCTTTTGTTCTTTCATCCTTTGCAGGGTTTATTTGGAATTAAACATCTTGTTGGCATTGGCCCTGTTTCCTTCAATTCATTGCTGTTTCATTCAATTCACCAATGCCGGTCACCAGGGTAGCTTTCTCATTTCATTGAGCCGAGATAAGTCTAGTGCTGCTGTTTGGGTTGTGAAGGCATAAAATGTAACTGTAGTCGGGTTTTTAATTTGGATCTGGGTGCCCTTTCAACAGCTAAAGCCATTCCTTGGCTTCAATTAGCTAATGATGCTTTTGCCGTCATGAATCAGCTGCTGAGCTACAGCAGGCAACTGGCAGAAATAGCAAGGGTGGGTTGTACCTGCCCACATTCATCCTGAAAAAGAGCCATTGAGGGAAAAATGGGATGCAGTGCAGGGAAATTGTTCTTAGGATCTATTGTGGGGAGCTGGAATTCAGAGTACAGGGAAAAGACCTATAGAGTGGTACCTCTGGATACGAACGGGATCCGTTCTGGAGCCCCGTTTGCATTCTGAAGTAAATGTAAGACACGTCTGCACGTCTGCACGTGCGCGGGTTGTGTTTCGCCGCTTTCGCGCATGACGACATTTTGAGCGTCCACGCATGCGCGAGTGGTGAAACCCGGAAGTAACGCACTCCGTTACTTTCGGGTCACTGCAGAACACAACCCGAAAATACTTAACTTGAAGCTACTTCAACCCAAGGTATGACTGTATCTGTTATTAAATCACATGGCAAACACACTTGAATTTCTCCCCATTCATTTCACCATTTATAACCTGATATTTTGCTCCATGCAGCAGGAACCCTTAAACCTGACTAAGGTTCTGTGCTGATATACATAGCTGTCAACTTCTCCCTTTTCTTGAGAGGAATCCTATTCGGAATAAGGGAATTTCCCTTAAAAAGGGGAGACGTTGACAGCTATGCTGATATATGTGACAAAAACCCAGCCCTAGAGCAGCCATCCCCTTCTTATATTTGCTTTGGATGGTACAGATGGGTTTTGCACAAGCATAAATGTTTGCATGGTGCCAAAAACAGACTACCTCACAGCACAATAATTTATTAGATATACATCCTGCCTTCCAATGTGATATATGGAGTAAACATTTTCCTGCACAAAAAGAACTCATGATGCAGATTTAAGTGCCCAGACAGTTTTCTTTTTGAAACCCCAAAAGAGTCTGGGACAAAACAATATCCCAATCAATGTATCCATTTTTTGTCACTGGGGTGCTTATCGTCCCAGTAATGTTAACGTATTCCATTAGGTTTTATATTTTATTTCTTTAAAGGGGGGAATTCTCTGCATTTGTGTGCCTTCTTTGGAAGATATTCACTAGCTGTGCAAATTTTGCTTTTCAGATGACCAATAACTATTTGTGAGAGAGGAAGACTATAGGATACATTTTAAAATTGCTTCATCCCAGCAAGATTGTGCTTGGTTTTTAGTGTGTTGTTTACTCTGAAAACATTTTGATGACCGTGGCAAACTAGAAACATTCAAAATACATTCCATGTTCCTGTCCCCCACCCCCTTACAATCCACTGTGACTTGGTTTCTGAGGTAATGTATGCTGTAGGCTCAAGGAAACCACAATACAGCTACAGCTGCGCTCCTCCCTTTGATTTTGACATCAAACTTAATCAGCTCTTAAAAAAATAAAATCTCACAAACCCAAGCTATTGTTTTCATGTTATTCAAAAGTAGTTCTAAGATGATTCAGCTCCTAAGCATTCACGTACCCTTCCCATGTAAAGTATGGGCCATGCAAAAGCAATTGGGCATCTCTATTGTGCTGTCATCAAAGTTCATTCAAAAATATTTGTCAGTGTCTGTATTGCACTGACTGATTGGACCTGGGAAGCTATCCTCCCCCCAAGTGCCTCTTCCTAGCACATCTGGAGGTCATATACAACAGAGAAAAACTCAGAAGAGGGAACCCAACCATGCACTGAACACGGGTTGAGTTAATGGTGAAAATAAGATTTAAATCAAAGCCTACTCTAAGCCACAACACTACATTAAGCTCTCCTGCTTAAGGTAACAAGATCCAAACATTTAGAGTGGAAAAGGTTGAAATACAAACGTTCCTTCCCATAAACTCTGTATTTTTCTTTTAAATTATTACTATTATTATTGCTTCAAAACCAGTCTCCCAGCTGCTTCTTTCACAGTAGCAGCTGCCACTCCTGATTTAATGCAAAATTCTAATTCAATACACGAATTTGTTCTGCAAAACTTAAACCACCCTATTTAATGACTGACATATTTTTATTATTTATAAATATTCTATCGTAATATTTAATGTCATGTTTATGTGGTGCATTATTTATAAAGTCTACATTTGTTTTTCCTAAAGAGCTAAGTATCAATTCGTGGATGCCATAAATAAATATTACTCACCTTGCAGACAACTTCTTGAAATGCAAGAAGGGGTAGGGAAATTAAAACCAGGACCCTTGCCTTGCCAGTGTGTATGCTTGAGGAATCTCAGGGCTGAGTTCACAAGCAACTCATCCAACCGCATTAACATGGATGATCTACTTTCTGATTCACTACAGTGGTACCTCGGGTTACAGACGCTTCAGGTTACAGACTCCGCTAACCCAGAAATAGTACCTCAGGTTAAAAACTTTGCTTCAGGATGAGAACAGAAATTGTGCAGCAGCAGCGGGAGGCCCCATTAGCTAAAGTGGTACCTCAGGTTAAGAACAGTTTCAGGTTAAGAATGGACCTCTAGAATGAATTGAGTTCTTAACCAGAGGTACCACTGTATTGGATTCAGAATTACATCTACCACATGCTACCAAACCCTCCACAGAGAATGCAGAAAACTGATGTTTTTTTAAGGGAGCAAAGGGTCCTCACGCTGCAAGCTTTGATTAGAACAGGTTCTAAAATCCAAATCCCTCTAGTTCTCAGGTTAGGGCCCCAATCCAGATCAGTGGATCTGGGTAGCTCAGTGCCGATAATTTGTGAAAATAAGACCCTGCACTCAAATGCATAGCTAAGGTCACACATAGCTTGGCCCAGACTGGACATTATTGGAGGAAGAATGGCGGACTAGATACCCCTTGGGTCAGATTCAATCTATACTGGCTCTTTACACAGTCCTATCCCCCTCATTTTTTTTCATTTTTGGCTTTGCCTGAAACATGCTGAGTTATATTGTTTTCAGTGCTTTTTCACTAGGTGTCACTTTAGTGCTACTTGGATTGCTGACAGCACTAAAGCAGCGGTACTTGAAAACCTTGAACCCTAAAAGCAACTCTTCACAGATCCTCTAGCAGCATTCCCTCCAGATGTTTCACAGGAGATATGAGGCTGATCCAGGATAATTTAGAGCACAATCGTGTAATTTATAGTACAATCCTGTTATCCAGTCAGCATCTTTACAGAAGAGGTGAGAAACCCCAAGCCTGGGGGCCAATTCTATCATCAAACCCTTACTATCTGGCTCATGGGCAGCAGCATAGCATTGTTTGCTGGTGCCCGGGGTGTTTGCCTGGCGGGGCAGGGTGTGGAGAGTGAACAGAACCCACTGTACTAGCTTAGCCCTTGCCACCCACGCTGATGGGCAAATGCATACGGAGGGTTCATGGGGCCTGCTGTGCCTGCCTCACCACAAGAGCCAAATGGGGCCATGCTGTGCCGCCTGGCCAACCACCCATGCAGGAAGGAGCCTGGCTGGCCACTGCGGCCCGTGGCGGCTGAATCTCCTCAATGCTGGTTGGGTGGCCATTCAGCAAGGGGGTCAGGGGCATGGCAGTATGGCCAGGCCAAGTTCTGGGGTCCAGAGACCCCTGGCAGCAGGCAGGGTGGAAAGTGGATCCCTGCGTTGTACCCCCTCAATATTGTGCACCCAGGGCTGTGCGCCTGCCCCCCTACTACACCCCTCCTCGTAGGGCTCTCCTCGTGCCATACCCCGTCTCTCTAGGCTACAACTCACAAGCTCTGCTCTGCACCATCCTTGAGAGCTTTTGTTCAGACAGAACAGGTCCTTGGACTCTCCCTTGCCTGGAAGGAGGTATATGTTTTTGCATAAACCTCTGACTTTTGCATGGCTGGAATGTAGCTTACTGTACAAAAGATAAGAATCAATTGTGCCACCTTTAATCCTTTGTTTTTAATCAAAATGCCTCAGCGAAATGCATCCCATCTCACTCTCCCCCAGTCAAATCACCTTTCATGAAAGAGACTTTTCTCTTGGTGAGATACAGCTTCCTGCTAAGGTGAAAAGAACAATAAACCAATCTGAAGCAAACAAGCCTGCAAAGAATTCCTTAAGGATCTGTAAACAGAACACACAGCAAGAAAGCACACATAGAGAGTGCCAAGTACGAAGACTCAAAAGCTTTCCCCGCTGCGATGCCATCAGGGACAGAGATGATCTTTGCAAAAGTTGTGAAGGTCGCACAGTGTTTGCTACATTTATGTGGCTTATTTTATTGTGTTGGTGCAGATTTGGAATCACACCAAGCCAAGAACGGTTTCAGCATGAACTTTCAAGACACAGTAATCATCCAGGTTGTTTTGTCCTACTCAATGTCAGTACAGACACAGCATGACCTCCCAACTAGGTATAAGGAATGGGGTATCATGCTTGCTCCTCCAGAAGAGCACCAAGCATCTGAGTGAGCAGCTGGTTGAGGCCCTGTCACTCATCAGGGTCCATCTGCCCTGGGTTCTTGCTTTAAAAAAAATAATCAGGGCTGACCTTACATTGGGGAAGTGCAGGAAATGAGAATGTTGCTGACATCCAACCACCCAATTCTGTGTAGATTACTTGGAAAGCTGGCATTGCTGCCAGTGAATCTGTCAAGACCCACTGATAGGGGAGGGAGCCCAATCCTCCTTTGCTTCAATTTCCCTACCCTTCTGCTTCTGGATTTAACAAAAGTTAAGAGTTAGGTCTGCCTTAACTTTAATTATGGTCAACATTAATCCGGTTCTCTTTTCGTTTGCTAGTCAATTGTGGCTTCAAATAAGGGTCCATCAATAGCCACAGTTAAGGGATAGGCCATGTTGCACGTTATTGTTTCCTAAATAGACTCTGCCGATGAACAATTAAAGGGACATGTTTGCAGTCACTGACCCCTCTTCAGAACCATGGTTGACTGATTTGAGCCAGATGTAATTGTTGCTTATTTCTAGTAACATGTATATGTAGATTTTCAAATGTTTGTGAGCCACAGGGGTCCAATACCTATCACCACTTTGTTGTTGTTTAGTCATTTAGTCGTGTCTGACGCTTCGTGACCCCATGGACCAGAGCACGCCAGGCACTCCTGTCTTCCACTGCCTCCCGCAGTTTGGTCAAACTCATGCTGGTAGCTTCGAGAACACTGCCCAACCATCTTGTCCTCTGTCGTCCCCTTCTCCTTGTGCCCTCCATCTTTCCCAACACCAGGGTCTTTTCCAGGGAGTCTTCTCTTCTCATGAGGTGGCCAAAGTATTGGAGCCTCAGCTTCAGGATCTGTCCTTCCAGTGAGCACTCACCACATTACTTAAGGTTTAACACTTCTGCTATAGCATTTTTAAAAAAATATATGCTGAATGTAGCCAAGTATCCAGGGCTGTAAAACCAATTGTGAATATTCAAGTCTACACAGAAATCACTACCATCACCATATGGAAAGGAATTACTAAAACCATCAGCTGATCCTTCTTATCTACTCTGTTCCTAAGCATTTTTGCTCTATTTCTACCCATTGAACAAGAGGAAACTGAAAACAACTCTTCCAGTGGGATTCACCTAACTAACAAGGCCTGTCTGTGGAATCCCTGTGCAAGGACCACTACTTGTGCAATGGGGTTGTCCCCCCTCCACTCCCCCCATCCTTGAAATTAGCTGGAGAACTCTCTAAAGAGTGCACATTGGAAGAAGATGGGGCATCAACACTTGTGCAGATGGAAAGATTGGAAGAGTGCAGCATTTGATTCCACCCCTTGTCAGAATTGCAAAATAATGTGCAAAGTAGCAATGGTAGAATGGATTAAAAAGATCAGAGTGGTGAGGAACCACAGTCAAATGTTTGTTCTCATCAAGCCTCTCCACCTGCAAGAATCAACCTACAGAGTGACCTCCACATGGCAGGTAAACTGTTCTTTCTAGCTCCAGTGCTATGATCCAAGAGGACTGGGAATGGCATCACATCCAATATTACATATTTAATCAACTTTCAGAAGTTATATTGCACCTCTGTAAGGCAGTACAAACTAGGCAGGAATTAAGTGTCACCTACCCAAGCCAGAAAGGCCTGGTGACAGACTCAGAATGACAAGTGTATGTAAGTGCTTTTGCCCAGTCCTCAACACACCGGTTGAAAGACACTGACCTACATAAAGGGTTTTGTCCCAGTCCAGTAAGAAACAATCAGTATGCAGAAACAAATTCCCTCCATCGTGTCCACTCAGAGAGAGAACACCCCTCTCACAGTTACCTTTCTACAACATCCTCTCCATTCCAGCAAGTCGAACTGTCTTTCATCACAAGATCACCATCACAGAGTCTTTCAGTTAAAGAGGCATAGAGTGTTCTGGATCGTTTCATGTAGTTGATGAATTCCCTAGAAATGAAAAACATAATGTTAGCAATGCAACACCAACAGGAGCACATTTAACATTCTAGGCAACTTTGTAATCTTAATCCGATGTTCATTCTTAAACTTCGGCCCAGCTCTGTCTAACTATTCTACTGAGTTAGCAATACATGAGCAAACGCATGTACTGAAATCCCAAAGGGTCATTCTTGTATGAATAGCATCTTGGTATGTGTGTGAAAGAGAGAAGTGGCAAAGCAGAGGAGAGGGTGACGCCTCGCCTTCCCTACCACTTTCCCCATTGAAAAGTTCCTGCTTCAAGTCAATTTCCTCAGTCACCAAGTTCCAAACCAAACCTTCCCCATTTTCAAGTGTGTCCTGGAGAACACAGAAAAGACCCAGGTGGTGGTTACAGCAAGGTTTTTGCCTTTGGAATGGATAATATTTCTGCTGAAGAGCCGTCCAATGAAATTCTAAGAGTAGAGTCTAGTCTAGATTTGTATAAGATACCACCTATCAAAAATCCAGGCATCCTAGTACTTCCTTCATTTAAATTATGGTGTCCCAAACTTGGATCTCCAGCTGTTTTGGGATTACATCTCCCACCATCCCTAGCTAGCAGGACCAGCGGTCAAGGATGACGGGGATTGTAGTCCAAAAACAGTTGGAGACCAAAGTTTGAGAAATCCTGATTTTAATTCTAACATCAAGGAGAGAAACAACTGAATAACAGTTGCTGGAAACTTCAGGAGGAAAGAGTCCTCCTGGCCACTGTGAGAACAGGATGCCGGACTAAATGGGCCATTGACCTGGTGTCATGGAGCCAGCAGGAAAGGCTCCGGAGTTGGAGGAGGGGGAGAGCAGGGAGCTGGTAGAAGAGGCAGGACTGAGAGAGGGTGGAGCAGAAGGGGAGGCCACTCAGGCGGAGGTAAGTCTCCCTGATGTTAGAGAACAGCAGAACCCCTCTACCAGCTCAGGCACAGAGGGAGAGGGAACACCCGTTCTGTCAGCCCAGGACAGGAGGGGGTTAAAACACAGAGAACAACGTAGACATTTGGGATTGTCCAAGCTGCTTTGCTGGAGGAGGAGCAGGAAGTTCCCACTCCGGGGATCTGCTACGGATGATTCGGACGCTTGAAGCGATGCTCTGTACCTTGTAAATAATGTACAATAAAAACTGTAACTACAACTCTGATTGAGCAGGGGGATTTATTGCGAAGGGCTCACCAAAGCTCACCAAACCATCACACCTGGTCTAACAGTTTTTTTTTAATATTCTTATGTAACTTACTATTTCCAGAACACAAAGTCCTAGGTATTTTCCAGACGCCTAGCCCTTACCATGAAGACAATCACATTCTTAGCATACAGAGGATGATCCAGTCTCTGTGTGCCTCAATCTCACCATGGCTGCAAGAGGATTTCCATACCACTGACCTCATCCTGAGCCACTCTCCCTCCCTACAGGTCCAGGTGCAAGAACTACTGGACATGTAGGAGGAGGAGTTGGATCATGAACACAAGGTCTATTATTGCATTTTCTCCAGATACAGATAAAAGGCAAATTCTAGCTTAGGAGTGGCAGGCAAAAGTGAGATTTTAGTAGTGAAAAGTTTGCATGTTAGGATAGGAATGTACAAGCTCCCTTTTAATACTGAACACAAAATTGAAATGCATACTTAGTTTTGAAGAGTGATATATGAATTTTCAGTATAGAAACAAAAAGGCTTGACTGAAAAATATGATTGAAACTTCAGAAGCTAAGAAGTATTCAAATTTCATTGTCTATGTTACCCATTGTCTATAAAATAGAGCAAGGAGAACATTTTCTGGTATGTCTTTAAACAGTAGACACCTTATTTTAAAATGATATGTGAGCCAAAAGTTCCAGTATTTCCCCCCTCTTAATAACATGGTTCTTCTAGATGGTTGCATTTGAGTTAAGAAATTAATATTAGAGGCATTTTATGGTAATACTGAACAAAACCTTGTACTCTTAAAACGAAAGCAAGAGCCTTGAGGTTTGGACAGCTCATTTAAAACGAAGAGACAAAAACATGTCAGCTTCTTTTCATTCTTACCGGGCCATTTTTTTCAAACTTCTGGATTTGTCATTCTTTGAAGCTTTCAGAGGCAGAGAACTGGAGTGGGCCAGGGAGAATAGTCAGAAGGCGGGGAGGAGGAGTGGGGAAGCAGGAATTCAGGCAAAGGTAGAAAAAGAAATGAGAAACAAAAAGTAATAAATTATTTGAAAGAAAAGATAATCAAGAACATGCACAGGATTAAACCAGAGAAGCACAAATGCAAATAAAAAAATATGCTCCAGCAAATAAAATATGCTTCAACCTATATATTAAAATATAATAATAAAGGCACAGTCCACCCACAGTTTAGTTCTGGGTAGCTTGTGCTCTGTGCTTGAGGATTTGAAGTTTCCTCTAAAACATGTTAAAAGAAATTTATCCTTTTTTAAAAAAATGGATACCATTACAAAATGAAGGTTCAAAATGCTGAAAATAAATCTCCTGAATTTATCTCCAACTGTCACATTAAGAAAAGTTATTGCATACATGTGAGAACAGAGCAGGACAAATGATTTGTAGATGAGAAGAAGCACATGTGAAAGTGCTTGAGATGGAAAAGCATTCCTTCTCAGGGGAACAAAACACTTATTTCCACAGGGAAAAGAAACAAAGAAAAGATCATTGCCCCTTCAGGGATATTGGAAGGGTAGGGTTAAGTGAGTAAATAAATCCATATCTGCTTGTTTTAGTTTACATCATTTGCGAAGTGATGTAGCTCAGTGGAAGAGAACCTGCTTTGTATGCAAAAGGTCCTGGGTTCATTCCCAGGTGTATCCAGGTGAATTTTTGAAGAAAATATCTCTGACTGAAACCTTGGAGAACCCCTACCCATCTTTGTAGACAATACTGAAGCAGATGGACCAATGTTTGTATATGTTCCTTATATTCCTATGAAATCCCTATAAAGGAGTTTGGATTTGATATCCCGCTTTATCACTACCCGAAGGAGTCTCAAAGCGGCTAACATTCTCCTTTCCCTTTCTCCCCCACAACAAACACTCTGTGAGGTGAATGGGCTGAGAGACTTCAGAGAAGTGTGACTAGCCCAAGGTCACCAGCAGCTGCATGTGGAGGAGCGGGGAAGCGAACCCGGTTCACCAGATTACCAGTCTACCGCTCTTAACCACTACACCACACTGGCTCTTGAGGGCTTCATTTGAGTTACAAGAACCTTCCTGAAACTTTAGATTACTGACATATTTTAACTCAGAAGGTCCTATGGGAAATCTTATGAAATGTGGGTGTTTGTAATGGTCTAGTGTATGTCCTTATATTGTTTAAGTTTAAAATAGAGCACCACAGGTAGTAGAAATACAGTAAAATCTAGACATCATGTTACCTCAGCTGTTTCCTTCTCCAATTAAAGTGCCAACCGCTCTGCTTTTAAACAAAGTGCATTTACAGACTATGTTTAGTAGCAGAATTTATTAATGTGGATCCCAGATAGGATAGCCAATACCATCTATATGTAGGCTCCTTGTATGAGTGACTGCTCCTGCGATTCTAAAATGTTTCAGTACTGCTCATTTTGAGACTTCCAAGTTAATAGAAAATTGTATTTCCAGAGTCCGTTCATTTCTGAGTTGTGTTTGGTAAAGAAAAACAAAAGAATACCACTAACATCTGCTGAATAGGCATAGCATCGCATGTACATGCAGAGATAAGAAGAATTGAAATACCATGCAGTTTTTGAGCAAGCTTTAGTCATGCCAGTGTCATCGACAGAGAAACAAGTTTCACAAAGTTCAAAAGATATGGGAAGAGGAAAATAAATTTAGATGGCGATAAAACAGAACACCATTACTTTGAGCAAACATCAGCTACAGGAAACAGAGTGGGGGGGGGAATGGGGTGGAAGGAAGAAATGCTTACCAATCTGGAACAGATTACATCACAATCTTGGTAGAAAAAGAAGGCTGTTCTAATATTTTATTCTATAGCTGTATGCTGGTCACCAGTTAGTCATTAGGACTGCCTACAGTGTCGGCTGACTTCAGCCCCAACTGGAATTTGTAGCTGCTCAACTACTTTATGTTACTCTAGATCTTGAATTTGCAAATGAGCATTCATAAGAGTTCCTTGCATCAAAAGGGAACTGCCTACAGGAACTTTGCAATAAAGGACATCATGTTGCTTGTTAAGGTATCTGAAGTTGGTTGGAGTGTATTGGTCTAATAAGCTACAAATTAACACCTGAATTTCTGCACAAACTCATTATCATTTTAGATGGGTCTGATTCAGAGTTAGAATGAAGTAAGGCTGCTCACATGGGCTTTAACTGGTATACTGGTAATTGATATATTATTTCCTCCAAACAGCTGAAGAACAATTTATTGTGTATTCAGGTATTTTTTTAGCTGCTTGAACACTAGAGACAAATAAAACATTTTGGTGCAGATTATATTGCTCCGCTCAGAAAATTCATAAGAATACTTCTGGATTCTCTTATGGGTTAAATTAACTTGTTATGGAGTAACAAAAAACAACAGGGGACCAGAGAATCTGCCTTTTGTCTCAATTAATCAACGCTTTCCATTAGTGGACAAGGGAGCAGAACTCAGCTCTAGGAATCGTTGGATCCATCCCAACAATGCCATATGGGTAAATGCTTCTTGCTCACCAGCTATGATGTTAAAATTTGGCCATATACTGCTGCAGTGCAAAACATAACCTGCTCTTTCTCTTCAGTTAGGTTGTAACAGTAAGTAAGTACATAAGGTAAAGGTAAAGGGACCCCTGACCGTTAAGTCCAGTCGTGGACGACTCTGGGGTTGCAGCGCTCATCTCCCTTTACTGGCTGAGGGAGCTGGTGTTTGTCCGTGGACAGCTTCCGGGTCGTGTGCCAAGCATGACTAAGTCACTTCTGGTGAACCAAAGCAGTGCACGGAAATGCCGTTTACCTTCCCACCGGAGTGGTACCTATTTATCTACTTGCATTTCAACGTGCTTTCAAATTACTAGGTTGGCAGGGACTAGGCAGAGCAATGGGAGCCCACCCCATCACAGGGATTCAAACCACCGACCTTGTAATCAGCAAGCCTTAGGCTCAGTGGTTTAGACCACAGCGCCACCCGCATGCAAAGTACATAATATTTGCTAATACCAGGAGTGTGGAACCTATAGCTCTCCAGAAGTTGTTGGCCTCCAATTTCCATCAGTCGCAGTCAGAATGGTCCATGGTTAGGGATGATGGGAGTTGTAGCCCTCCATATGTTTTGAACTACAAGTTCCCCATGTGTAACTTGAAGCATTTAATCTAGATTTCTAAATAGGACCAGTTTCATATAAACATGCTTAGTAAATATGTAATGGAAGTGAGTACTGAAAAGCCCAATTCTGGTTTCAGAAGTTTTTTTTCATATTTTTTAAATGCTGCATTTTGGGGAAACTCCCGTTTCAAATTTATGAGAAAAAATTGTTGCATCAGGGTTACCTCCTTTTACTGCTTAGAGTATTTGAGTGTGTCATTGTCAGAGCCTGTGTCTCAGTTACTTCCTTTGCTTGAACTATGTTGTCTGGTAAAGGTCTCACTTCTTTTTCTTCAGGCTGTCCACACACTTTATCTACCTGCAATAAAACGGAGGGAGAGAAAATGATTACAAGGTAAGAACTAGCAGGCATGCTTAGCATCAAAGCTCCAACGGTGGATAATCTACATGAGAAGGACTATGGGATGGAGATGGAGTATCAGGCTAGCCATGCATTTGTTCAATTGTGTATTTATATGCATTAACTCTATGTGTCGTCCATATGAGAACACACATCCACCTGTGGTTTGTCTGCAACAAAGAACAAGCACTTGCACGGGGCATGTGCAATGTAGGAATTGCAAGAGGCAATGCACGCATTTCCATCAGATTGCGCAACACATGTATCAGAGAAGGGTTTGTGTGAGTTGTAGGACCAGCTCCTGCATGTAGCCATGGTGTGAAATGATCCTAAAGCAGGCATAGGCAAACTTAGCCCTCCTGATGTTTTGAAACTACAATTCCCATCATCCTAGACCACCGGTCCTGTTAGCTAGGCATGATGGGAGTTGTAGTCCCAAAACATCTGGAGGGCCAAGTTTGCCAGTGCCTGCCCTAAAGGGCTGAATGCAGATAGTACAGCGGTGATGAAATTATTCCAATTCACTGTAAAGGAGCTTGCTTATACAGTGGTGCCTCGCAAGACAAAAAGAATCCGTTCTGTGATTCTCTTCGTCTAGCGGTTTTTTCGTCTTGCGAAGCAAGCCCATTGACGGATTAGCGCTATTAGTGCTATTAGCAGCTTTTAGCGGCTTATCTGCTGATTGGATCAGCTGATAAGCGGCTTAGCGGCTTAGAAAAAGGGGGGGGGGAGGAAAAAAACCCAGCAGGAACTCGCAAGACATTGTTGTCTTGCGAAGCAAGCCCATAGGAAATTCGTTTTGCGAAGCACCTCTAAAACGGAAAACTCTTTCGTCTAGCGAGGTTTCCGTCTTGCGAGGCATTCGTCTTGCGGGGCACCACTGTATTTCCAGAATACTTCTGAAACTTAATAATCTATTAAAATTTAGTATCAAAATAGAAAGTTGAAGTAGAGCAGTATTATAACAAACTATGTAATAATAATAATAATATTAATAATAATAACAACAACTATTATTATTTACAGATAGGTAGCCGTGTTGGTCTGCCATAGTCAAAATAAAAAAAAATTCCTTCCTGTAGCACCTTAAAGACCAACTAAGTTAGTTCTTGGTATAAGCTTTCGTGTGCATGCACACTTCTTCAGATTCTTCAGTATCTGAAGAAGTGTGCATGCACACGAAAGCTTATACCAAGAACTAACTTAGTTGGTCTTTAAGGTGCTACAGGAAGGAATTTTTTTATTTTAACTATTATTATTATTGTTGTTGTTGTTAATTAATTAATTTATTTATACCCCACCCATCTGGCTGGGTTTCCCCAGCTACTCTGGGCATCTTCCACCTAAACATTAAAATACAATAATTCAACAAATATTAAAAACTTCCCTAAACAGGGCTGCCTTCAAATGTCTTCTAAAAGTCAGATAGTTGCCTATTTCCTTGACATCTGATGGGAGGGCAGGCACCACTACCAAGAAGGCCCTCTGCTTGGTTCCCTGTAACCTCACTTCTCACAATGAGGGAACCACCAGAAGGCCCTCGCAGCTGGACCTCAGCGTCCGGGCAGAATGATGGGGGTGGAGATGCTCCTTCAGGTATACTGGGCTGAGGCCATTTAGGGCTTTAAAGGTCAGCACCAACACTTCGAATTGTGCCCGGAATCGTACTGGGAGCCAATGTAGGTCTCTCAAGACCGGTGTTATGTGGTCTTTGCAGCCGCATTGGCGGCCGGTGTTATGTGGTCTAGCTGCCGCATTCTGGATTAGTTGTAGTTTCTGGGTCACCTTCAAAGGTCGTTATGTGCTGGCTTGCAAAAGCAATCTTTTCATATCTATCACCTAGGGGTTTGAGATATCAGCCATGTGGGCTGGAGGAGGTCCTCTTTTTTAAAAAGTGGTTGTGATGTTGCAGTGGCACGCCTTTAGAAGCCGTGCCAGTTGTGGTCCTCTTTTTTAAAAAGTGGTTGTGATGTTGCAGTGGCACGCCTTTAGAAGCCGTGCCAGTTGTGCTAAGAATGAAAATGGATAAACATCATCATATGTATCATGTATCAAAAATCAGGAATTTCAGGGGACCCCCAAGGTTTGAAGAAGTACTGAAAAAACTGCTTGGAGAGAAATAGAAAATTGTGTGGGAGGCAAAACAAAACAAAAGTATTCAGCGCCTGCAATGATTATATCTAGCTGAAAGGATGGAAGGCACCTACAATTCAGTTAAATTAAAAACAAAACAAAAAAATAAAGCAATAAACAATGCAGCAATTCTAAAACTAAAGGCCAATGACAACCCCAATGAATACATTGCACAACATGAACTGACTGGAAATGATCAGTAACACAAATGATTACAATTAAAGCTTAGCCAAGCCCTATTGCTACATACTAATTTGTTTACTTCTGCTTTTTTAGTTGAATTGCATGTGATTCCTTGAAACACACATGACTTAGTCCATAAATTATTTATCATAAACACTTCAGTGTGCTGTTTTCTTCTTCTTATAACTTTCACAATAATAATGGTAATGTTATAAGGAGGTATGAAGCAGAAAGATCCCACTGTCCCAAAAGAAATACTCAATAATTTCGTAGAGATTATGGTGATGGACATCTCTCACCATCCCTGGCAACTGACCAGGCCTGATCTGGAAGGCCATAGGTTCCCTATTCCTCTGCCTTATCGTCCAAAAAACATATAATTAAGAGTTGCAGAAACATTAGCTGAAACAAACAGAATGAGAGTTTCAGCTGGCCGACCTATTAATTAAAGCTTGCAGCTGTACATTTTGCAGTGTGTTACTGAAATGATATACTACCGACCCATTTTTATGTGTAATAATTATCAATAATTTGGCACCCATAGAGATGTGAATTCTAGAGTTGTGCATACACACCCCATCTGATTTAGCTCCTCAGATATGGGACCTGATTTAACATCTCCCAATCTGACCTGGGATGACCTGAACCAATCCTGACCCCAACTTGAATTTGGGACCTTGCAAAGCACTCTAATTTTTAACCTTAAAACTGGCATGGGGTGGGGCAAAAAGGAGGCAAAGAAAGCAACTCTCATCTGCATTGTTTCCTTCTCCCCCCTCCAGACTGCATGTTTTTAATCAACGTTTTAAACACTAATTAAACATGTGGTCAGCAGTGGGTGGGGGGAAGTCACCAACCATGTATTTCTTTAGGGTTTAAAACCATGATTAAAGAGGTCCCTCCCCCAATTTAAATGAATAATGGTATGGAAATATTTCAAATAAATAAAGTGAATGCAATGTATCAATAATAAAAGTGATAAGTAATGGTGAAGTCTAAAGGTGAATGCAGCATTAATTCCTATCATGGAATATTGTTTTACAGCACCATATATTTTCCTTGGCTATTTTGTTTTCCATACCAATAGCTGGTTGATAACTGGTAAGTGTAGCCTATCAGTCTCAGTGGTACGCCTGTCTTTCTTAATTCAAGAAGTTTACATACATGAAGCATTGTGCAATTATTACAAATGATCACAATTTCAACAGCTTCACACCAAAAAGGAGAAAAAAGATCCCCTCATTTGTCCATTCTCACAGCTTGAGAGACCCAACAGATTCGGATCATATTTAATATGTCTATAATCAAATGCAGAGGAAAAAACCATCTCCTTCTAAACCTGGAAATCTCTTATCTCCCTAAATCTTCAGATCCTTTACTCTCTGTCAGAGACATCTCCGATTTCTGAAAGGGAGACATTTTTCAGGGGCGAATCTAGCTTGCAGAGAGTTGAAAAGGTATTTTAAATTATTGCAGACATTTTGCAAGTACTCAGTGTAATTCCAGGCATGGTGTATTAAAAAAATAAATAAATCCCAGCAGTGTGGCAAGATGATCTTTTGAACTGACTCACTGCTTCATGTGACCTGAAGACGCTTAAAAGGATAATGGCTATCTGTGCAAAGATACCCTTAAGATCAAGTACTAATCATTCTTGACTGTCAACTCCTACCTTGTTAGCGGTGACGTTTGGCTTTGGATATTGACAATCAGCAAAGGTTTGTGCCTAAGGGTATAATTACCATAGTCCAGTAAATAAAAGGAGAATCTATTGGGAATCAATCCAATAAATCCTTTTAAAAGCTCTCAAAAATATTAGGTAACTCTTTAGAAAGATAGCGTAAGAAGAAATCAATTTAAAAGATTTCCATTTTAATTCAATTTCCATTTTGGAAATTAATTATATTAGGCCAGAGATGTGCTGGGAGCTCATGTTCTCTTAGCTGGAATAAAAAAATAAAAATATTATCAAAGTATGGCTGAAGCTTTTTTCTTTCTTTCTAAGTCATGTCCTCTTGTAAAACACATATAAAGAAACATGAGAACAGTCTTCACAATACTGAGTAAAATAGTAATTAATCTAAACATGGCTAATAGAAAGCATGCACAACCAAAGCTCTTTAATTTTAAAAGGTTTTAAAAATCTATAGCTTTTCCCTATACAGGGAGAAGTCAGCCAAAACATTTTTTATTTTTTTAAAATACTGAAATTAATACATCCCACATATTTTACTTGGCACATTCTTCTGTGAATCATTTAATTTTGCAACACAGTATTTTGAAGCTGTGAAGTTGGATAAGAGATAAATAAAATATTAGCCTATGTTGGTATTATGACTCTGTCTGGTTGTGCACTACTCCACCCCACATAACAAGATTCTTTTGCCTTACTCACTGCCTCATCACTTCCCTCAGCAGACATAGACCAATTTACAAGGTCAGTTGAGCTGAGTTTCTCTCTCATGACTTTGAGCCAGAATACGAAACCAGGATCAAAACTGGTTTTCGTATCCTGGTTTGTAAACCAAGATTAAACCACAGCTTCCCAGTTCAGTTGCTATGGAAAGCAATGGCTTTGCAAATCGTAGAAGTTGTCTGTTATGGCATACAAGAGGAGGGAGGGGTTGTGGAAGCACAATGCTTGCATTAGACCAAAATAGTTATGCCTGAACTAACTCAGTATCTCTCTGTTACTTGATAGCTTGCCTAAATTGGCAGGTACCTCATTCCAACAACAGGAAAGCTTAATTGGCCAGCCAAGAAATCACATGCTAGCTATACTTATTAGTCCTCAACATGTCAGCAAATGGCTTATTCCCAATTTGCCCATTTGAAAACCTAAATATCTAAGCGTGTAATTTGCCTATGACTCACACCCATTGTCATAAGGCTGCTTCAGAAGCAGACAATGATAATATTATTTTTACCTTAACTCTAATTCAAATGCATTTTATTCATATGCACCTATTTTTATTGTGTTTTATTATTTTATAACAATATTTTATTATCTTTGGCATGGGTGAAGATGAAAATACTCCCTTACTATTAAGTCCTTATCTTCACAAGACACCGACCTATCCCTTGAGTAAACTACAGCCCAATTTAGAAAAATCTGAGACATTTTAACTGCATTTATGTATACATTAGGTGCTCAGTTGATGACATATATGGTATTCAGTAGCAGTTTGCCTGTCTGTGTTAACTGCAATAACTTATTGATTTGACCCAAAGGTCAGCATTTAGGAAACAAGAAAGATGACACCTTCTCTTTTCTTCTGAAGAACTTGTGGACTATGAATGCAGGCAATCTGTCCCTTCCTGTCATCATGCCATAAAATGTCATCCCTCCCTCCCCACTCTCTAAATATGCATGCAAACAAAACCATCACAAGTCATCATATAAAGCTTTTAAACACCATTCAATTCCCATGTGAATTGAAAACTACTTCATTTTGATTGAATTTCCCACAGTCAATGCAACTTATATTCTGAAACTATAGATTTCTTACTATTTCTGAAATACATATACCCTTTGAAACCTTCTGCTGTCCACACCTTTCAACTCTGTCCCCTGTCACTCTCTACTGGAAGGCTGATTAGTACTAATAGGAATATTTTAGGTAGCATTTCTGCTGTTGCAGATGAAAATCTCCATTTTCCCCCAATAATTAAATTATCTTATGCTAGATTTCAGCCTCCAATGACTTGTGAAAGTACTCTCAACTTTTTAAATACTTCAAGCAATAGTCAAGTAATGATTTGGCATGACAACTTTTTTTAAAATAAAAAAGGTACTTTCCCCACTAGGAACAAGCGAGTCATCACACAGACAATTAAATATGGCTATGCAAAGATGCCCCTGGAGTGTCTGCCCAGCTCTGAACCTGCTGTTGCCTTCCCCATTTGTGACAGCAATGCTGCTGCTGCTGGTTATTGCCATGATAATAATAATAGAATAATTTATTATTTATACCCCCCAAAAAAATCTGGCTGGGTTTCCCCAGCCACTCTGGGCAGCTTCCAACAAAAGATTAAAAATACATTAAAACATCAGTCATTAGAAACTTCCCTAAAGAGGGCTGCCTTCAGATCTCTTCTAAAGGTCAGATAGTTGTTTATTTCTTTGACATCTGATGGAAGGGCATTCCACAGGGCAGGCACCACTACCAAGAAGGCATCATGCCTGGTTCCCTGTAACCTCACTTCTCACTGTGAGGGAACCACCAGAAGGGCCTCGGCACTGGATCTCAGTGTCCATGTTGAACAATGGGGGTGGAGATGCTCCTTCAGGTATACAGGGCCGAGGTCATTTAGGGCTTTAAAGGTCAGCACTAGCACTTTGAATTGTGCTCACACCTGCCTCTGCCTCACTGTGTGAGCCGCTGCTGAGTCAGTGTGAGGCCTCAGTGGCATGAATTAGGAAGTGTGAGGGTCCAGCCACTATGCTTGTGCTGCTGGCACACCACCTGGAGCTAAGCCATGGCTTGGCTTAGTGCTGCATCCAAACTCAGAAAGGAGTCAAGCTCTTCTCAACATTCTGTGTACAGGGTTGGCATATTATGTGCTGATGCAGAACAGGCTTTCTCTGTTGTGGCATGTAGAAATGTTCTCTTCTTGGAGGTCTAGCTGGTACCAACTGTGGCATCTTTATGGCAGCAGCTTGAAGCCCATTTATTTTCCCAAGCTTTCTGTGACTGAAATAATTTTATGAAACCATCCCACAGCATTCAGTTTTTATCTGGATTATATTACTGGTGTCTATCTGCTCGGTGTTTAGCATATTATTGAGACATGCTTTGCATATTTGATTTCATATGTTTGTAACCCACATTGGGGTTGGCAAAAAAGAGGGGTGAAGTAGACATTTCCTAAATAAATATATAATATATTTAGAAACTGGTCTTACCTGTTCCTGACTCCCTAACCCCCCCCCTTCAGTTGCTTCTATAGATTACTCTATGCATGCAAAGAGTCTCAACTAGCATAAATTCCAGGATAATTTAATTTTTTACCAGCTGGAAATACTGGCTCTTTGCTTATATTAATACTAAAAAGCAATCTACCACTAGAATGAATCATTCATCCCTATGCTGATGCACTTACACAAATGCACAAGCATAATATGCTGTTATCTGAATTACATTACTATAATATAGTTCACTATATAAATTAACTTAACAAGAACCAAGAGTGATTAGATCATGAATCTTAAATATTCTCATTCCGCAATAGCAGCACTAAGAGAAGATTGTCTCCATTCCGATCCTTTACTGATCTGTGGGCTTCACTTTCCAGCTTCCATACAGCCTTAGACAGGTACGTTTCTCCTGGTGGGATGAGAGGGAGAACAGGGATATCCTAGCTAGCTCTCTCTGCCCTGTCCACCCCCACTACCTTCCATGAACTGGAAGGCAACCTTCTGCAGTGGGGAGAATGTTGTACACATGGAGGCAGCACCACATGGTTTAAAGCTCTGTGTGATATCAGCTCTATATGGTGTGGAGAGCCTCTACAAGTATACAGGCTTCTTGCTCCAGACGTTTGCCCTCCCATGTGTGAAAGGCAAAGTTGGGAGGGCACAAATCCAGCAAACAGTCTGGAACAAAAAGGGAAGGACAGCCAGCCAGAGTTTTATCAAGATTAGGATGACAGGAGACAAGGGCGTTTGGTAGTGGGTCTTTCAGGACTCTGGACAGAGCCCAGGAAGCGGACAACAACTTGTTTCGACTAGCGCTACTTCTCAGCTGAGCTGTTTTATAGTCCCTAAGCCTGACCACATGTCACCGGCTCCACCCACTTGCTGAGCAGCGTGGAGACCTACATTTTTGGTCTTGAGTCTCGAATGAGCTTGTGCTGGGCAAGCTGCCTGTGTTTGTGTCTCAGCTCCATGGAGTGTGAGCCTCTTAGAGGCGAATATGCTTGACTCTTGCTGGCTTGGGCCCAGTGCCTCCTCAATCAGTGCCTCAGCCTCTGTGTTCAAGTTACTGCTGGACTCTGAGGTCATGACCAAAGGCAGTAGGACCAAACAACAGGGAAACAACAGAAGTGGTAGAGATGGGTAGTGTGTCTCTGGCTTCCCTCATGTGATTCTATGGACATGGGAAGAACAGCTAGGATTTCTAGTTTCAAACGAATTTCTAAAACAAGAACTCCTCAGCACAGCTTCCAGTTGCTTAACGTTATTTGAATCTGTTTCCTATCCAAATTATTAGAGCACATGTGTATAAATTTTTAAGTGTTTGCTATCATTGTGCTTATTATTCTATCAAGCTTCTTTGTGTGAGGTGTTCTACTGACGCATCCCTGCACTACTACAGGTTGGTGAAACAATACCAAAATCTAAAATAAAATATTGATGCAACCATATGTACAAACCACAAGATTTGTTTTCTGTGGTTTTCTTATCTATACACACAACTGCGCATGTGAATCAATAAAATGCTTCACAAAAAGTATTGTTATGCAAACATATATATTTGGCTGAAATGAAAGCAGCAACAAAAGGAACATGAACAAAAAATGGATTTTTATAGTTTTAAAGGAAATAATCAAGATTTCTAATGGATTTGACTCCACTTTAGAAATAAGGCCAGGTAATTCAGAACTCCAAACTTGAGGGAGGAAAATGTGATTTGGATAATGTCAGAACATCCCTCAAAAGGACTCCATGGAATTTTCTTTCCAAGACTCAAGGAATTATTGATTACTTGAAACTGAACAAAATCACAACTCATGTGAAAGTTCTAGAGATGAATAGATATTTAACTACCCATATTTTATATGCCCATCACACAGTCTTAAAACCCCCAGCATTACAACCTACCTAAATTGATAGGTTGCAGGTTTGTCCTGTCCTGTTATCTAGTGCCTCTGATACATATGTATTAAGAATATTCCTGGAAACTTTCCTACTGCAAATAAATGATATGCATATTCATTTCATGCCCACCATAACAGACCGATGCATTTTAAGAGTGTCACAACAATCTGTAGCCTGTTGGATCTATGAAGATGTCTGACCTTCCAGAAATGGGCATGGAATTCTTGGCTTGTTCAGGAAGTAGACAGTGTGGCTGTGACATTTTCAACTACTGCAGTCCATTTCTGTTTGTCATGAGATAATCACAAGTCATCATCTCATGCCCAGGGTGGGTGAGACTGTTGTGTGACTGCATATAATATGGGAGTTTGCAGAAATCACATAAAATAACTTTACTTTCATTTTGGCATGAGAGGAGCAGCTCTGTCCAACAAATGACATTTCCTTTTCTTTCAGCTGCAGAAAGGTGCCTTTTCTTTTCTTACTTTTTTAAAAAAGATAGCAAGAGTATGAATATTGTGTTACAATCCTTTGTACGCTGCCCGCCTTCCAACATGAAACCTTTAAAGCAAAGTGTAAGCATCTAGAAGTTATCCCACAATATGGGGACTGAAGAAACCACAGATTCTGTGAGTTAAATTTGTTTTCAGAGAGCTTCAGGTCATCCTTTCTGACAATATTAACTTTCAGTGGAATGTTTTTCAGTGTATACCTTCCACCACTGCCACAAAGAGAGTTATCTGCTTTAAAAAATGAATAAGGGAGAGTGACAGAGTAAAGTAGTTCTGAATCTAAAGCTCTTCAACAAAGCTTTTAGCTAGTTCATTGACCTGAAGTGAGATACCAGCAATGAGCAGTTGTAGAACATTTGGGTACAAGTGTCAACTTACACTATCTTACACTATCTGTTTTGGCTATTCCACATCAAACAGAAAGCAACTCTGATTTGTCTTCACAGGCCATTATTATGTTTCTCATTTTCCTACAGACCCACAAAAAACCTACATAAAAATGAAGTGCAGATAAGCAAAACTGTGTCATATGGACCCAGTTGCACATGGGCCTGCCTTTAAAAATGGTTTGCACTTAGTTCAGAAACTTTGCCCAACTTTGCCCACCACCCCCAAAACCCTTCTGTGTCCGGATTTTCACTTTTTTGAAATATGGCAATCCTACATACTATGCCAGAACGTTAGCTCCACTGGCTCAAAGTCTGTTGCTGCATAAAAAATAAAGTGCTTGTTTTAAGCTAGAAGGGAAACATTAACAGCTTAGGACCAGGCTACAAGCAGCATCATCTGGTTTCCTATTGTGCTCCCTGAACACTTAAGATTCTCTTTCGAGCTGCTGTTGCAGGTGCTTCTGCAAAGTAAAGTGAGATGGCTGTCTGCCAAAGCAGATCTTCCTCAATTGGCTGAAAACCTTTTTACTCACCCTGATTTTTCAAATCTGGTTTGTTTTTATGCTTTCTCTGTTATAAGATTATTCTGTCTTTTATTGTTTGTTTTAATTGTTTTAATTATTATATATTGTATATTTTAACACTGTTTCATTTTCAGGTCACCCAGGGAATATTTCTTGATGGCAGCTGTATCATTTTTATTATTATTTCGTTCATTCATTGAATTTATGTACCGCCCTATACATAAAGATCTCACAGAACAAAATCAAAATATAAAACCACAAAATAGATAATCAAAATAAAAACAACAACCCAATAACCTCCCCCCAACCCCCTCCCCATTTTAAAAGGGCCTAGGATGTCAATCAAATCAACCCAAGGCTTGGTTGAAAAGGAACGTTTTTGCTTGGCGTCTGAAGGTGTATAATGAAGGCACCAGATGAACTTCCCTGGGGAGAGCATTCCACAGACGGGGAGCCACGGCAGAGAAGGCCCATTCTCGTGTTGCCACCCTTCGGACCTCTTGAGGAGGAGGCACACGAAGGAGGGCCTCAGAAGATGATTGCAGTGTTATTGATCTATAAGTATTGATGCTTAAGTTTGGATAAGGTAATATTGGTTTTTTAAAATGAACTAAATTAAATGAAAATAAGGTTAGCAAAAATAAATCGAGGAAATGGATGAAAGAGAAAAAGTAAAATAATAATATGTTAAATTAAATTATTAAGTTAAAGTTGAGAAATATGTAATAAGGATTTGCTGAGCTAATAATTTGAAGTGGAATACAAGAAGGGAAGGTGCGAGGAGGTCTGAGAAATAAGTTAAAAGAAATAAGCAATTGAAACTTTATGTGTTTTTAATTGTTTTTAAGTTTTACATTTTGTATGTTTGTTATATTTTTTCCTTTTTTGTGGTGGTTTATTTTTGTTTTTGTTTCATTATAGAAAATGTTAATAAATATATTTTTTAAAAAGAAGATGATTGCAGTGTCCACGTTGGTTCACATGGGAAGAGCTGGTCCTTGAGGTATTATGGTCCCTTTAAAAAGAATCACTGATAGTTTTAAACACAGGTGAAAAGATTTTCAAGTGTGGTTGGACTACAACTCCCATTATCCATTACCATTGGTCATGCTGGCTGGGCCTGATGGAAGCTGAAAACGTCTGAAAAAGCCACAAATTCTTTCAGACCAGGTTTAAAAGGAGCATAATGTCCAATGACACTGGTAAAAGGCAGCCATACACCCTGATCTTTGCCATATTTACTCAAAATAAGTTTTGATGAGTTTCCATGAACTTACTCCCAGCCCATGTAAGTATGCTTGGGTTGCAGTCATGGGTGCCAAAATGTACGGGCTCTTGGGTAGGCAAAGTATATTTTCCCTCAGCATATATATTGCAATGGTAGCAATATTTTTTAAAACCCTAAGAAATATTTTAATATAGAATCCTTGTAATAATTGAAAAGAAGAGTAAATGTAAAACATGCCAAGCCTTGTTATTTTTTAAGTCTGAATTGCCTTTGGGGTAGCAAATGAAAACTCAGAAATGTAAAATATGAAAGTAATAAAACACACAATTGCTCAGAACTTGATAATGATCTTTTTTGGGGGGAAATCTGTGGATTTCTGGTGACCTTTGATGATGAATCTGAGCGTTGCATTTAGTTGAATGTATTTGAAATGAAACCTAAAATAAAAACAGCTGTTGGAAGAACATGCATGACAAACCTTTTCATTGGGAAAAAATGCTGCTTTGGAGCTATTTTGTTTTGGCTTATTCTAACTAGACTGGCATTCAGCGAATTTGATTCAATACCAGACCATTTACAGTAGCTGTTAGTGGCATCCAGTAAAGCCAACTGGATTGTCAAACATCTCAAAATGACATTGTCAGAGCCAATTCCACCCAAGCAAGACTTATATTGCCCAATAAGTTTGGAGTACATTTTTTAAAATGCCATTTAGCTGTGTTGGCTCCCTAAAATGCCATTTAGCTTTGTTGGAGCCTAGGAGTTATGCAGTGGTTATAGACAGACAGTGTTTTCACCAATAACAATCCTTGCTATTCAAAAAGCAGAGACAACTCTGAGCCACTAAAGCTCTCTTCAGAAATTACAGTGGTACCTCGGGTTACATAGGCTTCAGGTTACAGACTCCGCTAACCCAGAAATAGTACCTCAGGTTAAGAACTTTGCTTCAGGATGAGAACAGAAATTGCACGGCGGTGGCGCAGCCACAGCAGGAGGCCCCATTAGCTAAAGTGGTACCTCAGGATAAGAACAGTTTCAGGTTAAGAACGGACCTCCAGAACGAATTAAGTTCTTAACCCAAGGTACCACTGTAATTCAAAGAATGCGCAGAGGGAAAGCAGGGCTGTGCAAGTTGGCCCCACCCCCTCAGTCTTCTGGCTCCACCTCCAGACCTTCACACATTGAGCAGAAGGTCTGAGGAGGGAACTGAACCACATTCAGCTGGACATATGCAGGTTGTCTCTTTAGACCAAGAATGGGATAGTGCTATGTAGAAGTGGGCTCCAGGTGAACCTTGGAAGATGTGAGCAAGCTTTGAAGAAGGAGAGAGTTGACTTTATTAGATTCAGAGATGAGGAAGATGCTTACAATTGATTTCCAATGCTGGAAATATCTAAATAACATGACTGACTGGAATTTGCTCTGACATCCTATAATTAGGGAGGGTCAGAGAATCCCAACAAAAATGGAAAAGGAAGCAGAAATTGCTGTGGTCTGGAACAGAAATCAGTCAAATGACTATGACTGGTCTTGATTCATATCACTGCCTTTTCAGTCAACAATTGATACCTACTGAATTTTTTCCACATTATCTTGACATTTTACACCGAAATGAATGTAAACTACATAAATTATGCAAATGGTGGCACACGTGATGTAACTTATGTTAAATAGTGGCCAACAAGCTAAATGTCATTGTATTTGGCAGAAACCAAACTGCAGCAGAGCAAAAGCAGCACTGATTGGAAAGAATACAGATCAGAAGAGAAAATGCTGCCTCCTTACACCCCCAGCTCAATATTTTAACGGGGGGTGGGGTGGGGAGATCAGCAGCATAATGTGTCCTTTTGAAAACAAAACAAGTTTCTTTTCTGCAACCTTTTTGTTTTTAACAAAAACCTGAAACATCTGAGTGGTACATTTATAGTTTCTTGGATGACAGCTCCAAATTTAAACATTCCTTTGTTCAGGGCCTGTACAGAATCTTCCTTCAGCCCATATATCACTACCCCATTTCAGGAATTTATGGCACACGAAGATAGACTGTAGGGATTGCACAAATTACCTGAAATGCTTCCTTATGAGAACAATGAAAGAAAACTGCTATAAGGCCAAATCTTAAAGCAGGCACAACGGAGCAGTTGAATAATTGTGCCAGCGTTATTTTAACAACAGTAGTTACACTTTTTTATTCAATATTTGCCTTGAAATGGACATTTCTGCATTGCTCAATAGCTGACTCAAATTCCTGACCCCACAGTTGGCCTATAGTCAAGAACCCTTGGAAATCTCCTCCCTCCACAGTTACTGATAGTAAAAAAAGAGCTTCCCTTGGTGCCTGCAATTGCCATAAGTGGAGAATCGGCTGGGTTTAAAGATGGATTAAAATTCTACCCTCCACACAGGCTGTAGTCCCAATCCAGATCATGCCAGGATGCTTCCTTTTGAGTATGAAAAAGACATATATAGCTACAGGCTATGAATTAAACTGAATGTGTTTGACACTGAATGTGTTTGACACTGAAGGCTCATTCACAATTGCATTTGTCTCTCTGCTTCCCCCAGGAAAAACTGCTCTTTACCACTGAATCAAACCAAACGTCAAGTCGGGCTTTCCACACATTTACATTTGCTACGATCCAGCAGTAAAGAGCAGGTTTTCCCAGGGAAAGTGGCAAGGCAAGTGGGAAACATCCAGTGGCTAGAAAGTACGGGACAAGCAGAAAACTCTTCAACACGCACTTTCTAGACAAGCGAAATGTGGATGAGCCCCAGGCCAATGGGATTGTGCCTGTTTCACTAGGATTGACAAGCTGGCTCTTTCAAGTATCAGAACATGACTGCCCAAATCAGGTCTCCTGAAGGTATTTCTAAGAGATTGGGCTTCTCCATTGGGATTTTGGACTTTTTTCTAGTTGTGCAATTGTTTGAATCTAGGCATGAACTTTTTTCAAACCTACCATATTTTTCCATGTATAACACACCCCCATGTATAAGACACAACCCTATTTTTGGGAATTCAAACTTAAGAAAATGGGGGGAGATTGCCCAGAGTTGTTCAGCGTTTTTTTGTGGAATATGATTGAGCTTTTTTAAGGGGGGATATTGCCGAAAACTGCTCACCCTTCTAACCTGCGCTACTGTGCACGCACCAAAAAAAACCACCTATCAGCTGTTCCCTCACCGCCATAAGCCGCTAATCACCCACCCCATTGATGCAGCAACAGCAAATAGACACCAGCCCTTGTCACAGCCACCAATAACACCACTGAACCAACCAATCCCACCAGTGGCGTAGCGTGGGTTGTCAGCACCCGGGGCAAGGCAAGTAATTTGTGCCCCCTAGCCCATGGATTTGCGCCCCCTAACCCGTGGATTTGCGCCCCCTAACCCCAACCCCCAGATGTTGCGCCCGGTGCGGCCGGCCCCCCCTGCACCCCCCATGCTACACCACTGAATTCCACATCACCAATATGCACTGACCATTTGTTAACAGTTTTTTTTGGGGGGGGACATCATCTAATACACGGAAAAGTACGGTATCTTCTGATCCCTCAGATATGGGCTCCCATTTCCTCCTTCATAACAGTCACAGCAGCCCTTGCCTGACACATACACTGGAACTGGAACAGGAATGTTTTTGAATGCAGAAATTTCTTGAGCAAACAAGGAGGTTGTAGCATTTTATTATCAAATTCACTGGACCATGTTTTCCTATTCGTTTCACTCAGTGTTGGCAAGCAACTTTCCAAGAAGTTAACATGGGATGTTCCTCATTTTCTGCTTTTCAGTTTAGCTGAGCATCTGAATATCTGGGAACCTCACCACAGCCCAGCGGAGAGCAAGACAAAGACTTGTCATTAACACAACAACAGCGGGAGGCATGAATCAAAGACTTGCAAAATATGGCCACTCATTTCCATCCACCTTGGCCCCAAAACAAAATGCTAAAGCAGTTCCAAATGTTTGAATCTTCTCTCTAGTGTGGAAAGCAAAACAACAACCAATAAGAGTCTTCCTCTTGCTACAGTCTAAACACTGCCCATTTCTGACTAGACTGTGCACTGTGTTGCCTTTGCAGGCTTATCAGATCCAAATGGCACATGCTAGTGGCAAATATGCAAAAACCATCTCAAGAAAATCTTCAACGTTATGCATCTTGGATTTATGAGCTCCCAATTTTAGATCAAGTGAGGTCATAAATCCCGCATGTTTATAAATAAAGTAATGGTACCCTTTAGTGAGCTATGTTTTTGAATTTACAAGCTTCAGTTTCTCCCTTAGGTCCCATTGCAATTTCTGTCCAGGAGTGTAATCCTGATTACAGATGGGCATCACGCTTCTATAAACTTGATGCTGGCAAAAGTATTCTCTTGGCAGACCTCGGCGCCTTGTTCTGATCCAACCATAAAGCTTTATGAAGAACATTGTGTTAAAATGGAATGGTGTGATGACAGCTTGCATTCTCAGGGGGTGGGGAATGGATGTAGAAGAGTAATATAAAAAATATAGGAAAATACTACATGTCTTCCCCTAAAAGAATCCTGAAAACCATTCCACTAAGAGAACAAGAAATGTGTTAGAGATGTCCAGGCTTCTTAGGGTCACCTGATGAGCATGAATGATTATTATAGCTTTTAAAATTTTGGAATATCTGTGCTTTTGGATTGTGAAGCCCTTTGGGTGATAAAGCTGACAAGATTGTTGCCATCTGTCCTGAGCACATGAGACAGGGCATAGCAATACATAATGAAATGTTTAAAGGTAAAGGTAAAGGTACCCCTGCCCGAACGGGCCAGTCTTGACAGACTCTGGGGTTTGTGCGCCCATCTCACATCTATTGGCCGGGGGCCAGCGCTGTCCGGAGACACTTCCGGGTCACGTGGCCAGCGTGACAAAGCTGCATCTGGCGAGCCAGCGCAGCACACGGAACGCCGTTTACCTTCCCGCTGGTAAGCAGTACCTATTTATCTACTTGCACCCGGGGGTGCTTTCGAACTGCTAGGTTGGCAGGCACTGGGACCGAGCAGCGGGAGCGCACCCCGCCGCGGGGATTCGAACCGCCGACCTTTCGATCGGCAAGCCCTAGGCGCTGAGGCTTTTAGCCCACAGCGCCACCCGCGTCCCAATGAAATGTTTAGTGGAATGCTAAAACCCAAAGTAAATATTCTACCATTGTTGCTAAACAAAACCTAATATTGCACTGAGAAATAAGAATTATCATTTTCTATAGTGTCAGGGAACTGCCATCGGAGGGACAGGTGGTGGAAGGGCTCACGGAGGTTGGGAGAGACCCAGCAGCGGAAGCAGGAACCAGCAGGGGGAGAGGTGGGTCTCTGAGGGAAAGCGAGCAAGAGGGAGGGCTCAGGGACACGTCCAGCGAGAACAGTGGGGAGGTTTCTGGACCTCCCATAGGGAGACCCACTCCTCGCCGGAAACTGTCACGCCGTGAGTCCAGAAGACGTGTTTCCGTTAAGGAGCTTTTATGTTGGAAGCGATTCCGAAAGCAGCCACTGTCGGAATCTGCAAGTGACTAGAGGAGCCATGTCTGAGGGGCTCCGTCACAGACAGAGGTTTGTGGACTTGAACAAACTCTGAGGGACTACGATTTTATGCACAAGCAGCTCATCATCCCATCACATATAGCTTAGAAAAAATGCTGAGATGTGTAAAGCCTTGGGAATAAAAATATTTTGAAGGCTGGTTATGTGACTTTCCACCTTTCTTTGCTACATTACACAACTATCCAAGATAATGTACAGTGGTACTTCGGGTTAAGTACTTAATTCGTTCCGGAGGTCCGTTCTTAACCTGAAACTGTTCTTAACCTGAAGCACCATTTTAGCTAATGGGGCCTCCTGCTGCCGCCACACTGCCGGAGCACGATTTCTGTTCTCATCCTGAAGCAAAATTCTTAATCTGAAGCACTGTTTCTGGGTTAGCGGAGTCTGTAACCTGAAGCATATGTAACCCGAGGTACCACTGTATATATAAATCAGAGATGAGCCAAAATTTCTCAGAAGATTTTTTTTCTGAAAAAAGTTCTGAGATTTTTCTTTTTTCCCACCTCCCCAAAAGAAGGTCATTATGCCTAATTTTTTTCTAATATTCTCTATCATTTTTTATTTATTTTTTGGCAGCAGCCACGATTTCTTCCTCTTTACACACAGAGAGAGGGGGGGGGAGAATACCCTGGAATGTCACTAGGCCTGGGGTACTGGAGGATGCAAAATTGTGGTCAGGGTGCAGGCATCAGTGCACCAGCAAAAACCCTCAAACAAAACACCACCTAGGGGAGGGGAAGAAAGAAGCTGTCTACTACCATTGCTGCTGGTGAGTCTCATCCCTGATAAACTGCTGGAGAAGTTCTCCTCCCCATGGAGAAATCTGGTGTCCTCACAGAAGCGTGAAGGACCTTGAGGGACAACCTGTGCACCACTCTAATATAAATAGACGTAGCAAATTTGAAAGTGCAAACAGAAAGGAAACAAGGCCTGTTTTGGAAAATTTAGCAAAAGTGTCTAAAGTGTGAAATAAACAAGCTCATATCTCCTCAGAAGTACGACGTATTCAAGGAACTCGTTTTTCAAGCACTTAGTTTGAGTTTCTTCAAAAAGCACCTTGACTTGGGTATGTGGTGTGGGTGGTAGGCTTCCTTTCAGATATTTTGCCAGCTTTTGTCATCTTAAAACATTTCCAAAACACTATGCTTCTGTACATCTGGAGCCTAATGTGCAAATCAAAGAACACAAATACTAGTGTAAGAGTCAATGGGACTACAACAGCACAGTCAATGAAGTCAATAAAGCTACATCACTGAGCCTTTTTCTTAGTTCCATTTAGGTAATTCACCTCAATTGTTTCAGTGGGAGTGGATGATTCATCATTTTATAGAAGGTCACTCAGGGCAAACTAGCTTCTCACATTACCTTTTTGGGGGGCACAATTCATGATATCCATTATACTCATGGTGACATACTGGATTGGCTCATCGAAAGCACTGGGGTGGAAGGGGGTGAGACTATCGTGTTAAATGGCCGTGTGTGTGTGTGTGTGTGTGTGTGTGTGTGTGTGTGTGTGTATTCAACAGCAGCAGCAGCAACAACAACAGTAGTCTTATGTTTATCAGACCTACATGTATAAAAAGTCCCAAGCAAGTGAAAACAAAGCATGAATATTGCAAGCTATCTGACAGATTCCTGCTCATGAGCAGGAACACAGCCAAAGGCAATACCAAGAGAACGAGCCTATGAAATGTCAGTAATTAATAACAGCAGAAGGACCTGGGAAGGAATGCAGAGCATGGCTGAAAAACTATCAGTAGCAAATTTTTCTCTGCAAGCCCCATCAGAATGAGTGGGAGTTGTGGAAGACACAGTTGAGTTTGTGCGGCACTCCTACCCAAGCAGGGGGTCTTCTCAGTAGTCGCACCCGCCCTGTGAACGCCCTCCCATCAGATGTGAAGGAAATAAACAACTATCTGACTTTTTGGAGACATCTGAAGGCAGCCCTGTTTAGGGAAGTTTTTAAAGTTTGATGATTTATCATGTTTTTAATATTTTGTTGGGGGCCACCCAGAGTGGCTGAGGAAACCTAGCCAGATGGGCGGGGTATAAATAATAGATGATGATGATTCCCATGTCAATAAGGTCTTATCCACACTTAACTTTCCTCCCCGCTTTTGAAGCAGTCTGCTCCAAGGGAGTCCATTCCACTGTCGAACAGCTCCTACTGTAAGAAAGTTTTTCGTAGTGTTTAATGGGAATCTCCTTTAACTTGAAGTCACTGGTTTGGGTCCTACCCTTTGGAGCAGGATAAAACAAGCTCCATCTTCCATATGATATTTGATATGATGTATGCTATTTGACAGCTTTCATGCATCCCTTGTTAGCTGTTTACGCCTTCTTTTCCCTCCCTCCACAGTAGGGAGTTCCTCACACTTTCAAAATAACAGGTATGGAGGTTTATAAATAAATCCCGAAACTGAGTTTTAAAAGAAGCTAAAGAGAATAAAGGCAGCTTTGGAAATCCTGCATGGGCAATAAATTCCCCAATGTCGTAAATGAATCCAAGGTCCCAGAAGACATAATCCTAAGAAACAATGGATTTCTCACGTCCAAATGAGTTGAGTAAGCAGACTGTTCAAATTTTAGAAGCAGCAAGGGACATATGCAATAGTATTTCTATATAGATCGTATATCTTCAGGTCTTTGGGGGCCTCTATTCCACTAAAGACCCTTATCGTACTAAGGCAGGAGTGTTTCAGGTAGTCTAGTACGTGAAATATCATACTGCCTGAATGAAGTATTCATAGAATTGTTTTTCTTAAATAGAGAATTACACTTTAGGGCCAAACTAGAGTGTACATGGGAGGTGCATGAATCAGTCTCCAGGTGTGTGTGTGTGTGTGTGTGTGTGTGTGTGTGTGTTTTAAAAATAAAAAGCAGCTGTGGAGGTTGCAGTCAGAAAGATTAGGAGGCAGGATACTTCACCCTCTTTGCCATTTGCCTGCCCAAATTCCCCCCTTCCACGCGCTCGAACTACTTGGTGGTGAAAATGGCAAGACCCCTATAGCTTTTCCCATGTAGCTGGGGAAGTAGTTCAGGCGAGGCAATTCTGAACCTGCCCACCTTCCTTTCTCCACTTCTGACTGCTGCCTCAGAATCTGCTTTTTCATTTTTTTAAAAAAACAAACCTGAGGAACAATTCACATATTCCCCCATGTACTGTCTAGTTTCACCCTTAATCCAACACTCAAAATATTATTCTTAAAAAGGTGAAAAGGCAGGGAATGCAGTGGTGGGCTGGATGGAGCTAATAAACTCAGAGCTGTTAGAAGACCTGTCACAGAGCTACATTTCCCAAACCCTTAACAAACTATAATTTCCAGGATTTCTTGAAAGAAGCCATGACTCTTAAAGTGGTATAAGAGTGATTTAAATGTGCAATGTGAATAAGACCACTTTATTAAAACTTTATTAAAACTGTGCTACCTGTCTCCTAATTTTTTCAGGATGAACTGGTATGCTGAATTTTGAAGCTCCCTAGTTATCCCATTAGTAGCATAATATTCAAGCCCTAAGGAAGAAGCAAATGTGACAAAAGAAAGCAAGACCTGATGGATACAGGCATTCATCAGAAATGGATACTGCAGGGCCAACAGAAAAGAATGACTAAAAATAAAAAAAGCTCTTGGGAGAATGAACACCTATACTTTGTCAAATCTGGAAAAGATATTTGTCATAAGAATCTCTTCAAAAATATACTCCATTTCCACTGCTGCCATAGCAGGTCATCATGCTGCAGCTGTAGATGTTCACAAGTACCAATCTGTACACGATGTCGTTATAAGAATTTTTAGGTCTTATATATATGTAATAAATGTTCACAAATGTACCAAGCAAACACACATATAAATATATAAACCACATGTCCAAAACCCACAGGAAAAGTTCTAAAGCCATTTTGACTCTTTCAGTCACCTCAAGTATTTCTCTACAAGGTTGAAGGAAATGCAGAAACCTCCCCATTGTCCCTGTCCTCACAAATCCTACCTTAAGGGCACATTTAAGGTATGAATAGGGTGAGCCTGTGGCCTGGCTCAGGAATTAAGTATTATCATTACAAAAGAATGGCCAGGCTCCCCAGGTAATCTGGCAGACAGCATAAAAACAACACACTCAGATTTCTGTTGTAGACCGCCTTTTCTGTGATGTAGGTGTGATGTATCGGGGGGGGGGCGTCTTGGGCTACACCCCTTCTGTGATGTATGCATGATGTTTTGGGGGGTGGTCTTGGACTCCAGGGAGGGGAAATTTAAAATGTCTATATAAGGGCTTGTACACATGGCTCGGGGCCCTCCTCCTCTCTCCTGTGTGTGGGGGAGCACCCTGTTGCAACAGTTAATAAAGATCAGGCTTACTAGCTGCTTTGCTTCTCAATCTTCTCTGGTTGGTCTCTGTTATTTTCTCCTACTGATAGAGAAGCTACAAAAGGACTCTACAGTGGTTCCTTGCAAGACGAAATTAATTCATTCCGCGAGTTTTTTCGTCTAGCAAATTTTTCGTCTTGCGAAGCACGGTGTCGGAAAAGTTTTGGAAAAGCTTCAAAAATCACCAAAGTCTTCAAAAACCTCAAAAAAGGCTACCACACCGCGTGCTATGAGTTGCTCCTCGAAGTCAAGTCGCAACTGTATTAACGGTGTTAAGAAAAAGGAAACAAACTTGCAAGACGTTTTCGTCTTGCGAAGCAAGCCCATAGGGAAATTCGTTTTGCGAAGCAGCTCAAAAACCGCAGAACTCGTCTAGCGAGTTTTTCGTCTTGCGAGGCATTCGTCTTGTGGGGCGCCACTGTATATGGGCTCTTGGGTACCCCATAAGGGGAAAGGAGCAGGGTTGTGTGTTTTTTTACTTATATCAATGGTTTTTTGTTTGTTTGTTTGTTTGTTTGTTTACAATTTCCACTGAGGATGAACACTAGCTTCGTATGGAAGTCTTGCCTTCCTATTGCACAAATGGTGCAGGGGTAGCCAACGTGGTATTCTCTAGATGTCGCTAGAATACAATTCCCAGCAGCCCCAACATAGATGGCCAATGATCAGGGATGATGGGAGTTGCACACTCCCCCAAGAGGAACAAAACATTTGCCAGGGGCATTAGCCTTGCACAGGCCACTTGTTTTGCACCTCTGCTGCCATGGGGAAAGTCTGCGGCTGAGAGACACAGCAACAGCAGGTCCAGGGGGGCTCTCGTTCGTGGGCCCACTTCTGACATGTGGGTCCTTGGGTAGGTGCCTGACCATGCTGCCCCTTGGTGCTGGCTATAATGGGTAGAGCTTGTAACTTGTTGACACTCCCTTAGTATCAAGGACTTGGCAGTTTGAGGACTTGCCCTGGGTAGCTCCTTAGTCCTTTAATTTCAGGATCTTGGATGCTCTTTCTATCAAACAATTCCTCATTCCTGGTACCTATTCTTGGACCCAGAAACATTACACTGGCCCTCCTTGTTTGCACTTTGTTTACAGCACTTGACTGGTATAGTCACAAAAGTAAAGATGAGCTGTGTACACAGCATACATTTAAAGTAACCCCCTCTCCCCAAGAATCCTGGAAACTGTAATTTCCCACTCACAGAGATAAAGTTCTCAGCACCCTTAATAGACTACAATTCTCAGGATTCTTGCTGGGAAAGGATGTGTTTTGCATGTGTTTTCAGTGTATGATAGGTACACAGCCATAGGAAACTCCAGCTCAGTAAAGTGCTAATTTAGGACTAAAGGACACAACTAATTAATAAGTGTTAAAGTCATGATTGAAAACTAATTGCTGCACCACAAATGTGATAAAATCTGAGTTTTTCTAGGTAGACCATTAAAAGGCTGTACAAATATAGAACAGCAGAATTCAAATCAGGAAGAGGAAGGCACCACATTAAAAAAAACACCTCACTGTGACAGAGGAACAAAAATAACTGGCACCTCTAGTGATATTTTTCATATATCCCCTGCTCTTCTTTGTGCACATGGAACAAGTCAGAAACCATTATATAGTTTTGTTTGAACTCTATACAAATACTGAAGAGAATAGGGAGAATTTCTGACTCAGAAATTGGATAGTCACAGCTTGAAATGTATATAAGTTACAAAAAATGTTTTTCATGGAGAACATTGCAGATAGTAGCTTGAAACTCAAATGAATTTAAAATATATATAGAAATGTATTTCAAAATTGTCTAAGGGTTTGGAGTAGTTTCATTATTGATCTGTATCTTTCTAAAGCTTCTTGATAGACCATGAAGCATGTTTGAAATTCTTTGTGTGAACAAATACATTTTGTTGTCTATTCATAGACTGTTTTGATTGAGATTCCCAATCATAGCTCCCTGCCCTTAAGATCTGAAACAAGATGAAAGCTAAACCTTGAGCTGACATTATCCACGCAACTTGAGGACAGATTTACTGCAATTTCTCCCTATATACAGTGGTGGCTGATAAGGGATTTAAATGGACCTCTGCCATTTAAGAGGCTTCATACATTACACAACATCGAGAAACTGTGATTGGCTCACAATTCCAATAGTCATACTTCCTGTGTGACTGCAAATGGCACCACAACAAGGTAGGGAAAAGACACACATACACAATGAAAATTGGCAATGGTATGGGTCCATTTGTGCTTCCAACACCTTGAGTCTATAGACAACAGAGGTTTTAGAAGTGGGCTGTATTCCGGTGAAGTGATTTAACTCTGCGTTTCCATCAAAGGAAGCCCAATCTCCAGTGTTCTACTTTATTTTCCCCCTTAAATTAAAAGCAGCTCTGCCACAGCACTGTAAATTCCCTCCTCGCAGAGATGCATCTGGCAACTTTGTTATGCAGTTTTCAATGAATGCTGAAGACGCACCTTTTAGCCCTGGCTTTTGAAACCTGAGATGCATATTTTTAGGACCCACACTATTTTTGTGATTGTAAGTTGTTTCACACTGTTTTAAACATTGTGTGCTAATTGCCCTACGTAATAAATTAGCACAAGCAGGAGGAGGAGCAGGAGCATGAACCAAACCTAATTTTCCCCACCTCTAGGACAGGCCCAGGAGCTGAGCAATTCCAGGCCAAAGATATCCTTAAACAGCAGTGGCTATAAAATATGGGTGTTATAGGGATGTTATACAGGGTTTGTCACACACTCTGGATGTAATCAGAAAACAAGGAGGTGACAGAGAGGAGGCAATGAGGTGATGGAATTGTCAGCAGCTGCGGTGAAAGGTTGAAGAGGCAGGTGAAAGAGGTCAGATGGGAAAAGATAAGCAGAGATAATAAGAAAACAAATACGGGGTGCAGAAGATGGTTCATGTACAGAAACCTTTATCAAGAGTGACAGAGAACTCTATTATCTTGCATAATAGCTTCTCCAGGGAAGTGCCAGGAGACCACTTGTCGAAATGTTTAAAGCTACACAGGACGCAGCAGAAACAGAAATGACTCGCTTTAGAAACCTATCAATGGTTTTTAAATGACAAGACGGTATCTGCATAATGAAGGAGACAAATCGCTTCCTTCAATTATCTCCACTTCTATTATCTGCCTATGATATCCAGAATAACATAGTGTTATGCGTTTCTTGCTTCCCAACTGGTGAGAGGTTCCAGGGGCAGCACTACAAAGTTGTTTCCTTTGGATGAGAGAACATGGGATCTCTTGATTGTAACAATTTGCTACATTGGAAGCCGTTTGACCAGGAGTAGGCAACCTAAGGCCCGTGGGCCGGATGTGGCCCAATCGCCTTCTAAATCTGGCCCACGGACGGTCTGGGAATCAACGTGTTTTTACATGAGTAGAATGTGTGGTTTTATTTAAATACATCTCTGGGTTATTTGTGGGGCATAGGAATTCGTTCTCTCCCCCCCCCCCAAAAAAAAATATAGTCCGGCCCACCACATGGTCTGAGGGATGGTGGACTGGCCCACGGCTGAAAAAGGTTGCTGACCCTTGTGTTTGACATTCCCATGGCAGGTAGCAAACTGAAATGAATTGGGCTCATTTGCTTAGTTTCCGATTTAGTTCTAAAACGAGCACACACTCCTCGTACACACAAAAATTACTCCACGTTACATTGGTGCTAGAATGGGGGAGGTGAACATGATGCCTTCCAGATGTTTTGGACTATACAGTGGTACCTCGGGTTAAGTACTTAATTCGTTCCAGAGGTCCGTTCTTAACCTGAAACTGTTCTTAACCTGAAGCACCACTTTAGCTAATGGGGCCTCCCGCTGCCACCAGGCCACCGGAGCACAATTTCTGTTCTCATCCTGAAGCAAAGTTCTAAATCTGAGGTAATATTTCTGGCTTAGCGGAGTCTGTAACCTGAAGTGTATGTAACCCGAGGTACCACTGTGGCTCCTTTCAGCCCCATCCTCAATCCATTGACCGAGGATGATGGGTAGTCCAAAACATGTGGAGGAATCAGTGCTAGTTACCACCGTGCTAGAAGCACAGAATAAGGGAGACTGCACCGACAGAAATATCATTCAGGGAGGTCAGCTTTAAAACCAGTTTCGCTTCATTTGACAAGTTAATTTAAGTGTGCTCCACAATATAACCAACAACATATTTGGTATATTGAGCAGCAAATATAAACATTGGCAACCAAGGAGTTAAGAAGGTCCAAAAGCAGCAAGAGAATTAGCTGTTGCTAAAACAATTTTATGGTCTTTTCCACTTGACTGGAGGTAGTTTGTATGGCTGACTAGAATCTATTCAATGCTGTCAAACATCTAACACTCCCATAGCTAGGCGCCTTACAATGAATAACAAGCAGTCTAGCTGCCAATATGCTGGGGCTGCATTTTTCATCAGGGACTGGACCCTAACCCAGCAACACTCTAAATTCATTGTTTGATGCCTTGTTAATTTATGAGACCAACAATTTGCTGCAACAGACAGAAGTGCCAACTGAAATTTACTGGCGTACAGCCAACTAGGCCATACTCAGAGTAGACCTACTAAAAACAATGGTCCATTGACTTCAATGGGTCTACTCCAAGCAGAACAAACACTGCTGTGTGTTATTTATATTATTTCCTTCTATTTTTCAGCCCACCATTCATTGTAAACAAGCCCCACATTGGTTATAATGTAAAATCAACAGAAAACAAATTAACGACACAAAATACATTCTCTAAATAGAATCAAAACACTTTTAAACATCAGATAAAAATTTACTCAGACATAATTATGCAGCAGCTGGGAGACGCTATAGCAAGCCACAGCAAAAATCCCCAATGCAGAATCCATTAGATACTCTAAACTTTCTGTTCGCATTCCGTTTGCCACTTGGCAGGCTGGAAAGGGATGGGGGGGAAGGGACATCTCACAAACAGTGCACTACATGTTCCTGGGAAACCTGGTGCTAAATCATCAGGTAAGAGCACCAGGAAGGAAGCACTCAGCCACCCATGTGATACAGGCCTTTTTTGTTTTGGGGAATATTTATTTTGACAATCAAGTGACTTAAGGTCCAAGGGCAACGCTGCTTCCTGTGTCCTGAATGGAGCCAGAAGGTAATAGTTTACCAGCCAAGACGATTTCCAGTGCATGCTGGGAATCCCCATCAGCAGGAGGAAAAGTATCTTTAATGGACTGGCCCTGCAGCAAGCCTTCGACCAACATCCCTGGATTTTCTCAGCGCAGGGCTAGCCAAGAGAAAAAATGGCACATGGCCAAAGAATGCAACTGAAACACTCCAAGGAGAATGCATGCTGAAGTTCCATTGCTAGCATATAATTCATTAAAAACTATTATTTTCTCTAGCTGCAAATTCATGATGGATTGCGCTATTTTATTTGTAGCACCTCAAGAGTGATTGGCTACTACACTACTTGCTGACAGCACATGGTGATTATCTGAACTGTGTGAGCTTCGGGGAAAGAAGCGACTAAGCTTTGTTCTCAGCGTTCTCCCAAAGTGTCCAGGAGTACTTTACAACGCTGTTCGGCCCACTTAATAAAGCTGTTCATTACCAGCTGGCAAGTACTGTGAATTCACTCTAAACAAAGTTACGTTCTTCACAGGGTGGCTATTTCCGTTTCAGATTTGGAAGATTTGCTGCACATTAGTCTAAGGTTGTATGACCTGTCTGAAATTTCCAAGTTCTCGAGCTATTCACCTCGGGATGTAGCAACTGACAATGCAATTTTGCTCTTGGAATTGCATCTTCGATTCTAGGTGCTGTCAAGAAACCACCTGAATTACCATCCTAGTCAGAATTGAGACTGAAAAACTCAGATTACCTTGTTTCTGGGAAAGATGTGCAGGACAGTGGACAGGGTCCTGGATTCACATGGAGGAAAACCTGGTTACATCCTTGCTTGGCCATAAATCAGGCAAGTCCAAAGTCTGTTTCAGGGGCCTAATGCGGCCCACCGGTCAGTTTAATCCAGCCCCTGTGGCAGTTTATTTCCTGGGGGAAAATCCTAAAAAAACCCTCAACAACTTCAATCCTTTGGTCAGCCCTTCACTTCATCAAATCTGGCCCTCTTCGAAAAAAGTTTGGACACCACTGGCATAAACCATTTTTTGGTGGTCTTTGGCAAATAAATGTTAACCAAATCTATATCATAGGGTTGTTGTGTAGATGCCCATGCATCTTTAAAAGGGGGTGACCAACCTGTAGCTCTTCAGACATTGCTGGACCACAACTCTTATTATCCTAATTAATTGTCATAATGGCCACGCTGGCTGGGGCTGATGGGAGTTGGAGCTGAACAACACCTGGAATGCCACGGGTTACCTACCTCTGTGCTAAATAAATAAAACTGAACTACTGATCAGTCTCAAACAAGTTTGGTGGATATCTACATTTGTCAAGCTCAAGCTTAGGACTTAGGCTGGGTCTCAAGCCCATTCAGCTCAGTCACGTGACCCAGCAACCCAGTGTAAGTTAAGGCGGCAAAAAGGGTGGTAAAACATTTATTCTAAAGGCTTGTTTTCCTTCAGCCAGGCTTAGGCTGGTTCAGACAGCTGTAACCCTCCTCCTGAATGGAGTTTGGATCTGGAATAATTTACGCTAACTGGAATCATTTATGATGGCTTCCCCTATTTAGGATTGTTGATGTATACTTTTTAAAAAATGCTGATAGATGCCTGACCAACATTTCTTGGCATACCTCAAAAGAAGGCAACCTTCTGAAGCAGCTCCTTTGAAAGGGAAAGGAAAGAAGAACCTAGAAAAGGGATGGGACCTTTTCTTCTCCATATGTTGTGTATCAGGACTGATAGTAATGACCAAATGCCACCTGGAAGAACAAAAGGTCCAAATCCCTGACATAAGGAGTTCAGAATCATGGCAGAGGTGAGATTGCTCCTGCTGACTCACAAAACTGCACCGGGCCTCCTAATGCTGACCATCCCTACATTCATTTGGTTATGCAAGCATTTTGTTCTCACATCCAGTTATTTTCATTGGTGGCAATGGTAAGACTTGGGAGAAGGCCTTGTTATGGTTTTGACTTGATTCCCGCAGTCCTCTTCTGCTGTCTGCAAACGCTACTGTCAGGTATGAAGAATATTAGAGGATAAAGATAGGGAGAAATATTATCATCTGTGCTTTTTTGTGATGGTAGCCTTTCTTCTCTTTCCATGGTAGCCATTTTGTGCTGGCACCCATGACACTTTTATCAAGATATGAATACCAGCAGCTGAGTTTTTATAAAGAAAAATGCGCTGATTTATAATAGTATAATATTTCATTAAAAAAGATACTCTGCATTGCCATAATAAATATCATCTATCTTACTTAATATCTTACTTAATTTTGAGTACTGTATCTCCTTAAGCTTCAAGAAATCCAAGCAAAGAATTACTATTCATACCACTTCTTAAAATTAACATATTTTAATAAAATGACTGAAAAGTCCATCTACTATATTATTTCTCCCTGCTGTAATTGGATGCAATATATTATTGATAATTTTGAATATTCGCCTGTCAGGTGCCAAAGTATAGCAGACGTCTCCAGTGCAATTAATTTTTATTTTGTATATTTGTCAAGATCAATACTTATGGCTTGGCTTTCATTCTCGCAAAGTCATCTTAATCCCACTCTGCAAGGGTGTAATTTACTTTCTGTCCAGAGCTGATCGGAAGTGCCAAGCCATAATGAAGCCTCTGAACAAATGAACAAGGAAATCTTGAAGGGATAATGGGACTTTCTTGGAGGCTAGTCTTTCAGTGAATTCATGGAGGGAGGGAATTCAAATGTCCTGCTCTCAGACTTCATGCATTTATCTGAAGGTGGAGTCAAGGCCGAGATGCATTCAACAATATAAGCATAACATGTGTGGTGCCTGTAAGGATCACTGAGGACTTTGCTTTTTGCAGGGTCTCCTATATACGGCTATAACCTCTGCATATACACCATACAACTTGTATGAGTATAGGCTCCATTCAGATCTTTGGCTGGACTAATTAGAGATGAGCTAAAATTACCTGGAAGACAATTTTCTGAGAATATTACTTAGATTTTTCTCACCTCACCATAGAAAATGCTACTTTGCAAATTCTTCTCCAAATATTGTCCAACTTTTGGGGGAGCGGCGGCAGAAGCCACCATTTCCCAACTAGAGGATTGTGGGAAATTGTGGCCAGTCCACCAACACAGTTTCAGCCACTTGTGGGTGGGGATGGTGGGAGCTTAGGAAAGAAAGAAAGAGCAACTGCCATTCCTAATAGTGAGGCCCACCCCTGAGAAACTGTTGGGAGAATTTCTACTCCTCCTGGAGAAATGTAATGAAAAGTCACAAGCACCCCAAATTCTTTCAAATAGGGTGGATTTTGATAGGCCATTTCAGCACACCTCTAGAACATATGGAAGTTATGAGCTGGGCAAGAGATAGGGATGCTTGAAGAACTTTATCTTTGCAATTCTAAGTGAGGTCATCCTTACCTCCCAGACTAATGCACAGATTGTATCTCCCCAAAAACATATAAATAAATCAAAAGACACTTTGAAAAGTGTATTTTGACAGAAAGTATTTTAATCATATATACTTAAACAGCGCTTTTCTGCAGTCGTGAGGATTTAACACACTGGGAGACAGAGTGTGAAAATGGACAGAATGCATGTAACATGTGCAAAAGTGACATAGAGTGGAAAGAAGAACCTAAGAAGAGACTACTGGATTGGGCCAATGGTCCACCTAGTTTAGCATCCTGTTCCCACAGTGGCCAACCAGATGTCTGTGGGAAACCAGGAAGCCAAATGCAAGCCCAAGAGCACTCTACCCTCCAGCAGCTGATATTCAGGAACATTACAGGCTCCAACAGTGGAGGCAGAGCATAGCCACCATGGCTACTAGCCATTGATAACCTCATTCCCCATGAATACAGTGGTGCCTCGCAAGACGAAATTAATTCGTTCCGCAAGTTTTTTCTTCTTGCGAGTTTTTCGTCTTGCGATGCACGGTTTCCCATAGGAATGCATTGAAAATCAATTAATGCGTTCCTATGGAAACCGCCTTCAGACCAGACTGTCCCCGGACCTCTTCTGAAGGCTGGGGGGGGGAACAAGGGCTTTTCTTCCCACCCCCAGCATTTTAAAAAACCCTGGGACAGCGGAGGACTTCTCCGCTGTCCGGGGCGATCTTAAAATGCTGGCGGGTGGCATTTTTAAATCGCCCGGGACAGCGGAGGACTTCTCCGCTGTCCGGGGCGATGTAAAAGCCCCTGGGAAGGCAGGCAGGGGGGACAAAGACTTTTGCCCCCCGCCCGCCTTCAGAAGAGGTCCTGGACCTCTTCTGAAGGTGGGCGGGGGGCGAAAGTCTTTGCCCCCCCCCCCGCCTGCCTTCAAAAGCCGTCCGGGACAGCGGAGAAACGCGCTGCCTTTCTCCACTCTCCCGGGAAGGCAGGCAGGGGGGAGCAAAGACTTTCTCCCCCTGTCCACCTTCAGAAGAGGTCCAGGACCTCTTCTGAAGGTGGGCGGGGGGCGAAAGTCTTTGCTCCCCCCCGCCTGCCTTCAAAAGCCGTCCGCGATAGCGGGAAGCGCTTCCCTGCTATCCCGGACTGCTTTTAAAATGCTGGCGGTGGGGAGCAAAGCCTTTCGGCCCCCGCCGGCCTTCCTGGACCTCTTCTGAAGGCCGGAGGGGGGGAAAGGCTTTGCTCCCCACCACCAGCATTTAAAAGAGGTCCCCGGAGATTTCCCTATGGGCTTTTTTCTTGCGAAGCAAGCCCATAGGGAAATTCGTCTTGCGAAGCGCCTCCAAAACAGAAAACCCTTTCGTCTTGCGGGTTTTCCGTCTTGTGAGGCATTCGTCTTGCGAGGTACCACTGTATACTGATTTGCCAATCTCTCGTCCAAGATAATGAGTGTAATCCCAGACAGTTCCCCTCAGTGTGGTTTCTGAATATCTTAAAGCGCTGGTTAGGTACACATATCCTTAACATCAATAACCCCAAATCAAATGAATATACAGAATATTATGTTTAATGTCAGAAATCCTAGTCAGTTTTAGTGACAGTTCATTTAGATGATTAAAAGCATTGTCTTAAATTAGTGGGGAAATCATTCTGATGAATCTTTAATATGCTGAAGTGTTCCAAATTTTGACATATCTTAGTTGTTCAACTGATGGTCTGAAACTTAGCAGACCATTTGAATCACTAATTTTGGTCCCTGACTGGATAAGTGAAAAGTTCATAAAATGGGGGGGGGGGGAGAATACTGATGCAAAGTTTTTGCAAATCAGCTCTTTTAAAGTTTCAGGAAAACACAAGTTACAAACATTATTGCAGCTAAAATACATCATTCAGTATACCTGAAGGAGCGTCTCCACCCCCATCATTCTGCCCGGACGCTGAGGTCCAGCGCCGAGGGCCTTCTGGCGGTTCCCTCATTGCGAGAAGTAAAGCTACAGGGAACCAGGCAGAGGGCCTTCTCGGTAGTGGCGCCCGCCCTGTGGAACGCCCTTCCAGCAGATGTCAAAGCGATAAACAACTACCTGACATTCAGGAGACATCTTAAGGCAGCCCTGTTCAGGGAAGTTTTTAACGTGTGATATTTTACTGTATTTTTGGTTTTTATGGAAGCCGCCCAGAGTGGCTGGGGAGGCCCAGCCAGATGGGCGGGGTATAAATAAATTATTATTATTATTATTATTATTATTATTATTATTATTATTATTATTATTATTATTATTATCATTTTAGGAAGCCACAACCTAAATGAAAGCCTCAAAAATGCAATTTCATTATTCTGAGACAATTCAACAAAATGCAGAAAGGCAATTTAGGATCCCTTTCCAGTATTTTCCCATCTCTAGGAATGGCTCCCCACCGTCCCTTCTGAAGCCTGTAAGTTAGCCAAATGCCTCTTTGGAAAGTATGGAATAGAAGGCACATGGGGCCAGAGGAAGAGATGGACTGGTGGTCAGGCAAATAAGAAGCAAAAGGCCATTCCCCTGGCAGAAAAGTACATGGCAGCAGTGGAGGGTTGAAGAGAGTGGAAGCAGAAGTGAAATCAAAGGCAAGTAGGGTCATGATCCAAGGCAGCCATTAGGAAAAAGAGGCAAGAGTCCTCATGTTCAAGACAAGTTGCTTGGACTAATAAACTGACTTTCCCTTAAGGGCATTATAGGGCCAAGTGTATTTTGATAGGTGTGGGGAGTCAGGTGATGTTATGCAGACAAGTAGATGAGTTAACTTATTTCTGGCTGGAACCAGAAGGGCTTTGTGTTTCCTGAAACCGAGTCTACCTGACGTCCTGAAGCATGAAGACTTTCTCTAGCCTGGTCCTTTTCCTTGACCACTGCTTTAGATGTTCACTTTGGGCTGCCTTGGACTACATACCTGCTTCTGGATCTCCTGCCCTTTTGTTGCTGCCTTGAATCTAGACTTCTGCCTTACTTTGGCTACACACCCTTATCTGACCCCAGTGATCCTTTTTTGCTGCTCTAGAGCTTGACTTTGAACTACACACCTCCTTCTCACCAGATTCCAAGGTCCTGACATCTGATTGCCTAGAAAGCTTTGCCCCACTGAGGTCCGGCATGTTCAGAGGCAGTGAAACATCACCTTTTATTGGAGCAAATGTTTGGACCTTCATGAGTTTCTTATTGAGACTCAGATGTTCTGACTAGGACAGCCCCACCCAGCCACAGCAAACTGACCCAATCTAATGCACATCCCTAATTCTGACCAGTGACAACCATTCTAGCGTTTTAGAAATACCATGATAAAATAAATGCAATTCTATTATTCATCTGCTTTGTGTGAGAGAAATAAACATCCCATTGTATGATGGTACTTTACTCAAAGGTCTGCAGTTGGTTTCCTCTCAGTTACTTCCATCCCTACTTTACGTCTGCTATTGTTTTAAAACACTACTTTCCCCCTCTCAGTGTTTCTCTCTTCTTACTCCCATGCCATAAACGTTTCTCCATTTTCTCTCCCCTACCTCACCCTTACTTTATGCAATTCCGGGATTGTGATGTGGCACTGCAAATCATCCAGGAGTGATGACAGTCTTGCATTTTTATGTACATAGAAAGAAGATTATGATGCAGATAGGACAGAACATGTCTTGATTCTTTTACACCAATTATACATATAATTTACACGTGTATAATTTTGATGACAGTGCATGATTGCCTCAGACATAAGTGAGTGTTTAATTTAAAAAACTCAAGTGCGAGCGAAGCTCAATTCAATTAGAACTGTCAAATTCCATGTATAATTCCATTTCAAATGGACTCTTCTTCCCTCCCTAGACAGGGAAGAGAACAATCAAAAAATCAAAAAATAAAACCAGATGGAGAATATTACATCAGTGCTCCAGCATCTGTAAGCTCCCTTGTCTTCCATGCAGAATTGAAAGTTTTGACTTTGAAGCCCCAAAAGTTTTAAGATTAACACGCAATGGAGATCAAATGCTTCTATGTGTCCTGTCATAATCTCCAAAAATCCAGGGCCAAGATCATCAAGAATACCCTCTGAATGATACCCTCTGAATGATACCCTCTGAATGATACCCTCTGAATGATATTGAGCTAACTTTGGGGAGTTTGAGTTAGGCCTGATGAGCTGTTGGAGATCCCCCCCTTTTAATCCGATTTATTTTTATTCCGTGTAAATGTAGTCTCTAAGCAGGACCTGGAGTAAACCTGGAGTGAACCAGCATGGATTTAAGGTGTATAGGCAAAGTCACTGAGAGAGACTGCATGCTAGCTTGACTCAGGAGCAGAATACTCTTAAGTGGAGCTACCACTCGCTCTCCTCCACGGCCATCTCCTTTTAGTTTTGCTCTACACAGTTCAAAAGCTTTACAACTGACTCTGTCCAATGCTGAAGAATGTTTATACATCTACTGGGAATAGAGCAGCTAGATTGCTGAGGCTGATGACATAATTATGTCAACCACAAAGAATTCTGGGATTACAGCTGTAAAGAAATGGGTCTGAAACCCTTTCTGAGAACATTCAATTTGGATGGGTGGAAGAACTAATGACTCCATTAAAACAGAAGTAATGCCGTCTATATATAAACTTGCTTATGCAGGATTTAAGGAAGGAAGCAAACAAACAATGCTGTTATTTGGAGTCAGTGTTTCGTGACCATCAGCTAGGCTGGAAAACTCGTCTCCAAGTCTGTCAACACAAAAATGTTAACAGCAGTAAATTTACCACTTGAAAAGCAAAGCAAAAGAAATGCCAAGGAATGATAACATAGCATCTATATCTAGGGAGGTTCTGCTTTTTGGAAAAAGTGGATCACTGGAATTCCTACAGTGGGCCCCACCAGTACTGCATTCATTTTGTCCATTCAGCTCCTACTTTGCTTTCCTTCTTAATCCCGTCTCTAGTGGTTTTAACCTGTAAAATACCTGTCAATCTTCATTCAAACTCTGTGAGCTAAATCATTGTTATTATAGACTGAAGTGAAGCAATGAATTGCCAATGGCGGCCCAGTGAACTAGAGGCTGAGCAGGGATATGAAGCCCATCAACAGACACAAACTCTGTCTCATGAACTACACTCTCGCTGATTCTTTCCTTGTTCCTCTGCCTAGAAACTAGTCACTCTCTCGTGACTGAATCAGGAGAGGCAACGACTGCCTTTCTTGCTGGACCCATATCCATAGCTGTCAACTTTCAGATTTGAAAATAAGGGATCAGCATCCTCACCTGCCCCGGGGACAGTCTATGGGATATCTAACAATCCAGGATAGCAGTGGGAAGCAGCGGGGAACGGCGCTGGTATAAGGGAATTTCCCGCAAAAAAAGGGAAGGTTGACAGCTATGCCCATATCTGCCATGCTTTACTCAGGTGTTCATAATCTTGAGGTCAGACCACTGTCAGACACTGTCCCTGAAGACTGAACTAGCATGCAACATCCCAGCTAGTTGTTGGTATTCCCAAAATGTAACCCCGTACAGCCTTCTTTGTACAAACCAAGGTGCAGCAGCTTCATCCATAGCTTCATCTTAAGAGCAAAAAAGCCCTCTAGGCTACCCTACTTGGCCCTCAAGACTCTCCTCAAATGGCAACTCTCCTGCTCCATGCCCTCTCTGAGAACCTTTGCTTGGCTGGAATGTGTCCTTGAACTGTGATAAGGCCTGGATGGAGAGGGGTGTGTGGAGAAATGTCTGACTCTCAGGAGGCTGCAATGTAGAAAGGTAAGAGTTTCCCCTGTTGCCCCACCTAATTTTACCTCTGGCCACACCCACTACTGCCATATGGCCCTGAAAACATTGCCTGTTCTTCATAGCCCATCGCAGAATTCCAAGATTGTTTTGGATTATCATTGTTTGCCTGGTTAAAGCAATCATTTCAAGAACATCTCCTATTAGCTGGCCGAGAAACCTGAAGCCAGACCCTGGTCATTTGCTACACTCTGGGCCTGTGACTCCCTATTTTCTATTTCAAAGTGAATGACTCTCTCCTTTCCACTGCAACAACTTGTCTAAAGGGATCGAGGCTTCTTACATTCCCTCATCTCATACTTGGTTTGTCTGTCCTCAGATCCCTCCACCCCAAACAGCTGGTCGTTCCACACACTTTATGGGAGTGTAGCTTGCTGTTCAACTAAAACGCAGCTGGAAATATTTTATATAGTGGGTGTTGTTTGTGGTGGAGGGGGGTGGAGAGTGATAGAGAGATTCTTGTTCTTCAGACATTGCCTTGATTTGTGCTTAAATCAGTCAATAATGCGAACTGGTCAGAAGACACAAACTAGTTTTTCTTTTCTACATTATTTCCCACACTATCAACACATGCCACAGCTTACACGAGAAGGGCTCAAATGCTCTTTGAAATGCAAAAACGGTCTTATTAGTTTGGTGAAAAAAAATTGACATCCTGGTATGCCCCACAGAGGAACCTACGGTCTGCAAATAAAAACATCCTGAAGGTCCCAGGCCACAGAGAGGTTAGGCTAGCCTCAACTAGAGCCAGGGCTTTCTCGGCTGCGGCTCTGATCTGGTGGAACGCTCTGTCACAAGAGGCTAGGGCCATGCGGGACCTGACATCTTTCCGCAGGGCCTGCAAGACAGAGTTGTTCCACCAGGCCTTTGGTCAGGGCCCAGCCTGACTCCCTCCTCTGGCAACCTGCACAGAATTTTGCTTAACGGTTGCCATTAATTTGATTTTAATTAATTTTTTATAATGAAATGTTTTTAGAATGTTGGATTATTTCATTGTTTGATTATTTGATTGTTGTTAGCCGCCCTGAGCCCGGCTTCGGCTGGGGAGGGCAGGATATAAATAAAATTTATTATTATTATTATTATTATTATTATTATTATTATTATTATTATTCCTGAGCCTTGGGGAAAGGACAAGATAATAAAGCAGAAAAAGAATAGAACAAATGAAAACAAAGGTGGACTAAGGTGTGTACTGCTGCAGAATAAAAAACGAGGTGAGACACTATAACTCCATAGCACAGAGGAAGAGAAGCAAAAGTCTCAAAAAGTGATGGCAAGGGTCAACAAGCTAAGTCAACCTATCTGGCACCACAGAGCATGGGGGATTTCTTCCAGTAGGACATACAAATTAAGATTCTAGCCGACGAAACATAAAATAACGGCTGTGATTGCTGAGGCTGCAGACTGTAGAGGACCTACATTAGCTGAAGTAGTTGGGTAGAAGCCAGCGTCATTGAACAAATGGCACGGCACAATAAAGAGAAATGTACTGAGCCCAAGAGTGGTTTAATATCTTAATGGCAACCTTTCACACATACCACAAGCAGGTATTAAAACAATCTCCCTTGACTTCAATGGGAAAGATATTTCTGCAGTTCAACATAAAGCGCGTCTCCCCTTGTCCCCCCTTTGCCTGCAAGTGTGGTGAGCACTTCTGCTAAGTACAGTAAATGCTTTACTTAACCTTTTTCCCCAACAAAGTAAAAATAGCCAACTTTCCATTATTCACTGCCAAGTTCTCAATTAGCAAAAAAGGAATTCTTTATGTTAATGCATAGCCTTTGCCTAGCTATTTCAAAAATGTTAACCGTTTCCTAAAAAGTGAGCACGGCTGTTAATGAAAGCTGCCTCAGGGTAAATGAAAGCTACCAGCCTGGGTTGTTTTCTTTATTTGAAGATGTTTTCCATAACTACCATATTTCTCATTGAATTATACCAGGTGCACAGTTGGTTGCAAAAGTGGATTTCATGGAAGAAAGGCACACAATTCCTGAAGCAGGAATGGAAATATATTAAAATACTTCTGAAAGATAATATATTTTAAAATATATTTAAAAAAAATAATGCTGAAACTGAATAGAATGGAATTATGTGTAAAGACATGGCGAAATGGCTTAAATGGACAGGTCTGTTCAACTCTTAATTTAACTTAAATGTTAAACCAGCTATTCTAGTCTGTGAGTACCAGTTTTTTCAAAACTCCAGCAAACCAGACAGATTATGAATTTAGCTCTTGGATTCTGCCAGCTAAAAGCTGTAAAATTATTTGGTCACAGTGACGAGCTGTTCAAGGCATACTCTCCAAGCCATGGCATAGGAAAAAGGCTGCCTCTCCTTGCTCCTGTGAGCTCTCGGAATGTGACAAGCTTCTTGGCTAGCTAGATGCAGCCACCATCATGAGCTGAATTTAGCTTTTGACTCATCACTGCAAAGCAGCCTCGGTTAGAAATGAATTGCCGATTTATAGAATTGTAGAATTGAAAGGGACCAAAAGGGCCATCTATTCCAACACCCTGCAATGCTTGAACTCACAACCCTGAGATTACGAGTCTCATGCTCTATTATCTGTGCTATTCCAGGCTAATGGTTTTCTAAAATATTAATTCAGAGGGCTGTATCAAATTCTGACAGATAACATAAACATTGGGTCTAATGCACTAAGTTATGAATATTAAGAAGTGCCCACAGGATCAAACCCAAGACCTATCTGTTCCAGCACTGAGATTCCTACAATGAATCATAGAATCATAGAATCATAGAGTTGGAAGAGACCACAAGGGCCATCGAGTCCAACCCCCTAAAAGGTTGGCCGAAAAGAAGGCTCTGGGAAGCCCACAGCAGGCTGTGAGGTGAACAGTACTTGTACAGTGTTGCTCCTGAACAATTGATGTCCCTGGAGAATATAGCCATCAATATCCAATGATAGCATTCTCAACTGTGAGTTTGTTTTAAGCCCATCTGTGTTGGTGATCATTGCCACATCTGGTGTCAGAGAATGCCAAAGTTTAACCGTGTGTGTGTGTGTGAGAGAGAGAGAGAGAGAGAGAGAGAGAGAGAGAGAGAGAGAGAACTTCATTTTGTGTGTCATGAATCAAAGTTAACAGTTAACTGAAGCTAACTAGGATAATTTAAAATTTGTTCGGGGCTCAATCCCCCCTAACCCATTAGATCAGAGGTAGGCAATATTTTTGGTTCCCACCTTGTGGGCCAACTCTGAGCCAGCTGCAGTTGGGGCTCAGGCTTTTAAAATAAGATTAAATCTCAGTCTATTATAGTGTGGCGGCTGGAGTGCCAGACTAGGATTTGTGATACCCAGCTTCAGATCCTCACTCAGCCACAAAGAACACTGAGTGACCATGGCCTCAACCATTCAGCTGTGGCTGCCTCACATATACGGAAGAACCATGTATGATACCGTGACTTCTTTGGAAGGAAGGTAGGATAATAATACACTAAATAAACACATATTGGTAGTATCTGTAGTACACTTTTTGCAAACTACAGTGAGGGTTTTTTATGAAAAGAAACAATGAAGGAGTATAAATATTATTAAATAAATATGCTCTCTGTCAGAACTAGAAAATAGTTACATTGGACATGTCAGGTGGTGTAATAGTCACTGTGACTGGCTGTTAACCAGAAGGTTATTCCCAGAGCAGGATTCTTGCATTGCAGTGGGTTGGACTAGATGACCCTCGGCGTCCCTTCCAACTCTATGATTCTCTTACTTCTATCGTCCTTCTTTCAGCTGCAAGTCTATAGTAGAATATCATCCAGGTAGACCAACGGCAGTATCCATCTTAATTTTTTTCTCTGTCCCTTTGAGTCTTTTCCATACCCCAAACCAACAGAATAACCAAAGTTATGCAATGAAATTACCCTGTCCAAAGCCATGTGATTTATTTTCCTTTGCATTCTTCCAGATTAGCCTAATCCTTGTTTTGAGTCCAGTTGCCATGTTGCTATGTTGACAGTCATGCTGCGCTTCATGTAAGAATAGCCAGCTGCCTCATTAGTAATTCCTATAATTTCTGACCTATACTTCAATCTTTCATATAGGACTTTTCAGTTTATGGGCTCGTGTATTATATATTGGCAATGTGGTTTTAAAAACAACAACAGCATGGTGGAAAAAAATGAACATTGCACTGGAACAGTCTTATTCCTCAGGTAAAAATATTCCATAGAGCAAAAGTACATTTTCTATTTTGAGCGCTATTCTCATTTCCAAAACTGAGTTTCTGAAATCTTGATAACTGGAATTAAAAGAAAGTGTTTCACCTAAAAAAACTTTGTGCAAATGTCTTAAATGGTGGGGGGAGTGGGAGGTGAATCATGTAACAATCCCTCAGTGTGCCAATAGAAAGTTCTGGAAGTAAAGAGCTGAATCTAACAAATTTATCCTGTTAGTGCAAGGGCTTCTGCTTCCGCGATGGAACTTCCCCCCTCTCTCCTCCCTTCACATACCCCACATCTGTTCAGGGTTTCCCAAAACAGTCTGGAGCAGATTTGGGAAGAGCACAGAGGATGCACAGGAAGAGGAGAGAGAAAAATAGTTTCATTACACAAGGAGAAGCCCTTGTGCTGATGAGAGAACACCTTGGATGTAACCCAAGGTATCTACTTTAAGTAAAGTAGTAACTGGTGCTAAATATGGGTTTCTATTAGAGCTGTCAGCACACATTTTAACTATTCATCTGCCATAAAAACAATTTAGCAAATAAATAACTTAGTATATTGCATGTTTTTATATTGCAAACCGCCCTGTGAACTTTGGATGAAAAGTGTTATATTACCAATATCTCAATGTAGGTGCCTTTTTACATATACTGAAGGAAATGCAAAATAGTTTAACATTTAATAAACAGAAGCTACTACTAAATGCTAGAAGAAATATTATTGTATTTGTCATTCTCCATTACAGTGAAACACTAGAAGCAAAAGAGAGAGCTCGACAATTACATAGTCATGCACTTAACATGCAGTTCATTGATTAACATCCTGCTGCTCATGGTCACTTGATATTTTACTATTCACTTTATTGTTTACGGTTGGCTTTTTCTTAAACTATTGTTCATGTGGTCATTAGGATGTGATTATGGGGGGGGGTTAATGTTTTCATTTGCCATTATGCTTTTTATGTTTGTGTTTTTAATACTGTAAAGTATATTTTTATATTTGTGTATGTGTGTGTATTGTGTGTGTGTGGTATTTCTTTTGTAAATGAAAAGTGGTATTAGAAATATATATGATCCATCAATCAAATCTAGGCCTTCCTTGATTATCTCACTGAACTCCAGTTTTTTCTGTGGAACCATAATGACTGCTAACATTCTGATTTACACATACAGTACTCCTCCTCAATAAGTCTCTTCATTTCCTTTTGAAAGATTCCTCCGTGTGAGCTTTTTACCAATTGCCTAATATAGATAGGCATGTGAGAAAGAAAAAAGGAAGAAGGCACCATCAACAACTGATATTTGCCTAAGCAGTAATAAACAATAGAGACAATGCACACACCAAAGGTTAAAAGTAGCAGCAAGAAGTTGAAAACAAATCTGAACACAATACTTACAGTTGCAGACAGGTGGGGTCCATTCAGCTGGGCATGCAAGATGGCGTCATTGATTGAATTCCGGATACCCAAAAGTGCCGCTTCTAGATCATGCGATCCAGCCATTTCGTTAGTGAGATACTCCAGGGTATAGATATATTCCCTCCACTGAGAGTCCAGTTCAGATATGCTGGCAAAACAGCCCCTCATGACATTGAGACAATATCCTTCACAGGGTCTGATCAGAGTCAGACCTTGGCAATGTGGGCAATACTGCATCTTCACTAGGGCTCTGCTGCATTCCTTTGTCAACGTGGCGTGTTCGGTAGCATTCAGTACTTCAATGCCTATACCCAGGGCCTGATTGAATGTCCTGCTTGCCCAAAGAGACTTTTCCAACTTTGTAACTGCTTCTTTAGAACAGAGTCCAAATGGATTTATATCTTGCCGCGTTAGCCGCAGGCACTCTGTATACTCCTCGGACAGACTCGCCATGCCTGGGTTGATTAGGCGGCTGTAAACCAAAGGGAAGAGGCTGTCGAAGAACCGGAAAAGGACACTTTCCACTGTGGTCTGAGCACCCAAGAGGTAGAGAGAGATGTCTGTAAAGAGCTCTTTGACAGGCTCTGCTGCTTCCTTTGACATGGATCTGTAGACAGTCTCAAACAGAGAAGTCGTATGGTTCTCAGCAAAGCGAAGCAAGGACTCAAAGGCCGCTGCAGGAAGAAGAAAAAAGAAACCTTAAAAGGGGGAAAAGAAACATTGGCTATTCCTTCTCCCAGATCAAAAACATGGATTATAAAATTATGCACTTATTACTCAAGTGGTTTCACATTATTGCACTCAAAGGTAGAGATCCCAATGATTTCAACTGGTTTTTCAAGATGGTTCAATGCACCCTACTCATGTGTCATTCATGTGCAAGGGATAAGCATGTGGATCAGGGGAGTGCTTTTAGCCCTTCCCCAACACCATGTCTTCTTTCATGTGGTTGTGTGCAAAAGAAAGCCCAGTGTATGAGCTCCAAACTCATCAGTAAGGTCTAGGACACACACACACAGCTCAGGCCGTGAGCCTTCCTAACACACAACCAGGCACAACATGTGGTTATTGTAAGAAGTTGACATGTTGGAGAAAGGCTGAAAGCGCAGCCACCATGCCACATGCTTCTAAAACAAATAACAGAAGATCAGGCAGTGAAATCTATGAATGGCTAGAAAGGCTCCCTTGCAAGTGGAATACTGGGAGCATACCTTTAAGCCAGCACGATTCAAGACACTTACCACAATGGTAGAGTGCATGCTTCTCATGCAAACAGTCCCAGCTTCAATCCCTGTCATCTCCAGGTCAGTCTGGGAAAGACTCCTAGGAAACCCTGATGTGCTGCTGCCAGTCAGTGTAGACAATATCAAACTAGTTGGACCCATGGTCTGACTTGAAATAAGGCAGTTTTCTATGTTCCTGATCATGTTCTTTCCCTAGACATTTTCAGAACCGTCAATGGCAGGCTATTCCAAGAATAAAATGTCACACATCTGACAGAGATTCACATTGCCTGGGGGGAAATATCTATATAGACCCAAAAGTAACTTCTGAAATAGTCCTCAGTCACATGTCTATGTGGGTTCTGGAGCAGTTAATTGATCAAGTGGGAAAATGGCTGCTTTCTCCATCACTTTGGGCATTGTTTTTTCAACTCTACTGCCGTCCATGCAAACATCTCTAATACAGAAAACAATAGATATCTAAGTGATTCCAATGAAGTCACCTTGCAACATGCACCACATATTTACAATTAAAGCCCCTCTACACATAACAGAAGTTAAGAGAAGTTAAGAGAAGGGAAAAGTGGCACAAGGGCAGAGGGAATGGATGAGCAGAAACATGGCTGCTTTGTTTCCTGCTGAATTATGGGATTTAAAGTTATAGGTACCAAGTGTTCAGCTGGAAGTGGCATGCTATACCATTGATGAGAACGACCACAAATAATGAACGTCACAGCATGCCAAGTCTGTCAGCTGAAGCAGACTTAATATTGTTACAAAACTTCAAAGCAGCACTAACCATTGATACTTTCATAACCCTTATGAGACTATAGTAATTTACAACGCTGAATGGTACCAAAATCCAAAGAGTTCTACCAAAAAAACCCCAAGAACCTCCAGAAAAACACAGATTCAGAAAACTCCATTCCCACACAGAGCTTTGGCTCGCCCATTTTCAACTTCAGACAGGCTTTTACAACCAAGCTGTAAAATTCTGAAAATGGGGTTTATAATGGAAAGACTGACACTGTGATAACTGTAATATCGTTAACAACACCGCTCTGCTCCAATAAAACAGTTGGTATTTGCCAAGACATCTCTATTTAATTTTTTTCCAAGTCTAAGTGAAGTCTAAAAACGTTTTATTTGACAGGGGAGGAAAGCAAGCTAATCATTTAAGGCAAATATGTCAATAAAATAAAAATAAAATTCACCAATGTCTGAGCCCTCCATCATATATACCCATCACATTCATCTTCCAGCTGTCATTTTCAAATATACTTAATAGAGACATGGGTTTGTTTGTTTTTTGACAGATACAAAGAAAGCATCACATTCTATGTTACAACTAATTCTGCACCTTCAGACTGTCAACACCAGGCATTATTTCAACCCACAGAACTTAAATAAGGATGATCCTAAATAAAGAATTGGTCAGGAACACCTTGCACGTGGAAGAAATGAGAGGATACCAGGGCAACAAATGGTTTACACATGTACGTAGGTGAATCACTTTATGACTGTATGTGTGAACTGTCACAGAAAGACTTGGAGTGATAGTTACCATGTCTCTGCAGTACCCAGAGTCAGTGAGAGAGAAAGGTATGCCTCTGCTCAAATATTTCTATTTATTTGTTTTCCCCCGATGATCTGTATACCACATAATTACAGTTTCTCTAAGTAGTGTACAGGAAGGCTCACTTCAATGGAGCTAAAAATGAGTGGACTGCATTAAATCAGAAATCAATTTTCTAGCTATTTAGCTAGTTATCTCCTTAACAAAAGAGTGCCAGGACCATTGAAAGGGTTCTCCAACAGCACTTCTGATTCTATGAATTCTCTCTTGTAAAATCTCCCCATCTTACAACTATATTTGTGTGGAAGGTGAAAAAAGAAAAGTTCTCAGTGTGGCAAAGCTCATATGGAGCAGTGATGAGGCAGTGAATTAATTTAATGCAAATGTTGTTTGCATTAAGTTAGAATTAATACAAACAACATTCATAGGCCCGTTATTAATATTTGGGACATATGGGTTGGTCCAATTAAAGGTATTTATTTTCTAAGTAAGGATTATTCTCTGAGGATCTTTGTTGTTATCTGTGGGAACCTCCCATCACATACTTCTTTCTCCTATAAAAAGATTATCATCACCATTATTATTTTATTTATTAAATTTGTATACCACCCTTCATCCAAAGATCACATTATGAGGCAAAAGTGAAAGGAAAATATCAACAAGCAGAAATTTTCAGCCATGTTACATATTGTTTTGTGCCATCAGAGGAAATAGTTTCTATTCTTCTAACTATAAATTGAGGGAACTGAAATGAAATTGCAACATGTTTTGGAGAAGACAAGATTTACTCTTAAGCATGTGTACATACTTCAGAAAGCATCCCCTATTTGTTTGTAATAAGAAAAATGAGAACAGCCACATATTCACCATCTGTAGTCCTAAAGGCATATTGTTTTTTCCATAGTTACAAGGCACCAAGAAATAGTTTCAGACAATCAAATTACTGGAATGATATTTCCATCCCTCTAATTAGGTATAATGGTGCTATGTGCAGATGAATAACTTCTGTCACACACAAAAGAATTCCGCTCTGATTTGTACAAAGGAGGCAACTTGCCATCTTGTTTTGGAGTTTTATTAATGATGCACTTTCAATATACCTCCCAGAAACCTTGATAAGCAATTTATCAAACCAACAATCAACCTTGTTAGAAACAGAGGGTGTCAGCTTTCATTGGTGAATGTAGAAACCTTTACAGCCATTGAAGAACGGCAAAATCACATGTATAAAATGAGTAAACTGTGCACTTCTTTTAATTGGAAGGCCCTAAGATGTGCCCCCTGGACTTTTAATTATTAGACAGACTGTGCCCCATGGCCGACTCCAAATGTACACATTCCAACAACTGATAGTGCCAGCTTCTCTCAGTGCAGCACCTTAGTCATAGCGAGGGATGAGTGAACATGTTGATTTTGGTTTCTCTCAGTTTCTTGTTTTTCCAATCTTAAATTCAGTTCTCAACATCAGCTTGTGGTTTGTCTTTTTTAGCTGGAGAACTGCACTGTGAAATTCAGAGAAGTGTGAATGGTTATGCTTGGTTTGTGAATTGTTATGAAAAGTGCAGATTCAGTAAATTTGCCTTCAAATGTGAACTGAATCAAATTTCTTCTTCAGCCTTAGACAGAAGATTATATGATGTGATGAAACAAGAAGTCTCAGATTAAAATCTCGCTTCTGTCACCAAATGACTAAGCAATGATTGAGATCTTTTGGTCTCAATCCCCCATCTACGCTATTGAGATAATAAGGCTGATGCTGAGATAATGCTTAGATAATGTAAATGATTTTATAAGGATTACTAATATTTCTTTTGAGCGGTCAAAATAAGCTACATAAATTTTATTCTGCATGCGTGTGTGTCTTTCCTACTGCTATTGGCTAAGTTATGTATAAACGACACACTGGACATCAAACAGCTCTTCTGGAAATACACTTTTCCATGAAAGGAATCTTATCTTTACAGCAAATGACTTTCCTCACCACAAGAAAGGTGGACTGCAGCCAAGTAGCTATAACAACATGAAACCCACTTGGTGTTCTTCAAAAACAAAAGGAAACCAAAGGCAAAACCCTGCCCACAGACACATAGTTTAGGTAAGATGAAAGAAAGTTGGAATGGAAGGGAAGAAAATGTGAATTGTCAACTTTTGAGCTATGAAAAGAGAATCAAGAAACAATGAATAACCAAGAGGAATTTTTAGAAGAGAAAATCAATTATTTTATTTATTATTTTTTAAATTTATATCGTGTCCTCCTTCCCAAAGGAGCCCAGGCTGGAAAAGACACAAGCAATAAAAGAATATTAATCTAAAAACCACTGCAGTGCAGATGCAGACTGGGAAGGATCTCAACTTAAAAGGCTGGTTGTAAAAGGAAGGTGTTCAGTAGGTGCCGAAACGACAACAGAGATTGCATGTGTCTGATATTCAGGGGGAGGGAATTCCAAAGGGCAGGGACCACAACATAAAATGCTCAATTCCTACATTGTGTGGAAATGACTTCCTCATAAGATGGTATCTTCAGGAGGCCCCCAATTGCAGAGTGCAATGATCGACTGTGTATATAAGGGGTGAGACATTCTTTTAGGTATCACTGTATCAAGGGGGGGTTTATGCACCCAAACCAGAACTGTGAACTTAGCCCAACAGCTAATTGACTGCCAGTGGACAAATATTAGGCAGGAGATAATGCCATGCATATGAGACACCCAGTGCCTACATGGTCTGCTGTGCTTTGTTTCCAGTTCTTTAGTATCTACCATATTTTTTGTCCCATAGGACGCACCTAGTTTTTTGGAGAGGAAATAAAGGGGGGGGGGAATTCCCTTTATCCCCCCCCCCAAAAGCAGGTCGGGGAAACCGAACCAGATCGAGGAACAGCGGGATGGCGGCGCTGCACCTCCCTGCTGTCCCCCGAGCTTGTGGGGCTGGCCGATGTCTGCCCGGCGCGAGGGGCGCTCTGCTTCAGGGCGCCCTACCCGCCGGGCGGCAGGCTGCTATCCGCAGCGTGGGGATGCAACACATCAGAGATCCACTCACAACAAAATACAACAAAAATTGGGAGGCTTTTGGACCTTGAGTCTAATTTGTTTTCATTTGAATCATTTGGCTGTCTCTTTAACTTAAACCAGCTCAGGGCCACAGTACCTCAATGATCACCTCTCTCCATATGAGCCAACCTGGACCCTGAAATCTAAGGCCCTTTTTCATATGCCCCCTCCATGAAAGGGTGGCAACACGAGAATAGGCCTTTTCTGCAGTGGCTCCCCGTTTGCGGAATGCTCTCCCCAGGGAAGCTCTCCTGACACCATCATTATACAGTGGTACCTCGGGTTAAGTACTTAATTCGTTCTGGAGGTCCGTTCTTAACCTGAAACTGTTCTTAACCTGAAGCACCACTTTAGCTAATGAGGCCTCCTGCTGCTGCCACGCCACCAGAGCATGATTTCTGTTCTTATCCTGAAGCAAATTTCTTAACCTGAGGTACTATTTCTGGGTTAGCGGAGTCTGTAACCTGAAGCGTATCTAACCCGAGGTACCACTGTATATCTGCAGGCACCAGGCAAAACCATCTGTGGCCTTTTAGTAGTGAGTGGGGTGTTTTTAATGTATTCCCCCACCCTGCTTGTTTTTAATTTATCTAGTGGGTTTTTGTTTGGTTGATTGTAAGTTGCTTCAGGTTGCCTTGGGCAAACAAAATGTTTAAATCATAATAATACAGTCATACCTCGGGTTACAGATGCTTCAGGTTGCGTTTTTTTGGGTTACAGACTGCCGAAACCCAGAAGTACCAGAATGGATTACTTCTGGATTTCGGCAGTCGCACATACGCAGAAGCGCTAAATTTGCGCATGCGCAGTAGTGCCAAATCACAACCCGCGTGTGCACAGATGTGCAGCTGTGGGTTGCGAACGTGCATCCCGCACGGATCACATTCACAACCCAAGCGTCCACTGTAGTAGTAGTAGTAGTAGTAGTAGTAATAATAATAATAATAATAATAATAATAATAATAATAATGGGAGAAATTAGCAGAGGTGCACAACTTTTTCCTTTTGGAATGTAATATAAATATAAGCGGCTTTAAAGCCTTAGCCAAGCCTTTGAATTTTTAAAATATACATTCACACTGCTGAATATTTCATGAAAACAGGTCAAAGTCATCCTCCAAGGAGAGAATCCTGTTTAAACATTTTATCATGTGCTCACAGCATGCTTGACATCGCAGCTGATGTTGCGTCTGTGATGCCCAAACACAGCTGATCAAACACAGCTCACCTCTGGAAACTTCATGTCTCAACTGCTGGTCTTTTAAAATGGAGATGAGCCAAGTCATTACAAGATTCCACACTCTCTTTGACTATGCATTGGAGGTAGAGGGAACCTCCATGCTGAGCAGATAATGAGTTTGTACCTTGGGGAGCTCAGCTGACTTCCAACATTAGCAGACAATAAAACTGAAACAATGCCTAATGCATGACGCAGAAAAGATTACCCCCAAATTACATACTTCTCTCCCCCATAGCATGCTTATTCAGATTATTCGGAATACTTTAGCACAAAACATCACATTCTCAAGGGACGGAGTCATTATGATAGAATGGGAAGGGGGAGCCTCTGCGTCAGAGTCCTTGCCTCAGCTAGGATGTAAATGGATTGAAGTGAGATTTATTTTGCCCTAAAAGGGGATAAAACTAGGCGTGTGTTTTGATTTTAGGTTTTCCGTTACCTAACTCCACTTGCTTTACACCTGTGCAAACCAGAACCAGATGCCCAGCGTTTCAGAAACCCAACTTTATAATATCCACAGCCCTGGGAAAGTGTAGTGGAAGATAAGAGAAAGGGCCCCTGGGTCAGGAAGAAAGTGTTATCATAAAGTCTACATATGACTTCCATATGATGTATGCAAAGAAAAGGGAAAACCATGCTTCAGTGGAGAAAGTAGATCTTGGCTCTGTTTGCATCAGGGGTTAGGAGCATGTCACATCCCAGATGCTGCTGGAACATAACTCTGAGCATCCTTGACCGTGGCCCGTGATGGCTAAGTCTGACAGAAGTTGAAGTCCAACAACACCTGGAGGGAAACAGATTCCCCAACCCTGGTCTGCGTGAAAAGAGTAGCTTCATGATACAAAGTCTGTAGGAAGATGTAGCTTTTTAGATGCGGGGTGGGTTTTCCCAAGCATGCTGAGTGAAAAGTATTTTCCAAGAATACAACGGCATATAACATGGGTAATCATGGTAGCCAGGAAACTCAATATCTGCTGAAGGAAAGGGAACTGCAGTGATATGTGCAGCCACATAGAAAAAGAGACCCACAGTTTGATGGGATTAAAATCACATTAGCTGTCTATGTTTTCTCAGACTTAAAAAGGAGAGGGGGTAACAGTGATAAAGAAACCTACACCTGTCTACCTAGGTAGGTGGGCACAGGATTGCAACTTAAAGTACAGTATGCTAAAAGAAGAAGAAAACATTTTGTATTTAAGGAACGTCCTCTGAAGTGAGAAGTGGTGGTTTTAATTAGGCTGCTACCTTTGAATTTCAGAAATACAGGTGTCTTGGATTATGGGAGGGCAGGTGAAGAGACAGAATACTCAATACTTACAGCTCTTACTGTCTCAAAACGGCTAACATTCTCCTTTCCCTTCCTCCTCCACAACAAACACTCTGTGAGGGGAGTGGGGCTGAGAGACTTCAGAGAAGTGTGACTAGCCCAAGGTCACCCAGCAGCTGCATGTGGAGGAGCGGAGATGCGAACCCGGTTCCCCAGATTACAAGTCTACCACTCTTAACCACTACACCACACTGGCTCTCACTTTTAATTAATGCTCTTTGGAGGTCTTTAAGCAGAGGCTTGACAACCATATGTCAGGAGTGCTCTGATGATGTTTCCTGCTTGGCAGGGGGTTGGACTCGATGGCCCTTGTGGTCTCTTCCAACTCTATGATTCTATGAGACTCCTTAAAGGGAGTGAAATGTGGGATATCAAATCCAAACTCTTCTTCTGCCATGAGGGCTTGATCTCAATGTGGTTTCCTGGTTTGTTAATGTACATTTAAGGTAGATCTACCCAGATCAGCTGTAACTGGGAACTCTGGCTAAGTACAAGGTGGATCCTTATGCCCAAGCCAGCAAGCAGTGAGCCAAGAGGATGGAAAAGAGTTCCCAGCTGTGGCGGACCTTGGGGTCTCAAATTTCAGCAATGCCATCTGCAACACCAAAATTCACTGCCCCCTACCTCTTCCATTCTACATCATAGTTGTGGTGCCCCCTACAATGCCCCTGAGACTCCGTGCCCAGTGCAACTGAACAATTCATGCTCCCCTAAATCCGCCTATGTTCCTAGTCCTGATGCCCATTCCTGTTGTTTTAAACAGTGGTTTATGAATCCTCAAACAATTACCTGAACCAGGCCATCAACTTAGAAGTACTCTATGTGTTTAAAAACCAAACCACTTGGAATAGCCTCATAAATGACTGGGTGCCCCACATTTCAGAAAACTCTCAGCAGATGGAAAACTAGCCTGTCATGGAGAAAACACTGAACTTTCGGTGTGCATTTGGGGGAAACCTGAATTTAGTTACTAAATTGAACATATACTGGTGGTTTAAAAAATTATTTGTTCCTGTTCTACTTTTATCTTCCAGTGTTTCTGCAGCTACATATGCTGGCTATGGTAGGTTATATAAACAAATAACTGATTCTGTTTATTATTCTCTATACTGTGTTTCAGCATAATTGTATATTATTTCATATAGTGTAATTGGATAGCAGTGTTTATTCTTGTAAAAGTGAGCAGCTTAGAGTAAAGCAAATTTGTAGGAGCAGAAAAAAGGCTGGAGTCCAGATGTGGCTCAATCTATGGCATGCAAGGTTTCTTCTATTGATGGAAGAGAGAGAGAGAGAGAGAGAGAGAGAGAGAGAGAAAGAAAGAAAGAAAGAAAGAAAGAAAGAAAGAAAGAAAGAAGAAAGGTGATGTTAGTGCAGCGATTGCTAACTGGCTGTGGTTCCACGTGCAGGCCGGGGCTGATGGGAGTTGTAAGAACATCTTTAGGGCACCAAGTTGGCAAAGGCTGTGTTAGTATATAACTTCTGTAACAGGCAGAAACTTCTCTCCTAGAGGGAGTGTGAATGTAGACTGAATTCGAAGGTTCAGGAAATGAAATTTCCATGCATCCAGATGACCCTGCTGTGCATAAAATTCTTAGAGGTAGGACAGTATTTTCAGCTGATTTGGGTTTTGGACATTGATGGAGGAGTGAAAAACAAATGTATTTAAAGATTAAGGAACAGCAGGGCAAATTTTCACCGAAGGGGATTCAGCTGGAACTCACTGGAGCTCAGTTCTAGCACCTCTCATCTGGACGCCATTGCCATTCTACGAGAATGAGGGAGGTGTTCATGGTGAGTTCCGGTAGCTCTTTCTCTAGAAAAATAGCACCCCCCTTCAGAGGGGCCAACCATGCCTGCAAATTGTATCCAATTCTGTGAAAAAAATTAAAAGCTAGAAAAGTATGTCAAGGTTCCCTGCACCAAATAAATCCTACAGTTTGGCTGCCCCTAGAAGAGCTCTGTTGCCTTCAAATTTCATCCATTTCTGTTTTCTGATTTCCTGCTATAGTCAATAGGAGGTGAGAAACAGGCCTTGGGATTTAAGAGGTATAATGCGGTCCTGAATAACAAGCCCAATCAGAAAGACAGTGGGTCCCAAACAGCTCAAGTTGTTTTGTAACGCTACAGATACAATGTGAATCCTGTGAGTGGTGCACACCACTAGGAAGCCAGCAGTGCATAAGGGAAACAGGAAGGAGATGAAACAGAAGGGGCAGCCTGGCAAAAATATAATGGAGCAGCCTGATTAACAGATCTGCTGGATCTTAAACCCACTAATTCCAGAAGATCTAACCTTAGGATTGTTCCCTAAGGAGGTGGGGACAAATGAGTGAATTTCACCCCACTCTTTCGCAAAGGGGGCTTGGCTGGCATCCACTTCATCATCTTTTAGCCATCAAATTAAGACCTTCTATAAAATCCCTTTAGGAATTTTAATGATTTCTTACTTTGAAATAGTATTGGGAGAATCCTATGTCTTAAAACAATAGAAGGAAAGTTCTTGCTTTGCTGCTTCAACTGCATTCAAAAACAAAAACTGTGCCAAATGCTGTTGCTTATAATTTTTAATTGGTTTACTGCGTTGATTGTTATTGTGTTGTTTTCAGTTACATTGTAAATGGTGGTGGGGTAAATATTCTGAAGGGCACCATAAATAGAAATTAAAAAATAATTCATTAGTTCTGTGCACACCAAACACTTGTCCCGCTATGAGTACAGGATAGCCAGCAGGATATTATGCATTTAGCTATCTATTGTATTAATCAGTCACTTTTACAGTAAATAAAAACCCCATCAAAGCTACTTGACCCCTCCCCAAAAAAACATATAAAAACAATTTAAAACCAGAGAAAATGTAAAACACTCATTTCTCAAAACCCTTCCCTCTGCGGAAGCATCATAGACACATACAGATGTATGGGTAAATGTTCCACACTGCATTGTGTGCCCAAAGAATGATGGGCCACTATAGAAAACATGTTTGAAGTTAAAATGGGTTGCTGTATTATCAAACCTTGCTTTGGTTCCCAGCATCTACTGGCATCCATTCATATAAACATACCTCCCTGCGAGTGAACCTTCAGACAATTTTAACATTGAGACTGTAGAGAGCACAGTCTAACTGCAACAATGCACTTTTAAGAACATTTCAGAAATGCTGCCAAAAAGCTCAGCAAGGAATTTCAAGTTGGCAGCGCTGGGTTTTAGCATGTTAAGGGAGTTAAAACATTAATGCTGCTCTTGCTATAATACAACATGTAAAAACAATGAGATATAAATATGGCATCATCACTGGGATATGCTACAAAACAATTGCCTCATTTGCTGTATGTTACTATACAATTCTTCACCAGCGAGCAGAGGCTGCCATAAATGTCAGCATGGCAAGGTGTCAGTGATGCTAATGTACCTCGATCCCTCATTAACCACCGAGAAATCTGGATCTTTTGGGACACACACAACTTTTACAAGTAGTTACTTTAGAACACATGATGACAGCATGCAGCGTTCCAGTGTTTAACAGTATACAGGAAACTGGGTATTTGCATGCAGTTTCAGAAAGAAAGAAAGAAAGAAAGAAAGAAAGAAAGAAAGAAAGAAAGAACCCATTTCAGAAAGTAATGTGTGTGTGTTTAACTCTAATGTGCACATTGCTAAAGAAAACTGTAGTATCATGTTTGCAACGTCTACATGATGTGGAAAGGTTGCAGCATTTGGGGTCCTTTAGTTTAGAGAGAAGTCAAGTAAGAGGTGACCTGATAGGTAAAGGTAAAGGGACCCCTGACCACTAGGTCCAGTCGTGGCCGACTCTGGGGTTGCGGCGCTCATCTCGCTTTATTGGCCGAGGGAGCCGGCATACAGCTTCTGGGTCATGTGGCCAGCATGACTAAGTCGCTTCTGGAGAAGTCAGAGCAGCTCACGAAAACACAGTTTACTTTCCCGCCAGAGCAGTACCTATTTATCTACTTGCACTTTGACGTGCTTTTGAACTGCTAGGTTGGCAGAAGCAGGGACCGAGCAGCGGGAGCTCACCCCGTCGCGGGGATTCGAACTCCCAACTTTCTGATCGGCAAGTCCTAGGCCCTGTGATTTAACCCACAGCGCCACCCTCATCCCAGGTGGCCTGATAGAAGTGTATAAAATAATGCATGACATGGAGAAAGTGGATAGAGAAAAGTTTTCTCCATCTTTCATAGCACTAGAACACATGGATATCCCATGAAGCCGAATTCATTGGACAGATAAAAGAAAGCCAGTCTTACATAGTGTAAGGTTAAACTATGGAACTTGCTCTCAACAGGAGGCAGTGATGGTCACCAACTTGGATGGCTTTAGAAGAGGATTAGACGAATTCATAGAGGATAAGGCTATTGAACTGAAGGACGGGAGCAACACTCTAGCCTGCTTTATAAATGGCGCCTGTACATGAATGTGTGAGGTTGAGATGGGGGAAACAGTCATCTTGTGGTCTGTGTCACTTTTACATCGTTCCATTTCAGCATTAATCTGTGACTGTGGACGTTAATTTCAAAAGGTCTAAGTAAAGGTTAGTGGAATGCACAACTCCTTACTTTGCCTTTCTGTTTTATTGTTCTGTTTGCTGACTCAACATTTCCCCCCTAGTTCCTTGTTTCCATCAGTCTCATCAGTCTCTGAATGAAACTGCCTCTCTTACTAGTCTTGTTTTACAGCAGTCAAATGTTGCATCCTGACCATCTTACTACAAGAAACATAACCCCGTGAAGCATTAGATACTTTTCTTCTCCCTCTGAAAAGCCCCTACCCAACAAAGGGACACAACTCATAGAGTGCATGAAATGGACGTTCACACAAGCACAGACTCTGCCCATGCAAATATGACCATACCTTTATTGGCAGGGACTGATCACATGACCATAAGGCCTATGCTTGTGTGCTCTACATATGGTGGGGCACTGGCATAAATAAAACTGAACTATCTTTATTACATTTCCTTCTTACATATATGGGTGACACCAGAACTGTGAGTGAAATGACCCTGACTTTTACTATGTCCAAATTTTACAGGTTTTTTTTTTTTTGTATTTACAGTAAATATGGAGCACACAGTATAGTGGTACCTTGCTTTAAGAACTTAATCCGTTCCGGAAGTCCGTTCTTAAACCAGAGCATTCTTAAACCAAGGCATGCTTTTCCATAGCAACGGGGGACTCAATTTACAAATGGAACACACACAACAGGAAGCGAAACCTTATTCCAAGGCAAAGTTCACAAACCAAAACACCTACTTCTGGGTTTGCAGCGTTCTTAATCCAAGTTGTTCATAAACTAAGCTGTTCTTAAACCAAGGTACCACTGTATGTGAAACTCGAAAATGCATAAGTAAGTCTCTGAGTTCAATGGGACTTACTCTCAGGTAAGTGGACACAGCATCTTACTCTCAGGATCTAACCCTATGCCCACTTGTCTTGAAGTAAGTCTAGATAGATAGATGATAGATAGATGATAGATAGATAGATAGATAGATAGATAGATAGATATAGTTTTGTATATACAAACAGCTTCCAAACCACTAATATATGATGAAAGATCTTCAGGATTTTCCCTACAACAATGCCTGTTTTCCCGTGAGTATGTTAGCAACGCTCCCAACAATTTCCTGTGTATTAAAGCTTACATGCATAATGCATATTGCAGATTTCAGACTTTAAAAAATCCAAACATTTATTTAAAATGACATATAATTGCACACTCCAGGAGACTTGAGGATAACAAATTCTCAGTGCTAATGAATGTTCATCCCTCTTCTAGACAGAGTGAGAATGGAGATACGAGCACATTTCAATATTGCACATGGCATGGTGTACTTTGTATAGAGAACAAATTGGAAAAAATGACATTTTGCAAATCTTCCTGCTTTCCTAGAGAACCATTTCCCCTTAATTTTGAATGGGAATCCTGATAAGTGGAAGTTTGAATGAATAAATGAACCTATATTTATTATTATTTATTATATTTGGAGACCACCCTTCAGCAAGAGTTCTCCAGGCAGTGAACCCTTGAGAATAAAATACAAAATATGCAATATATTAATGCATCCATGTACACACAATCTCAATCAATCAAGATGGCATTGTAAATTGATCAAGGTGGCATTTTTTGAGTAAAGGCGGTTTATCATAATTGGATACCCCTCCCTCCCCAATGCATATTTACTGTAATCCCATATCCAGTAGCTAATGCACAGATCTCTTTGAAATCAGTAAGGTATAACTCTTTGAAATTTAATAAGGTATAAGTGATGGCAGGATTTCACCAACACAGTATACAAGCTTTATTGAGCCATTTCTGGATATAAGCAAGTACAGTTTTAACTGTGTCTTCAGAAAACAGGAGAGGAGATTGATTTGACTCAGCTATTTGTGGGCAAAAGACACAGGCAACACATGAATGAACTACAACACATTCACTCCATCGTGAACAAATATCATGTTGGGAAATACTCCAAGTACCCAAAGCAAAAAATCCCAGATGCCAAAAATTTGCTTGTGCTACCTTCAGGCAACTAAAAGCTGCAGATAAAGGAAAAGAAAGAAAGAAAGAAAGAAAGAAAGAAAGAAAGAAAGAAAGAAAGAAAGACAACTACACATGCTGCCAGATATTAATAGCAGTGTGGAACAGATGCCACTGTTGTGCAGGGGGCATTTAATGTTGGCAGAATGTTGCAGCTCAAAACAGATTGCAGATCACACACATTTGAGCTAGGAGAGAGATCATTGGGTTTTCCAGATGCACTACAAACTGCTCTCTGCTGCCCACTTCACAGAATGGCAATAACGATGGATGCAGAGGGCTATGTTTCGTAACAGTTGCATGTGGGTAACAGGAGCAACAGGGATGAAGTATGCTTCTCCAATGCAGTGCCATAGGACTGCCTAATTCGTGCCAAGCTGGACTGTGTCATGAATCTGCATTACATATTCATATTATTTTCTGGCAGAGTGACATTCTCCAGTTGGCAGTAACTTTGGGGCAAAGTATTTCATTTACATGTCTCAAGTGGGTCGTAAGCTATTAGGAAAGGGGAAAGGCATGGGTTGAGTTTGAAAAAGGAATTATTTTATTCTCACTCTCTCTCTCCCCACCCACCAGTCCCATCAAGATATAGCAATAGAGGAATATGATCTTGCGAAGATGCAAGGCTTTCTAAAGACTTCTGGGAACCTTTTCATTAACAGAGCAGCAAGCAGATGAAAGTCTCTGGAGACACACTGCTTGACCCTTTGATTATAGAGTTCAACTGGCAGTAAGGAAAGTAATAAGCTTGTTCCAGGAGGTCATGAACCATTTCATGATTTCCAGCTGAATTGGTTAGGTGGTCCATCACTGACCCGTTCCCAAACTCGAAGAGGAAAAGTAATAACAAAAGAAGGCTCTGAACTTAATAAGGCCTCCCTCTCTGCGCTCTGTTTATTTTGTCAATGCACAATATCCAGATACTTTTGAAATCTGTCTGAGAATTGGAGGGCGGGGAAAACAAATGTGGCCGAGGACGACAGTTATTCTTTTTTCTATAAAACTCTCAACAGCTTATAAAAAAGGGGAGTAAGTGCACATTTATCAACAAGCAAAATCTGAAGAATCCCATCTTTTCTCTAGAGAGTAGCAATAAGGCAATTCTGTGCCGCCCCCCCCCCCCCAGAATTGAGAGCCGTCTAACTCAGGACTGCCAGCTGGCTTGGAAAGCAAAACACCAAGTGCCCCGTATGCCAAGATTCCTGCTCCCAACTTCATGGAGAGGGAAAGGATCATCACTCACTGTGTCAGCCAAGTACTGAATGGGGCAATTTCCACAGTCGCTATGTTTCTAATTTCATCAAAATAGTAGGCCAAAAAGGCTCAGTGTTGTCTCTTGTGGTTCTGAGTGGGCTAATAGGAACTGTATTCCTGACACTTTCAAGGCCACTACAGTCCTACCTTGGAAGTCAAACGGAATCCGTTCCGGAAGTCCGTTCGACTTCCAAAACGTTCAGAAACCGAAGTGTGGCTTCTGATTGGCTGCAGGAACTTTTGAAACCCAAGGTACAACTGTAGTTTCAACATACCACCCTTTCCTTCCCAATGCTTGCTTTGTAGCAGGCCAAACCAACACCTTTAAAAGATTCCCAGCACCACCAGGGATTTGTTCATTCTGTTTCCATTGTTCTTTATTCCAAGCAAGGCCCTGACCCAACCACTGATATACGAGAATGGAAACCTCAACACGAATGGGAGATTTTTTTTAATCTGGGTTACAGTGCACTTGAGAAAATGAACTCTCTCTTGCTGCTGTTTAGGTTAAAAGCAAGCATAACATTTGCAAATCTAATCAAATTGTTACAAAAATGAGAATAGGTCAAAAAGTTGTGCCAAATAGCATGCTGCCATCTATGTCTAACCTGTGCTTTCTGATACCTGTTCTTGTTAAGGCAAACTCAAGGATCCGCTGTCAAAATTGGGCTCAGGAACTGACTGGGAGCCACTGTGCATGATAAAGTACTGACATAATTTGCTCAGTCCCAGCCACTACTCTTGCAGCCATACTGTGCTTTAACTGCCATTTCCAGACTGTTTTCAAAGGCAGCCTCATATGCAATGCCATAAATGGGAGGCTACAAGGGTAAGAATCACCTAGTGTGCACAACTATAAAGGCAAGTGCATGGAAAATACTTCACATACTGCAGGTATGAATTGTTTTGATGAATTGTTGTGCACCAGCAGAACGTTACTGGGTATGAGAATGCAGAAGCAGATTGCTAGTAGATTGCATGGTCTGCTACACGATGAGTTTTGTCTACTTATAACCATTGTGTTGTATTTCTCTGTTGTGCAACATTGAAACACACCCTCAGACAAAGAATGTTGGATACAGTCCAGGGAGATTTGAGAACTACCTAGGAATGGGTAGGGAAACTGTTACTGGTCACAGCAATCACACAAAAGAGAAGCACACACAAGTCTTCTAGTTCTAAATCAATCAAAAATATATGTTCTTCATTATTTCCTGCTTTAGCTTGCTAAGAATTATAATACTGTGATTCAGAGAAGTTTCTAAGTCTCCAGCACTCTTGCAGGTGGAGCCAGCATTGAGACTCCTTTTTTTCACCTGAAGCAGCAGCAGCAGTAGTCAAAATGGCACCGTGTCCATTATCTCACCCTTCACTCTGGACTGGATTTCATTTTTACATATGCCACACAGAGGCAGACACCCAAGGCGGGAAAATGGTTTCATCATTATACACTGCTCCAGCTTTGTTCATCATCAGGTCGGTTCTGAATATAGGCTTTACAGAAAACCCTTAATCAAAAGAGTAGCACACTTTCTGAAAAGCCACTGTAATCACCAGCCTAGAAGGATCACACCCACTGGTCTCACTCTACAAACTGATCTAGACAGGCCTCAGCACATTGATTGGGGCTTTCATGTGAGGTCTATGAATATACAAACATTTTGCAGGGTAGAAACAGCACAGAGAGAGAGAGAGAGCGCACTCACACAGGTGAACGCAGATTGTAGGCATGTAAACTCTGTGCGGAAGGTTCAGTCAAGGGGTGGGGTTGAGAGCAAAACAATCAGGCATGATCCTGTTCTCTCCTTCATGCACTGACTATCCCTACCTTCATGCTCTTCACAGGAGTTATGATGAATGGGCCGTGATTCAATGGGCTTAAATACATCTGGCATCTCTAAAATCTCTAAAAATATCAGGCTTGTTTAACAAGAAAACAACAACACACTATTTTGATTAATTTCCATTAAAGATGCATGTCAACAAGTACACGTACTTGAAACAAAGCAGGGAAATGGGCTGAATAAACAAATGAGCCAAAGAAACAAGGGCAATTATACCAGGATATAGGTATGTAGCTGCAGGAAAACAGAGGTAGAAGTCTCTCCGATCAGCAGTGTGTTAGTGTTCATTAAAGCATTAATCACTCTCAGTCAACATCCACTGTTGTCCTCCTTATTGAAGCTTGACCCTTCAGTGCAGATGGGCAGTGCATGCCAAACTGGAGGAGGCCAGCAAACTTATGCCAGGGTAAACGATCCTGGTTTAGCTTATCACCAAACTCCATTACTGTAGAGACAGACTACTGCCAACTGAACCTTTCCAAGTCTGGCAGAGGGAAAACAGCAGAAGACTCAGCCAGAAGCCTGCCTATTCCAAACTCCACTCATCCCAGTGGCTCTTGGGTTTGGATTGCTCCCTTAATGCATTTACATAGATAGCTTCAATATACACTTTTGCTGTCTAACCCTTGTGACTACGAGAAGGTGGGAACCTCCAGCTTCAAGCACTTTAATAGTCCAGTTGACTTCTACAGTTGTAACACTTGGTGTATTTAGTTGGAAGCACGTTCCATTGGGATAAGTGTATAAACAGTAAAGATAAGTGACTTGGGAAAACACTGGCAAAAAAAACATTAATTTGCCTTAATTAATTTGGTTCTAGAGTGGATCAGCATTTTTAAAAGCTTCACAAAATGTGCACGTCTGGTTTTCTCCATTATTTTCAGCACAATGTTCATGCTGGTATAATATCATCCAAAATTCCTCACCCCAACAGATATTTAACGAGACAGCCCTGCTACGCTCCATTTGGATGTTGTAATGCATATAACTGGAACACACCTGAGAAAGCAAATCCAGACCTGCCAACATTACTCTCTGGGTATATTCCATAGCTGTGGCAAGTCTGCTCTGCTTGTGCAAGTTCAGGGTCAAGTGCATATAACACTGCATTACAAACCCAGCAGTGGAGAAGAGTCGTATTCAGATGATGAATAACCTAAAACTTGCTACACTGACCATTTCTATTTACCCCCAAAAGCCTTGCAAAGCAGATTCAGCTGAAGGATAGTACGTTCCTCAGGTTTGTTCAATAATCTTCATAACTAAGAATCAGAGTGTCACAGTATCCATACATTGTTTTTCAGAAGCCAGAATGTTGGGAAAGAACATCATATTCCCTTTAATTAAATAAATGAGATCTATAATGTTAAGAAAAGTTAATAAATTTGATTATAATTAGAATATTGTTTTTGAATAATGATATTGGAAAACTGCTACATCCAATTACAAGGAAATTCAGATGGGGAGGATTAGAGGAAGTCAAGCAATATGTTTATGATGTTGGAAGTTTAACTCATTAATCAATTCATATTGTTTATATTTCTTTGTTGTTATTTGTTGTATTTTTTATTTATTTCTTGCTCTTTTTTATATTTGTTTTACATTATGTGTTATATGTGTAAGAAACTCAATAAACATTATTGGGGGGTGGGAGAACATCATATTCCCTCACATATGCCACCCTACAACATAGAGAACCTTTTCGGTAGTGGCACCTTAGCTATGAAATACCCTCCTCAGAAAGCCTTGCCTGACAGTTAAGGTTTTTTCAGCACCATCCCGGGCTTTTAATTCTTGTTTTCCATATAAGTGATAAACTGTTTAATGCCCTGCGGCAAAAAAGTCCCTGCCCTGACTTTACAGATTTTTATTTGATTTAATTATTATTTATTGTGTTTTACTATTGACTTGTTTGTAGGGTTGGGAGCTAAATTTGACTCAGATCACATTTAAAGACAAATCTACCTAATTCACAGTTTCCAAGACCACCCACAAACTGAGACACCACCATCCTTTAATATTCACACTTCTCTGAATCTGGCAAAGCAGTTTTCCAACCACGTCCTGTATGCAAAAATGCATATTCTGGGATAAATTATGCATACAAACACATTTATTACTAAAAGTGATATACAAAAATGCATGATATTAGGGGAAATTATTTGAAAAAATGTGTTTAATAGGGAATATTGTAGACAAGAATATGCATATTAAGAAAACTTCACACTTAAAAGACTTGTCCCTGCTGCAGTATCAGCAAATATGCTGATATGGAAGTGTGGAGAAGCAGATTTATATAGGGAGGAAATAAGAAACTGAAAGAAACCAAAATTAATTGATTCACCCATCCCTACTTATTTGTAGGTTGCACAGGAAATACTGATGGGCTGCTTATATACATTAAACAATAAATAAATAAGAGGCTATTCTGTTCAAGAAATTTGTGTCTTTGCATTGTACCAGCAAAATGTGAAGGATGGGGAAAGTTTGGATATCTCCCTTGATAGCAAAAACTAATAATCTGAAAACTAAAAGGAGGGAAGAGAACAACAAGATACCTTTGTGGCAAATTGGAACTCTTTTTATTGAGGGCAGTAGAAAGAACTTATTACTCCCACAAACAAAAGCTGGGTTTTCAATGTTTTGAGACAGAAAGATAGTGTTATAATGACGGATATGTAATATGAATAGGTAATTTGATGATTGTATCTAGGTGAAGGGTATGAAAAAATGTTCTTTGTTTCTTATATATTGTATGTGGCAAGAAATGATTTCTTTTTAATTTAGTAGCTGCTCTTCTTTTGCATGAAAACTGCAGTGGGGAGGAGAAGACAGGGAAGTTCAGTTGCACAAGCCAAAGTCTGCTATGCCAGTAGAACAGCAGTGCTGGATCTATCCCAGGTTAGTTTCAGCTGCAAGAAGTGGCATGAACCAGGCAGAGGGCCTTCTCGGTAGTGGCACCTGCCCTGTGGAACGTCCTCCCATCAGATGTCAAGGAAATAAACAACTACCTGACTTTTAGAAGACACCTGAAGGCAGCCCTGTTTAGGGAAGTTTTTAATGTTTGACATTTTTTGTGCTTTTAATTTTCTGTTAGGAGACACCCAGAGGGGCTGGGGAAACCCAGCTAGATTGATGAGGTATAAATAATAAATTATCATTGTGATTATGATCATAATTCACCTTCATTATATTCTTGGAGATATATTTAAGAATACAACAATGTTGGAAGCATAGGAGCCACTTCCTGGAGGCCGAGGTCCCTTTGCCTTCCCAAGAAAACATTTGAGCCCCCCCCCCCCGCAAAGTTTATGTACATTGCCATTCAAATGTCGTGTGTGCACTGCATCTTGTGATTGATTATATGGGGCTGAGCTTACCTGCCTCCTCCAATATTTTATTGAAGTTGGCACCCCTGGTTGGGAGTCTGTGGCAGCATATACCCCACACAGGAAACATTTATCAATACCTAAATTAATGTGCTGATACTTGTAACAAAAAATAGGGAATTTGTTGATTAATCTGTTCCCAAATTTACATTAGAAGAGTCAGCGGGGTTGGCATAGGTCTCGCTTATATTAATGGGGGGAGGGGGTTGCATGGGGGAGGGGGGAGAAGCTGATATATGCTTGGCTGGGTTGAGCCGCTGAAGCCATCCTATTTAGGTCTCACTAGCACTCAGCCATGAGTTGTTCTGTTCCATTCCATTGTCTGTGAGCATGTTTCATGTACAAATACACACTTTTCATGTACAAATACACACTTTTTAATTCATTCTCCAGCAAAAGCACATTCATGTGCATCTTTTATATAAATGGTGCAGACGTTGTGCGGGGCACCAAAAATGCAGAGAACTGGGTATCACATCTACCAGGGTATCAGTTTGGGTCGGCCCGCCGTGAAAAGTGGACCAAATGAATTCCGCTCCCAATCCCATATATGTTCCATGCATAAAAGGTAAAGGTAAAGGGATCCCTGACCATTAGGTCCAGTTGCGGATGACTCTGGGGTTGCGGCGCTCATCTCGCTTTATTGTCCCAGGGAGCCGGCGCACAGCTTCTGGGTCATGTGGCCAGCATGACTAAGCCGCTTCTGGCAAACCAGAGCAGCGCATGGAAATGCCATTTACCTTCCCGCTGGAGTGGTACCTATTTATTTACTTGCACTTTGGCATGCTTTAGAACTGCTAGGTTGGCAGGAGCAGGGACTGAGCAACGGGAGCTCACCCCATCGTGGGAATTCGAATTGCCAACCTTCTGATCGGCAAGCCTTAGGCTCTGTGGTTTAAACCACAGCGCCACCCACATCCCTGCATAGTTATATCTACATAACAAAGAATGGTCTGGATAGTTCTAAATTGCTATTGAAAAGCTACCATATTTTGCACCCCATAGGACGCTCCGGCCCATAGGACGCACCTAGTTTTTTTTTTGGGGGGGGGGAATAAAGAAAAAAAATTTTATTTCCCCCCCAGGTGCGGGGCTGGAAGAACCAGGTCGGGGAACAGTGGGAAGGCACGCTCTGCCTCCCCGCTGTCCCCCGAGCTTGTGGGGCTGGCGATGGGGAGAAGTGTGCTGATCCCGGGACTGCAGGCAGCTCTGCGCGGCCACCGGGAGCGGGGCGGAGCTTCGCCCCCGGCTCCCGGTGGCCGCGCAGAGCTGCACTGATCCCGGGATGGCAGGCAGCTCTGCGCCACCATCCAGAGTGGGGCGGGACTTAGCGCCCCGCTCCCGGTGGCCGCGCAAAGCTGCGCTGATCCCGGGACTGCAGGCAGCTCTGCGCAACCCTCGGAGCCGGTCTCCCGAGGGTTGCGCAGAGCTTCCTGAAGCCTGGAGAGCGAGAGGGGTCCGTGTGCACGACCCCTCTCGCTCTCTAGGCTTCAGCGAAAGCCTGCATTCGCCCCATAGGACGCACACACATTTCCCCTTCATTTTTGGAGGGGAAAAAGTGCATCCTATAGGGCGAAAAATATGGTACTCAGCTGGTAATGAACTACCTGCTTTTCAATTACTTTAGCCCAGTCTGTAAAAAACCCTAACTCTCCCAATACTTCATTTTATTTTAAATGTGTTTAGGCTGCCTTTATGAGCAACACTTAGGACGACTTACATGACAACAGTTCCAAAAATAATAAAAATAGAATACAAACCCTCCCATTCAACTGACAAATCAGCAATACGAACACATCTAGTATAAAGATGAAACACAATATTCTTCTTTGATGTTGTGTGCTATGGAGTCGACTCCTATGATAGACTTTTATGGCACCACTTGGCTGAGAAGAGTATGGATACCTCTTCCCAATTCTTTTTTGGGTGGGGGGTTAGGGTATGTCAACCATGCCCTATCCAAATTGCAAGGGTTACAGTCTTGTTCCTTGCTCATAGGGATATATTTATACCAAGTTGCTAGCACGATTCCACCTTCTTCAAATAGCTTAAAGCGGCCCACAAATAACAAAATTAGCTCCATGGTGCAGCAGCTAAGCGTCTGCATGTATACTGCACAAAGATAGGGAGCAGAAGGATTGTGCATAGAAGGTTTGAGGTTGCACATTGTAATTGGGTCGGGGGGGAGAGAAATAACTTCAACTGCTTAGTTATTTAGAAATCAAGAGGCTTTGAGACCCTGTAGCTATTCACCGCACACTCTGTGATGGGGCTATTCTGTGTCACTACCTTTTGAATTCTAGAAAGGCCCTTCGCACTCTTGAGCATGTGAACATGATATTGAGCTCCAATACGGAATTCCTACATGACAGCCACATGCATATGCTATTGAAATGTGGGAGTGGGGAGGGAGGGGGAAAATAACAGGCACTTTTTCACTGCTCACTATAAGCTTTTACAAACACTCACACTAAACAATCACAAAGCCATTAACCCTTTGCAAGTGGTTTGCAACAGGTCTGCAACAGGTCTGTATTTCTTGGGAAGAAGCAATAGGAAGTTTTAAAATCACTTATACACACAGAAAATTTGCATGAATGCGCGCGCACACACACACACACACACACACACACGTACGTTATATTCTACAGGTGGGAACTACTGTGTGGTTTCCTGCATGTAAGTGAGCTCTGTGTATAAATGAGGATGTCCTCAGGCTGTGAAAGATTCCACCAATGCTGCATATAATTAAGAGCTGCCACTTTTTAAATATATATATATGCTATTTTAACGTAGCTGGAAAGAAAATTTTTGGGATTCATAGATTTTCTTACTCTCTTTTACTGAACAAAGAATAAGCTACTATACCCATAAAGTACTAACCTAGAAAGAATCAGGTTATCTGGACCAAAATGCAGTTACCGATCCTCCATGGCACTCAGTACCAGAGGCTTTCTGAAGAAGTCAATGGATTATCCCTACAGTTGATCTTGTCAGAAGAAAATATCAGTATATCCTGTTCCTTGTTTTCAAAGGCCTCTCTGGGCCTGTCTCAGCCAAGCTCTGAATCAATCTGGTCTTGTATTTCAGTCCAGTCCTCATGCTACTCCACCTCCTAGATTCTTCCTGTTGCTTTGCTTTGCCTATTTCATCACTCATGTCATCAAGGTCTAGAGCAATCTCTACTACAAAAATTATGTCTCTCCATCCCCCCCCCCTTTTAATGGCCAATATTTTCAATTAAAACACAATCCTGGAATGAGTAACTCTTCACCATTTTCTTTTCAGAGATGACTGGGGAGATACGGCTTGACTATCAGACTCATATTGAAATACAACAGATCTACTGTAGGTAAAAGAGATGTGAAGGGTTTTCATAATTTTATAGGAAGAAAAAGAGCGGCAGTTATACTAAGCTGCAACACTTACCACTCCAGAGGGCAATCCTTAGTCGCAACATAAGGCAAAAGAACAAAAGCAAAAGCTGCAACATAAGACAACATAAGGCATGTTATACACTTTATTAGTAAAAGAAAACAATAATCCCAGCAGTAAGTGTTTAAGGGGGAGTCTACATAACAACAGCTTGATACTTCATTTTCACTACAATCTCATTCAAGCTAGCAAAGGCACACAGAGATAAACACAGAGAAAGCTTCACGGTTAAATCTAGCACCCAATTTTCCTTCACTCATTTATTCTCATCAACAACCATTCACATCACCTCTGAAAATCAAATACTCTTGTAACCTAGCAATGTTTGCTTAATAAAATCTGCTTACATCAATCTCTTCTAAATAAAGGTGTGTAAGAAAGATGCTGATTGCTTATGCCAGTGGTGTCTGGTCCTTCAGTCCTGAATTATTACCTCAGGTGTAGGATCCATTTATTTCAATGGAAATTACTTTCCAGTAAGCATGCTTAGGATTACAGCACAGTTAGCCTTTATCCTTCAACAGCACAGATCAGCCTCTATGTGTCAATAACACAAATTAAACATGAATTTGGGAGCCATGCCACAATAGGCAAGAAAGCAAAGCGAAGTGCTTTCTAACCTCAGTTAGAAAAACACTGAAATTGTGGACTTCACAAGAGGCAATTATTTCAAGTCCTTCTGTATATAAAAAAGGAGGATTCAAATTGCTTTATTTGATCCAATCTAAAAAAGCATCTTTTTTACATCTAAAAAAGTAAAAAGTAGCATCTTAAAAAGTAGAGACATCACCTTGCCAACAAAGGTCCGTATAGTAAAAGCTATGGTTTTCCCAGTAGTGATGTATGGAAGTGAGAGCTGGACCATAAAGAAGGCTGATCGCTGAAGAATTGATGCTTTGGAATTATGGTGCTGGAGGAGACTCTTGAGAGTCCCATGGACTGCAAGAAGATCAAACCTATCCATTCTGAAGGAAATCAGCCCTGAGTGCTCACTGGAAGGACAGATCCTGAAGCTGAGACTCCAATACTTTGGCCACCTCATGAGAAGACTCCCTGGAAAAGACCCTGACGTTGGGAAAGATGGAGGGCACAAGGAGAAGGGGACGACAGAGGATGAAATGGTTGGATAGTGTTCTCGAAGCTACCAGCATGAGTTTGACCAAACTGTGGGAGGCGGTGGAAGACAGGAGTCCCTGGCATGCTCTGGTCCATGGGGTCACGAAGAGTCGGACACGACTAAATGACTAAACAACAGCAACAACAAAAAAGCACCCATACATGTTGGAAGCACTTCTCTGATACAGGAAAATCTACAGTGGGGAGAATATTCCACAGGGCAAGGGCTGCTTTGCTGTGGTATAAACCACTGAGCCTCTTGGGCTTGCTGATTGGAAGGTCGGTGGTTCAAGTCCATAGCTGTCAACTTTTCCCTTTCCTTGCAAGGAATCCTATTCGGAATAAGGGAATTTCCCTTTTAAAAAGGGAAACGTTGACAGCTATGTTCAAGTCCCCACAACGGGGTGAGTTCCTGTTGCTCTGTCCCTGCTCCTGCCAACCTAGCAGTTTGAAAGCATGCCAGTGCAAGTAGATAAATAGGTACCGCTGTGGCAGGAAAATAAACGGTGTTTCTGTGCACTCTGGCACTCGTCAGAGTGTCCTGTTGTGCCAGAAGCTGTTCAGTCATGCTGGCCACATGACCTGGAAAGCTGTCTGTGGACAAACACTGGCTCTCTTGGCCTGAAATGAGATGAGCGTCGCAACCCATAGTCAGGTTTGACTGGACTTAACCACCCAGGGGTCCTTTACAGTACCCTTTAACCTAGTCCAAACAACTTCCGAACAAACCTCTAGCACATGTGGCACCACAAAGTGTGTCAATAATAATAATAATTTATTATTTGTACCCCACCCATCTGACTGGGTTGCCTCGGCCACTCTGGGCAGCTTCCAGCATATATAGAAACATAGTAAAATATTAAACCTTAAAAAGCTTGTCTATACAGGGTTGCCTTCAGATATTTCCTAAATGTTATATAATTACTCATCTCCTTAACATCTGATGGAAGGGCATTCCACAGGGCAGGTGCCACTACTGAGAAGGCCCTCTGCCTAGTTCCCTGTAACCTCACATCTTGCAGTGAGGGAACCGCCAAAAGGCCCTCGGTGCTGGACTTCAGTGTCTGGGTTGAACAATGGAGGTGGAGATGCTCCTTCAGGTATACAAGGCTGAGGCCTTTTAGGGCCTTAAAGGTCAGCACCAACATTTTGAATTGTGCTTGGAAACATACTGGAAGCCAATGTAGACGACCACAGTGAATGGGCAAAAATATAGAGAATCATAGAATCATAGAATCATAGAGTTGGAAGAGACCACAAGGGCCATCGAGTCCAACCCCCTGCCAAGCAGGAAACACCATCAGAGCACTCCTGACATATGGTTGTCAAGCCTCTGCTTAAAGACCTCCAAAGTAGGAGACTCCACCACACTCCTTGGCAGCAAATTCCACTGTCGAACAGCTCTTACTGTCAGGAAGTTCTTCCTAATGTTTAGGTGGAATCTTCTTTCTTGTAGTTTGGATCCATTGCTCCGTGTCCGCTTCTCTGGAGCAGCAGAAAACAACCTTTCTCCCTCCTCTATGTGACATCCTTTTATATATTTGAACATGGCTATCATATCACCCCTTAACCTTCTCTTCTCCAGGCTAAACATGCCCAGCTCCCTTAGCCGTTCCTCATAAGGCATCGTTTCCAGGCCTTTGACCATTTTGGTTGCCCTCCTCTGGACACGTTCCAGTTTGTCAGTGTCCTTCTTGAATTGTGGTGCCCAGAACTGGACACAGTACTCCAGGTGTGGTCTGACCAGAGCAGAATACAGTGGCACTATTACTTCCCTTGATCTAGATGCTATACTCCTATTGATGCAGCCCAGAATTGCATTGGCTTTTTTAGCTGCCGCGTCACACTGTTGGCTCATGTCAAGTTTGTGGTCAACCAAGACTCCTAGATCCTTTTCACATGTACTGCTCTCAAGCCAGGTGTCACCCATCTTGTATTTGTGCCTCTCATTTTTTTTGCCCAAGTGCAATACTTTACATTTCTCCCTGTTAAAATTCATTTTGTTTGTTTTTGCCCAGTTCTCTAATCTGTCAAGGTCGTTTTGAAGTGTGATCCTGTCCTCTGGGGTGTTAGCCACCCCTCCCAGTTTGGTGTCATCTGCAAATTTGATCAGGATGCCCTTGAGTCCATCATCCAAGTCGTTGATAAAGATGTTAAATAAGACCGGGCCCAAGACAGAACCCTGTGGCACCCCACTAGTCACTCTTCTCCAGGATGAAGAGGAACCATTGATGAGCACCCTTTGGGTTCGGTCAGTCAGCCAGTTACAAATCCACTGAGTGGTAGCAGAGTCAAGACCGCATTTTACCAGCTTCTTTACAAGAATATCATGGGGCACCTTGTCAAATGCCTTACTGAAATCAAGGTAGGCTATATCCACTGAGTTCCCTTCATCTACCAGGCTTGTAATTCTGTCAAAAAATGAGATCAGGTTAGTCTGACATGACTTATTTTTCAGAAATCCATGCTGACTATTGGTGATCACAGCATTCCTTTCTAGGTGCTCACAGACTGTTTGCTTAATGATCTGCTCCAGAATCTTCCCTGCTATTGATGTCAGACTGACTGGGCGGTAATTATTTGGGTCCTCTCTTTTCCCCTTTTTGAAAATAGGGACAACATTTGCCCTCCTCCAGTCTGCCGGGACTTCGCCTGTTCTCCAGGAATTCTCAAAGATGACTGCCAGTGGTTCTGAGATCACATCTGCCAGTTCTTTTAATACTCTTGGATGCAGTTCATCTGGCCCTGGAGACTTGAATACATCTAAACTAGCCAAATATTCTTGTACTGTCTCCTTAGTTATTCTGGGCTGTGTTTCCTTTGCTGAATCATTTGCTCCAAATTCTTCAGGTCGGGCATTGTTTTCTTTATCGGAGAAGACTGAGGCAAAGAAGGCATTGAGGAGTTCAGCCCTTTCTGTGTCCCCTGTTTGCATTTCACCATCTTCTCCTCTGAGTGACCCCACTGTTTCTTTGTTCTTCCTTTTGCTACGAACATACCCATAAAAGCCTTTTTTGTTGCTTTTAACCTCTCTAGCAAGCCTGAGTTCATTCTGAGCTTTAGCTTTTCTGACTTTGTGTCTACACGTGCTGGCTATTTGTTTGAATTCCTCTTTGGTGGTTTCCCCCCTTTTCCATTTTTTGTACACATCCTTTTTTAATCTTAATTCAGTTAAAAGTTCTTTAGATAGCCACCCTGGCTTCTTTAGGCACCTTCCATGTTTCCGTCTCATTGGTATTGCCTGACGTTGTGCTCTTACTATCTCCCTCTTAACAAACTCCCAGCCATCATGAACTCCCTTTCCTTTTAGTATTGCTGTCCATGGGATCTCACCCAGCACTTCCCTAAGTTTTATGAAGTCGGCTTTCTTAAAGTCAAGAAATTGAGTCCTAGTATGCTTGGCTGCTCCTTTCCGCTGTATAGTAAACTTCAGAAGAGCATGATCACTCGCGCCTAATGATCCTTCCACTTCTACCCCACTAACCAGGTCATCAACATTGGTTAGGACCAGATCTAAAATGGCTGTTCCTCTTGTTGCTTCTCTCACTTTCTGGACAATGAAGTTGTCTGCAAGGCCAGTGAGGAATCTGTTTGACCTTATGCTCTTGGCTGAGTTTGACGTCCAACAAATATCCGGGTAATTGAAGTCCCCCATTACTACTATCTCCCTTCCTTTTGCATGCTTGGCCATCTGTTCCAGGAAGGCATCATCTATGTCCTCCGTTTGGCTTGGGGATCTATAGTAAACTCCCACAATGAGGTCTCTGTTATTCTTCTCTCCCTTAATTTTGACCCAAATGCTCTCACATTGGCTTTGAGGTTCTAAATCTTGGATCTCTTCACAGGTATACACATCCCTGACATATAACGCCACTCCTCCTCCTTTCTTGTCTGGTCTGTTTCTCTGAAATAGATTGTATCCCCCCATTATTACATTCCAATCGTGGGACTTATCCCACCAGGTTTCAGTGATGCCTATTATGTCATATTTAGTTTGCTGTACCAAGAGCTCAAGCTCATCTTGTTTATTTCCCATGCTTTGCGCATTAGTGTACAGACATTGAAGTCCATTAATCATTCCCCCGTGTCTCTTATTTAAGGATTTTTTCCTCCCACCACTAGGTCCGCGTGCTGTTTGCTCCATTTGGTCTATGACATTTGGATGATCATCTTCATTAATTGATAGACTCCTACCTTCAGGAGCACTGTCTCCCTCCCCCACATTAGTCAGTTTAAAGCCCTCCTGATGAGGTTTCTGAGATTTTTGGCAAAAACATTCCTCCCAACCGTTGTGAGGTGCAGCCCATCACTTGCCAGAAGTCCATCTTCAAGAAACTGCAGTCCGTGATCTAAGAATCCAAACCGTTCCTGTTTACACCATTTGCGAAGCCAGCTGTTCACTTCCACTATTTTCCCCTCTCTCCCTGGGCCACGTCGTTCAACTGGGAGGACAGACGAGATGACAATTTGTGCATTTAGTTGCTTCAATTTCCTGCCGAGAGCCTCGTAGTCTCTTTTGATCTTCTGGAGGCTATTGCTTGCAGTGTCATTGGTTCCCACATGAACCAAGAGGAAGGGGTATTTGTCAGTGGGTTTTATGATTCCTTGCAGTCGTTCAGTTACATCTTGGATCTTAGCCCCAGGGAGACAGCACACTTCCCGAGACATCTTGTCAGGCCCACAGATCACTGCTTCTGTTCCCCTCAGTAGGGAATCCCCTATCACCACTACACGCCTCCTCTTGGGTTTGGTCGGGGTTCTTCCGTGAGCTGTCCGTTCCAAGGTCGCCTGCACATTCCCTGAGGACTGACTTTGCTGCTCGTCTTCATATACCTGATCGACTGTAATGAGGGAGAGATCCTCAAATGGAGTCTGCTCTTCGTCTTCCATGCTAGGGGAGAGGACCTCAAAGCGATTGTGTATTTCTAAACAATCAGAGTGAACCCTGGGCCTCCTACTTCTTTGAGTCACGTTTCTCCATATATCTGGCTCCTGTGTTGATGAACTAGCCTCCTTCTCAGGGGAGTCCCCTGTCTCCTCCTTGGTGGGGACGGTGTGCTCTGTTGCTTCCAAGAAGAGCTCCAGCTCTCTAATTCTTTGGAGCGTAGCTACACGTTCCTACACGAGAAGGAGCTACACGAGAAGGAGAAGTCAATCCTGCAAATATCCTAGTCTGAAGGAAAGATGGGAAAGAAATTCAGTTCAGTTCACATTCAATGCATGCAGCACTCATCCTGTTCTGCTGCAATCCTGTTCTGCTGCAAATTTCATAAATTATGCTGCCATTATTCTCTTCCATCTCATTAATTTCAATACAAAGGAAACAGAATGCCAAGAACAGAGAAAATGTAATCAATTACATATCATTTGCAAAATCTGCAAGTACCAATGGTATTCACAGGACTGATTTTCATTCCAGACATGGGACCAATAACAAACACTGGCAATTTCTAAGAGAGTTTGTACTGGTCCAGTAAACGCTTCCGCTGCGCCACCAGCAACAGCTCTCTTTGCAGAGCATTAATTAAGTCCAGTGCAGAGATTCTTGTTGCAGTACAAGGCTTCAGAGTCTCAGCAGCAAAGAAATAACGACACAGGGAAGCCTGTCTTTCCAAAGACAGGTTTATTGCAGAAAGATAACAGAAACACCTCTGGAGCTTTCGGACATTTTTGCTTCACGCCCCACACACAGAGAAAACAAACACTCTTTATATACTGAGCAACTTAACAACTTAACGAGCTTGACTACTTAAAGTCACATGACATTGCTAACTTGCCAGCGTCTTAGGTTTCACACCCTAACACCCCCTCTCGCTGGCAATACAAAAAACAAAAATTACTTCAGACCCATTTCTTCACAAAAGTTTTCATGCCGCTGAAACCCAAGCGGTTTTGTAAAACCATCAGCTTGATTTTCATGACTGGGACAGTAATTTAATTTAACAATTCCTGCTTTTACCGTTTGACAAACATTTTGAAAGCGGATATCCAAATGTTTTGTACGACCTTTAAACTGCCCATTTTGTGCTAACTTAAGACACGGTTGATTATCACCCCATACAGTGATTGGAGTGATGGCCTTTTCATACATCTCTTGTGCCAAGCATTTGTAAAATTCTAGATCTCTACATAACTCAGACAAGGCACAGAACTCAGCTTCTGTTGACGACAAAGCAATTAGGTTCTGTTTCTTGGATCTCCACCCAATCAGAGAGTTACCAAATTTTATTACACAGCCAGACACTGATTTTCTATCTTTTAAATTTGCCCAATCACTATCTGCCCAACAAGTAATCTGTGCTTGTCCTTCCGAAGATAATTCAAGGCAAAAAAACTTTGGTGTATTGTAAATATCTTAACACTCTTTGAATTCCTTTCCATGCATTTACACTAGGTTTCGAAGCTTCTCTGCTGAGTAAGTTAACAGCGTAAGCAATATCTGGTCTACTCCATTGCGAAAGATGAAGTAAGCTTCCCAGTGCTGACTGAAAGATTTCAGCATGCTTGAATTCAGCACTATCCTTGAACTCATTGTCTTTTACAAAACCCATTTCCATTGGTGTTCTAACACCTGCACACTCCGTCATGTTAAACTTTTTCAACATTTGCAATATCTTGCCTTTTTGATTCAGTAGAAAACTGCCATTTTTGGTCCTATCTATCTGAACACCAAGATAGACCTTCACATCACCAAGATTCTTAACTTTGAAGTGTTTATTTAACTCTTTGGCTAGTTTTTTTACTTGTTCTTGTGTCTTTGAAGTATAAATCAGGTCATCTACATAAACAAGCAAAGATTCTTGAGCATCTCCTGAACTTCTGAAATATAAGCAATTGTCAGCCTTGCTCCTGCTAAAACCAATGCCTACCAAAACGTCATCCAAACACTCATTCCAATTATGAGCAGATTGCTTGAGTCCATAAATAGATTTATGTAGTTTCCATACCTGATTTGATTTACCAACTTTCAATCCTGGCGGTAGCTCCATATAGAGCTCTTCAGCCAAGTCTGAATGAAGATAAGCTGTAGAGACATCAAATTGATTCACTTTGAACCCTTTCTGAGCAGCAACTGCTAATAGTGCCCGTAGGGTTTCACTCCTTGAAGTGGGTGCATAGACTTCGGAATAATGTAACCCCTTTCTTTGCGTAAAACCTCGAGCTACAAGCCTTGCTTTGTACTCTGGTTTCCCCATCGCTGTTGTCTTTATCCTGTACACCCACCTACAACTTACTGCCTTGGCACCTTCTGGCAGTTTGGTGATGGAAAACACACCCAGTTCTTTCATAGAATTCAACTCCTTTTGCATGGCCTCACGCCACCTACTGGCCTCCTCCTGGGGTAATTGCTCAACCTCCTCAAAACTTTCAGGTTCGCAATTTGCCAAACCAGCCCAAACACTGATAGCTTGGTACCTTTCAGGAGGTTTACCTTTGTTGGTACGCTTAGAACGCCTTAACAGTTCCTGCGATGTTCCTTCAGTTTCCCCCTCTGACCCAGAATCACTAGTCGTCACCTGTTTGTCACTAGTAGTTGAAGAACTTTCTGATTCTGACTTTACACGTCTCTCTTGCTGTACAGGTGAACTTTTAGAGCTAGAAGATTCTGACTTTACAGACTTGGGTGAACTAGATGATTTCTCACCCTTGTCCTCAGACTTAAATTCCTTAGTCTGTTCTGGAACTAATACCTGCCCTGGGGCCTGAGTTTCATTGTTACTGTTCACCACATCAAATAGTATGTCAGGATTTCCATGAATTTTATTCCAACCATCCTGTTCACAAAATTCTGCACTTCTGCTGATTGTGATTTTCGTTTGATTGCCTTCTATATTCACAAATCTCCAACCTTTTGTGTTTGCTTGATAACCACAGAAAAACATTTCTTTAGACCTAGGATCGCCTTTCCTACGTTGTGCCCTAGGCACCAGCACATAAGCACGACATCCAAAAACTCTTAGATGATCAATTTTTGGTTTTTTCCCAAATAGCATGAAGTAAGGAGTGTTGCCTACTGTGCTATTGTACACTCTGTTAAAAGTATAATTCGCATACAGTGCAGCCTCAGCCCAAAAACGCTGTGGAAGTCCAGAATCAAACAGCAAAGCAGTAATGGCTTCCTGTAATGTTCGAAATTTTCTTTCGGCAACTGCATTCTCCTGTGGTGAATAGGGATTGGTAAGTCTATGAACTATACCTTTCCTTTTTAACCACGTCTCCAGCGTGTGGTTCACATATTCCCCACCACGATCTGATTGTATTTTACGTACCCTGGTGTCAAATTTACATTCAACTTCTTCAATCCAATCCATCAGGATGGAAGCTGCTTGTGATTTTTCTTTCAGAAAGAAAACCCAACTAGCCCTTGAAAAGTCATCCACCAAAATTTGCATAAATCTCGCACCTCCAAGCGATTTGACTGGCATAGGGCCACACACGTCTGTGTGCACAAGTTCAAAAGGTTTCTTGCTTACTCTATCAGATCTAGGATAGCTACATGTCTTAACCTTAGCATGTTTACAAGCGCAACAATCCAGAAAATTTGGACAGGGTTTAATGTTACACTCCTCAGCTAAATCTGGCATCTTGCTTACATACTTAAAGCATATATGAGCTAACCTTCTGTGTAGTAGATGTGCACAACCTGTATGAGGAGCCTTATTTACACACTTAGCTTGCGCTTCACCTGTTGAACATCTACCTGCTGCTAACTGCTCTTCAACCAAAACAAAAAGCCCATCCTCACAGGGAATTTTAACTAGCTCCTTTCCCTGTTTCGAAATGGTGCACACATCATTTTCAAACTCAACCTTAAAACCACTTTTTACCAGGCATGACACACTCAAAAGTCCATTCTTCATTCCTGGAAGAACAAAAACAGGAAGGTTAGTTTGCAAACAGTTAACATAAATTGTGCCTTTAAGGTTCATTTCTCGTTTACTATTGTCTGCTATAGTCACGGTTTTTGCAACTGGCAATGTCTTGCAGTTCATCAAGCGGCCCCTAGATGTCGGTGGAACTAAACTGTGACTTGCTCCACTGTCAATTATCCACTTCAAGGTTTGTTGGCTCCTTTTAGGACTCTGTTGTGCTGCCATTGCAGATAGTCCCTTATCAGCACCTGCTCCCCCTCTGGAGCGTTGATTCTTGTAGTTCTCACGTCGTCTTCCCCTGTAACTCCGGAAACTGGCCTTGGACTGTTGAAATTCCTGTTGCTTTTCTGGACACTTTGCTATCAAATGAAACCTGCTGCCACATCGAAAACATGACTTGCTGGCCATAGCAGACACTTGTGAGGCTTCCTTACAGCTCTGCCTGCTAGTTTTCCCATGCTGGGAATTATCTGAACATCCAACCCTTGGGGTATTTGAATTATCAATACGTTTTTGATGATGTTGATATTCTTGTTCACACAATCTACCAGTCACATAATTCATATTCAGCTGGTCCTCTGGCAAAACTTGTAAAGTTAGTACTAAGTTTTCAAACCCTGCATGCAGGCTGCTAAGCAGAGTATAAACTTTAATATTTTCAGGAAAATTCACACCTAAAGATGACAGTCGGTTGAAATACTCAGTCATCTGTGACGTGTGTTCAACCACACTATCCCCTGGCTTCAATTTCAACTCATACAAAGCACGTATAATGTTCACCTTCTCTCCGGGCGTGGCTCTATGGTGAATTCGCCTAAGAGCTTCCCAAATTTCAAATGCAGACCTTAAATTTTCCACATGAGGTAATTGGGAATCGTCTATCGATACCATCAACATGCATCTAGCTTTAGTGTCCATTTTATCATGTTCCCTGTTCTGAGCATGTGCAGCAGCCTGTTGCTCTGCTGTGGCATCTGCTGCAACAGCCACAAACGGCTTTCGCCTCTGGACATAGTCAGCCCACACTTCGTTGGCTTCCAACCAGACTTGAGCCCTCTTAGACCACTGCACGTAATTAGCAGAGTTCAACTTTGTAAAGGGAACCTGGAAATTTTCCACTGCCATTCTTGGGGTCTGCTGCTACTCCCTGTGTGTGCCCTTTCTTCTCTTTCCCCTTGGGATTTGTTTTACTCACTTTTCAGACGCCTCCAGCCTCCTCTGAAGCCTTTTAAACTTTTTTCTTCTTCTCCGTCTCTTCACTAGCAACCTACCACCGTCCTCTGGTTTTATTAACAAAACACAAACACAACGGGAGGTCAAGCTAGCCTTTTGCAGCTAATGAAGCTGTAAATCTTCACTTACGCAACTCTCTCAATTTTCTGCAGCCTCTCAGTTCCTTTAAGAGCTGGATTTATGACCAAGCCGGTCTTCTCTCATCCGAAGCTGCTTTCACTTTCTCTGCACACAATACAGCTGTAGAAACGTAGAAAGAGTCCATAACCTAAGAGAGTTTGTACTGGTCCAGTAAACGCTTCCGCTGCGCCACCAGCAACAGCTCTCTTTGCAGAGCATTAATTAAGTCCAGTGCAGAGATTCTTGTTGCAGTACAAGGCTTCAGAGTCTCAGCAGCAAAGAAATAACGACACAGGGAAGCCTGTCTTTCCAAAGACAGGTTTATTGCAGAAAGATAACAGAAACACCTCTGGAGCTTTCGGACATTTTTGCTTCACGCCCCACACACAGAGAAAACAAACACTCTTTATATACTGAGCAACTTAACAACTTAACGAGCTTGACTACTTAAAGTCACATGACATTGCTAACTTGCCAGCGTCTTAGGTTTCACACCCTAACAATTTCCACTCCCATTTCTATTTTTGACAGAATTCTCCAGGATCTCTACTGGGAAGTCATATACACTTCCTTGGGCTCTTTGGAGTAAGGGTGGAACAAAAAAATGTAACACATAAATGTTATGCCCTTACCAGAAATTTTCTCATCTCCATATAAATATGACAAGTGCTCTGAACTTTTCTTTCTTGCAGTCCTATTCCCTTAAGGCAAGTTCTTCAACATATGGGAATAAAAGACAATGTGTGTTCTTTTTACCATTAAGCTTAGCACTTAACCTGCTGCCCTAAAAAAGGAGGAATAATGCAATAAAATGAGATCTAAAACAATAAAGTGTGAAGCATGAAAGATTCATCATAGGTGTCAAGGAAAATAATTTGTAATCCCAGTGTTTTCTCTAGCTTTGGTGTTTCTCAAACATATTTCAGCCTTTATCCTTTCTTTTTGTGATTGAGAAGAAAAAGGGTAATATGAATGCAAAAAACACTTTGAAATGGAAAGTGCTATGTTTAGTTTTATATACCATCTAAAATAAACACAGCCAACCATGATTTATGACTCAGACTGAAATTTGATTCAGAATATATAACATACCATCTCATCCCTCAGCTCTTTGAACATGGACATAATATTTCTTGTAATACCTCCAAGTTGTTATTGTTGGGGTGTGTGTGTGTGTGTGTGTGTTTAAAAAGCTCAAGCTCCCAATACGTTTCCAAGCACAATTCAAAGTGTTGGTGCTGACCTTTAAAGCCCTAAATGGCCTCGGCCCAGTATACCTGAAGGAGTGTCTCCACCCCCATCGTTCAGCCTGGACACTTTGTTGGGCGCTGCCCAGAGTGGCTGGGGTAGAAATAAATTATTATTATTATTATTATTATTATTATTATTATTATTATTATTATTATTAGAGAAGCACCTTTATTATTTCTGAAGAAGCAATATAAAACCATATTTATGTCCCTCTTGAATGCTTTGTTCCAGTTCTCCCACCTACCACTTCAACCCTCTATAGACAAGCAGTATAACCTACTCAACGTGCCAGAGGCCACATCCTGGAAACCCAAGAGACCCCATGTGATGGCTTCACATCAAACAGCAAGGGCTAAACGCCAAATGCTGATGCAGTTGAAAGCAGTAGGTGGGACACAGAGCCCACCTCACAGCTGAAATGGGGGCACCACCCTTGCAGTGGACAAAATGCTATTAAGCAATGGAAGGCAATTTCTTGTGTGGTCCCAAGACAGACAGGAAAGCAAGAGGGTGGTGCCTTTTCAGAAGAAACTTCAGCCAATTTTACAACATTAGGCAAAATCTTGCCTGTGAACTAGCTATTCACAGCTCTATATATCTCAGCATGCTGCCATCCCAGAGTCTCTGGACAATTCCCACTGACATTAACTGACACTAAGAGCTTCATAGGTACAGAACACACCTGCTTGGACTATATTATATGACCAGTGGAGGGGACGGAACTAAGGAACGAAGCTAATTACAGTGGTACCTCGGGTTACAGACGCTTCAGGTTACAGACGCTTCAGGTTACAGACTCCGCTAACCCAGAAATAGTACCTCGGGTTAAGAATTTTGCTTCAGGGTGAGAACAGAAATCGTGCGGCAGTGGCACAGTGGCAGTGGCAGGCCCCATTAGCTAAAGTGGTACCTCAGGTTAAGAACAGTTTCAGGTTAAGAATGGACCTCCAGAATGAATTAAGTTCTTAACCTGAGGTACCACTGTACTGAAAGTTCTTGCAGTAATCGATTGGCAGTGCTTCTATGCCTTGCATGAGATAGCAGTGTAATAAACTATATCTGAAATGCATACAAAGTGTTCATTTCTTCTTTTCCTCACAAGTAAACTTTAAGCTTCCCTAAATTAATAAAACCTCTCACAGAGAAACTAAAGATTATCATCTTCAATACTGCTTCCAAAATAAAATAATAAAAACAGGAAGACAATGGTAACTCTCCTTATATTGTGACAAATTAAACCCAAATGTCTCTTAGAAATGTGAAAAAAGTTGGCAGAGATGTAGAAGATAGACTTCTGGGTAGGGAGGAAAAATCTCCAAGTCCCAAACAGAGAAGCACAAAAGGCTTAAAGTTAATTTGTCTGCATGCTGCAAATCTCCATCAAAGAGAAATGCAAGGAGGGTTTATGGTATGCATTAAACGGCTCCTTAGAAGTAGTTGTGTAGCAAAGCAGCTAAAAGACATGTATTAATTAGAGTATGAGTTACAATGTACTCAATACTTCTAAAAGTGCAAATAAAGCAGAGTGTATTACAGACATCAAGGTCTTTTTCTAACTCATGCAGGTTTCATCCTCAGCCCAAGGTCTTATCAGTACGTTAAATTATTCCGAGCATGCTCACATCTGCCAGCACATAGATCACACACCTCACCACCACCCCCCATACACTACAGCACTCCTTGCCTCTTAAGGCATTAAAGATGAAACCCGATCATAAAAAGCACATGTGTCAGATTTTACTATCATTCACTTGATTTTAATACTAATCACTCAGATCTCTACATTGAGTTGTGGATGTATTTTTTATGACTCCATTTGGCTTTCGGGACACAGTTGTTCACTAATCTTAATCCCCTGCCTGTGAAAGAAACCATCATTCCGCTAGGCCCCAGTAATGGGATGATGTAACACTTCATTTTCTTACTTATCTGCTTCTACGCTGCTCTTCACCACCTGGTTAAGTGTGCAACATACTAAAATACACAAATATACATTTCTAAAACCCATTAAAACGTCAGTACAAAAGGAGCTCAGCATAAACTAAAATGACAGAGAATAACATAAGACACCAATGGCTACCATTACAATTATGACACAGTGACCACATTCACACCATAGAGTAAAAGCACTGTGATCTCACTTCAAACAGTCATGGCTTCCTCCAAAGTATTCTGGCAGCTGTAGTTTGTTAAGGGCGCTGTGAGTTGTCCAGATTGCTCCCAGAGCTACAATTCCTGGAGTGATCTAACAATCAGTCCCTCTTCATGGAGAACTCTGGAATTTGTGGCTCCGTGAGGCACATAGGGAGTGGGACCTCCCAACAACTCCCAGTGCCCTTAACAAACTACAGCTCCCAGAAATATTTGTGGAAACCATGACTGTTTAAGGTGGCACCGTTATGCTTCAGGTGTATGGTGTGGATTGGCTCTGCCGAGTTACCATAGGGGCATACAAAGTTGCTTTGCAGGAGGCTGGAATATTTTCCCAGTCTCACACAGTCTGGTACACAGAATGGCAGCTGCCCTCTGGGATCTCCAGTAAAGGTCTCTCACATTAGCTGCTTCTTTTAACAGGAGATGACAGGGAGTGAAGCTTCTGCATGCCAAGTCTGGCTATTTTCAGGCTCCACTCCAAGTGTGTGGCAGGTCCGTTTCCCCTTATCAATGAGTCCCCTTATATCCCAGCAGCCCAGAGTGGCTGGGGCAACCCAGTCAGATGGGTGGATTCAAAAGCATCCTCATCCTCATCCAAACCAAAGAATAAAACCAGCTGGAGGTTTCAAAAGCCAAAGGGATTCACCTAGAAGTTGGGCATTTAATATTGCTCATCCCATGCTAGAGAATATTCTTCCACCAGAGATTCATCAGGCATTCTTGCTATGAATTTTCAGGCATCTCTTGGTGACTTTTTAAAAAAATCCTGCCAGGCCTATGTAGTTTTTAAAACTATTCCCACAATGAGCCCATCATCTTTATGGTTATTCTGCACTGTTTGCATGATATTTCATGTTTTATTGTACTTGCAAATTTGTTGGACACTGCCCTGCAAACCCCCAGTCTATAAATATTTTTATAAAGAAACACATAAGTGATGTCAGTACACGTGCAGTTGGGATTAGGCAGCATAGCTCCCAGCAGGAGAAGAAGTGGTCAAAGTTGACAAAAGCAACCAGCTTAGACATTGTTTGGTCTAAGCTGGTGGCATAATCTTTTCTATTAATTATTAGAACAGACTGGATTAACCAAGCAAGCTGGGCTACGCCATTCACAAATGCAGCAGAAGATACTATAATATCAGCACCTCTTTTAATTTTGACAGTGACAGGTTGACTAAATGAGTGGGCCTGCTTCATAAATATATACTGCATAAAACAGACAGCGTTTTAACATCATTCACACAGCACTACAGACCTCTTAGACTGCAGGAGTTCTATAGACATCAGTAATTCACCTTACAGTACTTGCTGTGCAACTCCACAGGAGCATATGGATTGCTTAAATCTGGGAAATCTTTCACCCTAAAAAACCTGAAGCGTGTGTGTATGTGTGCGTGTGTGTGTGTGTGTGTGTGTGTGTGTCCCCTTTCTTCTATGGATTATTTTGTTCAACTGTTTGCACTAAGTGAATACAGACCTGGGAGGACACCCTCAAAATATATACTGCAAGGGGCTTTGGAACTCAGTTTCCTTTTCATTCAATTCTTGCTGGGTTTGGCTGAGTGCATGGCAACTCAGGAGGGGAGGTTCAGATCAAAAATCTAATCAAAGGTACAAGAGGTACAAGAAACCATATTAGTCTGTAGTGCCAGGAAAAAAAGGTCAGCGTAATCCAGGGACCAATTCATGGTAAGACAAGAGGCAGGTTAAATAAAAGTGTCCATTAGATTACATAGAGCTACATACAGGGAGCATTTTCCCATACCAAAGACTCTCATCAAGCCCCCATACCTATTACAAATTAGTAAAGGCTCTTAATATAAGAGCCATTCTGTGAATGTCAGACCAATAGTCTAGCATCCTCGTTCCCAACATGGCTAGTATACACCACACATTCAACCTCTTGCCTCATTGCTTATTCGCCTTCCTGGAAATGCCAGTTTTTGCCATGTCACATGATGACTCTAGAGTAAAAGATTGGATGTGTTTATTGGGTGTAGCCATTGACAGGCTTACCCTTCACAAACATGTCTCGTTCCCTTTGTCTGTCATATTCTGTATTTGTGTTATCAACAGCTCAAAGGGATCCTCACCAGCATGTGGAATGACAGGAACCTTCACATTCATGCTTCTATACTAGAAATAAAATCCGTCTACTCACCAAACATAGAGATTTAGCTTCTAGAGACCTTGAGGAGCCAATTGAAAACCAGAAAAATGAATGGCAATGCTAACAACTCAGAATAATGAAATGCTAGCATGACGCCTTGGGCTCCTTCAGAAGGAAGGGCAAGATAGAAATTCAATAAATTCCTATGAGGAAGCAAATAGGAATTGGAATTGAACAGCACCTTGTTTGTTTTGAGAATCTACCACTTATCTTTTTCTTCTTTTTCTAAATGCTGCTTCAAAACTTGGCCTGTTGTGAATATATTGCAGTAAATCAGACAGGCTCAGAGAAGACGTCAAAATATATAATTGATTCAAGAAATGAGGGGGAAGAAGCAAGCAGAACCACCAGACTAAACCGAAAATCACTGAAGACAAAAATCTGTGAACAGCTACAAGGACAGAATTTTTTACATAAAAAAGATAAGGATGATAAAGGGCTGGAACATATTGAAGATCTTGAAGAAACTCTATAGATTCAGTAATATCTACTACTGGGGCCTAGAACACAAAGCCACACAGTTCCAATGCATTCTTATGTCTTCATACCCTTTAACATTTTCCCAAGACTTTTTCCTGCTGTTCTGATAATTTCCATGTCGTGCCTCTACTCAGAAATGAAATATCGAGCATGTAACACTTGAGGAGATTTCACCCCTCCCATACCCAAGAATCTCCTGACCATCTCCTGATGATCTCTGCTGACTCTCCACAGAGAAGAGGAGGCGTGTCCTGCCTATTAACTTATTCTGCCCAGCAACATATCTGTGTGTGAGAGAGAGAGTCAGTCAGTCAGTGTATCGGAGAGAGTGAGAGTGTTAGAGAACCTAGAGATTAGATTGCTGCTAAGAGCAGCTGCAGACTCTCAGTATAGCATTGCTTTATGCTCAGAATACGTAGCTCTGTATATAGTTTTGTACCATAGTTGAAGTTATAGAATAAAAGGAAGATATTTTACAGAGCTGCTCTCCGAGTGGTTTATACTCTGCAAGACTCTGCAAAACTCTGCTGCGCAACGACTGAAGTATTGAGACAGTGAATCCGGTGCTCTCAGCTCTAAGCTGTGAGTCCACAGCACTGTGACCTGTTCCTGCGGGAAGGAGGTCTCTGGCGGTGCTACCCAGCTCGCCTAGCCCAGTCGGGGCTGAGGTACATGAGTCCAGTTGGCGCACTGGCTCTAGGGCGATGCTGACATCGGTTGTGGGCCCAGTCGTTGTTCCAGTCGTCTGACCTGGCGTTGTTCCAGTCATCCCAGGCGTCCCAGGCGTCCCAGTCGCCAGAGGTTTCTGTTGCTGATTGCTGGACGGTGGAACGGACGCTGCATGCTGGACTGATTTGTGGTGCCCAGAAGCAGAGCTGTTTTGGAGCAGAGTATTCAAGCTGCCGCTGCTGTTGCTGTTGCTGCTGCTTGATTTATGGAGGTATGTTGCTGACTGCCAAAGGAAGAAGATAGCATCCCTGTTTGCCTGTTAATTGCGCTCTGAGTGGGAGAGAGAGTGGCTGAAGGAGTCAAGGCTTTATCTGTGTTGCACGAGGGAAGTGTCTTGCTCTAAGTAATAGCAGACATGGCCTGTGCACATTCTGGCCAGATGGCTCTGTCCTTTCCTTTCCTGACGCCTGAAAACTATGCAGTTTGGCAAGTAAAGATGAAAGCGCTTTTACAGAGGGAAAAGCTATTTCACACGATAGAAGATGACCCTCCAGATAAGGATGATGATGATTGGGCTGAATGGCATGCTGCAGATATGAAAGCCCGAGGGACAATTGTTTTGAGTGTTTCAGACCACTTGCTGGTGAACTTAGAGGGTCATGAGACTGCACAAGCTGTTTGGCATAAGTTGAGAGATATGCATCTGAGGCAGAATGCTGGTTCCAGTGTGATTTTCTTTAAGAAGCTGTGCAGGCTGCAGTTGAAGAAAGGTGGTGATTTGCCTAGCCATCTATCTCAATTAAAGCGTCTCAGACAGGACCTTGTTCAGCGAGACCTGGCTATTTCAGAGGCTGTGTTTGCAATGCTGATGATCAATAGCCTAGATGAGTCTTATGATGGAGTGGCTGCCCAGATTTCCACAATGCCTTCTGACCGGCTAACGGAAGATTATGTGTCTAGCGTGCTTCTGAATGAGTGGGATCGCAGACAGGCTGTTAAAGAAAGCCGGGAAAACTGTGCTGTTAAAAATGTGCTTGAAAATGTGCCTGAGTCTTCAGCAGGGGAAAGTGAAAGTGAAACTGCTGCTGTTAAAGCTTTGAAATTGAAGCGGTGCTTTTCGTGTGGAGCACAAGGCCATTTGAGTTTCCAGTGTAAGAAGTCTTCAAAGAAGAAGGGAAACTTCAGAGGTAGAGGGGGGGGAGGAAGAAATCCCCAAGCACCTGCTACTTCAAAGGCCTTGATCTCTTGCTGTTCCAGTCAACGTGGGCGGAGTTTCTTCGTGGTAGACTCTGGCTGTTCAAACCACGTGGCCAAAGATAAGAATCTCTTTGTTCAGCTTGAGAAGCAAGAGAAAGAAATTCATCAAGCAGATGGGACAGTTCTCACGAGTGTGGCTCAAGGAACTGTGTTCTTAAAGAGCCTGAATGCAACTATTAAGAATGTCCTGTATGCACCTGATATTCAGGACAATTTGTTGAGTGTTTCCCAGCTTGATCGTCAAGGGTTTAAGGTGGTGTTTGCTAAATCTCGCTGTGAAATTCTTAGAGATGGCAAGCTCATTCTGTATGCAAAATGTGTAAATGGATTGTACCAATTGCCTTTTGTTTCAGGTACAGGCACTGCAGAAGCAAATGAGAAAGAGTGTTGCAATTTATCTGTGGATAAGAATGAGAAGTTGCATGACCAATGTATTCATTATTATCACCGTATTTATGCTCATTTGAATTTCCAGGCTGTGGCAAAAATGCCTGATATGGTTCAGGGTATGAGGTTGAAAGAATGTCCCTACCACATGAAATGTGTTTCTTGTGCTGAGAGTAAGGCAAGGCAAGCTCCCAAAGGTACAGAGTCTGGGAGAGAGGCCAAGAAACCATATGAAGTCATTCATGCAGACTTAGTGGGGCCTCTAGCGCTCTCTAGAGGCAATTCAAGGTTTTTTATGGTTCTGATAGACTCCTATTCAAAATATGTTTGGGTCTATATGCTGCAGAAAAAGTCTGAAGCCTTTACCAAGTTTCGCCAGTTTTGTAAATGGCTCAGAAATGTACATAATGAGAATGTACGTTTTCTTTTCACAGACAAGGGTGGAGAGTTTTGTTCAGAAGAGTTTGAGAGTTTTCTTTCTGAACAGGGCATTGAGCATAGGACGGCCACGCCCAGATCACCCTGGCAGAATGGTTTATGTGAGAGAGTGAACCAAACCCTGCAGCAAGGAATCAGAACACTGTTACATGATTCAGGGCTACCCAATCCCTATTGGGCCGAAGCTCTTTCGTTTTTCTGTCACGTGTATAACAGGAGGTACCAGTCTAGTGTAAATTGCACCCCATATGAGATGCTTCACGGAAGAAAGCCATGTGTAAAGCATTTTAAAATTTTTGGTTCGGAGGTTTGGGTGCACACCTCGCAAGGTGACAAACTGAGCAAGCGTGGAGAACATGGTATTTTCCTAGGATATGAGAAAGGGTCTTATCGTGTTCTGATCACAGACACAAAAACCATAAGGCTGACCAGGAGTATTGATGACAATCCACAATGGGACAGAGTTGGCGTTTTTCAGTGCCATCCCATTTGTGATGATGGTGCAAAAGGGGCAAAGAAAGTTAAGAGGGAGGCAAGTGTTATTGGTGGTGATAATCCTGATGCCAATGTAGTTCCAGGTGGTGGCACAGATTATCAGAGCACAAAAGCCTCGGGTGAGTCTGACGCTGACTCAGACCTAGCAGCTTCGTATACTTTAGCTCCCCATTCTCCTAAAGAGGAGGAAGCACCAGAACAAGAGGATCAGAGAGTTTTGCGCAGATCCGAGAGAACAACCAAGGGTGTACCACCGAAAAAGTTTTCTGAAGAGTTTGCAAAGACTGCGGTCACGAGCAACTCTGGTGGGGTTTTCAAACCTAGCATGAAGTGTGCTGAGAGTAGTAGCACAAAACGCTTTATTTATTTCCTTACCTGATATTTGAAGGAAAGCGTGTATTTGAGTTCTGGAAATGGTTTGTTCAAATCTGCCTAATTAGAAATGTCAATTTGTATCTGAAAGGAAGAAATGTATGTGAAGATTTTTCCAGAAGCTGCTTATTCAATGGTATTGTAAAAGTGTTATATGCTGGGAAGAGAGATACCTGCAAATATGTTAACTAAGGTTGTAAGCAGAGAACAACTTTTGGAGTGTATGTGTAAATTGCAGTTATGTTAAAGATTCTTGAAATGGTCGGATGAAATGGGGGAGGATGAGGAGATTTCACCCCTCCCATACCCAAGAATCTCCTGACCATCTCCTGATGATCTCTGCTGACTCTCCACAGAGAAGAGGAGGCGTGTCCTGCCTATTAACTTATTCTGCCCAGCAACATATCTGTGTGTGTGAGAGAGAGTCAGTCAGTCAGTGTATCGGAGAGAGTGAGAGTGTTAGAGAACCTAGAGATTAGATTGCTGCTAAGAGCAGCTGCAGACTCTCAGTATAGCATTGCTTTATGCTCAGAATACGTAGCTCTGTATATAGTTTTGTACCATAGTTGAAGTTATAGAATAAAAGGAAGATATTTTACAGAGCTGCTCTCCGAGTGGTTTATACTCTGCAAGACTCTGCAAAACTCTGCTGCGCAACGACTGAAGTATTGAGACAGTGAATCCAGTGCTCTCAGCTCTAAGCTGTGAGTCCACAGCACTGTGACCTGTTCCTGCGGGAAGGAGGTCTCTGGCGGTGCTTCCCAGCTCGCCTAGCCCAGTCGGGGTTGAGGTGCAAGAGTCCAGTTGGTGCACTGGCTCTAGGGCGATGCTGACAACACTACGCCCTTTCATAAAGGGAGAAAACGCTATTTTTCCTACTGTTCAAATACTTGAACTGCACTTTTGGAAAACTACCATATGAAATGCACGCTAAATGGTGATGCTAATTCAATGTTTGTGAAGAGAGCCAGTGCAATTATATGGCAATCCACGGAGTGCAGGATTAAGTTGTGCAAATGTTGTAGCATTAGCATTAAATCCTTTCTTGTTTGATCCTACACCTAATTTCTTGGAAACGGAAGTTCTGTTCCTTTAAGTTGGTGGTTCACGGTTCCTATGTGAATCAGGCTAGCCTCTAGCTTATTGGAAATCAGAGACAAAGTCCCACAGATCTGTGTGTCTGCGTGTATGTAGACATACTTCGCAAAAGATCAGACATAAGCACAAGGGGTGTGAATGCTCGAGAAAGTCTGCAGCACTTTGACAGATGTGTGTCTCACACCTGAACTTTAAGTTGATGTTACACACCTGTGTGCCCCAGGCCATTTTGGGGCTAACTGCCAGAAAACAGGAGTATGGAACTGTAACTTCCAAAGGACATATAGGCTGCAAAAGAATTCAAAAAGAATTATGAGGCACCCAAATCTGCGATGATTTCTGTGTCAGCTGAAACCTACAGTGGTGCCTCGCAAGACAAAATTAATTCGTTCCACGAGTTTTTTTGTCTTGCGATTTTTTCGTCTTGCGAAGCACGGTGTCGGGAAAGTTTTGGAAAAGCTTCAAAAATCACCAAAGTCTTCAAAAACCTCAAAAAAGGCTACCACACCGCGTTCTATGAGTTGCTCCTCGAAGTCAAGTCGCAACTGTATTAACGGTGTTAAGGAAAAGGAAACAAACTTGCAAGACGTTTTCGTCTTGCGAAGCAAGCCCATAGGGAAATTCGTCTTGTGAAGCAGCTCAAAAAATGCAAAACCCTTTCGTCTAGCGAGTTTTTCGTCTTGCGAGGCATTCGTCTTGCGGGGCACCACTGTACTAAGAAAAGCTCACATTGCTGGAGATAATTGGTCTGCCCCATGAGCCCAAAGCCACGGTAGTGTAGATGTCTGGCTCTGGGAGACCAAGGTTCAAATCCTCCCTCAGCCATTAAGCTCACTGGATGACTTGGACTAGTCGTGGTCTTTCATATTTGCAGCAGATTGTGCACAGACCCTCTTAGTGTCCGTATTTTCAAGGGATAGTACTGGATTTACAGAAGCTATATCAGTTTCTGATTTGGTCCCAGAAGGGCCCGCTTTTCCTTAGGACGTCCCTATTTTCATCGGAGAAATGTTGGAGGATATGGAGTTATGTGGCCCTCGAGCCAAGTATACAACCTTTCTGAAGTCATCTGAAGACAGCCTGATATAGGGAAATTTAATGTTTTATCCTGCTTTTATACATGTTGGAAGCTACCCAGAGTGGCTAGGGCAACCCAGTCAGATGGGTAGGGCATAAATAATAAATATTATTATTATTATTATTATTATTATTATTATTATTATTATTATTGAATAAAGGTAAAGGGACCCCTGACCATTAGGTCCAGTCGTGGCCGACTCTGGGGTTGCGGCGCTCATCTCGCTTTATTGGCCGAGGGAGCCGGCGTACAGCTTCCGGGTCATGTGGTCAGCATGACTAAGCCGCTTCTGGCGAAGCAGAGCAGCGCATGGAAACGTTGTTTACCTTCCCGCCAGAGCGGTCCCTATTTATCTACTTGCCCTTTGACGTGCTTTCGAACTGCTTGGTTGGCAGGAGCTGGGGCCGAGCAATGGGAGCTCACCCTGTCGCGGGGATTCGAACCGCCAACCTTCTGATCGGCAAGTCCTAGGCTCTGTGATTTAACCCACAGGGCCACCTGCGTCCCTTATTATTGAATAGAACATCCCTATTTTCATTGGAGAAATGTTGGAGGGGATGTATACATCATACCAGGTGGGAGGCCCTCTTCCTGGTCCTTTAGGACTCTCCCCACACAGAGAACTGAACCCCCTGTTTCCACCTTGCACTTTCCTTGAGGTGTTTTTGTTTTGTTTTGTTTTGTTGCCTAACTGGAATGTGACCTGGAACTCTAATAATGCCTTGTGCATACTTACATACAGAATAGAGAAAGACCTGACAGGAAATTAGCCTCCTGTTAGCAACATCTGTTGCTTTTACCTCTGGCCCCTCCCACCACTGGCATGAGTTCCCCAGAGGATTGCCCAGAACAGAATGCATCGCTCAAGCAAAAAAATAGGTTCCCCACACCCCCTATGTTGGATTTTCAATGAATGTCATTTCTGCTAATTCTGAAAAGAGAATACACAGGTGAGAAATGGCAGCTGCGTTTAAAATGGGTGATTAATGAACTGTTCGTTATGGCTCTTTTGCAACCGGAACAAGTTGAGAAAAGCTGTTAAACACAGTCAGCCTCGAACCATGAAAAATGCATGCCAAGTCTTGCTATCTAAAAAAGTTCATGTCTGCATGAGGAACGGATGTTTCCTTCTCGTGCCCGGATCGATAAAATAAGTGACAACGGTAGAAGCCATCATTTTAATGACAGTGCCCTTCCCAAATTCAATTGTACACGGTGGCTGATAATCTCTGCTAAGCCTCAGACACCTTTCCACATAAGGAACAGCCCATTAATCTAGCAGTACTTGCTCCCATTTGAGAAGTAGCACATGCAGGAAGAACTGACAGAGCCTGTTTATCAATGTCTTTAAACAATTCATCTATAATTACTGATTTGCTGACCCATAACTTAATCATGTTGGAAGCCATGAATCTCTCACAGCCAAGCATGACTTGCTAGTCCCACAGCTCTGAGAGTTATGAAACTTGGGCTGCATTTAATCACACCTACACTTTTGCTCAGGGATCACAGCAGATATGTCCTCTCCCTCACTGTAACTTTTTATAATGTAAAGCTTTTTGTTATTATGACAATGAGCCATATGGGTCATTAAGACTTGAACGTGTATGTATTTCCCGTACACCAGCTTCAATAATTTAGAGCCCTGGTCTTCACTATAGGTTTGCTGTTCTCAGAAAGCGCAACATGTCTGTGGCTGCAATCTTATACCTGCTTACCTGAGCCAAGTCCTCCTTAATTCAGCAGATGCACTGCAAGGGTAGTATTCAGGTTTTGCTCAAGAGTAGGCCCACTTATGTTAATGGACGTTACTAAGTTAGATTCATTCATTTTAATAGGCCTGCTCTGAGTATAACTTTGCTGAATAGCTGTTATTCCCGCACTGCAAGGGAATAGATGAGCGATGGGGTCCATCCAATCAGGCCTGGATCTAATATAGAACTAATGAACCTTAAACCTCAGGGTCTCCAGGGGTCTCCAGGGGCCCCAGAAGCGACTTTAGGTCATGTTGCTTTTAAAAAATGGGTCTGGTAGAACCCAATTTGAGTCGCATAACTCAAAACGATCAGCTTTTCGTTGTATATCTTTCAACAATCCCAGAGTCTGAGAATCAGTAGCACTGATGTTATAAAGCTTATTGTAAACATCATTGAAGAAGATAAGAGTGGCTACCCAGATCTCGTTTTGGGATGTGAAGGGACCCCCATAACAGTTCAAGTTTCAGGGTTCCAAAAATGTAGGTCCAACCAGTGGCATAGCGTGGGGGTGCAGGGGGGGCCGACCGCACCGGGCGCAACATCTGGGGGGGCGCGCTTGCACTTGCAGCTCTCTGCCCCTACCTGGCTCACTCACTCTCTCTCACTGCAGTGCTGGCTGTGCGAATCCGAGCCGAGCCGCCGCCCACTGTGGAGGGGGTGGGTGCCAGGCGTGCGGTGCGGAGAGAGAGCGAGGGACTATCTGGGGGAGGGACAGTGCAGCGGCTGCCCAGCGCAGCGCTGAGCGCGGGAGAGAACCACACCAGACCAGACCAGGCAGCAGCAAGAAGAAGCTGGCAGTGGCGGCAGGTTAGGGGTTAGGGGGCGCAAATTACTTGCCTTGCCCCGGGTTAGGGGGCGCAAATTACTTGCCTTGCCCCGGGTTAGGGGGCGCAAATTACTTGCCTTGCCCCGGGTGCTGACAACCCACGCTATGCCACTGGGTCCAACCATCGCATACAGTTCTATGATTCTATGAATACCAACTTAAGGGTCACACTCCCATTGTCACCCATGGTTTCCTGAGACATACGGAAGCCAACAACTGTAGCAATCCTATGCAAGTTTACTGAGTAAGTCCCATGGAAATTAGTTTTGTTTACTTCTGATTAGCTCTGTTCTCGACATTTCCACATCATTCTGTGGCAATGTAGAGAATTAATATCATTTTTCAAGTACAGTGGTACCTCGGGTTACATACGCTTCAGGTTACAGACTCTGCTAACCCAGAAATAGTGCTTCAGGTTAAGAACTTTGCTTCAGGATGAGAACAGAAATCATGCTCTGGCAGCGCAGCAGCAGCAGGAGGCCCCATTAGCTAAAGTGGTGCTTCAGGTTAAGAACAGTTTTAGGTTAAGTACGGACCTCTGGAACAAATTAAGTACTTAACCTGAGGTGCCACTGTATTCATAAGAATTCATCGGCATTTTAGTGCAAATTTCTCCTAATACACAATTTTGCCTATGATAGACATTTTAAAAAAGCAACGTTCCCCAATATAATGCATTTTTATGCTTTTTTTCATTAATCAATTTGGTCTGGACCAGGGGTAGGCAACCTAAGGCCCGGGGGCCAGATCTGGCCCAATCGCCTTCTCAATCTGACCCGCGGACAGTCCGGGAATCAGCATGTTTTTACATGAGTAGAATGTGTGCTTTTATTTAAAATGTATCTCTAGGTTATTTGTGGGGCATAGGAATTCGTTCTTTTTTTCTTCTTCTTCAAAATATAGTCCGGCCCACCACATGATCTGAGGAACGCTGGACCGGCCCCCTGCTGAAAAAGGTTGCTGACCCCTGGTCTGGACCAATGCTACAACAAGGATGGGACTAATGGCAGGTGTCTGCAAGCCTGGTACTCCTCTCAGAGCTGAAGGAAAATTAAAATAAAGGAAACATAGCCATGGCTAACAGAAGTCAGTGGTGATGAGGCCCTGGAATCCCAGGAGTGTCCTGATCACATCTAGCATTAACAGTGGATGACATCAACATACAGCTGATCTGCCATTTGGACAGCATCACAAAGCCAAATAAAAGAAATGAAGCTTTGGCCACGCCTAAATAAGCTTCTTCGCAACCCTACCTAGCCAATAAAGATTTACCTATATGAAGATGTCACAAAGCCAGTTCAGGGTAAGGGCAATGCTACCTACCCTCACTCTGAATGGGAGTCATTAATTGGATGAATACTTAACAGGGCAGGTAGTGGGGCATTTTTTTCTACAACTAAGTGAAAAAACATTTCTGAATGTGGTATTTTAATAAGCTATAACTCCTTAGTGCAAGTACCACACACACACACACACACACACACACACACACACAAACACACACACTTTATTTCACCCGCAATATTATTAGTACTAGGATAAAGATTCTAAAGTAAGGTATGTGGCTAATTAGCCTTGTCACATTTTTTTTCTTTTTGCATTCCAATATATATTAAGTTTTCTGTTTTACTGCACATCAAATTCGCTGAACCAAACAATAAACTTAAAATAAACTGTAAAATCTTTTTATGTCACCATAAATGAAATCTGTTTCATGTCACATATGAGGGATTTGTCCTCCATCCCTACTTGTCTTTCTGTGTGTGGTATTCTATAACTTTTTACTGTCTGGTTGTTGCTTAAACGCTCCCCATGCGAGACCAGAGAGCCAACTCTATGGCTTAAAAAAGAAAAAAGTTTTCCTATGTATATTCCATGGGCTGTTTTTAATCTTATTTTATCTGTAATTCGACTTGGCACTGCATTTGGAAAAGCAGTGCAGAAATTCTGAATGAATAGTGAGCCACGTGCTCCCCTTTCTCCTGAAACCGTGTGGAAATGCAGGGAAGCCAAGGCTACAGTCGTGCCCAGTTCATGTGAAACTGCAGTGCTGGCTTTTAGAACTGATGAGGGCATTTTTAAGCATTCACTGCAAAGCAACTGCCCATGTCATTCCATGCTATCTCATTCTGTGTTTTAAATACGAAATTAATTAAGACGGACCTGCTTAAATACACTGAGGGCTATGCTACATTTTGCACTAAGCATTCAGTTGGCAATTATGCATCCTTCCCCCCTTCACAAATAAATTGTGTGGGCCATTGATCAGAACCAGTATCATTGGGGAGGGTGGAATTTAACCCTTTGCTCTCCACAGTCCTAGTCTGCATCTCTCCCCTCCTGCAGCTGCTATTTGACTCCAGGAACAGAACTGCCAGTGGTGCCTACAGCTCCACTCATCTGCCTTTAATAACAGACCAGGCATGCAGAAATCAAGCAAGCCGAAGGTTTTTCCACCTGTTTATCATGCCAGAGAAAGCTTCACTTTCTAAATTTTTGGGAAGTGGTGTAAGAGATATTCACTACAGAACAATGGCAATGGAGTCAGAGTAGATTGAAGTCTCTAATATGAATGGTCTTAAATAAGTAATAAGACTGGTCAGAAAATTAGTAATTAGGGTTTCGTATCTACAAATGGCATCCCCTTAAAATGAGAACTTCCGTAACTTCTGACATTTTACATTTGGATCTTGAAGGTGCATTAAAATATGCAGTCGCATGTTGTATTTATCTTGGTAATGAGCTGCTAAATGATATTTGCCTCTCATTACTGTAAAGGATAATGAACTTTCAAGTTCCAAACTGCAACGAGACACTGATTTCCTCCCGAGTGCTGCCAGCAATGACCTAGCTAGATTCTTTAATTATATTAATCTGTAATTCTGGCATAATAATGGAAACCTTTCAAACTGAGATATTACTGCAGCAAGTGTTGTTCTCCATAGAGGGGGGAAACAGAATGATTTTAGCAGGAAACAAAAGGGTTCGAGAAGAGAGTTCAGTGAATCCAATACTGGTTCAAGGGCAGTTGAACAGAAGGGGAGAAAACCTCCCTGGTCAGTTCCTCTGATTTTCATATAGTAGCCTGAAGGCTTTAATGGCAAGGATAGAGATAAGGCTAATCACCCCTTAGTGAGTACAGATCAATCTACAGTTAAAGACCAAGAACCTTTACCATAGGCTGTTAAAGACAGTACCAAGTCTACCAATTCATATCAAAGCAAAAGTAAAGAAAGAAAGAAAAAGGATGTCCAACAGTTCTGAACAATTACTTAGAGAAAGGCTGAAGTTCTTGAAAAATGCACTATTAAGTCCTATTCTAAAAACTGGTGCATGGAACATACTGGTGAACTTAAGAAGTTTAAAGGGAGAGCTGTTACATGGTAATCACTTATAAATACACTGTGTACTTTTAACATTACCACTTAAAGAGATTTTAAGTAGTCTACAGTAACTTTTAAATAAGCAAAAGCACATTTATTCCATACAAGTCACAATTTGAAAAACAAAAAAATCATTAAATTACTAGTTATGAAATACTTAATGGTGTGTATAAGTGTAACTGTTGCAACCAAGAAGTTGATAAAATGGATCTAGACAAATCTAGTGACAGGAGCCAAGATGACAAATGTTCAGTATTGGATGAAACTTTTAATAAACAGCAAGACCAATAAAAACAATGATGTTTGAATGACTTTCTAGTGTTCAAAGTGCTTTATATGCATAATCTAGTTATAATCCTTACAACTCTGTAAGGTACAGTCGAATTATCTCCCATATTGCAGGCAGGAGGACTGAGTCAGAGAAAGAGGAGCTTGCCTAAGGCCTCCTATTAAGTTTATGTCGGGGGAAAGATTTAACTCTTGCTTTACAGCTTCTAAGCCACTAAAGGTAAAGGTAAAGGACCCCTGACAGTTAAGTCCAGTTGCAGACAACTCTGGGGTTGTGGCGCTCATCTCACTTTACTGGCCGAGGGAGCCAACGTTTGTCCGCAGACAGTTTTTCTGGGTCATGTGGCCAGAATTACTAAGCCACTTCTGGCGAAACCAGAGCAGTGCACGGAAACACCGTTTACCTTCCCGCCGGAGCAGTACCTATTTATCTACTTGCACTATGACGTGCTTTCGAACTGCTAGGTTGGCAGGAGCTGAGACCGAGCAACAGGAGCTCACCCCATCGCAGGGATTCAAACCACCAACCTTCTGATTGGCAAGCCCAAGAAGCTCAGTGGTTTAGACCACAGCGCCACTCACGTCCCTTAGTGTGTTACTCTAGTTTATTCTATTTTTATTATTGTACACGGTCCGGGAACCCATTTAGATGAAGAGTGGTTTATTTTTTAAAATAATAATAATGACAGCAACCATTGCTATACCAAATCTCTTCCTGCTTCCAACCCTTTCCTCTACATCCTGATACCTTACAAGGTGGCTGAGGTTGTTGCTTTCTTTTTGTAGCTACAAAAAAGCCTTGCCGTTCCTTGACGTGGCAGCAGAACTGCTCCAGGACTTTATGCTCCTGAGAAAAATGCTATGTCATCAAGTAGCAGCATTTCCAAAGGCATTTTTTGGGGGGGAAAGATGTCCACCTCCACAGGCCACATTTTCTTCTATATATTCCCTTTTTGTCATGGTGTTGATATGATTTGTTAAAGAATTCTTTCAGTCTGGTGAGATGATCAAATGTGGTATGTCTTTAATAACTGAATTATAGGCAAAAATTCCAAAGCACTGAATATTCTTCCTGGAGAAAGCTGTGCCAGTTGATATGTTAAAGGCCTATGTTTAAAGGCGAGGAGCAAGGGGGAAAGTTGGGAAGAAAGGCAACTTAAGATACTAGTACTGCCAGGTTCCAAACTGGCTTTCTCTCTAGGGAAAGTTAATTCACATCAATCGCAGATATATTGAGCAAGGATTTTTTTAAAAGAGTTTGAGCAGCCATATAAAGCTACCTGTTGCTCATTTTGATTACACCTCCACAGTGAGCACAGGGAGGAAACCTGCATGACTCCCTCCAAATGCTAGAAATCTGCATTCTATGCAAAAAGGTCAGAATCAGTATTCCAGCAGGGTCCTTGACATTTACAGTGTAAGACACAAACATTTAAGCAAATACAGATATAATTTCATTAGCAAGAGCACAGATCAGTAGCCACACTCTAGATTTTAAGTCATAACCAAGATAAATCATGTGCAAATAACGGCAAAAGGTTTTCACGCAAAAAGCCCGGAAAGGCCATTTCTGAAACTTAATTTCAATCATCGGGCATGTGGATAAGAGAAAATGAATGTGGCAAAGATGAAGTTCATGACAAGGGCTGGAGCAACATCACTGCCTTCTGAGACTAGCTGCTTGCCAAAATAATCCCAATGGTTATTCCCTCCTAGGGCTGAGAGTAATTTCAGAGGGACTTTTATCAGGACTGCAATGGGGGGAAAGACCTGCTCCTCCCCACTTCCTGGCACAACATAGACCTGATCATCCTTTTCAAGGTGCTCACAGACCAACTGTTTAATTATCTGTTGTAGGACCTTTCTGGTACAGATGTCAAGCTGACCAGTCAATAGATACCTGGGACATCGTTTCCCCACTTTTTGAAGATGGGAACAACATTTGCAGACCTCCAGTCCACAGGGACCTCATCTGTTCTCTAAGAATTCTCAAAGATTATAGTTTTCTACAATTTGGCTGTAGATGAACCATTGCCTTGGGACTAAAGCCATTTGAAAAGAAGCAACTCTGAAGTATCTGGCTTGGTAGTGGATTAAAGTATCTTGACTGTGAGTCCTGGAAGACCTGCTCCCTGCCTTGCAGGCCTTTTCCACCTGGCCTGGAAGGGTGGGGCTCTGACTGACTCCAGCTACAAAAGATGGGGCTGTCGAATGGACTCTTGGGCAGGGGGTATGGGGGGGAGAGGCTTTGTTGTGGTTTTTGCTGTAGGTTTCTAGTATCTTTATTTTAGATCTTGTGATTTATGTGGAAATTCTTCAGTTTGGTTGTGTATTTTAAATGTCTTATTTATTGCCTATGACTACTTATGCTGTAGTTATTTATTTTCTTCATGTATTAAGCCACCTTGAGCATGATTTGTACTGTGGAAAAGCGGCATAAAAATAAAATTATTAAGTATGTAGTAACTGGACTGGATATTGACTACTTTTCTCTGAGTTCAGACACTATAGCAGAGTTAATGTCTTAAATTAGTTTCTTATGCATTTCTCTCTTCTGTGGACTGCTGCACTGTTTTGAATAATTATCATTGCAACTAAAGTATACTTGCTCATTAATATTTGTAAGTGTAATCCCACCTAAGCTGCCACAGAGGTAGAGGCAGCACTGCATAATGACTCAGTATTTGTTCACTTTCCTTTCTTCCAAGGAGCTCAAGGTGGCCTGAGTGATTTGTTTGTTGTTGTTGTTTAGTCGTTTAGTCGTGTCCGACTCTTCGTGACCCCATGGACCAGAGCACGCCAGGCACTTCTGTCTTCCACTGCCTCCCGCAGTTTGGTCAAACTCATGCTGGTAACTTCGAGAACACTATCCAACCATCTCGCCCTCTGTCGTCCCCTTCTCCTTGTGCCCTCCATCTTTCCCAACATCAGGGTCTTTTCCAGGGAGTCTTCTCTTCTCATGAGGTGGCCAAAGTATTGGAGCCTCAGCTTCAGGATCTGTCCTTCCAGTGAGCACTCAGGGCTGATTTCCTTCAGAATGGATAGGTTTGGTCTTCTTGCAGTCCATGGGACTCTCAAGAGTCTCCTCCGGCACCATAATTCAAAAGTATCACTTCTTTGGCGATCGGCCTTCTTTATGGTCCAGCTCTCACTTCCATACATCACTACTGGGAAAATCATAGCTTTAACTATATGGGCTTTTTAAGATGCTGTCTAGGTTTGTCATCGCTTTTCTCCCAAAATTAATTTTTTACCCACCCTCATTTGATCCACATAAACCCTGTGGACTAGGTCAGGCTGAAAGATGAGGAATTGCAACCTGAGGACTCAGCTATATTAGTAAAGAAAATGCATTTTATATGTGTTATAACACTGTGACACCAGATGACACTGTGAGCTCTGTCTTTTGCCAACATGATTTCCCACTTTGAGGTTTACCATGCATTTTCCTGAGACACTTCTTTGATGTGTCTAGATCCAGCGAGTGCCTCTTGGATCCTGGTCTAACCCAGGGGTCGGCAAACTATGACCTGTGGGCCAGATAAGGCCTGAGGGGGTCATTAAACGCCTGCTCAGTCAGTCCCTGAGCAGAGCTAAACCGGCGCGGCATTTCAGTTTAGCTCTGTGTGGGGACTGACTTCCAGGATGCAGCCACAGCTTCCCACTGGCTGCAGGAAGCTCCTGCAGGAAGCCACAGCCACCTCCCCCCCCCCAATGGCTCCAGAAGCCAGCAGGGAAAGAGTGGCGGGTGTGTGTGCATGCGCACATGTGCTCTAGCGGATGGGCGATCTGGCCCACAGGAGGAAATGTTTGCCGACCCCTGCTCTAAGCACTAGACCTGTATCTCTTAGCGCATGGCATATTGGCCAGACCAAACCATTACCATTTAAGTATTTAAAAAATACAAGACAGGATTGAAAATGAATGCAAATGAAAAGGCATAAAGCTTTAGAACAAACTTTTTCTTTAAAACCCACAGAAGAGCATTCTGATAAACTGTATGGCCCGAGGACTATTTTGTTCAGACTGATTATAAAGTTAGATAAAACCATCTACTGCTGCAAGTGATGGCAAGGAAATTAACAGGTTTAGCTACAGCTAGGAGTCTTAAGATAAGATTTATGTCAGCCTTCCAGGAATAAATTATTATCTGCTTCACTCTTCTCTAACTTCCATGAGGTGTAACTCCATAAAACTTAATCAAAATGCTCCCAATTCACAACAAAGTATAATAATCTACTCTACTAAAAAATGATGGGTTTTAGGAACAACCCTTGCAATTTCTGACTTCTTTCAAGTCTACCCATTTCTAAAACTCTTTTATCTTTGACATTCACTACCTAATTTTGAACTGATAACTATCATCAGACTCAGATAAGTAGTTTCTCCTTTCTTTTCTTTATAGGTTGGAATTCTTTTTGAAAGAAAATGGAAAACCTTTTTACTGAAAAAATAACACCAGCAGATGAAGGTTTTTTGCAGCAGATAACCATCATGCTGATCTTCTGACCACGGAATATCATCTGTACCTGATATTAAGACACAGGAGTGAGAAGAAAAAAAGAAGAGAAGAAAAGAAGTATAAAGTTGGCATTCCCAGACTAATTTAAAGTTGCTTTTGTTTAATTTTTCTTAACATTTTATATTCATTACTAAATAAAATGTAACAAGCACCGACACATTGTGATTTCCCATTACCAGGGCAAGTATGTGGTGCAATGGCAAGGGATAGGGCTTTCTCAGTGGTGGCCCCATACCTTTGGAAGAACCACCTTTATGAGATGCATCTGACACCAACATCGTTCACCTATTGCTACCAACTGAAAGGCCTTTGGTCAATGTTCAGAAATGCCAATTGTTATTGGTTATATCAGCAGCTATACATTTCTATTTTGGGTAATGTTTACGGTAATCTGACTTTTCATATTTCGCATTGAGTTGATTTTATGTGTAACCTACCCCCCCCCCCCGCCCCGGAATTGTGTGATGAATGCTGCACTTGTAAAGTAAAGTAAAGTAAAGTAAAGTAAAGTAAAGTAAGTAAGAAAGAAAGTCTTCCTCGAAATTCTACCTGTGCAAGTGCTCCAGGTTAAGATTACATGCAGGTCCCACTTTCCAAACACAGTGTTCCCAGGAAATCATTTGTTAGGCTAGCCTTTGCATAATGGGCGGAGGATTTCCATTATTTCCTGTGCTTTCTTTCTCCATGCTTTCTGCCTGAAACTGATGCAGCCAAACAGCAAAAGCCAAACATATGAAAAACCAATTCATTCAATCTCCCTCCCTCCATGGTTTCTGCCCAAAAGGCTGTTGCCAACCAGCAAAACATAAACAAGGAAGAAAGTGGGCAAACTCCAGCTGTTCAGATATTTGAACCAGACGTTTGTGTAGTGAGGTTTAGGTATAATTCTTTGTGTTCAGATAAGTGAGATTTCAGATAACGAGCATTCCAATAGCGGGACCTGCATGTATGAACCTCAGTAGGCAGAACGTGTTGATCTATAGAGTATCAATGGCCATATATATGTAAATAATGTACTAGACATATACTAGATGTATCCTCTAAAGAATTTGGTAAACTCAAACACAGGTGTAGTATATCAGGGATGTCCAACAGGTTGATCGCGATCTACCGGTCGATCTTGGGGTGTCCCTGGTCGATCACAGGACCCTGATGTCCCCCCCCAAAAAAAATACACCCTCAACAACTTTGGCTCATCCTCCCCCCAAAAAAGCTCAACAACTCTGGTCAATCCAATGAGTAGATCACTGCCAGATTTTTTTATAGTGGGAGTAGATTGCAGTCTCTTGGAAGTTGGACGTGCCTGTTGTATATGATACCCAGAATAAAAGTTGCAAACACTTTGACTATTTGCCAGAGACATGGGAGTGCTAGGGATACATTTGCTCACATATAGTGGGGTGGTAGGTATGTTAAGGATTACTGAAGAGATATTTAACTATGTGCTAAATATCTTATAGGATATGAAATTCAAGTCAATCCTCTAACTATACTCTTGGGGATGTTTGAAAGAAAAAGTAAGAAGAGACCATATGGTGAGAGGGTCTTGTATCATATGCTAACAGCAGCTTGGATTTTGTTGTTGGAAGTATGGAGAGCCTCTCAACTTCCATCATTATATACTAGTACTGTCACAATATGGCCGAAGACATCAAAAATTAACATAACAGATTTACCTATTATAATTATCTTTGTGCTGGTAACATTTAGACAAAGCAGAGTTTCATAGATTCTGCTTATACCATGGCCCATTTCACATATAATATAAACCAAATCATAGCTTTGTGCAAATGTGAGTTGCCTTGGTCCTACTGCTTCTGCTAAACCCAGGTTCATTGTTCATCTCGCCCAAAGCACAATGAATAAGCGAAGAAAAAACCTTGGATACAGCTTGTCGTTTGTCTGAAGTAAGACAAACCATGAGCTCAGGTTTGAATATACAGTGGTACCTCGGGTTACATGTGCTTCAGGTTACAGACGCTTTAGGTTACAGACTCTGCTAACCCAGAAATAGTACCTTGGGTTAAGAACTTTGCTTCAGGATGAGAACAAAAATCGTGCTCCGGCGGCGCGGCAGCAGCAAGAGGCCCCGTTAGCTAAAGTGGTGCTTCAGGTTAAGAACAGTTTCAGGTTAAGAACGGACCTCCGGAACGAATCAAGTACTTAACCCGAGGTACCACTGTAATGCTAGGCTAAACCATGGCATAGCTCTGCAGAATGCTGAAGCAGCAGGAAAGGAGTACAGCAGCTGCAACCTTCACTTTAAGAACCTGCACCTTTTCTCATCTGCACAAAGCCGCGGTTGGGCTCAGCAGTAAGTGTGAGCTGGGTCAATACTGGAAACTGACAAGATCAAGAGAAATTGTTACTCAACCTTTGTTAGTTGTGATGTAAAATGAAAGGGTAAACTAAAGTAAGGTAAAGGTAAAGGGACCCCTGACCATTAGGTCCAGTCGTGTCTGACTCTGGGGTTGCAGCGCTCATCTCGCTTTACTGGCTGAGAGAGCCGGTGTACAGCTTCTGGGTCATGTGGCCAGCATGACTAAGCCACTTCTGGCAAACCAGAGCAGTGCACGGAAACGCTGTTTACCTGTTTACACTGTTTACCTTCCCGCCATAGCGGTACCTATTTATCTACTTGCACTTTGATGTGCTTTTAACTACTAGGTAGGCAGGAGCACGGACCAAGCAACGGGAGCAATGGGGATTCAAACCGCCAACCTTCTGATTGGCAAGCCCTAGGCTCTGTGGTTTAACTCACAGCACCACCCGCATCCCAAACTAAAGTAGATAGCATCAACAACTCAGACTGACTGATCCAGTGTGGCTCAAGTTGTTTTTTTTACAGTGGTACATCTGTTTACGAACTTAATCCATTCCAAAAGTCCGATCTTAAACCAAAACCGTTCATAAACCGAGGCACACTTCTCCTAATAAGGCCTCCCGCCGCTGGTGCCCTTCCACCGTTCGGATTCCATTCTTTGACCGAAGTAATGTTCTCAAACCAAGACACAATTTCCAATTTTGCGGAGTTTGTAAACCAAATCATTCTTAAACCAAACTGTTCTTAAACTGAGGTACCACTGTATTTTTGCTTCTGTCATCTGCTTTTGATAATTTTATGTAAATAAAAATTTGTAAACTTACAAAGGAAGTATGGATGAATTTAAAATAGGCAGTAAATTATGCTGCATTTGCCATTTAACATCAATGTGCCTTTAATTTCTTCAGCCCCCATGTCTGGGGAAATAATCCTCCTTGGGAATCTAGTTTTTGTGGGCAAAATGGCAAATTGCCAGGAAGAGGCTTCTCTAGCATATTGTCATATTTGGAGTTGAACTAACTGTGATTCACACACTTGACATTTAGCATCTTGTTCCATTTGGCAGCCCAAAGATGCATCGTTTAAAAAAGAAAGGCCAAACCAGTAAACATTTAAAAAGTTCTACCTCAAATTTCTTAAAGTTATTTTGCAATGCTGGGGTGGGAATCATTGGTCCCTCTGGTCTAGTACTTGATTAGCTAATTCCTCGCAAGGTGAGGGCAAGTGGACATAGCTCAGCCTGGCAGGACAGCTTACTCTATGGTATTAACCCCTTCATGAATTAATTAGACTTAAGCATGCTGGTTACATGAAGCTGATTATCCTAAAATTTCATGAAGATTGTTCCCACTGCAGAGTCTATGCTCAACACAGTGATGGCAACAATCATGATGGAGGGGGCAGGTGGAGGAGGCATAGCTGTCAACTTCTCCCTTTTTTAAGGGAAATTCCCTTATTCCGAATAGGATTCCTCACAAGAAAAGGGAAAGGTTGACAGTTATGGGAGGAGGGTGTCTTTAGGAATAGCCACAGAGACTAGTTACAGTCCAAAACAGGGTCAAGCACCATTTGATTTAAGTCTTCTTGGATTGTTACTACTGTGTAAGGTCTGATGGATCCTGGACATTGTTAACAGAAAGTACTATGGTTGCTACAATGGAGAAAACTGCCACTGAAAAATTGTTGCAGACCCATGTTTCATCATTCAAGCACGTATCTTGAATTGCTCATATAGAGGAGAAACCATATGTTGAAAGCACATTTAAAAGCACATGATTTCACCCAAAGAATCCTAGGAACCATAGTTTGTTAAGGGTGCTGGGAACTGTAGCCCTTAAAGGGCAAGCTACAGTTTGCAGGATTCTTTGCTGGAAATTCTGTGCTTTAAAGGTATGGTATCTGTAGCTTAAATGTGTGAATCAAATATCAGAATAATGAAACCTCTTAATGGGTAAGATTATCAGAACAGTTGCAGCCTGCCCCCTATTTTTAATACGCAGGATGAACAAGATACAGACAACATGAAGTACTTCTTCCCTTTGTCCCAAGGAAAGACAAATACCTGTTTTCCCCTTATTGTCAATCCACACCCAGACCAGGTCAGGGCTTGCAGTTTTGATCTCCTTTACTCAACAAGATAAATGCCCTACTCTTTTATTTCCAAACTACAGTCCCAAATGGGAACTTGTTGGGCTTTCTGGTTTTAAACATTTATTATACTTTCAGTTCATGGCAGTGTTTTTATAGGTTCCATCAGTGCTAAAATAATTGCCCTCATCAGAGATGAAAAGCACATTAAACAACAGCCTTCAAAGCTGCTTTGCTGTCTGTTATCTATCTGTCTTCTGTTGGTTTCATTATTTGCTTCAATTGGAGCCATTAAGGGTTCCAAAACCACGAACAGAAGCAGAGCAAGAAGAATTATTCTACTGATGTTCATGTCAACTTATATAAGGAAAGGAAGAAAACAACTCTATGCAAAGTACCAGCAGTACCAGAAAGAATATGCTGAAGTTTCTGCACCAGGTTCATTAACTTGTACGCCCGGCATTTTGGATCCCCTTCAAACTGATACCAAAGTTTTCTGCTTGTTTTATGATGTGAATGCCACATTTTGTGTCACACCCCAAGCTGAATAATTCACACAGCAAACTGGAGTTACAAGTTAACACCCCCAAATCCAACATTGTCTGATCCCCTCTGAACTGATGCCAATGTTTTGTGCCATTTTGTGCAGATGCAGAAACAACACCCAGAAAATGCCTACATGCATGCAAACACCCATTCTCCTGTGCGAAACAATATAGAAGATCCCTGGAGGTGAATTGGTGAATGTATAAATCAATGCCTTAACATTTATTTATTGTTTGATGGAAGAAGAAGAAGAAGAAGAAGAAGAAGAAGAAGAAGAAGAAGAAGAAAAAGAAGAAGAAAAAGAAGAAGTTCATAATGCCTGTCCCCAGCCAAGATCTCTTGCTTTCATATTATATGCAATTGTCTTACCCTCCCCCCTCTTCCCTTTAAAGCCATCTAAATTAGTGGCTAATAATAATAATAATAATAATAATTTATTTATGCCCTGCCACTCTGGGCAGCTCCCAACATCATAATAATAATAATAATAATAATAATAATAATAATAATAATAATAATAATAATAATAATAATAATAATGCGATAAAACATTAAAAACTTCCCTAAACAGGGCTACCTTCAGATGTTTTCTAAAAGTCAGGTAGTTGCTTATTTCCTTGACATCTGATGGAAGGGCATTCCACAGGGCAGGCGCCACTATCAAGAAGACCCTCTGCCTGGTTCCCTGTAACCTCACTTTTCGCAGGGAGGGAACCGCCAAAAGGCCCTCGGAGGGTTTTTATTTCTGTGTAAGAAGGTTTACTGTTTGAGGCGTTTATTTGTTGCTGTTTGAGGAGGTTTCCCTATTCTGTTCAAATAAAAATATACTTTCCCTCATATATTGAATACCAAAGAGCCTTTAAAGAACTTGTAGTGTTAATTGGCAAAAGAGAAGTATTAACAAAACTATTTTAGAATTTCTTGAAATATCACAGCCTGTACTTATTTGTATATTAAATACTTCTGTCCAGAATGCATTTTTAATGAATCCAAAAGATATTGTTTTTATTATTTATTAAATATGTATACTGCCCTTCATATGACAAAAACAGGGTGGTTCACAACATAAAATATGTATTAAATCTGCACTAATTCTGTTGCACTTCCAACAATGTATGTTCCAGCCCCAAAAATCAACTCATGTAGAGTTAAGTGCCACTGGAGTATTGTTTTAAGGTAATTCTCTTTCAGGTTCACACTAATAAACATTTTGTTTTGTCTTATCACTGATCTTTATAAGCCTCTCTCGAAACCTCCTTTGGCTGAAGAGCAAGGTAAGAGCGCTTTAAACGAAAACATGGATTTATACTCAGACACTTTTGTCTAAATATGTAATCAAATAAATTGAAGCAGTACGATTCATTAACTTAAAGCTCTTCTAGCTTATTGTTAGGAAGTATATAAAAGTATCTTATTATTTGGCAGGGGTGCCATTTAACTATAGCTGGGTGAAGCCACGGATGTCCCTGCAGTAATTATTGCTAAAAAAATTTAATGTGATGCAAGAAACAAAGCTTTCTGTTAACATTTTTTTAAAAGGTTATGATTTAAATATCAACATTTTGAACATTCCTATAGTCATTAAGAGCTACAAATTAAGCTTTATATCTCATGGACTGCAAGAAGCTCAAACCTCTCCATTCTTAAGGAAATCAGCCCTGAGTGCTCACTGGAAGGACAGATCGTGAAGCTGAGGCTCCAATACTTTGGCCACCTCATGAGAAGAGAAGACTCCCTGGAAAAGACCCTGATGTTGGGAAAGATGGAGGGCACAAGGAGAAGGGGACGACAAAGGGCGAGATGGTTGGACAGTGTTCTCGAAGCTACGAACATGAGTTTGACCAAACTGCGGGAGGCAGTGGAAGACAGAAGTGCCTGGCGTGCTCTGGTCCATGGGGTAACAAGAGTCAGACACGACTAAATGACTAAACAACAACAAAAATGCCACTTTCTTTCTCATGAGTTCTTACACCAGCTGCAGCCAAGGAAGTAATCCTGCCAACAAGGTAAATGCTTAGCTCTTGGACTTCCTCCACAAAGTAGCAGACAGTTAAAGATCTGTGGTCCTTCATCCTCCAGAAAGGCTCGAAGCAATGGCTGAAATCTGAAATGGGGAACCTCTTCTCCTTGGGGATATTCCCCATGTGATTTAGAATAGATGTGGGGAACCTTTGGCCCTCCCAAAGGTTGATGAACTACAACACCCATCAGCTCTAGCAAGCACATTATGGGATGTTGGGAGTTGTAGTACAGCAACTTCTAGAGGGCCAAAGGTCTCCCCCAGCCCTGATTTAGAAGCAGGGTTTCTCAGGACTCTATGAGGATCCATGCTCCAGGCTTCGCCCTCCAACTTATGGAGGGTGGCAGGGACTGAAACACAGGAGGGTGAAGCTTGCTACTCTTGTTCCCCCTGATCCACTCATGAGGAGCACAGTTGAATAGGGCTAATGGGGATTTAGAAAACAGGATAATCTCAAGAGGTTTTATTACAGTATTCTCCAAAATGTTCAACTCAGTTATCTGCCTGCTAATGCAGAAAGAAGCTTCGTTGACATTACACACCTTACTTCTGGACATTTGGATTGTTTTATCAGTAGCCATTATGTTAATTTTTTTGGTTATGCGTTTCCGTGCGCTGCTCTGGTTTCTGGTGAGTCATGCTGGCTACATGACCTGGAAGCTCCCTTGGCCAATAAAGAAAGATGAGCGCTGCATCCCCAGAGTTGTCCGCGACTGGACCTAACGGTCAGGGGTCCCTTTACCTTTTCCTATGCAAAACGCAACATGTAATGTTGTAGTGTAGCCACTAAACTGTTCCACATATCTTAAGACTCACTGCATAGTAATAATTGGAAGTTTATAAGGGCTGCCCTTACATCAGGGACAGAAAACCTTTGTTTCTCCAGATGTTTCTCCAGATGTTGTTGGACTATAGCAAGCCTGGTCAATGACCAGTGGTGATAGGAGCTGCAACCCAGCAGCATCTTGAGGCCTCAGGTACCCACTCCTGCAGAACATCTCTCTGCCTTATTACATAACCTGGCAGATTGAATAATGGCCGGTCTCCAACAATGGTTTCCTGCAATTCCGTGAAATAAACGTTTGGAGAATGAGACATTGCTGGATGAGCAGCATGTGAGCATCATCATAGAAGAGGTGTTTGTAGATCTAATGTGAATGGATGCTGCATGTTGCTTAAGTAATTGTGTTACACTTATAGTATTGAATTGTGGTTTTTGTATGTTACAGTATTATATTTTTGTTTTGTAATGTCATTATGAACTTATTATGTTATTGTTTTGCAATGTTATGAAACTGTTTTAGTAGTGTTTGAAATGTTGCAAACCTCTTTCAGCAGTGTGTGTGTGTGTGTGTTTGTAAACATTTCCACTTTTTATTTTTAAACGAAACAAAGAAAATGTATGAATGAGAATATGAAAGCATCTGAGGTGTCCATAGATGAGATATTCATTTAACAGCCATAGCTTCCCCCAAAGAAACTTGGGAACTGCAGTTTATTAAGGGTATTGAGAGTTGTTAGAAGAATGCGCACAGATATAGTGGTGAGAGAGGATTTTGCAGTTTCTGTTTCTTCTTTCTTTAGTTTCTTGCTTTATTTCTTGTAGATTAGTTTGTGCTTTTTATTGTATTGTGATGAACTACAACACCCTCCCAGAGAACCTTCAGAGAGTGAGAATCCCTAGCACCCTTAAACTATGGCCCCCAGGATTCCTTGGGGGAGACCTATGCCTTTTAAAGTGGCGTAACATGCTATAAATATGTGATGTGGATGTGACCTTATTTCACAGCTGGAAGGCAAGCAAAACCTGTGCTTTTCTTTTGTGTCCAATATTTCCAGTGAAATATTTTCTATTCCCAATTTAGCTTAAAGAAACCCCACAACTTTGTGTCTGTAAAATAGAGATGGAAAGATAATCAAATTCTCTGCTTAATTTTCCAAAAAAGAAGTATTAAAAGAAAGTATTTTTCTTGCATTTTTTAATAAAAAACCCCTCAAGCTTCTACATTAGAACTGATGTAGCTAAATGTGAGGGGGGGGAGGGGAGGTTGTAAAGGCCTGACAAACACATTCATCTATTTATTTTGCAACATATTAAATTGTGTCAGTGAAGTGAGAAGTAATGGCATCCACCCACACCAGCCCCTTCAATGCTTAGTTCATTACCTATGGCTACTTTTATTGAGCTAGCCAACAACAATAATAATCTGCTGATATATTAAATGGTGCATCTAGAAATGGCCGGAGGGGACAGGCTGCAATTTCATGAAAATAATAAAGTCCTAACCAAATTTACCAATTATCCATCTTTCTGTTGGATGTGGAGACAAGGTCAATAATACACTTGAGGGTATACCTTAAGTGTACTTTATCTATTTTTACAAATGCCATATATTTTATAAAGTCTTGTTTCTATTGTGCCTCTTTTTTTCCTTTCCCCCCCTTCTTTTGCTGAGGTACCAATATCTGTTAAAAGAAATAGGAAATCTTCCTTTGTGGAAAATATACTAAGCTTAAGTGGCTGAAGAAGCCCGTGGCTTCAAATGCTGCAGACAAGCCACCATTTTTCATGGTGGGTTCATGCATCCCTTAATTGCCATAGCAAGTTTCACCTAAAGCAGTTTTTGAAGCAAATTTGGATGTTCTAACGTGGACAAACAATCTGAGAAATTTTAAGAGAAACAAAATGGGTTTCAGAAATCAGTAAAAATGGAGGAGGGGGGAGGGAGAGAGAAATTTGGGAAGGTTGAAAACTTTCAAGATGCCTTTAAAAAAAGCTCATTGGTCATCTAGCTCACAATTGCCAACAGAGCTCTCCAGGGTTTCATCCAAAAGGAATTTCTTCCAGCCCTATCTGGAGTGCTTGGGAACTTGAGATCTACTGCTGAACTATGGCCCGTTAGTATTGGGCTACTGCGTCCGAAGAAAACTTACTGCATAAAGAGCACTCTCTTATTTTCACTGTACATAAATTCTTTTTATTTTTGTGGTAAGGAAGACTCAACTAAAAAATCGCTCTTTAGAATTCTGCCAGTCAGCCAAACTAGGTAGTTTGACAAGTTAAGTGATGCAACTCAACCACAGATGAAATGGACTGGCCAGCAGGCAGCTTGCAGTGAACTACGTAACTGGGAAATAATGGGATGACATCCACAGAGCTATAACCAATTAGATGAATGCAATTATGATTTAATGAGGTATTCTTTCACATTTAAGAATCCATATTAGGTTTACAATGTGGTCACTTAAGGAAAGCCGATGATCATGTAATGCCCCCTTTGAGCATGATTTATGACACATATCTGTTTCACAAAATTGTGGAAGTCGGGCTTTCATCTCTAGGATGTTGTTTAGCATCTTAAAGAAGATAAAGCCCCTGGAGTATAAAATGTGTCTACAATTATGTGAATATTTGGGCTGCCTCTTCAGTTGTTTTTTATTTTAAAAACACAAAAATCTAGGAACAGAACACTGTTAAAGGAGAAGCATGCTGTAATGGACCCATTTTTGTGAAATCAAACTGAATACTGCCATAATCAGATTTAATTGTTTGAATCCATTACATATGTTTGTACTGTATGAAGGATAGGGATAGCAACTCATCTTAGTGGCCTTCTTTTCCATCAATTTCTACTTTGGCAGTGCCGTTCCCATCCATATTTTTTGAGCCAAGTCCATGAAACTGCAGATAATGCAATGAGTATGAACCCTGGGAGCAACTGAGTGCCTTTGAAAAACTGGGAAGCTGGAATGCACAACTGGTAACAGATGACCCACTGGGGAAACACTGGCATATGCTCATGAAGGATCATGCAATAAAGACTCTCCCTCCTGCAAAAGAGGGGAGTGGTTGTGGGCGGGAGCCGGTTCCCGCCTCAAGCAGGGGGCGTTAGCCCCCTTGCCTCCTCTCACCTGGCTGGTGCACCACGCCCACAGGCAGGCACCCAACCAGGTGCCTCCAAAGGGTCGTGGACGGCAGCGTAAATCGCTGCTGCGCCAGCCACACGGCCCTCACTCTTCGTCGTCCCGTCGCGAGTCAACAGGTCTACCGTCCTTGCTGTCTGCAGAAGCCAGTGAAGTATTTCGCAGGGCTTAGAGTGGGGGGGCTGTTTATTGCTGTCGGAGCTAATTCCTTGTGATTGGAGTACTGGGAGAGTTTTGGATCTTTGCGGTGAGCCTTTTGGGCTCGGGTGGCGGTTAGGCATTGGAATAATGTGTTGTGGTGTGTGGAAGGGCTAGGTGTGGCCATCGCCTACGCCTTCAATTTTTGGGTATTCCGTTAAAGGAATCCGGCGGTCGTGTATTCGTGTATTTTCACTTGCTGTAATCAATAAAGTTGTAGCCTTTTCTTGCCCATTAACTTTATATCACGTGTCCGTGTGTTTTCATTCCACTATGCGGTGATCGGGTCCTCGAACCACAACTAACCTTGGGGTTTCTGATTTCTGTGACACCAAAATTCGACGTACACACCTCTTGCCTTCCATTCGACACGATAGTTGTGGCACCTCCAAGACTCCATGCCTAGTGCAACCAAACCGGTCGTGCCACCCTAAATCTGCCACTGAACTAACCATCCTGCTACATTTTGTTTCTGTGTTGCTGCAAAGCTATTTTACTCATTGCCCACTATTTTGTGCAAATCAATACCTTAAATCATAGTGCATTGTGTGATTCAAGTATATGAGGAAATATTCTTTCTTTCTTTCTTTCTTTCTTTCTTTCTTTCTTTCTTTCTTTCTTTCTTTCTTTCTTTCTTTCTTTCTTTCCTTCTTGTCCACTGCAGTAACCTCTGTGGCACACAATGGTCTCCAGTAAAGTTCCCCGAAGGGTCAGTTCTTTGAACACACGTAAAATATTAGTTCATGAGTACATGTGTAGCGAAGCTGGTAACAGGAGAGGGTGATTTAAATCAGGAAAATGGCACAGGAAAGGGTTGAACCTACTCTCCCAGTGTTACCAGCCTCATCTGAGCCACAGGACTATTTGATTTTTTCTCAAAACAAACAAAAACATGCAGGAATGTCTGTTCAAAGATACCGCATCTTGCCTTAAGGTGTAATTAGATGATCAGTTTATATTTACATGTCTGCAACTTCTGCACTCAAAACATGGTGTGATTTCCATGGTGCTGTAAGTTCTGAAGATTCTGTGGCTTCCATGGCCAACATACTCTCAGTAATCTATCTTGCAGTAATCTACCTTACTCAAAGTATAGGCAGCTCTAGCTCTTAATTTGTGTATTTTGTTTTAGAGACTGATTGTAAAATGATACAATATTAACAACAGCAAATTGTCGTGAAATTGAAGTCCATGCTTTTGATAGGCCTGCGACCACAAGAACATTTTGCAATTACAAAGTGCTACCATCAACAGAGCTAAATCTGTTATTTCTGCATCTTAAAACTACTGCTTCCCCTCCCCTCTAATTCCTTGTATAGGAACTTGGGGAAACACCCACAGTGAGCTCAGGAGAGCAATATGAAGAGATGAAGCATGCTGCTTGACTTTTGAATCAAGGATTTCTATTCTGATTAATATGGAAAGGTCAGTCTTAATTTAAACCTCAGCAAACTGCACATGAGCCTTCTGTCAATGAACTGCATTTCATAGCAACCCCAAAATAATCTTATTTGCATAGCCAGGAGGATAGCTGATATCATTTTAGGCGTTCCGAGGTCAAGTGTGCTCAGGTTGCAGACCGAAGCCGAAGCTTAACAGGCCATTTGTTCATAAAGGAATACTAACATTTACTAATGCTGCCTGGCGTATCTTAAGAATTCTCTTTATCTCTACATGTTGAAGATATTAAAGAGGTCAGAACTTCAGGAAAAGCTAGACAAAAAATCCCAATTTGATAGGCAGCTGAAGTAAAGGGTTTAATTTACAGAGATAGATCAAGCCTGTTCCATCAAAATACAGAGTTTAGGGAATACTAGCAAAGCATAAGTGTCCAAATACATTGTTTGGAGTTATACCAACAAGGATTTATAGCAGGGATGATGAGATCATGAAACTAAAACAATCAGATTTTTTAAAAAAAATCTAATGCGAGTGGGGAGTGCTGTAATAAGAGCTGAAGTTTTTTATTTTATTTTAAGCCAATTCAGTTTGCTGCTCCTTTAAAAGCTTGGGCACAACTAAGCCAAAGTTAGGCAGTTCAAAAATGGATTTCAGTGGCAGAATTAAGCATGCACAGACCAGTGAATGAGAGTTTAAAGTGGCTAGTTTTGCCTGGATGGTGTCTTTTATTCTAATCAGAGTTTGATTTTTTATATAAACTTCCTATGTATTATGCACATCCATAAAAATATGCAGGAGCCGACAAACAAGCAAATATAAACAAAAAAGCAAAATGATAGACTTCAGTCTAAGGAATTGTAACAGGTCTGCCAAATTCTACAAAGATTCCACAGAAACTGATTTATTGCAAGATCCCTCCACTCTTCTTTCCCTTGAGAGATACTGCCCAGTGTATCAGAATTACATTATTTCCTACCGTGATTCATTAAACTGATGTATCAGTTCACTGCAATGAAGTTTTAGTATATCCTAAATATCCTTCCCACATAACCAAACTTTAACCCTCTCCATCCCAGAGTAGAGGAAGAAAGAGATGGATGAAAAAGAAGAAGCAGACAAGACAATTCTTCCCTGGGTCATGCTCCTCAGGTGGAAAGACAAATCATCTTGGAAGTTTCTTCACCCTTTGCCTGCTCCCCAATCTCCAGTCTCCAGGTGCTAGCTGAACCCACCGGAGTCTTTTCCAATACTGGAAAGAGATACTGGAGGGTATAATAAAGTAAAAGGAGAACTGAATGCAGCAATGGGACAGCTTAGATGCTTTGTTTAAAATTAGATACCTAAAAAAACCCCGAAAAACATTTTTAGTAAGTTGCTGACAAGTAATTCACTAATTAAATTTTTTTATCTTCAAGCATAATATCTAACACAACTGCAGAAATACGCATAGGCTGCCAACATTTTTGCTCCTGGATTCCACACCTGCAAGCACCCTTAGGGCACAAGCACAGTCTTTCTCAGAAGCCTGCTGATCACACTGAGTTTCCAAGTCAGATCTAAGTCCATTTTCAGCACCTACTTCAGAACGTCACAACACAGCTCAACCCACCTCGTTCAGGTGTGGTTCATTTATAATAATCTTCTGCACTCCAGTTTCAATATTTCAGGGAAACAAAAGTTCAAAATAAAGACCCAGGCAACACTTGAAGATATTTACTAGTCTTTTTCCACATTTAATATATTAATGACTTCTCCTTTTGGGGTCAATACAGTGGTACCTCTGGTTATGAACTTAATTTGTTCCGGAGGTCCGTTCTTAACCTGTTCTTAACCTGAGGTACCACTTTAGCTAATGGGGCCTCCCGTTGCCGTGCGATTTCTGTTCTCATCCTGAGGTAAAGTTCTTTACCCGAGGTACTACTTCCGGGTTAGCAGAGTCTGTAACCCAAGGTGTTTGTAACCTGAGGTACCACTGTACTCTCAATTAGAAACAGGAAGTTGCTTTATACAGAGCCATACCAGTTGTCCACCTAGCTTGGTACTGTTTGCATCAGGAGTAATGGAAACAATTCGCTTCTAATGTTGTTGGGACCATCATTCCTAAATATTATCAATGTTGGCTGGGGCTGAAGGGGGTTCAGCAAAATCTGAAGGGTGCCCCATTGGCCACACCTGGTTTACACTGTTTTGCAGCAACTCTCCAGAGTTTCAGACAGGAGTCCAGCACTGTCTAGAGATAGCAGGGATTGAACTGGGGACGGTCGGCATGCAAATCATCTGCTTTGGACTGAGCAATGGGCCTTCCAAAGAAAAAACAGTCTTGCATAGGATTTTGTGGCAGTTGTCCCACACCCATATCTCAAGCTTTGTCTGTTCCAATGTGGTTTTTTTTACTTTGGAAGAGGAGCGGCAGTTGAATTTCCAAGCCTCACCACAAAGGTGGCACAAGGGCCAATAAAGTAAGACATATGTGAACAAGTATCAACTTTAAAGGAGACTCAACTTTTCCCTAAATGCTCCCTGGGAAAATTTATAGGGACCAAGCTAATTCAAAATTAAGCTGGAGAGGGCTCAGCAATTGCAATCTCTATGTGAGGAAACATTTGTGCCAAAGGCCACAGGCCAGACTTATGCTCAATAAGTCAATATGGAGAAGAGCTATACTTAGTAGGATTACACATGCGAAAAGGCAAGCTGTAACCAATTCTCTGAGCAAGAGACCTAGCATTTAGGAATCATGACAACCTATTTTGAAACAGCAGTTTTACCTCTCAATCATCACACAGCAAGTAATAGAAACCACAGCTGAGATCTCTCGGCTTTTAAATAGCTCATTGATTTTGGATTGAATCCATTCACAGCACTGTGCTTGAACCTCATTTTGTAATTAACTACAAACTGGGATGGATACTTTCAATCAAAGCCTGTGTGGCTTTCAGCACGTCACTGCAAATCAGCATTGCTAATCAAACCTTCCCCTGTGTATCCCAGACATTTTTCTGAAGTTGTTTGTACGAGAATAATTGGGATGAGGTTACCTGCCCCTGTATAAACCTGTAAAATCACTTAGATTATCTGACAAAATTCTACTCATGGAACTCCACCCTACAGAATATCACAGGATGGTCATTTCACAAGATGGACATTTTCTGCTTTTGCTCCTTTATTATGGAATGCTCTCCTCCCTGCTATATGTAAACCAGCTTCAGATGTATTGTAAGAACTTATTTTGTCCAGGCTTTCCTTGATTCATAGACCCTGCTTATGTCTGAATCCCCTTGATCCTTTTCACATGTAGTGCTAGTAAGCAAGGTGTCCCCCCAACTTATATTTGTGCATCTGGTTCTTCCTGCCTAAGTGTAGTATCTTACATTTGTCCCCACCGAAACTCATTTTGTTAGTTTGGGCCCAGTTCTCCAATGTGTTAAGGTCATCTTGAATCATGATTCTGTCTTCTCTGGCATTAGCAATTCCTCCCAGTTTAGTGTCATCTGCAGTTCTGATGAACATCCCCTCAATTCCTTCATGCAAGTCGTTTATAAAGACAATGAATAACAATGGGCCCAGATCAGAACCCTTTGGCACCCCACTTGTCCATTTTCCCCAGGATGATGAGAAACCATTAGTTTCCCCCCAAATAATTCTGGAAAACGTTTGTTAAGGGTGTTGAGCTTTGATAGGAGACCCCATTTTCCTCACAGAGCTACAATTCCCCGAGTTCCCTGTGAAAAGGGCTTGATTGTTAAACCACAGTGCTGTGAACGTGTGGTCAGTGGAAAAACCACTTAGCTAGACCATGCCTGGGGAAGCAGAAATAGTGTTGACAAAATTGGTTTTAAAACTAAGAAACGTTCAGCAGTTATAATGTTTGTGGTAAGGGACAGCCATCATACGCTGTGGGCTCACGATATCAGTACGTAGCAATTCTAGTAGAAGGATATTGTGTGGGGTGGAATACAATGTGATCTACTGAAGAGGCAGCAGGGAATCTCTGGTTACTCATACTTTTGCTTTTTTTATATATTGATTTATTTTCCTACCTGACAAGTCTGTTTATGCCGTGAACTACAACATCTCAGCCTTCTGAATAGAGGGACGCCTGTTTGCTGGCACTCATTTGAAATGGTTGGCCAATGACAGACTAGGATACTGTCGGGAATCATTCACCAGTGGAATTCCTTCAATTGTTAGAATGAAGTGTGCATTCACACACAGACACACACTCCATCTGTTCCTCTTGGTGCAATCTGGAGGACTGTGTGGAGGAATCAGAACAATATGAAGCACTAGCAAGCAGTGCCAACAATTCATTTCCTTGCTTGTCAGAGAAATGACAAGGATTCTGTGACAGGGCTACATCGCTCTTTACTCCACCAAATAGGAAAGAAGAAAAATCTAGAATTATAAGTAGGGTCTGGCTTAGGCTTGCAAGAAGCTCAGAAATTGTTTCAGGCATTGTGTGTTTCATACCACACCAGTTCAATCATCATCACTAGGAAGCTTATAATTCCTCTGTCCTTTAAGAACAAATGAACCAGAAGAGAAATGCTCCAAATCAAATCAAAATCCAATTTGTCTCAAACAGTTGAGTTTAAAACAAACCATTTCTTCACATCCCCTAATACCTGTTAATTCACCGACTGAAGCCTGGGATAGGTTTCAAAGAACCATGTCCTGCATATCCCTAGAGAAAACAGCAGCAGAATGAATAAATTACCAGTATTTGGATTCTCATTACCTTAAATTACCCTCAGCGTAAAAATGACAGGAGTAGAGCCATCTCTCTCTCTCTCTTTTTGCACGCAGCACCTGTTACCACTTCATTCAAAGTGTTTGGAGGGGAGACTTCTCTTTAGTTTCTGTGAGCGGCAAAGCTTTACTCTCACACATACACCCTTGATATTTCTTCCCATCGAAATTGTTTGTCTCCACATGTGTGCCATTTGAACCCATCAAGAATAAATAGAAATTTACTTTGTTCTTGGGAATTTTCCTCAGGAGGGAAGACAGCAAGCGGGACGTTCGGCTTCCAAAATGTTCAGAAACCAAAGCATGGCTTCTGATTGGCTGCAGGAACCTCTTGCAGCCAATTGGAAGCCCCGTCAGACATTCAGGTTCCAAAGAACGTTCACAAACCAGAACACTCACTTCCAGGTTTGCGGGAGCAAAAACGTCTGAGTCCCAAAGTGTCTGGGATCCAAGATATGACTGCACAAGAAAAGCCGCATTCATTCTACACAGCTAAGGCACAATTGCTCTTAAAGGAGCAGAAGGCTTTTTCAGCTGAAGAGGAGGGAGAAAGAGCAGTTCATAAATGTCCTGTGTCAAAAAAGTAGTGGCAAATTAATAATAATAATAATAATAATAATAATAATAATAATAATAATAATAAACAACCACAAATTATTATAAGGAAGAGTCCTCCCCTTCATAAATCTTCCTATCCAAGGCAACCAGGCAAGTGAGTGGAAACTAGAGGGGACTCCCAAACTGAATAAATGAAATAACATCCCTTAAGCAAAAATGAATACAGGTTCATCTTTCGACTCAAGTTCTGACAATATTAACATGCACCTCTGGCATTGTGAAGCGGTGCCACTTTCAGAAGCAGGACTTCCCAGTTAAAATCAATGTTTCCCATTAAAGACTTTAAAGAAACGTGGAATCAGAGTTTTCATTTTACACAGCACCACTTGTCACATTTCAGATCTTCCCTTGACAGTCAAGCCACCCGGTCTGCTCCTGCCTCTTCATTGCAGATGAGAAGCATCGGAATTTAGGACAAATTTCACCAGCCTTTCCTGCTGCTGTTCCCACCCCACCCCCCTCCTTTGTGACTTGGTGACTGGAAGGGAAGAAGGGGAGGGAAACTGGGAGCAGAGAAGGATGGAGGGCTGGCAATGAGCCATCGCAAGCTGAGCTGAAAGCTGAAAGCTCACAGGGTGGTTTTGCTCACCTTGCAATGACTTGGAGTTTCTGAACTGGGGGAATACTGTATTTTTTATTATTAAGAAAAAACCTGCAAGATAGGCTGCCGTTGCTAGTAATATACAACTGCTGTTTTGAAGATATTGATAATGAACCCAGATAGATGGGAGGAATGTTGTTGCTGGCATAAGCCCTCTTCCCTGTATCAAGAGGTGTACATCAGCGAGCAGCGCACCCTTCACTGTTAAAGGCAGTTGACACAGCAACTAGTAAAAGCAAGTCAAAACTAAAAATATTTTTAGAATGCAACTGATTTATTAAGTGTGTGCCCCAGCAATGGTTTGCTAATATTGCAAATCTTTTTATTAAAACAGAGAATTCGGCGGCAGCACTAAGCCTAACCACATGTATGAAATGGGAAGGATGCCAAGAACAACAATATCTATGTGCAGATGTGATGAATTTAATGTAGCCTTATATACTAATCATTCTATGCGAATCTGGCAGCTGTTAAAATTATCCCATTTCAGCCCTAATGGCAAGACTATTGAAATAACCTCCAAAATATAGCTTAAAAACTAAGTCCTTATAGGTGAAAGTATTAAAAAAGGTGTTTGTAAGTCCGCATTTTTCTAAGAAAAGTATTATGTCAAACTATTTTAATAGAGGTCGGCTGGCGATTGCACTTTCCTTTAAGGTTTTTAAGCTGGTACCCAAGTCTTTCAATTAACACTCTTACAGCACAGTCCTTAAAGCACTACCTTTCGTTCACTTCAGCAGGACAGAAAAGCATTGCAAGGATCAACCTATTGGTCCACCACGATTAATTGCACAGGACTGAGCCATCCCACAGAGAGGAGGATATCCATTTCTTTGTTTATTTAAAATGGAATTCTCAAGATGCTGAGCACAGAACTCAGATTGGATTCAAAAGCAGCAGCCAAATTAAGCCAAGGTTATGCACCAGTGGAAATCCCAATGTCAAATTAATGCTTGCCTTCAGAATTCTGTAATCTTGGGCAATGTTTCAGCTTTATTTTTGGATGCACACCGTGCAGGCTTAGCTATCTTACACAAGGCAGATTGTTTTGACCATTTAACCCATTGAGAGATTTCATTATTTGGCTCTTTAGCCAGCTCATTTAATCTCCTTGTATACACACAATACATTTAAAGCACAAAGGATCCTGGGAACTGTAGCTCACCCTTAAGAAAGTATAGTTCCTGTGCTCCTTTGGGAGAAGTCACATGCTTTAAATGTATGGTGTGCACACAGCCCAAGGAAGTTAATAACAACATGCACCGAGGACACAAAACACAAGTTGCCAAGAGCACACAGTTCATCACTAAAGGAACTGTCACTTTCCAAATCATTAAAAAAATAAATCAAGGAGCTGCCTCTGTCCAAAGATATTCTGGCCTTGGACTGACATCAAATGGGTGGGAAGTATCCACTGAAACTATCATATTGCCCTTGGTGCCCAGTGGTTGTGTCTTCCTGTTTCAGATCTCTTGTCACGTCTTTGGATGAGCCAGTCCCATTGCCTGAATATCAAAGGGAGGGACACTCTCGCTTGACCAGATCAGACCAGGCTTGCCTGGTGGACAACAGGGCGTTCTTGGTGCTTGTATTTAAATTCACAGTCATGCTTTTTAAGATGGTCTTTGGAGTACTATGATTATTTGAGTTTTTAAGGCAGGGTTAGAGAACCACTATCCACGGGCCAAATTCTGCCTGCCAAGCCTCTCCACTCCAGCCCACAAGGCCATTTCCCCTAAACCACAAAATCATACGTGGCATCAGGTATGGGGCAGGTACTGAGCTCCTGGCTGCATTTTAGGAAATGGTGATATTTAATTCTTGAATGGTGCGCTGGGTGGGACAGAAAATCTCTATATAAAGAAATAAATCTACCAGGCTGCATTTTTTAAAGTGATATATTATCCAACTGAAGACCATAAAATAACACTGAACAAATTTGGCAGGTTTTGTTTCGTTTTTTAAAAGTGCTGCAGTAGAACATTACTTTTAATGAGAATATTTGTATCTATAGAATGTGAGAAGCCAAAAAGAAAAGAAAGAAATCAAAGAGTGGCTCATTTGTTGCTGAAAATATTGCATATTGTTCAGATTTTGAATTGACTAATTTGATATTCAGCCCATTCTTCAATGGTTCCAAGCAGCAGAAGTCTAATGAAAAAAGTGAATGAAGCTTATGTCCTCTGACCAGTCTGAGGCATGCAGCCTTTAATGTTTTATAATGATACCATGCAACAATAAACCAAACTCAATGCAGGGAAAACTATTTCAGGATAAAAAAATCCAAAAGGCGCCCCTGCTTGAGCAACAGAATGTTTATACAGTGTCATCTGAAGAAAAGATTTAGAGAGCCTTTTGAAACCTCACACAAACCAAAACGAACAAATGAGCCTTTGAGGCTTTTAAGAGGCCAAAGCTGAAAATTCTAGCGTGTTCTCACCTAAGGTGGACAAAGCAAGTTTATAACCACTCACAATACAATAATTTAGGTAGCCATTTCTGGAAAACGCTTGTAAATCCAAGCTACTTTGAAATGTCTAATGACTGATTTCACTCAGTCAAGCAATAAAGCGGCTTGGCTGACCTCAGGGCCTGACAGGTTAATCTATTCTGACCTTTGCTTTATTCTATAATGATGCTGAAAGATCACTTGAATAACTCACTGTCATTCAACAATGGCTCCATATTTCCCCTTCGGCACAGCAGAGGGCTCAAATGTGACTTGGTGCCAGATTTTCAAAACCGCGTGGGATACTAAGGCCTTTTCCTTCAAGACTGTGAAATAGAACAAATTGCTCCCCCACCCTTTCTCCTGTCACAGTATCCAACAGCAAAAGCACATTTCTTCCATCCAAATAGAAATTCTATTACAAAATATACTATTAACGCTGGAGAAAAACAGGACAGAGGGAGCTGTTGCCTCAGTCATGTCCGTCTTGCCTTACATAGCTTCACACCAGCATTTCTTGATTTCCAGTATTGGTAAGGAAATATTAGAACACATATTTGCGCAAATCGGGCCAGGGGGTGGGGGGTGAACAATGCTGCACTATTAGTTTATGTTGAAAAAGAGGTGTACAAATCCATTTTTATTTTTTAATGTCTAAAAGGCACACACAAAAATATATATAAAACCATCATTAAAAACCAAGATAACACAAACAAAACATTTAAAAACAAAATACTTAAAACTATTATCATGCGTCTGGATAGGCTTGATGAAACAGGCATTATTTTAGCTCATCGGGTACCCAAAACAGTAAAGTGAAGGTGTGTACCTAATGTCAATAGGCAATGAGTACAAGAGCACATTAAAAGGAATGACTCCTTGAAAATGGTCCTCTAAGATCCTGCTTCCCAGGCCTCCTGTTTTGGGCATATTGGTGCAGCTCATATCTGGATGCACTTCTGTCCAAAAATCAACAGTCTGGCATGCATCATAATACCAGCGCTTGCAATAAAATGGTTTGGTTTAGTGAAGTTAACTGAGGCAGTTGATAAATCTTGGAACTACACCTGAAAAATGTTTCCATAACTGCCAGGTAAACTGAATGGGAATTAAGTTCCTGGCACCACCCTCATATTCACCACAACTTTTCTCTACCACCTTCTCTTTCTATAAGGTATACTGCCCTGAGCAAGGTTTCTGGTAGATATTTCTAAACTCCCATTGGTTCTGCTGCCACTACAGATACTATGTACCTGAATATCTTCCCACCTCAGTTGTAGCCAGCCAGGAGGCATGTGCGCATGGTATAACATTACTATATTATTTTATTATTATATTATATTATATTATATTATATTATATTATATTATAAACAGAAATAATAAAAGGTTTTACAGTGGTACCTTGGTTCTCAAACGCCAAAAACCTGGAAGTAAGTGTTTCAGTTTTCGAATGTTTTGCAGAAGCTAAACGCCTGATGTGGCTGTCGACTATTGTTTCCAGGGCGCCTGCACCAATCAGAAGCTGCGCCTTGGTTTTCAAACATTTCACAAGTCAAATGGACTTCCGGAATGGATTAAGTTTGGTGCTTTTGTTTTTGCTACTTATTTCGCATTTTTGAGGCTTTTTGGGTTAATTCGTTTTTGTGACTGTGTGGAACCCAGTTCAGCTACTGATTGATTGATTGTGTGACTGCGAAAATGGATAAAAGCCCCCCATCCAAACAATGACTATCATCAGTGCAGGTAAGGAAAAAAACTAATTTTAATTTTTATCATCTACAATACTGTCTTATTTATTTTATAGTACAGTACATTGATTATTGCTTCCATTTTATGGATCAATGGTCTCGTTAGATAGTAAAATTCATGTTAAATTGCTCTTTTAGGGGTTCTTTTTAAAAGTCTGGAACGGATTAATCCATTTTGCATTACTTTCTATGGGAAAGCGCGCCTTGGTTTTGGAATGCTTTGGTTTTAGAACAGACTTCCGGAACAGATTAAGTTTGAGAACCAAGGTACCACTGCATTATCACTCAGAGTACAGAAACATATGGCTTTAATTTTGAACTTTCTTCTTAGTTACTTTAGTTCATATATACAATGACTAAGAACAACGCTGACCCTACTCTATCCAAATAACCCTGCCACCGTCCAAACACACTCTTTCCCCAACCCCAACGGCTCATAACTCTCGACTGATCCTCTCAACTGTCTACCACCAATATTCAAACTCCTTTTCAAAATTTTACCCAATCGCCACTCATGTCTACCATCCCAAGTACACACACTCTTCCCAACCACTTACCCCAATTCACATACCTTGGTTCTCGAATTTTGCAAGAATGTTTTGGAAGTCCGTTCAACTTCCGAAACATTTGAAAACCAAGGCACGGCTTCCGATTGGCTGCAGGAGCTTCCTGCACTCAAGCGGAAGCTGCGTCGGACATTCGGTTTCCGAAAAACGTTCAAAAACCGGAACACTTCCGGGTTTTTGGCGTTTGGGAGCCAAAACATATGAGTACCAAGGCGTTCCGAGAACCAAGCCTTGACTGTATTATACTTACCTACATTTAACACATATTACTCTAATGTTATTACATATACACAGCATCACAGTGTTGCTTTCATACGCTGATTGTAAGCTTCCTAGAAGCATGTGGCTGGCTGTGCCTGGAATGTGGCTGCCTGACTAGATGTCCATCAGTCGAGCCAGCAAGCATGTTCTTATGCATTTATTGGCACAGGGAAGAAGTTGCTTCACAGTTTTCTTAATATTCCTACCTTGAAAAGCTGTGATGTGACCGACAATCATATATTTCAGTTCAAAATTTAGAGTCTGGATGTTCTCCATCCTTTCTCTCCGAACTGCTGCTTGATAGCTTTCTTCCATCTTTCTAGTGCAACATGTTTGCACTTTGTGCTGGCAGATCTGTAAGTTGGAATCTGTTGCAAGAAAAGAATAAATTAAAAACAAACATCCTCAGTGAGAGCATCAACAAACAGCGCCAAAGATATTTCTAACAAGCAAAGTGATGCAGCTCATAAGAAGTAAAATGTCCAGCCTTTCTGAACACTTCAAGGGCTCAGCGTCTGACTGCATTTATGACTGCATCAACTAAATTAAGGAAACGCCATCATATCCAGGATTACATGTACTGCAGCCTCTGTTCAAAAAGGAGCCCAAGTCAGGCACATCATTTGTGGGAGCATCCCGACAACCTGTTGATTGAGCATCCACCCTGCTTTGCTTGCAGTAAGATTAGATTACTTTGGCAATTTAATGAGCTTCATTGTAGTTTGCATGGAGGTGAGGAGGCTAGATGATGCTGTATCAAGGAAGCGTTATTCCACACTTTGTTGGGATGCTACTGAATCCCTCCTGAAAATAGAAAACATCCTGAAGTGCCCTGTGTGTCCTCTTTACTATCAAGGAAAAAGCAACAGTCCTTTGAGTTGTGTATTCAATTGGTCTGCAACGTGTGTTGAGAGTGTGCATGTGAGTTGTACACATAATTTCAGGCCTCTGTTGACTTTAGTATGCATTGAAATTAAGCCAATTTCCATGGCTTCTGGAATGACTTTGAAGATACAGGAGTTGTGAGCTGGCCCACAGAAGGGGTGAAGGGACAGAATGAGCCGTCTGCCCCTTAGTACAGAGGCACAATAATCTCCACACAGCCAAAATGTGCTACAGTCAAGTCAAGGACTGCCACTTTTGCAGAAACACCAGAGGCTGCATCTGCGTTTTTGAGAAGACTGGGGTCAGCTCACCAGTTTCACCTGAATACTTAGCACCACATCTTACAAAGCGTGTTCTCCATAATAGAGAGCACGTGTTGCGGTGGGGGCCAAAAAAGCCACTCCACTGTTGTTGGGCAAATTGGCCACATGCTGTGATTGGGTAAGGAGTGTTGCTGGGGAGAATGTTATGTTGCTAAAGTGTGGGAGGGGTCAGAGGTCTTAAATACAGGGCTCGCAACCTGGGGCCTTCTCTTGGGCTGCGTGCACCAGATCACCCGCCCACCCTCCCTAATAAGGGGGGGGGGGCCTGTCATGGGGTCGTCTGCTTTGGGGCAGGGGCCTGGTAGGAATTTTGTCCATTTGGCTGATTGGCTGTTACCATTTAGTTTTTGCGTAGCAAATCGTCACAACTTGTAAGGTTGGCGGTTAGGCATTGGTTCAAATTGGTTGGTGGAGGGGTAAGTGCCTACCCCTCCAATGGTGGTGCGGAAAGGGAATTCCGTTAAAGGAATCCAGGGGCTTGCCATTCTTTTCGTCCTTGTCCCTGGCATCGGACTTGGGCCATGCAAGCCACCAGGAGCATGAGGGTGAGAAGTGAGGGACTGAGGCCCAGCTTCATTTTCTCCCCAAAATTGTTTCCCTCACTGGCTTCCACTGGAATCCGGAAGTCAGTTCTGTCCCTAGGGCAAGGACAGATAGTCGTAACCAAAGCCTAAGCAACCACTCACGTGTGTGTATTTAAATAAAGTTGTGGTCAAATTCATGCCAAAAACCTTAAACAAAAATTGATATGTGAAGTGTGAGTTATTGGGGTGGTCTAGGGGACCTCGACGCACAAATATGTATACCTGGGAGCTGTTCAGTCTGTTCGTTCTTCTTCAAAACAGAAGCCTAGGAAGAAATCCTACCAACAATTGCTGCAGTTTAGAGCTTAGTTCTTTTTCTGTCCAGTGGTACCAACTTGAATAAAATGGGGGGGCATATAAGCCCCACTCTGCATAATTGATCACAAGGCACGATGCACACACACCATTTGAATGGCAACGTCCATGAACCTTTTTTGGGGGGGGGGTCAATTATTTTATTGGGGGGGGGGCAAAGGGACCTCAGCAACTAGGAGCTGGCTCCTAGGTTTCTATCTATGTTACTTCTTTTGTAAGTGACAATACAGGCCTATTTCTGCCACAGAATCTTACATCCATATCCACATATGATATGAGCAGGGTTAATGATATATATTTTTATTTTCCTGCTTCAGAAATCACTATATGTCCCCGGTTAAAAGCTTATATTCGAACCCCCTGTCTATGCCCATTCTATAATTTTGGCTTGGGATTTCTGCAGGTGTTATTACCTACAAATCATACACTGGGTTTGATGAAAATATTTATCTTCAGGAAAATGATTCATCTTCATTGCAAAACAGAAGAAACAGCCACAGAGACCTTAGCAGCCACTGGTGGCCAAGATTCTTTGCCCCATTAGTTTTCTGAACAAACAGACAGACGGTTGAAGAGAATGTCTGCAGATCCAGGGCCAAAAAGCTGTGAAGATTGTTCCTAAACAGAAACAGCACAAATCCTCTGAAAGCCAAAAGAACACCATGCAGAACACAAAGTATTTAAAGCAAAACATAAAGCAAGTCGCAGTTTCACTAGGAAGCCTTTATGTTGGTATGAGCATCATACTGTGAACTCAGAAATTTCATTTTTCTCAATACTAGCTTTGGGATGGAATCTTTAATTACGAAAAAAGAAACCCACACCACCCTAATCTAGGTTTTGGTACTCAACTTTGGCTGCTGAGAATAGTTAATGCAGATTTGTACAATCCCAAAACCTTAAATAACTCTAGAGAGAGCATTAAAAAAAATTCACGCTAGCTGATCTTAATGCAAAGCATACCCCCCATCAAATAGGCATGGGGAGGGGGAGTAAGAGCTCAGACAGTGTGGCAACTTAAGGGCACACTGCATTGCAGCACCAGAGAATGCATACCAGATTTCAGAGGGTGCATCTGCATGCCAGCTTCCCAGGCTGATGGGTCAGTGCTATTTAATGACCCACCTTCTTGCAGATGCCCCCTTTATGGGGCCCAATGAAACTATCCAAACAGCAGTCCTGCTAACCTGAAGAAGAAACTTGACAATAGTAATCTTCCCTCAGGCAGACACTCGTTTCATGAGGCAACGAATTCCACACAGAATCTCAAGACACACAATGATGCTGAAGTCAGATAACCAAAGTCAGCCACAGCTGGGATGCAAAGCCACTCAATATGGAACTTGTTTGAATTTTTTTTTAAAAAAACCAACCTAATGCATACAGTATTTTTTAAAAAAATAATAATACAGTTTTATTGGAAATACCACTGAAAAATGATATTACAATCTTTGAGTCACACCACATAAAAAAATCATAGTGGAACTTCAGAGTTATAAATAATTCTATTCCCCAATAGTCGCAGATCAGACAGACAACAAGAATTCCCCAGGAAATCAAGTTAAAGTTTACTGGGTAATTATAAGCACACATGGTGGAGCCTTATGCCCTGTAACAGAAAAAGAACGAAGGCCTCATGGCCCTTTCAAAGAGGAGGAAGAACACAGGAAAGTGTGTAAATGAAACCAAAATCCTTTAAGCGGTGCTTTTCCCCCATAAAAAATGTTTAGGGATACTCTTATTTTCCTACTCATATTGAAATACTGCCCCTCAATGAGGCCAAACTTAGATTAACAAAATGTTTCGGGGTATGCGTACCCCTGCCCCCCCCCCCAGAAAAAAGCACTGCATTTAAACTAGGGCAGTATTCTCTGTGCTGACTGGTTACAGCTCTCTATGGTTTCAGTCAAGATCCTTTATCAGCTCTTCCTGGGCATGGTGGGATAATGGTAAGCAATGGTGACTTTGCTCCTTCCCAACTGGGACCTACTGTATCCAGGACCTAGGAGAAGCAGCAGGAAGGGGAACCATGGAGCAGGAGAACCATTTCAGCAGTTCAGGAATGGGTTGAGGAGGCTGCCACTAGGAATGCACACTCAGAAAAATGTTGGGCCTCCTTTAACAACTCCTTCCTCTCAGCTGCAATGGTACAGTGGTACCTCGGGTTACATACGCTTCAGGTTACATACTCTGCTAACCCAAAAATAGTACCTCGGGTTAAGAACTTTGCATCAGGATGAGAACAGAAATCGTGCTTCGGCGGTGCGGCGGCAGCAAGAGGCCCCATTAGCTAAAGTGGTGCTTCAGGTTAAGAACAGTTTCAGGTTAAGAACGGACCTCTGGAACGAATTAAGTACTGAACCCGAGGTACCACTGTACTTAAGATTTTCAGCCCCAGTAGGGCGAAAAACAGGAGCTAGTAGAGAAGAATGTGAAGCGTTTCTTAAACAAGAAAAAATATATCTGGTGTTAACTGGTTTGTAAATTAAGTGAGTATATAGAATTGGCAAAGTATATAGAATTGGCAAAGTTAACTTCAATTATAAGCTATCAATCAAATCAAAAGTTAAGAATGGAATGGAAGTATTTCGAAGATTATACGTCAAAATATTGTTCTAAACATGACATGCTAATAGGCTTAGAATAAAAAATGTAAGCAATAACAAAACCAATAAAGAAGGAAAAATCAGAATTTAATAAAAATAATTTATTATAGAATGCAAGGGGGGAAAGGTAGAAAGAAATATAAAGAAGTCAAATTGCTGTGGATGGAATAGAGGATGGGTATGGGTTTTAAAATTAAGTGTATAATTATGCGGCTGTTGGAATTTAGATATTATATTTTATGTGAGGGAATCATTGGGAATTTTGGTTATGATGTTCATATGTTAAGTTTCAATAAAGATCTTTGAAAAAAGAAAAGAAAGAAAAAAGAAAAATATATCTGGGTATACTGTAGCATTCCCTATAAGTGTTTAGGAAATTCTAATGGATAGTAAACTGAACATGAGTCAACAATATGATGTCATGGCCCAAGGCCAAGTTTCAACTGTAGCCACAGTTAACATTACATAAGTAAGACTTTGAAAGATCACTCAGTGCTACTGGTATGCATTTATTTCCATTTCCAACTTACATCCTTCTCAAACTCCGATAGAAAGGATTCAGTTGGAAAGTTACGGAGTTGCTAAAAGTTCAACAGCAAATCACACAGAGAAAAAATGTAGGAGGTGGATATGCTTAGCCTAGAAAGAGTTGAATGAAGGGGGATATGTTAACATTGTAAGATTTAAAGGGTTAGAAAGAAGAGCGAAGGGTTTTTTCCCTTCTCCTTGAGTACATTCTTCTTCTTTCTTTGGCGATCACTCGTAGCCGAGTAAGATTGTCTTCCATAAACACGGTTTTAACAATGAGTCCGTAAGTGACTGTGGAGGCCAATTCTGGATCCACACATCCTTCCACAGTGGGGACATTGGTTTCCAGGCGGGAGGTGATCACGGTGTAGATGTGTCAAGCATGCCTTCCTCTTAGCACGTTTCTCCCTTGCGCCCTGAGTTCGAGTGTCTTCAAAGCCCATGACAACAAGCAATGATACAAGGAGATACAGTAAATATTTACACAACTAAGTTCCATGTGCATTGAGATGTTCATAAAATACTGTGAGAGAGACAGATCTCTACTCCAATGATCTTACAGTCTAAATTTTGCATGAGTGGGTACATGGAAGAGTAAATGTTAATAGGAGGGTGGGAGATTCACCACTCCTGCCTTATGCCAGCAGTCACGAAATTAAAAGATGCCTGCTTCTTGGGAGAAAAGCAATGGCAAACCTATACAGCATCTTAAAAAGCAGAGACATCACCTTGCCAACAAAGGTCCGTATAGTTAAAGCTATGGTTTTCCCAGCAGTGATGTATGGAATGAGAGGTGGACCATAAAGAAGGCTGATCACCGAAGAATTGATGCTTTTGAATTATGGTGCTGGAGGAGACTCTTGAGAGTCCCATGGACTGCAAGAAGATCAAGCCTATCCATTCTTAAGGAAATCAGCCCTGAGTGCTCACTGGAAGGACAGATCCTGAAGCTGAGACTCCAATACTTTGGCTACCTCATGAGAAGAGAAGACTCCCTGGAAAAGACCCTGATGTTGGGAAAGATGGAGGGCACAAGGAGAAGGGGACGACAGAGGACCAGATGGTTGGACAGTGTTCTCAAAGCTACGAGCATGAATTTGACCAAACTGCGGGAGACAGTGGAAGACAGGAGTGCCTGGCATGCTCTGGTCCATGGGGTCATGAAGAGTCGGACACGACTAAACGACTAAACAACAACATTGTGGCTTTCTACCATCTTAGGCAGAAGTCTTTCCCAACACTGCCATACAATATCATATTTCTAACTGAAGATGCCAGCGGTAGAACAATATATGCACCTGAGAGGGCCAGATGTACAATTCTGCCCCAGAGGGATTCCATTGAGCGGCTGGGGATTGAGCCTGGCTCTGTCGTATTTAGAGGCTACAAAATTTACAAACAAATTAAGGTTTCAGTTGTGCCATATGCTCAGCCATCCATATAGACTAGCTCCATATCTTTGCTGCCATCCAGAAATTCCACAGTATGTTGTTCCAGAGTCAGTATGTTTCCCCCCTCTGGGGAGATGAAACTGAATCCCACTGCTTTAGGGTTGCCCTTAAAAATTATCAAGGATGGAGATTTATTATGCTTCCATGGGAAATGCAGGCGGTTCTGCTTCTCTTGAGTCACATTTTTGTCTGATTTAGCAAGAAGCTAGGCTGGAATTTGACACTTCCATTGATTTGTCAATATTCTTGTTGCCGTCTTGTTGTAGTCCCTGTAGTACTAGTTGTGCCAAGCAAATTAAAGAAACAATATTTGAATGCTGCAAAAACACAGTTGTTTCCTTTGTCAACAACAGAGATTTTGCTTGGGTTTCTTGTGAAGTTTTTCCTACAACATTCCTTCTTTTGCCCCTCATTATGCATCAGTATTTAAGAGCTAATTCATGTGATACATTTTGTCTGCATAGGATGCTCCCAGAGTTTTCCCAGACACAGATTTATTAATAAGGATTTTGTGGGCTATCAAGCCTCATATAACCAACATGCTTAACCCTAATTAAAGCATGAAGGGGTTAAGACCATAGAGTAAACTGTCCTGCCAGGCTTAGCTAGGTCACTCCTCTTCACCTTGGAAAAAGGGTCAACAGATTCTTTGTTCTCCATGTGAACCCTACCGGTAAGGAAGTCTCAGCTGGATGTCCAGACTTAGACCACATGGCTTAAGCAAGCCATCTTTGTGTTTCTATACGAATCATTCAGAAAAAATTCCCATTTTGGAACCTAAATTATACTGCCAGACTTTTCTTTACTGCTGTATGGAAAAGCACATGAATCTGATCTTTGAAGAGTTTGAAAGTAAGCCATTTTTTAACATACTAAACATGTGGGGTTTTTTTCTATACTTTAACTGGTTACATAGCTGTCAACTTTTCCCTTTTCTTGTGAGGAATCCTATTCGGGAATAAGGGAATTTCCCTTTTAAAAAAGGAAACACTGACAGCTATGACTGGTTATTGTTTGAAATAAATATATACACTTTCTATGCTAAGGGAAGCAGGGAACTTTGGAAGCAAGAGGGTATAGGTCTAACAGCCTATATTTCCATGTTTTACTTTGTTGCATATTTTGTGATTTTAAATCTCTGCTGGAGTTCTGTCACCAAAGAGTGCTTGCCCCAAAGCTGGATCTAGGTATCCAGGGAATTATCCTATTTTACCAGAACCTAAAATTTCCCTCTTTTGAATGTCAACTGGTTTCTACTGCTCACAGTGGTAAGTTCAGGCTACTACAGGGAATTGCCCTGGGACACAACAGCTGTACTCACGGAGAAGTGGCCTCATTTAAGCCTTAAAATGGTTTCAGCCTAAGCTGTTTGATGGACCCTCTGCACCCATATCAGCCTGCCTGCACACTGGGATATGCAACAAAAGGCCTCCTTATTTGTCCAGCTCCTAGATCAGTGAGATTGGTGGCTGCCAAGGGAGGAGATGGCCCTTCTGTGATGACTTCAGGTAAAGGAAAAGGTAAAGAATTCCCTCCCAGCAGATCTGCAGCAGGCTGCCATGCTTTCCAGCTTTTCAGAAAGCTTTAACGGCATTTCCTAAGAGCCTGTTATTGATTCACGTCCTCTGGCTTTGGCTGCAGGTTGCTCATGGTGTGAAAAGTGATTTATCTGGCTGGCTGAGTTAAGTTTATTGGTTTTTACCTTAGCAGGAGAATTAAGGTTTCAGGGTTATTTTGTTCCATTGATATTTTGTAAATACAACACTAAAACACCGTGGATGGCCAAGCACTCTTCAGAAAGGTGGGCTGAAAATATTTTAAAATAAAGAAATGAAAATGGTATTTAATGAATTGAACTAAAATCAATCCAGTCCTACATCGTGTTTCCAGAGATGAAAACTGCCCATTGCCATCCACAGATTAGTTGTAATGACAAAGAAAGCTATAAATTTCACTCAGGGATTAGCCCAAGAAGTATTCCTGGATACTATGTCCCAGTTGCAGAACATATTGCCTTCAGGACTGAGTAGCTATTTGTAAGATCTTCGCAGAGTGTGAATGAGCATGTGAAGTTCTGCCCACTGCATCCCTATCCAATTCACGGTGGGTGACTATGTAAAATGGGGGCCACCTTTACTCATGAAAGCGCCCCTACTGTAAGCCCGGCGTAATTTGGGTTCTAAATAACATTGTTGTCCTTCACAAGTAGGTACCCTGCTTCACACAGCCTCTTTCCATGTCAAAGCGAGTGATGGAGAAGGCAGGAGTAGGAAAAGAGAAAAGAGATTAGCACACTCAACCCTGCTTGCTGCTGCTGTGTAGCTTTATAGTCTCACAGCAAGTGTTTAAGCTTAAGGCCACAATTTATTGAGGTTTTCAGCAGCTTCCAAGCAGGACTGATCATGTTCTCATTGACTTGGTTTCCCTTGCACAAAAGAAGTGCCTTGTTTTATTCATGGCTAAGGAGGCTAAAAATGAAGATTGTTATGATGCCCTTCATAGAAATCTATTCTGTATAGGAATGAGGTCACACTCTCAGTTGATTTTTAAGTTAGCTCTTTGTTGAAATTTATATTATATAGAATAAAAGGACGCATTGGAAAGGCCTTGACTGGCTCTGTGTGTCTACGTACATGTAATGGATCGCTCAATGGAGCTCCTGACTTCAGTGGGCCTTGGGATTGCACCTTACGGCACCTCATTTTGAATACACATACCCTACAAGCATCCTGGGGAAAAACGGGACATCCTGTTACTCACGCAAGAGCACAGCGGCCATTTTGGGCGCCATGATTTCATGCTGAGATCTTGCCCCCCAAAAGTGCTTTCCATCCTGAAAAAAGCACTTTTGGAGGGTAGTGATCTCATGAAGTGCCCAAAATTCATGGTTTTGTGGGTGCCATGCAAGCACAGCCCAGAAAAAGCACATTTTTAGGGCTCAGAGATCTCACGTAGGTCACATGACCCACACATGAGGGAAGACTCATGTCCCGGTTTTTAGGACCCTAAAAATTGGTGGGTATGGAGACGTACTCAATTGGAGGAGCTCAGATTGAAGGTTTATCCACACTTACCTTTCACCCCACTGTTTCCAAGCATGAGTCCGAGCTCAAAAGCGAGCATGTTGTTTTTACTCTGGATCTTTCCCCATGAAAACCTGTTCCTTACCACTCAGTTGGAGCAAACATCAATTTGGGTTTCCACAGATTTCTGTTTGCTTTCATTGAGCTTTAAAGAGCGGGTTTCCGTGGGGAAAGCTCCAGAGCAAAAAAAGGGAGGGCTCTCAGATTTAAAGCACGGACTGTGCCAGAAGTGAGGATAAGCCCCGAGTAATTACACCCCCCCCAAAAAAAAACCCAGCTTGCATTTCACACAGATACTTGCACATCCTGCGTCAGGTTTACAGAAAACAAAAAGGAAGGGCTATTCACAGGGCAAACCCAACTGGAAGCTACATGGAAGGGTGGCAAAAGATAAGAAAAGAATCAGCCCCTTTAGCAGCAAAATAACCCTGTCAAGGCCCCTGTGCATTTTTGTATGAGGATGGATGATTTGAGAGAAAACTAAATGATATCAACAAAACTGCTGGCCTTGGATAGTGTCATAGCACTTTATCTTCTGAAATGCGCAAGATTCCTAGGCAAACACTATTTCTTTTCTAACCTTTACAACAGAGGCAGGCCATAAATCCCATGAAGGTCTACAAAGTCATGACATCAGTGCTGAAGAGTTCCATAACCTGGCTGTATTTTGGCACATACAAGCACCAGCCTTTAAATTGTCCCTGTGTTAGTGGTCTATAAAACAGTCAGTACTCTAGTATCTGAATTTAGACCTAACACATAACAACTTTACACTTTTATATGCAATACCTCTGTGCAATATATAGATAGGAATGCATCTAAACTTCTCCTAGTTTTCCACTGGAGAAATTGGAGGGTGGGGGTTAAGTAAGTTGGACCGACAAACTTAAATGGACACTGTTGTACTCTCTTGGTGGCTGCTGTTCCCCGGAATGCGTGTGGATGTAGCCTCACCCTGGAAGCATTATGGGGGGAAGTAGAGGTTACTAATGTTTTCCCCAGAATGCCCCAAAATGATGCTATGACCGGGACATTCAACAGGGAGAGTAACGACAGCTAATGAGAGCAGATCCATTGTCTATACAGTGGTACCTCGGGTTAAGTACTTACCATATTTTTTGCTCTATAAGACTTTTCCCTCCTAAAAAGTAAGGGGAAATGTGTGTGCATCTTATGGAGCGAATGCGGGCTGCGCAGCTATCTCAGAAGCCAGAACAGCAAGAGGGATTGCTGCTTTCACTGCGCAGCGATCCCTCTTGCTGTTCTGGCTTCTGAGATTCGGAATATTTTTTTTCTTGTTTTCCTTCTCCAAAAACTAGGTGCGTCTTGTGGTCTGGTGCGTCTTATTGAGCGAAAAATACGGTGATTCGTTCTGGAGGTCCATTCTTAACCTGAAACTGTTCTTAACCTGAAGCACCACTTTAGCTAATGGGATCTCCTGCTGCTGCCACGCCACTGGAGCATGATTTCTGTTCTCATCCTGAAGCAAAGTTCTTAACCCGAGGTACTATTTCTAGGTTAGCGGAGTTTGTAACCTGAAGCGTATGTAACCTGAAGCGTCTGTAACCCGAGGTACCACTGTACAAAGTATGCTGCACCACCACCCACTCAGAAACTCTCCCTAATCTTCTCAACCAATTTGACTGTTCCCCCAAGTCACCACCTGGTTTGAGCCGCCCCCACCCCGTTTTGCCCTGACCACCTATTTCAAGCCAAAATCTCAAGCTGTTAATGGTGCAGTTTTGCTAGAATCCTCCCTCACCTCTATACACTATGATACCGTCCCCCACAAAATAAATAGCCCAGTCTTGATGAAATAATATTTTCCTATCAGGATTACACACCCACAAACACTAGTCTGACGTGAGGTGGGCTAATGGGTCAGTTGTCAAATTTCTCATTTTCCCAGTCTTAAGTTCAGTACTGCACACCTCTGCATCAGTTTGCAATTTTAAAAGTCCTCATGAAAATGTGTTATTGTTTCAGTGTAAATTTCTCCTAAAATTCACGTTTTTGCAAGCAATTTCCCCTAATATAATGCATTTTATATTTTCTCCAACATACGCCTTTTTAAGCACCTTACCCCCTAATATTTTTGCATGTTGTTTGGTTGGAAAATTGCAGCACAAAACCTGGAGAAGTGTCAATTTCTAAGAATAGCTGGGTTTTTTATTTGTTTATTGTGTCAGAAAGTGCGAACCAGCTAGGCATTAAAATCCTAACCAAACCAAATTTTTTTCCATCCCTACGTCTGACTCAGCAGGGCTTTGCTTATGTGCTTATGGTGAGATCTTGTTCCCAGCTCCATCCTTCAGGGAATGAGCATCATCTGAATATCAGCCTTGGGATGAATTACCTCCACCATAGCACAGAGAATGTTCTTTCTAATTTGTTGCCGTAGTAAATACATCCACACCAGCAACTGGGCTAAGGCTGGCCTATGTAGATGCTCCAAGTGAAGAGGAATTAAACATACAGTGGTACCTCAGGCTACATACGCTTCAGGTTACATATGCTTCAGATTTCAGACTCCGTTAACCCACAAATAGTGCTTCAGGTTAAGAACTTTGCTTCAGGATGAGAACAGAAATTGTGCTCCTGCGGCGCGGCGGCAGCAGGAAGCCCCATTGGCTAAAGTGGTGCTTCAGGTTAAGAACAGTTTCAGGTTAAGAACGGACCTCCGGAACGAATTAAGTACTTAACCCGAGGTACCACTGTATATGCAGTGGTAAGTTTCATCACACAAACAGCATTTGCAGCAGTTTTCACCATGAAGCCAGAAATATGCTTGCTAACTCTTCACAACACAGGGAAGGAGCAGCCCCTATAGATATCATATCTGAATTGAGCAATACCAATCTGGAATGGTATGTTTAAAGGTTGACAGTACAATGCTATTGTTAGCATAGCTTGTGTGATTGGATAACCTCCAGCCTCCTAAATCCTAAAAATACACAAATTCCTGAAGGGAGTGGGATGTTGGAAAGGAATGGGATGTTCAGTCATATTGAAATGTTTTGACTGCCACAGCCAATAGCTCTGTTTATGCAGGTCAAAATTTATCATGCATCACCATTTGCTCCCATGGAAATGGACTAAAAATAAGGAAATTTGATCGGCTTCTTGGGTGGACTTTAGAAAGTGCACTTAGTGCAAACATGGGTGTGTAAACACAAGCTTTCTTCTTGCTTTGGTATGCACACTTAGCCCCCACTAGCATTAATGGGAATTATGCATGCATAATGAATGGGGAGACTAGACTCTGCATGAATAGGGCTCTTGTTAGTATAATGAATACATTTAACCACTAATGTTTAGAGATATGCTGAACTATCCGGCTTAAGTCATTTTCTGAACAAAGCTACCATGACCAACCAATATGGTCCAATTTAGAAATTATCTCTTACTTTCTGTCAGGACTTTGATGGATTCTGGACTCCAAGGAAAGACTTTTACTTGTATTCTCCCAAAAGAATAAGCAAAATGGAGTCTCAAAATACATTTGTGGAACAAAATTGTACAAAAGGAGTTGGGACAGGAGCCGGGGGGAAATGTTAATAAAAATACATAAGACCAAAACCAAAGTCTGACCCATCCTTTAGGTAGGTGTCCGATTACTGGAGTAACCAAAGTACTGGAGTAACCAAAGTACATTGCATGTATCTCCGAAAATCTTAAATTAGAATTTCAAAAAAATAATACTACCACTGTCATCTGCAAAGAGACATGGCATATCACTGTGTTGTAGCTTTACCACAAGTCTGGCTGGGTAATCTGCTCTGTGAATTTTCCACAGGAAAAACAAGGAAACATCTTTATATAAGACTAAATATAATTAATTTGGCACCACCACTGAAAAGTGATCTCCTCCCAGAAGCAGCAAAATAGATGCCATTTTTATTTAACTTAGATGTGCCAGATGGGAAGCACTTGTGTTACATATAAACCAAGTTTGCAGTGTTGCTGTTTCGCCAGATATTATTTGATAAATGCTCACTCGCTGGTTGGTGTTATACAACACAAAGGTTAATGGCATGTGATGTCCTCAAAGAACTCCTGCGTATACCACAAAACTAAACCAGGCATTTCAGTAAAACTTGTGAGAGTTTGACTGGTAACACACGTGACTTCTAATAAGTTGACACCTCTTTAAATGAATAAAAAACTACTGTTGTGGAAACCTGGTGTTACAGTGGTGCCCCACAAGGCGAATGCCTCGCAAGACGAAAAACCCGCTAGACGAAAGGGTTTTCCGTTTTTCGATGCACTTCGCAAGACGAATTTCCCTATGGGCTTGCTTCGCAAGACGAAAACGTCTTGCAAGTCTTGCAATTTTTTTCGCCCCCCCCCCTTTTCTAAGCTGCTAATAGCGCTAATCCGCTAAGCCACTAATAGGGTTGCTTCGCAAGACGAAAAAACCGCTAGACGAAGAGATTTGCGGAATGGATTATTTTCGTCTTGTGAGGCACCACTGTACTTCTCACAGTCATATTACCACCATAACCCACAATAAAACTGACTAGCAGAAGATTCAGGACCAACAGAAGGAAGTACACAGCACATAGTTAACTTGTGGTATTTACTGCGACAAGTTGCAGTGACAGCCACTAGTTTAGATGGCTTTACAATGGGATTACAGTCATGGAGAGTAAGTAGATCAATGGCTACTAGTCATTATGGATACAGTGGTGCCCCGCAAGACGAATGCCTCGCAAGACGAAAAACCCGCTAGACGAAAGGGTTTTCCGTTTTTCGATGCGCTTCGCAAGACGAATTTCCCTATGGGCTTGCTTCGCAAGATGAAAACGTCTTGCAAGTCTTGCGATTTTTTTCGCTTCCCCCCCTTTTTCTAAGCCGCTAAGCCACTAATAGCCTTTTAGCCGCTAAGCCGCTAATAGCGCTAATCCGCTAATAGGGTTGCTTCGCAAGACGGAAAAAACCGCTAGACGAAGAGACTCGCGGAACGGATTATTTTCGTCTTGCGAGGCACCACTGTACATGCTATCTCCAGGATCAGAAGCAACATGTCTCTGAATACCAGTCACCAGGGAATAACAGCAGGAGAGGGTTATTGTCTTCATGTCCTGCTTATGAGGCTTCCTAGAGACATCTGGTTGGGCATCGTGGAAAACAGAAAGGTGAGTTAGACAGGCAGGACTCGTAGGGATGGTAGCAAAAGCTGTTCACCTCCATCCAGAGTTGGAATGACTTTAAAATTAACTTGTCCTACCTTTCTTTTCCCTCATGCTTTAACAACCAAAGCTAGAAAACTATTCCAGCTTCTAAAGGTAAAGGTAAAGGGTAAAGGGACCCCTGACCATTAGGTAAAGTCATGGCCGACTCTGGGGTTGCGGTGCTCATCTCGCTTTATTGGCCGAGGGAGCCGGGGTACAGCTTCTGAGTCATGTGGCCAGCATGACTAAGCCGCTTCTGGCTAACCAGAGCAACGCACGGAAACACCATTTACCTTCCCGCCAGAGCAGTACCTATTTATCTACTTGACTTTGACGTGCTTTCAAACTGCTAGGTTGGCAGGAGCAGGGACCGAACAATGGGAGCTCACCCCGTCATGGGGATTCAAACTGCCGACCTGCTGATTGGCAAGCCCTAGGCTCTGTAGTTTAACCCACAGTGCCACCCACGTCCCTCAGCTTCTAAAGAGAACCAGCAAAGGCTTACAGCAGAACAATTCCATGTGACGTGCTACCTAGGCAGCCAAAGCCATCCAAGAGGAAGTCACAGAGGTCCTATTTCTAATCCTTGGCACCATTTGAAGCTACATAGCTTCACCCACAAATAGAATGAAACACTGAGATGAGGAGGGGGTGGGCTGTGATATCTGGATTCGCACTGTGCTGATATGCGGGTGTGGGGTTTCATAGCTGACCATTCGCTTCAATGCATGGAGAAAACATCGGGATTCCTTTTGGAAGCTGTCCAAACAATGTGCCTTAAAGACAGACAGTGATTAGAACATGCCGTCACTTTCACCTTGACGAATCTGTGCTTTACTTTGTTGCCTGATGCCAGAAGGGATGACATCAGCATCCAGGTGTTAAGGTGTACTTGCACAAGGAGCTTCTTATGCCTTTGCTTTGGGATCTTTTTATTATTATTTATTTATTTGCTTTTCTGTTACATGTTCTCTACTGATAAACTACGTACATAATACCTAATAATAATAATAATAATAATAGTAACTTTTTATTTTTATTTATACCCCGCCCTTCCCGGTTCATAAACCGGGCTCAGGGAGGCTAACAACAGATTTAAAACACTTAATTGTAAAAGCGCAATAAAATACAGTATAAAAACACGAACAACAATAAAATTCAAAGTTCAGAAATCAATTTAGAGGAAATCTATCCAATAAGCATTAGATTATCACCAGGGCTGGCTGGCTGAATTAGTCCTACTTGGGCCAGCGAGGAGGCCAGGGGAGAATTAGCTGTGGGGTCTCAGAGCAGGTATACTAATACAATCAAAACAAAACAAATAAATCCGCTTATGTACTTCCCTTCCACTCCTTCCATGGTTTCTTATCTAATCCCTTCCAAACCGCATCTTCTTGTTTCTCTAATTTTTTCCATTCTTCCTCTCTTTACCTATTGTTACAACTTACGCTGCTGAACTGCTCACATCCTGCTAGGTTAATTATCTTGTTATGATTTTTCATATATTCTAGATATAACTTCCATTCTCCCTTAAGTTTTCTGTCATCTCAATTTCTTTTTCTATTAGTCATAGCCGCTAATTCCACATATTCCAACAATTTATGATGCCGCTCATCTTTTGTTGAAACTGCATCCGTTTTCCACTTTTGTACCAGTAAAATCTGAGCAGCGGTAGTGGCATTCAGGAGGAATATCTCTGGGCTTTTAGGGAAAGATCTTTTAAATGTTTTTTTAAGCTCATTATAAATTGTTTCCCAATACAATGGGACCTCGGGTTAAGAACTTAATTTGTTCCAGAGGTTCGTTCTTAACCTGAAACTGTTCTTAACCTGATATACCACTTTAGCTAATGGGGCCTCCCACTGCCTCTGCACCGCCGCTGCACGATTTCTGTTCTCATCCTGAAGCAAAGTTCTTAACCCAAGGTACTACTTCCGGGTTAGCGGAGTCTGTAACCTGATGCGTCTGTAACCCGAGGTACCACTGTATTCTTTAATCACATTGCAGGACCACCACATATAGTAAAATGTTCCTACTGTGTTTTTTTTCACACTTCCAGCATTTATCACTCTGCGATTTCAATATCTTTGCCAACGTATTTGGTGTTGAGTACCACCTGTGAACCATCTTCAGATGATTTTCCTTTAAAGTATAGCATGCCATGAATTTCAAGGTGTTTGTCCATAGCTGTTCCCATTAAGTTTAAATCAATATTATGTCCCACATCCGTAGCCCACCTTGCTTTGGGATCTTAAGCACTTAGGACCAGGGGAAAGTTGTGAAGAGGCAGGAGTGGTTTGATATGGGAATATTCCACATCAGTACGGTTCCTTGGGAGGTGTGGAGTTTGCTATTCTTTCTAGTGCCAAGAGGAGATCCTTTGAAAATCAATTCTTGGGAGAGAAATATGGAATGAACGTAGGTCCATGTCCTGGGAATTAAATGGTTTGAAAGAGAATATGCAGTCTTTGAGACCTGGACCAGTTGCAGATTACCAAAGAGGAAACACAATAATTACTATAATTTAAATAGAAATACAATACATCTCATCATAGTGGAGGAGGGCCGTGGCCAGGATTTGCTCAGTCCCCTGTCCAGGTGCTGTTGATGGGAAATGTCAAAGTCACTTTTGTCACTTCAGTTACAGGACTGGGCTCCATAATGTGTGACACATATCCACCCTGTGCTCTACACAGGGTTGCTTCATGCATTCTATCTTTTATAACAGGGCCGGCAACTGTGTATGATAAGTTAGCATTTCAATCAACCCACCCACACGGTGAATTCCCATTAGATATGACTAGTTCAACATGGGAAGCAGCTTCCATGCTGCTTGAAGGCAGTCAAACTGGTCCCATGATATAGTCCCTGTCCATAATCTTGGATGCAGGACGGAGATAAGGTCTGAACTCACATTCCTTAGATCAAAATTCAGTTTTCCATAACTGAAATTGAGCAGGAAAGCAGACCACTATCACACAGAAACAGAAGGACTGAGGAATTGGGCACAAATTCTTTTTACCACCAGAGATTTGGCTGTTGACAAGTCAATTTTAATTTTGTTTTGCCCCTATAAATCTGCACACTAGGCTGAAAACTGATATAATAAATGTACCAAAGCATTAACCACCACATAGGTCTTTATCAGGAGCAGCAGGGTGAGTGTGGTTCTTGGAGTGTGGCCCAAGAACCACACTCACCCTAGGCCATCCTCCATGCTGGTGGTAGGTGTGGCCACCCCATATTTTCTCAAGCACCTGCAAACACACACACACACACACACACACACACACACACACACGAAGGGCACAGCTCCCCTCTCTTGGTTGATCCATACAAATCAGCTGAGAAGACTTCTCATCCCTTCTCCACTCATCAGATTCGTCTGGTGGCCAGAGAGGACACTATTTGCATCTCTGTCAGGGTCTGGGCTCTACTGAATCCAGTATCCTGTCTATTCCCCCTCACCTATTTTGTCATCATCACCGAAACTGGTGGGATTTTTGGGGGTGAGGGGGAATCAGGACTTCAGTCTGAAAATTAGCCTCCTCTGCTCTCTTTCATACATTCATGAAATTAGAGCAACCAGATAAAACTGAATTCTGTATATTTGTTCATAACAAATCTTGTAAAGGATCATTTTCAAAAATAAAGCCTTGATACATTTTACCTGTGGCTTTGCGCCACCATGATCTATGCCAGTTCTAAATGATTAATAAAAAAGCTCCTACTACTTTCAATTAACTTTACTAATTTACAGTGCAACCATCATAGCAATGCCTTATTAGCACTGACTTTGAATAAAAATCCATTACATTAGCAAAGAGCCAGAAAGTCTTATTGTACCACTGCAAGCGGAAAGGAGAAGATAGGAATTTCTGGATAAATAGCATTTCCAGTTATGTTCGACAGATGTATGTTTATCCATGAAGCACAACTGTAGGAAAATAAATCCAGGAAGGAAGACTAAAAACAGCATGCAAAATCCATATCATTCTATCACTAAGATCTTCAGTAAAACAACATTCATAGCCAATACAGCAGGGGTGGGAAATGTGTGGTACTCCAGATGTTTCTCCAACTCTCATCAGCCCCAGCCAGAATGGCCAAATGTCAGTGAAGATGGGCCAGCAACACCTGGTATGCACACAGGTTCCCCATTCCAGCAAAACATGATCAGAACCATTGGATCTTATCCTGACAATGATATTGTTTATCCCAAAACTTTGTTGTGGAGTCCAATTGCCTCCCCTATATTGGACAGAAGTGCTTAGCTTTTCTTCTTTTTTTAAAAGTACTCTAAAGGTGGATAACCCTTTGGATTGCTTCCCTGATATACAACTTAAAAATAGTTCTAAAGATCCATCTCTTCAAAGCTGCCCTTTATCATCTGGAACAAAGCACTGTAATCTTTATCCTTGCAACCTGCCACAATCACAGGTTTTCCAGATAAGTGGTCTAGTAATAGGCAACAAAATACCTACTTGATCTGAGCCTAAGATCACCAGTCGCTGCTAGATGAAAGAGTTACTGGTTTTTCTCTTCTGCAACTTGTTTTATTTTAATCTTAGACCAAATTAATACATATCTCACACAACAAACTACAGCAAATAAAAAAGGCTCAATATGATAGTTATACTTGTCCCAAAACATCACTAAAAAAGCCTTCTCATTTATTCAGAAATCTGTTCGACATATTTAGTTGCACTCTCCTATAGTACAGCGTACAGGGCTCCGGAATGGATCCCAGACACTCAATGAGGTACAACTGTATGTTAATTTGACCACAGTGACAATAGACCAAGTTTTTTCAATCCATTCAAAACAAGCAAGGGCTTTACTCTTCTTCCATGTGTTCTCTATAACTTGGAAGGAAGCTTCTGTATCAATGGTACTCTATCCAATTGAATATAATTTGACAGGTGCTCTTCCAACGATGTCACAAAACTATCTATCCTGATCCCCTCTAGAGGCCCTCATAATTGCAAATGATTCTTTCTTAGTTCATGGGTTCTTTCCTCATACTTAGCTGTATTAATTTCTACATCTATCTCTAATACTCTATTCCTTGTTTATTATTCTCTAGGTATATTTTCTAATTGTGTTTGTGCTTTTTCCATATTTGCCATTTTTTATTGTATGTTTCCATTCTATTATCAATTATTCCACCTTTTTCTCCCACCCTAAAGTTTTATTAGCCATCACTTCTAATTATTCTTATATTTTAATATCCTGATTTCCCTTTTTTAATCCAATTCAGACATAAAAACATTCTGAGTTTTATCTTTAACAGCAATCCAAATTTCTAATTTTCTGTCCTTTAAATTTTGTCTTTCTTATACTCTTTCTTCCAGAAGGGTCACTTCTTTTATGTACAGCTTATGATTATTGTCTATTGTGACCCCATTTGTCTCTAGTGACCCCATTTGGACCTTCTCTTTCTTGCCCTTTAGCATTCCAAGGACCTATATTCTGTTATTTTAATTTGTTTTCCCTGATACTCCATTCACATTTAGGGGCTTCATATATATGATATATGTCTGTGTTAATATTGTAAGCACTTTTCTCTTATACACCAGGTATATTTTTCTTATTAGGACACTCTCACCCTCAGTACTTATCTCTACCTTATGCTTGAACTTTTGCTACCACGATCTCAATTAATTCTCAAATATCTCATAGTCATTAAATTTCCTACATCATATGCATTTATTAGATAGTTCATCCTTCAAATCCACCCACCATCCATTTCAGTTCAATCCAATTATAATTTGTATCCCCATCAACATAATTTATTCCAATCATAGTTCTTACAAGTCATTACATTGCCAAAATTCATTAGGTAAATCAACTTATGTATTTCTTCAATAATCACGATTTAATTCTTCACTTGATTCAGTTTTGAATTAGTTTCACGATAATTGGTTCAGTTGCCAAATTAAGCCAAGCAATCCTGCCTGTGTGTTCCTATCATAAACATATTACTATATATGGCTCAACTCATTTAGCTACCTAGTGCTCAAACTGTGTTGCAATTTGTCTTTTTTCTTAATTTTCCTTACAGAGTGCAGCTGCTCCTTCCATCCTCTTAGCTAAGCCGAGTCACTACTTTGCTGCTTGCCAAAGGGGCCTGCCAAAGCTCCTCTAGTGGTGGCAACAGAGGTCTCTGCACCTTGGGGGCTCCTCAACTTTTATAGGTGAGGTCCTGATATATCTTGCCCTCATTTGGGTCAAAATCTCGCTCCTCGTCCCTCAAATTTGTGGAACCAGGGAAACTTCCACAGTGGCAGAAGACTACTTAGAGTAGTTGGGCAGGAGTTGCTGGTGTGAACCTAGTTGTCCTCCCTTTCCCTCCATTCCCAGCTTCTCCTGGCAGCTGTTCAGCTGTTGATATGCCCACCAGGTCTCAGTGTATCTCGCCTATGTCTTGTTCAAAACCTCAGCCCTCCTCCCTCTTCCACAATTTATTAATTCATTGGCAACTGCTTAAGATGAGGGCTTATGGTGTGGTGACATTGATATTTATCAATTATTTTCAACTGAATGTAATGCAAACCCACTCTCTCAGGTTCGTAATTATAATGTTAATCTACTAGTAAATATTTGTGTTCTTCATTTTTCACATAAGATGCTTTTGTTGGTCTAAGTAGTAAAAGAAAATGTTTCGTTCTGGTTTACTTTGTTTCATTTCTGCTTCTATTTAAAATTCTGAGCAGAATCTGCTCCTACTCACCTGCCCCATCCATTGCTCGTGAATCACTGGGCCCTGCATCAGTTTGCTGAAACATGAAGACAGGGACCTGGAGGTCTCCATCTGTTGGTGGTAATTCTATCCATGCAAATGTATAAAAACGGACAGCACACAAGAGAAACCATTAAAGTAGAAAGATAGTCCCAGGTTGGAGACTTATGTTCAGAAGATGACGAAGGAGAAATCTGCCCACTAGGAATAAGTCCTATATACTTTCCTCCAGTATGGAGGAAAAACCAGAGTGAATACTTTGATTCTAAGAATGTTGTAGTCAAAAGACCAGAGAAAGACTAGGGAAGGCAAATCCTGATAGACAGCAATGAAAGGTAGGGTTGCTTAAACAGGAATTTAGCAGCACCTGTACTTTACAGTGCAGATTTGGTAATGCAGGCTGTCTACGCACCAAACACTGAAAGCACATTCCTCCTCTCAAATATACCCGGAAGCTGTAGTTTACATCCTACAATTCCCAGCATCCTTAACAAAATACACTTCCCCAAGTTTGGGGGGATACTTTCGATGTGCTTTAAATGTATGGTTCGTATGCAGCCCAGTCAAGTGTTGTAATGATGATCAAGCGCTGGGCTGCTGCTATACAGATTCTCTAAACATCTGGTGCTAAGATAGCAACATGTCTTTCCGGACACTCAGAGCCAAAACTGACTTGTGAGGTGAGGGATCTATGATCAGGTTTCCTAAAGGTTAAAAAGCAAAACATAAAAATTAGCCACCAGTGACTAATTTTGATCAAAGAAATGGCACTAAGAAACAGATTTTTTTTCCCCAGGCAATTTTCCAGATCTAAATACTCCTCTATGTATATGTGTATATATGTATATGTGTGTGTATGTGTATACACACACACACACACACACACACACACACACACACACACACACCTCAAAGCTACTATTCTGGGAGCAGAAAACAATGGCGTGTATTATAATTCACTTGGTTAGCATCTCTAAATTCTTCCATTCCCTTGACTTTGCCAGCCCACCCTCGTAACCTTCCATCATCATGTGAGTCCTTCCTGTGGTGGCTTTGTAGAAAGTAGCCACATTTGCATAAGACAAGAACTTTAGCTTAGTAAGCCATATCATGCATGAACTGTGTACTAATGCATGTTGTGCTACTGCTCCAGCTCTGCTACTCCCATGATCTGAACAGGAAGAAGATATCTTAGCATTGCTTCTGAACACAGAATTGCCATTTGTTTTGCCCTAACAAACCAGGATGTAAAAATAAAAAATTCCTTCCAGTAGCACCTTAAAGACCAACTAAGTTAGTTCTTGGTATGAGCTTTCGTGTGCATGCACACTTCTTCAGATACCATGCACGGCTATGCACATGAAAGCTCATACCAAGAACTAACTTAGTTGGTCTTTAAGGTGCTACTGGAAGGAATTTTTTATTTTGACTATGGCAGACCAACACGGCTACCTATCTGTAACTGAAACCAGGATGTGTAAACCAACAACAAGCCATAGTTTAAGGCTGGCTAGTGAGCCTGGCTTGCTAGAGAGAAGCAAAACATGATCACAGGTTGAGATGTAACAGTAAGGGCTCCTCCAGATATTCTATTTACTGAGCCTTCTTCTGCATTTGCTTGCACAAAGCTTACATGGAAGATAGATTATATCCTGCCTTTGTTGAGCATTTGTTTCTATTTGTTTGTGGAGCCATTATATGACAAAAAGCATTCATCCTGCTTTGCTTGTCTAGTGTCCCATTAATCATTCACTCATCCCACACTTTTCAATATATTTCCCAGTCCCTTTCCAAACCACAAGAAGTCTGATCCTTTCTTAAAATAGATTTGTTATACTAAGGTGACAGAGTGCTTTAATCCACTTGAATTGTACAAACCTAAATTTACAGTATGCACTTGACTCTTATGCTATCCCCTTCCTGGTTTGCTTACCTGCTCATGCCAGGGGAGGAGCAGAGCGGAAGTGATTGCTTATTAAAGTAAAAGAGTCTATTGACTCTTAACCCAGACTTAAAAATTAGCACACCAAGAAGAGATTGACAAATTTCCTTAAGGTTTCACAGAACTTGAGAATCAAATTACGTTTTAAAAAAGGATAATAACTATAAAGTGCTTTACAGAATGATCTAATTAGGATGATTATTGTTGCCACTTACAGTGGTACCTTGGTTCTCAAACAGCTTGGCTCCCGAACAAATCAGCTCCCAAACACCGCAAACCCGGGAAAAAAGTGAGTAAGTGTTCCGGTTTGCGAACGTTTTTAATTAAGTTCAAGAACCACGGTACCAATGTGCTATAAAAACATTCCTTGTAACCTCATAGGTAAACAGTTGACTTTCAAGAAATTTTGGTGACAGTCTAGCAGCCTTTGGAGGATTTGTTTTCAAGTGAAAGAATCAATCATCAGCCAATGAAAATGAGAGGGCCATCAGTAAAACCTATCAGTGAGTTCACTGTCTCCACACCATGCATAAAGGTAAAGGTAAAGGTACCCCTGCCTGTATGGGCCAGTCGTGTCTGACTCTAGGGTTGTGCGCCCATCTCACTTAAGAGGCCGGGGACCAGCGCTGTCCGGAGACACTTCCGGGTCACGTGGCCAGCGTGACGAAGCTGCTCTGGCGAGCCAGCACCAGCGCAGCACACGGAAACGCCATTTACCTTCCCGCTATAAAGCGGTACCTATTTATCTACTTGCACTTAAGAGTGCTTTCGAACTGCTAGGTGGGCAGGAGCTGGGACCGAACGACGGGAGCTCACCCCGCCGCGGGGATTCGAACACCATGCATAGTTTAGTCCTAAAAACCCGAAACCCTTCCATCAGTTCCAGAGCAAGGTGTTGGATCCAGATTAGCTGAATTGAATCTCATAGAAATTAATGAGGCTAGTTTTCTTAATTTCCATGGGAACTAAATGCAACTAACTTTACCTTGATCCCAGTCATAAAGTTCAGGCTTTCCCCACAAATCTTAATCCTTGACAAATACATCCCAGTATGCAATGTTGTTGTAGGTAAGTCAGTCCCTGCACCTTCAGAATACAGTGGTACCTCTGGTTACATACGCTTCAGGTTACATACGCTTCAGGTTACAGACTCCGCTAACCCAGAAATATTGCTTCAGGTTAAGAACTTTGCTTCAGGATGAGAACAGAAATCGGGCTCTGGCGGCGCGGCAGCAGCAGGAGGCCCCATTAGCTTAAGTGGTGCTTCAAGTTAAGAACAGTTTCAGGTTAAGTACGGATCTCCAGAACGAATTAAGTACTTAACCTGAGGTACCTCTGTAACTCTGTTTCATGGTGATGTTCTGAAGAGTAGCTGTCAAGAATTGGGCCATTTATCTACCAAAGGCCAGTTATTGCTGAGGAACATCCAAGCAGTGTTAATCGATCAGATATCCCATTACCCAAGACTCACCAGGTAAGTATAGCAGATTCAATGAATTTTTCAATCAAGAGATTTGGGGCAACTAGACTTACATTATACACTCATGACATAAGCCTGAATTCCAAGGCCCTTGCCTTATTGATGAGCAATCGAGATTAAATGTCAGAGACACCTGAATTTAAATCATAGTTCAGAAGATAAAAGTTTTAATCGCTTGTCCTGATGGAATAAAGGTTTTTCCAGAGATAGCAAAAGTAAGTGCACAGCACATCTGGCCTATGACAGAATTATAACTTTGACAGAATGCTGCTGTGCAGAGAAAGTGCCTCATCTCTATAAAATATACTTTTCATTTTTAAAAAGAGCTAAGTAGGACAATCAAGCATATGAAACGTTCTATAGAAATAAGAAGATGTGATAGATAAACCACAGAGAGTCTTCTCAGCCAAAATCCAGCGCAGCTCAGAGATAATACAAGGAGGAAGTTGCAATAGGGGAGATGACGATGAATATTAGATAAATTGAAATTTAGGATGATCAGTTACCGTAATTCAAGGTATCTTAATTCAAAAGGCTTTGTGTACTATGCTATGGATACATGTGCTGTGGAGAGGGGTAGTTGATTTTTAAAATAAAAGTAAGTCATAATTTACAAGCTTTCTAAGTGACTGAAAAAAGGGTGCCATTTCTTTGAAGATTGACTTAAAAATTTATCATGCTATCCTTCCAGAATTCCTGCTGTTGTCTCTTGCCGTATCTGCAAGTGCTACCCTGAGGCCTTCTTTTTAAAAGTCTTTATCAAGCCTTTATAGCATCTGAGTAAATAATCTCACCCACCAAGTATTGTGTCCAGGCTCTGGGCATATCAATAAAATCCATGTCACCCCAGCATATCAATATTGCTACATGTTAATTGTACCTTCCCTGCAAAAACCAATTATCACTCACCATATTCGTATTAGTGCATTACCGGGGTGGGGTGGGGATTACAAACATACAGCCCACAAGAACTGCTGCACCAACAGAACAAATAGGACATCCAGCTTCCCAAGACAAAAGACTTCCCTTCTCCACAGGAGTTTTCAGTTAAGCTCAGGCAACAGTATGAACCATTCAATTTCTGAATCCAACAGGAAAAAAAATCTATAAATAAGAAATAGCATCATAATATAAAATATACCCTATTGTTTATTAATGACCTCAGTTTACGTAACTAAATCATCAGATCTGAACTATCTGTGGTGCACAGACTGCAATTAACTCACACCCTCATTTATCAGCCAGCGAAGTTAGATTTACAAATGTGCTGTCCAGATGTTAATGCAAGGCACCTACATTAAAAAAAACTGATAAAAAATGAACTTTCTAACATATCGGTTGGAAAAATATTGCTCACTTGGTACAATGTGTTTAACACAAAGGTAAGCATTCTGAACTGAGCATTTATTTCCTCCCAACAGCCATTTTAGCTTCACAAATATCCTGTGAGGCACATCACCCAAGAGCCTTATTTAAGTATATTGTATTTAATTATGGGATATCAGAGTTTTAGGGGGTTAACCAAGCTGGGATAGCTGGGATAGCAGGCTTGTTGGTTTTTGAATGTATGATGTAGATTTTTTTCAATTTCGTTGTTCTGTATGGGACAATGACAATAAAGATTATTGTATCGTATTGTATCATAAATCAACACCATCCAGAGAGTTTCAGAGTGGAGCAGGCATTTTGAACCTGTAATCCTGAAAACATAGGGATTTTAAACCCGTGGTTCCTGAATTGTGATGAAGTTGCTTGACCAGAATGCTTCTGAGCCCAAGCCTGAGGCAGACAAGATGACTCCCCCTCTTCATTCCACATACAGAAGGTGACTGGACTGGCAATTGGATTCTGTGGACAGAATCGTGTTCTCCAGCAGCTGGAGGGAAGCTGGTAAGCTTAAGGGCCACATTGCACACATTTCTTGAGGTGGTTGTCTCACTCTGCCTAATAGCTTGGGCCAGGCCTGCTCCGAATGCTCAGACCCCAAGATACAGTAAACAGAGTGTTGTACCCAGTGGTTGCCCTTCCCCTGGAGAAAGATAGACACTGGATAATATCCAGTCTGAAAGCTAAGGCATGTTATGTCGTGGAACCAGAGGGTGGAGACTGAGAGAAGGGAGCAGAGTGGAACTGGCCAATCAGAAAAACATGCTGACTGTGCTTGGTGCCCTGATGAACATGGACGAAGCATAGAGTGAATGGCAAAGCCCATCTCCTTGATTCATGCTCTTCAACTCGAGATTTTACTCGGGAGCAGAGGCAGTCTTGGGTTTGTGTGACCTGTTTGGCTGCACTGGGTGCTGGCACCACAGGGGGCACCACAACAATGGTATTGAATGGAGCACAAGAGGCAGGGGTGCCAATTGTAAAGTCACGCAGGGTACCATGGAAATTTGAGAGCCCAAAATCTGCCAGTACCTGGAGGTTCCAAGAATGTGTCTAAACCCCGAAACTTCAAGCCAGTTCCCGAGATCTGGAAATCTTAATGTTAAACTAACCTTCCTTTTAATTCACATCAAAGGCATTTGGAATACATAACATTCGTTTGCCCAGACACCCTTGAAAACAGCTGCCATTTGCATCCTCACCAGCTTCTAGCCCAGAGCCACACGCCCTAGGTACATTTTGAGAGATACAGTGGTACCTCGCAAGACGAATGCCTCAGAAGACGAAAAACTCGCAAGTCGAAAGAGTTTTTCGTTTTTTGAGTTGCTTCGTAAGACGAATTTCCCTATGGGCTTGCTTCACAAGACGAAAACGTCTTGCAAGTTTGTTTCCTTTTTCTTAAAACTGCTTGAAGAGGTGCAGTTGCGACTTGACCGTGCTTCGCAAGACGAAAAATTCACAAGATGAAAAAACTCGCAGAACAAATTAATTTCGTCTTGCGAGGCACCACTGTAGGCAATTCTGTAGCTCCATAGGATCAAGATCACATGGGACCATTTGGACCTATCAGGGAGGGGAACCTGTGGCCCTCCAGATGTTATTGGATTGCTACTCCAATCGCCCACAACCACTGGCAACGCTGACTGGGACTGAGTTGGAGTTCAACAACATCTGAAAGGCCACAGGTTCCCTCACATTTGCTTTTATATAGATGAATATGCATCTTATTAAGAATGTTATCAATAAGAACAGAACATTTCCAAATAAATGGACTTGAAGCATTTCACATTCTGGCAACCCTTCTCCAAGCATCAGAATACAGTAGGTGCATTACATCATACAGTCCAATATCCTCATCTCTCCACAGGAAAGAATGTGGAGGTTATTAGACAATTACTTAGGCAGACATAATTGGCTTATTCCAGCTGAAGATCTGGCTCCTGACTCTACACAGCTTTGAGATATTAAAAAATAATTTAAAAACAAAAAAAGATTAGCAGGAGACAAGTTCCAGGCAGGCCTGCAAATATGCATATCAGATTTTTCCAAGGCAGTGCTCTATTTTCTGCAGATTCTCTGATTCTTATAACATCATTTCACCCCCTACTGAGCACCTTCATTCGTCATAAGATTTATTCCCTTTTACTTCTCTGCTATTCCCCACCCCCACCCGCATTGCTGTGGGTGGGAAGAACTCTGCATACTGTTTTCTATTTTACCCACCCTCAATTTCACCTCGCAACAAGCTTCTTGCTGCGTGAGCATATTAATGTTGCCATATTTGCAGGAAAATGTTTACAGCATGAGCTTTCAGTTTGAAAACAATGGGCCCCGTTTAAACTCTTGTGAAATCAATAGGAAGTTTGTGTACCACATTTGTTGCTAAGTTAATGGCGTGGCCTTGTCATTATGTCCTTCAGTTGTCTTCCCATCATTTCTTGACTGAGGGCCAACCTAAATGTTACAAGGCAGATGTGTGCCAGTCATCCCACATGCATCTTTAAAAAAAAAAAAAAAGCTGCCGCCGACTGCTTCTATTGGCAATGGTGGAACTGCTTAGCCCTTCTTCTCCCCACAGACAAAATCCCACATCCACCCCACAAATGAAAAAGCATACAGGCACCTATTGCATTGCACCTTTAATAAATCCGTAGGTGCAGTTAGGAACATGCAGGCGCTTTCATGTTTTAATCAATATATACTTTTGATTTCTTTATGCAGCCCATCAAGAAAAAATTCATATATACCCCTGAAGACTCCTGAAGACTCCTATTGGGATTTGAGAAACTGCTTTAAAATGTAAGGAAGACCCTGTTAGATCAGGTCAAAGGCAGGGAAGTTTCCATTAGTTTCTTGATGTGGTCTCTCAATATAAGATTCATACATGCTTCATAGCAAGGGGGAAACCCCACTACCACCACCAAATTAAGAACTTACAGAAAGGGTTTCAGACTCAATTAAGAAGGCATAGGATAAAAGGCACGGCTGCCTAACAAATATTAATAGCATGAGAAACACTTAATGCGCAGTGCTGAGCATCAATATCACATTTTTGTACATTCCTTCCTATCCTTAATTAAAGAGCATGTCAGCCAAAGTTTAAAAGCATATTGACTTTTCACATCTGTAGCTATTTGTTGTTTTCTGGGAAAGGAGCTTGTTATTTTCAAGGGAGCTAGCATGCCTCTAACGAGGCAGGAAGAAAACAAGATTCCTCTGGAAAGCCTCAACATTTGTATACCATGGAAGACTGGCCAACCATAACTGTTGAAAAGGTTCACAGATAGGTTCCGCTTGCACCACGGCTGTACCCAGAAAAGGGTGGAAGATCAAATACCCGCACAGCAGAATCGGGTTTTTGTGTGCAAAAAGGTGAACAAAGAACAGTAGCTTGTGAACCAGATAAGTTGTGCAGAAGAGGAAATCCGAGCACGTCTAGCTTGTCATGCCAGCTATGCCTGATGGCATTCCTTCTTCGACACAGCTATTAAAGGTGCATGTATTTGACCTGCTTTTTCACCTGGCTACCCTAATTCAGCCCATGGTTCACAGCACAAACTTCACAGAGCACTAATCCAGCCACCATCACAGATAACCCTCAAACAGGTTCCAAATTCCATCACAGCCATAAAGGCTGACCACTGTGGTACAAGGCGGACCCAGCCATAAGCGCATCCATAATAAGGAACAATGCCTGATGATGATGATTAAAAAATAGAGTTAGGGAGACCAGGATAAAGGAGGCTTAGCTAGCACACTCCCAGCTCTGCCTTCAGAACACAGCCCTTATTTTCCAGTGCTTTGTCTACAGTATTTGGAGCAGTGCAGCAAAACAGAAACAAATGGATTCTCCCCTCCCCACCTCCAATAACCTACTAAGAGTTCCTTTATTTCTGTAACCACAAGAAAAACGTGACACTCTATAGTGGTTTTTAAAAGCCTAACGTAATTCAGAGTTCTGCTGTCTCTCCAGCTTCTGCAAAACAGAAAGCCACAGTAGGTGGGTCCTTTCATGCTGGGGGGTCTGGAGCATATGGGGACGTCTTATTTCAGGAGCACCATCCAAAAGAATTGTGAAGTGGCAGACAGGAAGAGAAGTGAGTAGGAAAGCTGGCTCCTGCCTGATATTCATCTGCCAAAGGAAGCAGCACACATCTTGGTCTCCATGTGGAAAAAGAAAGACTTCTTGTTGCACATTAATTTTTGGAGAATGAAAACAGCAACTGTGATCCTCACCATCAATTCATGTAGTGCCATCAACAGGCATGGGTGATTTACAGAGTACAAGAGGACATGTTTCTGCCCAAAAGACTATAATGTAACACAGGGGAGGCAAAAAGAGGAATGGGGATGGGGATGGGGGGCGTTGGGAGTAAATAGGGAAGCCACATTTGCTGTCTATGCATTTGCACAGGTGTAAGTACATATTGGAGGCACTATGTCATTTTGGACTCACAGCTGTCCATGGAGGCACAGGTTAATTCTGTGTCCAGGACGGCTGTCTACCAGCTCCACCTGGTACGCAGGCTAAAACCCTACCTGTCTGGGGACTGTCTTGCCAGAGTGGTGCATGCTCTAGTTATCTCCCGCTTGGACTACTGCAATGCGCTCTACGTGGGGCTACCTTTGAAGGTGACCCGGAAACTGCAATTAATCCAGAATACGGCAGCTAGACTGGTGACTGGGAGCGGCCGCCGGGACCACATAACACTGGTCCTGAAAGATCTGCATTGGCTCCCAGTACGTTTCTGAGCACAATTCAAAGTGTTGATGCTGACCTTTCAAGCCCTAAATCGCCTCGGTCCAGAAGGAGCGTCTCCACCCCCATCGTTCAGCCCAGACACTGAGATCCAGCGCCAAGGGCCTTCTGGCGGTTCCCTCATTGCGAGAAGTGAGGTTACAAGGAACCAGACAGAAGGCCTTCTCCATAGTGGCTCCTGCCCTGTGGAATGCCCTCCCTTCAGATGTGAAAGAAATACAGTGGTGCCCTGCAAGACAAATGCCTCGCAAGACGAAAAACTCGCTAGACGAAAGGGTTTTGCGGTTTTTGAGCTGCTTCACAAGATGAATTTCCCTTTGGGATTGCTTCGCAAGACGAAAACGTCTTGCGTTTTTTGCAAGTTTGTTTCCTTTTTCTTAACACCCTTAATACAGTTGCGACTTGACTTTGAGGAGCAACTCATAGTACGCGGTGTGGTAGCCTTTTTTGAGGTTTTTGGCGATTTTTGAAGCTTTTCCAAAACTTTTCCGACACCGTGCTTCGCAAGACGAAAAATTCGCTAGACGAAAAAACTTGTGGAATGAATTAATTTCGTCTTGCGAGGCACCACTGTAAGCAGCTATCTTCTCTTTAAAAGACATCTGAAGGCAGCCCTGTTTAGGGAAGTTTTTAATATTTAATGCTGTAATTTTTTTAACACTTGATTGGAAGCCGCCCAGAGTGGCTGGGGAAACTCAGCCAGATGGGCGGGGTATAAATAATAAATTTATCAATTATTTATTAATTATTATTATTATTATTGGGTGGCTCTCCTCTAGTCCTCCAGATGTTACTGGACTCATCGGAAGGAGTACAGGACTCTGTCTTACATCTGGAGGCACTAAGGATTCAATTTGGTACTTATTGCCCCTGAAGCACATACCCTATGGCCCTTCCCCCAGCCAGCATGGTCAATAGCCAGAGATGGTAGGAGTTACAGTCCAGCAACATCTGCAGGGTCCCAGTGAGTCACCTCTGGACAACAAAAGGCTCCATGGAAAATGTGGGTTTTAAAGAGGGATTGGAAGCACGTAAGACAAACGGCATTAGGCAAATGTGTGTGTGTGTGTGTGTGTGTGTGTGTGTGTGTGTTTTCTAGAGGGTAGGCCCAAGCCAAAGGAGTCGCAAAAGGTCAGAGTCCTTTGGACAGCTATGGAGGGGGGAAGAGCTGAAGGAGTGGAGGTCAGCAGAGAGATGCACTGGCATATGAGAGCAGATAAATATGACATGGTTTCAGAGGCCTTTGAAAAGAAGGATGAGGAGCGCAGGATGCATTAGGAGATGAGAATAGAGATTTAAAGAGAGGTGTCATATGGTCAGAGAGGTGGATGGTTTTGACGGCAGAAAGCTAGAGAAAGATGGGGGGGGCATCACGCAGTAGTCAGGGCAAGAGATGAAGAGGGCATGAACCAGAGTCTTTGCAGAAGAGGCAGAGAGGAAAGGCTGTGTATTTGTTTTGCTGCAAAGTTAAGGAGAAGCAAAATGGGCTTGGCAACAGAAGTAGATAATGGAATGAAGGGCAGTTATCATGTTTTGAGGGACAAACGGCCAACTTCTTAAGTCAGGGAGCAGTGGGAGGTAGAGAGAAGTATATGCTTTTAACTGCCGGTATTTGTTAGCAGTGTATTTATAAACTTAGCATTTGTATGTCGATCAATACACCTGAAGCAAATCTGAAGCGGCCTCTTTAATCTTGAGTTATAAAGTAGCTTTTCCTGTAAAGTTTCCTGAAGGTCGACAAATGTAAAACCTCCTAATCCCAGTGGTTATTCCAGGACAAACAGAAAGGCACTCTGCATATGCTCAAAGGCATTGTGTCATTTTCCCATCACGTATTCCCGGGCTGAGACATGATTGGCATCATAAAAGGGCTAATACCATATTTTTCGCTCTATAAGATGCACCAGACCACAAGACGCACCTAGTTTTTGGAGGAGGAAAACAAGAAAAAAAAATATTCTGAATCCCAGAAGCCAGAACAGCAAGAAGGATCGCTGTGCAGCGAACACAGCGATCCCTCTTGCTGTTCTGGCTTCTGGGATAGCTGCACAGCCTGCATTCGCTCCATAAGACGCACACACATTTCCCCTTACTTTTTAGGAGGGAAAAAGTGAGTCTTATAGAGCAAAAAATACGGTATATAAAATAAATGCCTACAACAATGCGGCCAGAAACAAAACCAAAAAAAAGTGGGGGGAAAGGAAAAATAACTCAAGACATACTATAAAAGCAGCATTCTAGCCCGGCATACTTTTTATTACAGGATTTAAGAATCCCTTTGAGACACTCTGACAAAAACACTAAAAGTGCAATCCTATGCATGTCTGCTCAGAAGTAAGCCTACTCAGCTCAATGGAAGTTATGCTATGTACATATTAGTAGTTTAAAATGCAATGAGAAATTGGTCAGGCAGCCTCAGTGGCCAGAAGTGCCTTTTACCAACTGTGACTGGTTTGGCAAATATGCCCATTCCTGGACCGGGAAAGCCTGGTCTGTGTTGGTTACTTTAAGACTGGATTACTGCAATGAACTCTATGTAGGGCTTCCTTTGCACTTGATCCGGAAGCTGCACTTAGCGCAGAATGCTGCAGCATGATTGCTGACAGTGTGAGGCCTTGTCAGCATATAACACCTGTGCTTAGAGGTCTGCCCTGGTTGTCGATTTGCCACTGGGCCAGGTTCAAGGTGTTACTATTTGTATATAAAGCCCTTAACAACTGGGGACCAGTTCATGAGATCACCATGTGCTCACTTGACCGCTTTGATCGGCAGAATTGGTGCTACTTCAGCTGCTGCATAATATCCATTCTGGCATCTGAAAGAAATTGGTCATTTAGTGTGGCACCTAGACTTTGGAACTCCCTGCCTTTTGAGCTCAAGCCAGCACTTTCACATTACTCTTTTAAGCACCCGTTAAAAGCATTATTGTTTAGACGAGCCTACCCAGTTGCTTAGAAAGTTATGATAATTTTAATCTGTTTTAGTATTTTATATTTTGTATGTTTTAAGGTAGGGTTGTAAAATTCCTCTTCATTTTATTGTGCTATATTTTTGTAAACTGTTTTGAGGGGTTTTTTGTGTTTTTACAATTAAGCAGTGTATACATTTTATGAAAGAAAAAAAGGAAACAAAAATGCCAAGACTTTGGGTGCAAAGAAGCAGAAGTCCCAGCAAAGGAAGAATGGATACAAAAACTTGTGGCGTATCCAGAAATGGCGAAACTTACCAGAAGAATAAGAAATCAAGATAACAAACTTTTTATAAAAGAATGGAAATGGCTTATTGAATATATATGGATAAATTGCAAACAGATAAAAACATTGGCAGGGTTATTGCAATAACCTGCAGTTTCATAAGAGTATATATTTAAAGTACATAATGAAATGACCAAATTAATGAATTGAAATATGCAGAAGATATAAATAAAAATAAAAATTGAAGGAACCACAAAAAGAGGGGGAAGGAAGTCAAACTTTGAAATGTTAAATTGATTGTAAAATTAATGAAATGTATAAACTTGAATTGTGTAAATAAAACTTTTTTTAAAAAAAAGACTTTGGGTGGTTACACTTGTTGTTCAACATAGACGAGCACAAAACAAACAACATGCAGATGGAAGACCAATATAACACAATGAAAGAGGTTGCATTAGGGAACAAAAAAAGACTATAACATTAATTGGTTTGTGGGGCTCTCACTGGCATCTTGTCCAGCAAGATCAACAAAAGGAAAAAGGATGTACAAAGCCACAATTTTTGTATTTACTGGAGAGATGGAGGCAGAATGAGAGGTCAAGGATATGCATTAGCACTTCCCTCAAGATGTCCACCTCATGTTTCCAGCACTGCGCTTAATGTATCTTATTCTCTCCAAGGAGCACAAAGCACTATTTCAGCCTTTTAAAGGAAAAGACCAAAATTACACGAGAGACACAACTGGATCTTGCAATGTCTTTTTTAAAAAATAACTTTGAAGCAGCCATAGGGTTCTCTGCTTCTGATCAGAGCAGTAGCGCTGGAGGAGGAAGGCTTAACCCAGAGATCGGCAAACTAAGGGCCGCAGGCCGGATCAGGCCCAATGGCCTTCAGAATCCAGTGTGGATTGGTGGATTGGTGTGGGGATTCTGTTCATTCAGGCTGCGCCATTCCCCCCCCCCCCCGCGCTATTCTATTATTCCCTTCTCCTCCTGGCTTCTCCCTGCCCTGCCTAGAGGAGGAAGGAGGCTGGGCTGAGCTGGCTGAGCACCATTTTAAGCAGCCCCTCTCAGGAGCCAGCCCTTTCGTGTTGCTCATCTTCCCACCGCCACCCTGGTGCTCCTGTGGGCCAGAGCGCGGAGCGGACGAAGAAGCACGAGAAGCAGCAGCAGCAGCTGACACCTGGCTTAACCCTTTGCTCCCTGTACCAATTACCTTTAGTCCTCACTGTTGTCAGGAGGTCCACGCAGGGCTACAGGTACCTCTATTTCCCCACCATCCATGGGTCAAATAGCAGCCAAGGAGGGTACAATTTTGTTCAGGAATACTGCAAGGAAGGAAAGCTTAAAACAATGCCCTGCCCACCACCACTCCCTGAATACAAATACTTCAATCCAACTTGAAGCCTCCTGTCAGGAATGCTTTAAATTTAAAAACTTGAAATGTGGAGAAATCTAGTCACTGATCACCTGTATCATTTGGCAGGAGGGTTAGACTCAGAGATAATGATTCGCACCAACTCCAGCAAGCAAACTTGATATTAGATATCAGAACATCAGCTCCCTGCAACCCAAAGTAGAAGTCTCATAACTGCACCACAGTGTGTTGGTTGCCATTATCCAAGGCACAGGTGTACAGGCGCTGATCAGAATAAGAGTCTCAGCACACATAACATTAACCGCAACAGATTGCAAATTTGCCCCTTTGCTCTGGTTGCCTCCCCCTCAACATGCTTGAGAAGGCAGAAACGTTTCCACAATTCCATCAGAATAAATCTCTAATTGTCACTAAATTTCAAGGCTCTTAGGTAAGAAGTTGCCACAGAAGACAAATGGTCTGCTCAAGTTAATATATCCAGCCCAAGACAATAGCCAGCAACAGATGCTTCAGAGTAGAAGAGGCAAAGCGAGTATTTTAATCATGTGTCAAACACCTTAATGACTTCCTGAACTAGAGCAATTTGGGTGGGGTGGAGAACACATCTTATGAGCATTCAGACAATAACATTTTGAGAAAAGGCAGCCTTCCATGACCCCACTAGTGTGCACAGCATAAAAAGTTGGTTGCAAGAGTGTCACAGGTACCTATTGGATAGTACCTGTGACATCTCAGTGAAGAGCATTCCCCTTGCCTCTAGTAACTAACAGACCATTTAAAAGATTTTGAGCACTGCACAGAAGTACTCAAGCATGAAGGGCTTATGCAATCCTACAAAATGAAAATGATATGACAGTAGGGCTGCAATCCTATACTCACTCACCTGGGAGAAAGCTTGATTTAAAACAATGGAATTTGGGTGGCATAGATAGCTTGACCATGCAGTCCTATTCTCTCACTCTGGAAACAATGTCCCACCATTCTGTGAGGGACTGTGCATGCATGTGTGAGAGTGACTGTGCCATGCACACATGTTTAGAAGCTATCTCCATCCCCACTCGCTTCTGCACTGGGCTGCATCTAGTCCGGTTCATGCTTTCTGCACCATATTTATGCGAGAGTGACCCCAAAACTACCACCACTATCTCCTGTCCAGGAACAGAGCAATCCTACAGTAAGTTGACTACCCCTTTGCATTGGTGGAATAAAGTACAACATATTGTCCAGTTTCTGCTGAAGAAAGCAACACCTGCTAAATGAAGAGGGCCAGGGAGGGAAGCAAAACTTCCCCAGGGGTCACTGTTAATTGAATTATTAAAAAGTTCTTTCATATAAGAAACTGTGGGGTGGAATGGGGAAGGCCATTATTCCTGTCTTCAGATTCCATTCCCATAAAATAAATTTAAGAAGAGAGGGAATAATACACTAATGAATAGTACATGACGCAGTATCAATTTCAGCAAAAGCTGTGTTTGATATATGTACAGACAATTACTGTAGTGAAAGGCAGAGCTGCTACTTTTAATTACAAGAAAAGTTTCCTTTTGACTTCCCTGCAAAATGTGCTTTATTGTGGTCCACCTGTGACCGAACTAAAACTAATGCTATAAAAAAATTTCCACTTTGCATGAGTCTTGCAACAAAGTGGTCTGGGTTAAATTCTTTCTTGGCGTAGCTCCAAGAACTTGGTAGGCTTGCACCTAGAGATCTTTTGCATCTGCAGTTTCTAAACTGCCTGTTAAGAGAGATTTCTCTCTCTCTCTCTTGGACCAAATGATCCCGGCAATCTAATTTGCTGCTGCAATAGATTCATTTTTCTATGCCTGGTGAAGAGATTTGCTAACAACCTGGCTCTGGGCACAGAGACTGACCAGCGCAGTGCTTGGCTACAATAGGAGCTATATTAAGTTCCTAGGAAGTACAGAACAGGGAGCAGACAGACGGGGTACATATTCAGTTAGACTGCTATTGTGCCTCTGGCTTGAGTCACCCTCCCTTCCATTAACCTGATTTACAGGAAGACTATTTTTCATTTCTGTGAGTTCTGGACAATACTCAAATTATTGGAGGGAAGTGGGGGGGGGGCTTTAATGAAATCAGCATGCCCTGCCTACAACACAGCATGTCCTACAACATCCTCCACCCAACACACACATTTTAGCCAAATTGTGCTCCCCGGTAGCCTTATACAACACAGCAGCTAAGGGGGTTGGGGTTTCCTGCCTAATCCTTGCCTACATTCCCATAGGGCCAAATACAGGGAAGCCCTGTGTTGTTGTACATTTAGAACTCAAACAACAGCAAGCCAGCATTTCCAGGGTGCTGCTCAGAACAGGCCGCGTTCATAGAATTGTAGAGCTGGAAGGGACCTGAGGTTCAGCTGAAGCATCGATGAAGGCTTTGATGGCCTGCACATTTGGGGCAGCGGCCCATGGCACAGAGCCACAGAAGGGGCCACTGGATGGACCAGCTGGTGCTGAAAGCTAGCAGCCCCCAGAAGGTTTGGCAGGGTACGCTCTGTGCCACACAAACCGTCCCATCTCACTCAGACTTAAAAGGAAAGTAGTGCAATGGAACTGTCACTCCTCTGCCTCTACGCCAAAGTGGACAAAAGTGAGTAGTGGCTGCAAGGAGCATTCACTCACCAAATCACTTTGGAAGCTCTGCCACCCCGGTCAGGAAATGCAGGTGAGCCAGAAGAAGTGGAACTGCACCCAGCCTTGGCCCACTTACCCTCTCTCTTCCAGGATCCATGGTGGGAAGTGTAGGCCTTGAGGGGCAGCTACTGTCTCCACTCACTTCTCTGCATAGGGCTGGACTGGGTAGGGCTGGGGAGTTGGGTTAAATGGCCCTTTGGGCTCCTTCCAATTCTATGAAAAGCTTCACGCCCACTGGGTCGCCCTCTAAGGTGGCACAGGCAGGGCTAACCCCCGCCCACCCGCCACAGCACCAGACAGAGTAGGTGAGCAAGCGAGAAGTTGGGTCCTCATGCAAGAAACATCTGCCTGGTTCTCCTGTCCACTCACCAGTGCACAACCTTCCCTAGCAGGCTGCCACTAACAAGGAAGCAGGTAAGAGACTCCCAGAGAGGGAGGCAGGTGGCAATTAGTTCTAGAAGCCATTGCTGGCCTCATCCAATCATGCAGGAGCAGCACAGTGGAGAAGACAGGGCAAATGATGGTTGCAAACTACTTCTTTTCACTAGCCCACTGTCTCCCTTGGAGGCTTAACTTAGAACTCGCTCTCTCCTTGGCCAACAGGGTGGGAAGGATTAAACCTAGCAGGGTCATCCTGAGTAAGTGAGTGAGTCACTGCCTCCACTTGGTAGCACAGTGGTGAGGACTCAACTTGCTGTACCCAAACCCCACAGCTGCAAACAAACACCCAGAAGTAAACAAGCAAAAAATGAGGCACCTTGCACAGATTCCCTGCTTTTACTCTCTTGTACAGACACGGGTGGTGCTGTGGTCTAAACCAATGAGCCTAGGGTTTGCCGATTGGAAGGTCGGCGGTTTAAATCCCAGCAAAGGGATGAGCTCCCATTGCTCAGTCCCTGCTCCTGCCAACCTAGCAGTTCGTAAGCACGTCAAAGTGCAAGTAGATAAATAGATACCACTCCAGCGGGAAGGTAAACGGCATTTCCGAGTGATGCTCTGGTTTCGCCAGAAGTGGCTTAGTCATGCTGGCCACATGACCCGGGAAAACTGTCTGTGGACAAATGTTGGCTCCCTCGGCCAGTAAAGCGAGATGAGTGCCGCAACCCCAGAGTCGTTCGTGACTGGCCTTAACTGTCAGGGGTCCTTTACCTTTACACCTGGGTTGTGTGCATACCCTACATTTAAAGCACATCCCACCCACCCATCCAAAAATCATGGTAACTGTAGCTGACCCCCCCAAACTGTACTATAATTCCCAACACCCATACAAACTACAGTTCCCAAGGTTCTTGGGGACAGACACCTGCACTCTCACTCTCTCAGTCTCTATCTCTCTGCTCTCCATCCTGCCCCTCCCACCAGCAATCAGCCAGCCACCTCTGCCCACCTGCTTGCCCTCATGTTCTTATCAGTACGAGGATTGTGTTAGAAGGGTGTGCGTCCTAACAGACGGGTCACCAAGAGCCCCCAGTCCCCACCACCCACAACCTCCAGGGTCAAAGTGGAGGGAATAAGAAGAATTTCCAGCGAATTGCTACGACCTCCTCTCTAAGCGTTGGGTCCGAGCAACAGCTCAGCCTCAGCAAACCAAGTGGCAGCAGACGCTCGGAGCAGCCCCGGGGGCCATTCTGCCCATTGACCGCTCCTTCAGCTGCCGCCGCGTCCATTTCAACTCCCTCGGCTTCCCCCACCCGCTCTAGCACCTCTTCCCGAGCCGCCTTGCTCTGTCAAAAGGCGGCTCTTGTAACCATTCCCAGGTGCCCTAAGCAGAGCAAGGAACCGGGGTTAAGCGCGTCACAACCCCCACCCCCACGGGGAAGCCTTGGGAGACCGCTGGTCTAAACGGGAAGAGAAGGGGGTGCATGTGTAGGTACTGACCGGCTGTGGGAACATCGGGCACCAGCTTGAGGGGGCCGATCTGGCGGATCTGAAACGCCGTCCTCACTTCGTGGCAGCTGGGATTCTTGACTCCGGAGACCCCGCCGCACAGTCCGGCCGCCGCCAACAGCAGGAGCCCGAAGCGTCGCCGGCACAAGAAGACCCCAGGGCTCCTGTCACCGGCCATTTCCACATTCCCCACCAGGGACGGAGATAAGCCAGGGACGCCCAGCACGTTCCCAGAAAGTCAATCAGAACCAACACCGGGTGGACTCGCGCGGGGTGGGGAGAAAAGGAATCGGGTGGAAATGGGTAGCGCCGCCGAGCAAGCTATGAGCAAAGTTGCACTGGGCAAAGTTGCGAGTTGAGGAAGGCGGGTGGGCGGTGGAGTGAGATTTAAAAGGAAGGAGCCCCGCTGGAGACGGTGCGCTGCACGCTGCCTGCCGAACGCGGAGAGCGGCAACGTTCCAGCCTCCGAACGTTGAGAGCCTGCGAACGTGGGGGTTTCCCTTTCCTTTCCCCACTCGGCGTTCGAACCGTGGAACGCTCGCAAAGGCGGTCCAGCCCGGGGAAAACGCTAGCGTTCGAAACGTGCCCTCCTCCTCCTCTTCGTCCTCCAAGCGGCTCTACCGCCAATGAACGCGTCTGGCGGGAGGTGGTTGTGGTCCTGGCGGCCCAGCCCTCCTCGCACAGTAGGGTATGTCTGTGAAAAGGGGGAGAGGCAGATCTCGCTCATTGGCTTGTTGCTATAATTAGGCTCCTTTAAATAAATAAATAACCCCCACTTTAAGGAGAGAGAGGGGGGGGGGGAAAACCTTGAGGAAATCTCCTTTAAAGCCGCACACTGACGCAGCAAGATCCCGTGCGTGCAAAGTCGCCGAGGAACGACTCTCTGCTGTAACGCAGGGGGTGGGGTGCGGGGGGGGGAGAGGTTTATATAGTTGGGTGCCAGGGAACTTTTCCAAGGACTGCGGGACAGCCTTTGCTTGGCACTAGCTGTGAGCCGTAGCCCGTGAACGGAAGTCCCAGCATAAGATTATATACTGCGGGGATCCGATTTTTGAAAAGTGCGACCCAGTTAGGTGCACATGCGTGACTTTTCGAAGAAAAGACCTAAATCGCGCCGTGGGAGGTTGCGTCAAGTTTGTGCACATGGGCCGTCTTCGGCTTTGAAGCGGCTTGGGTGTCACACCGGCTTCTGTGGGTTGTAACAGCAGCTTGCTTTGCAAAAGAGATCCTTTCTCTCCGTGCCTGGAAAAGCTCCAGTGATGTCAATATATATAGGGAAAGCTGTTGTCAAAGAAAGCAAGAAACCCTAAAGAATGAAAACAAACCTGGCAGTCCTAGATTATTAAGTCCGTGTCCACGAGACACGTTCTTCAGGGAGACATCGCTGAAGAAAGCAAATGCTTCCATGCAACTGCACTTCCGAACAAAATAATTGACAGGGCAGCTAGATCAGACCAACGCCCTATTTAATCCAGAATCGCGTTTCCCTTGGTGATAAGCAGATGCCTATGGGAAGCCCACAGCAGGACATGAGAGCGAAAGTTTCTCTCCTCCCCATTGTTCTCCAGTTACTGGTATTCAGAGGCATGCTACCTCTGATCATGAGTAGTAACTGCATCTTCCATGTTGCAAGATTCATGCACTGAGCAGGGAGCTGGATAAGGTCCCTTCTAACTCTGAAAAACCCTCAATTCCATGCTTACTCAGAAATATGACTCACTGTGTTCTCTGGAATTTACCCCCACACCAGCAGGCGTAATATTGCTGCCTTATGCACGCACCCAAACACACCATTAGGGTTGCCACCTTTTTATTTTTAGCAAAGATCATGTGCCTTTTAACAGCTGCTCAAGAGGTGTAACTCAACAGGTGTATCTTTTCCTGAGCTGAAGTAGTGATGAAAAAAGCTTCACATGTTGAATTTCTGCCATATGTGCATCTATTAAGACTTGGGAGCTCTGCCACGGCCGGGGGGCGGGATGGAGGAAGAAAAAACTTCAGTGCACGCCAATCATATGCAGAGCTTAATCTGAAGCAGGGCTCAGCTCCTGTCATTATTTTCAGTACAGTACCAGAAAGCAGCAAAACTGCTGCTTTTTAACAATGAAGCAGCCACCACCAACCTGGTGCCCCTCAGATGCCGTTGGACTACAACTCCCATCAGCCCCAGCCAGCACAGCATCTGACCCTGATGAAATTATGCTACAATTGTTCAGAATCAGAAATAGTCCCAAGAAAGAGCAATTTCCATGGTCTTTCTTGAACTTAACCATGCCATGGCCTACAGATAATAAACAAAAAGCACAGGCTGTCATGCTAGTCCATTTATTGGGTGGAGGAAGAGCTTCAAAATCAAGAATAAGGTGATGCCCTTACTAAGACCAACGAAAAAGCTCCAGAATACTGGAGGGTAGGATGCATCCTACATCTGGTAGGATGTAAAACCACAAGGTGGGGGAGAAGAGACAAGAATCAGGGAGTGGGGCAGTTCCTTCCCAAATCTGCAGTTTATAGCGATCTTGTGCTGGAATGCAGGAGGAGCTTTGCAAACATAATTGGATTAGCTGCTCATGTGTAAAACAGGTTGTAAAATGTATCTAGGGCAAAACGGACCAAAAAGGTATTAAAAAGGGGGGGATCTCATCAATAATTTTAGAATATATACAATATATTCCTTTTTTTTAGAATGTAAACAAGAATGTAGCAGAGAATAATAGAACTGTAGAATTGGAAGGGACCCACCTATAAACCATTGGTTGTGACCAGTCAGGGGGAGACAGCCAGGGTCAACCCAATGCATTTCACTGCCTGAGGTGGAAGGGAGAATGGCACCCCCTCCCATTCCACATACAAAAAGCCAGACAGGCTTGCCTATTACTGTTACTTTGACACTGGTGATGGGAACTGGCTGGCGAAAGTGGGGGTGGGGGGAGCGTTTGACCCCGGGTGCCATCTCTAGGAGGGTGACAAAATCCCCCCGTGTGGATCTTCACAGCGGCACTCCTCCCACACCGGGCATCTCGTGCACCCCCGGGCAGGTGTTGTGTGCACCCACTGATCCCACTTCCTTCCTCTCCCCTTCCATTCCCCCTCCATTATTTATTCGCCTGCCTCCTTCCTGTCCTCTCCCCTGCTTGCCTTGCCTGCGAGCGTCCTGGTGGTGCGCCACCGGCGGCAAGCCTCCCGGGACACTCGCAGGCAGGCAGGCAGGCAGGCAGGCAAGAAGATGGGAAGGAGGCAGGCGAGTAAATAATGGAGGGGGAAGGGAAGAGGAGAGGAAGGAAGCAGGATCGGTGGGTGCACATGGCTCCCTCCATGCCCCACACCCCCGCTCCCTTCAGCAGTGTGCCCACCCTGGGCAGCGCAGGCATATGCTCCACCACTGGTGATGGGACAACATTCTTCAAGGACACCAAGCTAGTTTAGGTGGCATGGGACAGCTTGAATAACACACACAGCTCTGTTTCTGATAACTCACCACCCCTCCCAGCATTTGCCACCTGAGGCAGCCAACTCACTCCACCCAACTGTAGAGCCGCCCTGGAAATGATGCATGATCAGGTCAATTTTCACCTCCAGACTCAAAGAATCCATTGCATGCCCTAATTTCAGCATGCTGCTGCAAGACACAGCTTTATAAGCCATGGTGATGTTCTGATTTTTGAACAATTCTATCTCTATCTGTCTGTGCTCCCCAGCTTGCCTATGTAAACTCAGCTGTGATTGAAAACTCTTTGTATAAATGCAAATGTGCCTCAGGGAAGCAGTACTGATAAGCAGAGAATAGGTTTGACTGTCTCTCTTGTTGCCCTGGACATGAGAAGGCCACGTAGTGAGCATGTTCTGGGATTTCATAATAGAACTATTGGCTAGGTAATTCCAGTGTTCAAAGGGCTCGGCTGCTATTTCTTGGTTCAAACTCTGAGAGGTGAAAAATAAGCAAACACTAAGTCTCTGTATGAAGCCATGCTACTGCTGGTGTTGGAGCTGTGAGAGGCTTCTGGAAAGATATCTGAGAAAAGAAACAGAAAGACAAGCAAAATAGCTCATATCGAAAGTCCAGTGCGCACAGCAAACTCCTGTAGAAACAGCCTTATCTGATCTGTCTCTCATCCCAGTAATGTTTACTGATGCTTAGCACCAGGGTATTTGCCATCAGTGGAAGAATTTTTGCCCTCCCACCAGAAACAGTTGGTAAGGGCCAAAATTCCTCCAGAGTTTTCTGAGAATTTTTTTTTACTCTATATATTTATTTGTTCAACTTTGAAACCACCTTTCATCAAATCAAAATCCCAGGATAGTTTACCTTCCCTGACCCACAAAAGGGAGAACCACATGGCCAAATATTACCCACCATTGTTTTGTGGTGGCTGCCACAGTGTCTCAGAATGACTGCGACATTGTGAAGGACGCAAAATGATGGCCGGTTTCACTTCCTGTGACAACAAGAGCAGCAAAGTGGGGAGGGAAGGACATGTACCACTGCTATTACAAATGAGCCCTGCCACAAGAAACACGTCCCTCTGGATAATATTTAGTGGGTAGAGGTGATAAATGCTGTATTGCAGAACATCTGGGGAAGGCTCAAGGAGAGGATTCCTTCAAATACAGGGCTGCCCACTCTCAAGTAAGATACATGACCACCCTTTCTTGGCCCATGTTGATACATCTGCCCATTAGATGCCTTCAGCTTCTCGAAACACACAGGCCAATCAATTTCCTGGCAAAACATCAACAGTGTAAGATGACTTCTTTTATATATATATTAAAAAATCCATTGTCTCCAAGAAATAACTACCACCTGTAGTAGCAAAGGAATATTAGTAATGTCAGTTCCTCTCAGTCATGTAAACCTTGCAGTGCATTTATTGTCAGTTCCCACCAAGTGAAACATCATAATTAAGTTCTGCTGGCCATGAAATCTATTTCTGTACCAGTTGTAGTGTGAGGTTGTCTATAAGCCTCTAGTTATAAAACACAGTCCTGCGCCTAAAATGATACACCAATAAAGCACATGATTGAGTGACTCCTATTTATAGTCATTAACACCACCAGTCAAGTATTTACAGTGGCCAAGTAAGTTATCTGCACTTTTATTAAGCCTTCATGATTCAGCTGGCTTTACATTCTTAACATTTTGCAAAAAAAAACCCGAGTAGTTAACTGTTATTTACATGTGGCCCTCAATAAGCTCAGAACTGCTAATCATACTTTAAAAGGGATGCCATATACGATTATCTAGAGAGGGCACTGAAAGTGGCTTTAATGGTGCAGTCATGGGCATGACTACTCACAGACACTCCAAGCGTCCCTATTTTCCAGGGACATCCCTGATTTAGAGAAGCCATCCTGCTTTCTGATTTGATCCTGGAATGTCCCAGTTTTCCTTAGGATGTCCCTATTTTCACTGGAGAAATGTTGGAGGGTATGGAGTTATCCGACCCACAAGCCGTCTGAAGGCAATCTTGCATAGGGAAGGTTTTTTTAAAAAAAATGTTTAATGTTTTCTTATGTTTTTATATATGTTGGAAACTGCCCAGAGTGGTTGGGGAAACTTAGTAAGATGTGTGGGGTATAAATAGTAAAATTATCATTATGGAATGAGACGTCCCTATTTTCATTGGAGAAATGTTGGAGGTTATGTACACAGTAGTAAGTCCCACACAGTTCACTGTAAGCTACTCCCTGGTACACATATAGGATTTTAACCTAAAAGTGCTACATGATATGTATTATTGGTACTTGGTAATTTCTTCTTCTGTTAGTTATTAGAATAGCCAGGTGGAAGGAGAAGACAGACCTCCTGCATCTCTAATAGCATAGGCCAGGCTTCTTCAACCACGGCCCTCCAGATGTTTTTGGCCTACAACTCCAATGATCCCTAGCTAGTAGGACCAGTGGTCAGGGATGCTGGGAATTGTAGTCTCGAAACATCTGGAGGGCCGAGGTTGAGGAAGCCTGGCATAGGCTGTCATGCTAGTCAATTTAGTGGGTGGGGAGAAGGAAGAGCTCCAAAATCCAGAATAAGGTGATACCCTTACTAAGACAAATGAAAATGTTCCAGAATACTGATCCAGCTTCTAACATCTGGTAGTATGTAAAACAAAAAGGTGGAGGAGAAGAGACAAGAAACAGGGAGTGGGGCAGTTCCTTCCCAGGTCTGCAGTTTATAACCATCTTGTGCTGGAATATAGGAGGAGTTTTGCAAACATAATTGGATTAGCTGCTCAAGTGTAAAACAGGCTGTAAAATGTATCTAGGGCTAAACGTACAAGAAAAGTAATAAAAAAAGGCTTGTCACCAACATTTTTAGAATATATACAGTATATACACATTTTTGGAATATAAACAAAAATAGGGGGTTTTTTTCAACAGGTGTAGCTTGTGAGGTGAACCACACCTGTTGAAAAAATTCCTCTTCCAACTGTTAAAGGGGAAGGACGCTGCCTTCTGCTTGGCACCCTATTTTTTCTAGTTATTGTTTGAACTTTGCAACCTTCTATAGAACTTTAATAAATAGACATTTGAGAATATTATCTGAAAATGAGGAGAAAACAAGTTAGTACATAGAACCAGTCTATATCTAATGACAGATATAGTAGACCTGGGGTGTGGACCACCAGTGGTCTGTGAGCTTCATTCAAATGATCCACAGCATACCTGCGGGTTTGTGGTTGAAAACGGGAGCTGGCACATCCATCCTATTAAATGTTTGTGTTGACTTTTGATTGCATTTTTATTGCTTCTTCTAATACTTAATTTGTATTGCATTGTATGACAATATTGTATGGGGCATAACAGGGCAGCGTAATTTAATTTCAATGAGACGTTAACAAGCCTTGCATTGAGTTTCATCTACTGGCTGCCTGTCATCAATGGAGGTATTTGTACGAGTGATATGAAAAGATTTTGAGATTTTATATTTTGAAAATGCAGTGGGTTGGTGGGTTGGAAATGGGTGTGTGCCATGTTTAGCATGCACCAAGAAGGGCCCTCTACTGGTTGCCCCCCTCCTTGTGGGATTTCACAAAATGGGCCTTCCTCAAGCACAATCATGGCCTAGGATTTTTAGTGTCAGCTAAAGAGAGCAGTGGTGTTCATGGGTGAGAGTAGAAAAAAGGAAAGGAGCTTAGCAAACCGAGAGAACAAAAAACCAGAAATGTAGCTCTCTACAGCATTAGGTGGTTTTCAGCATTTGTTGAAATAGCTCTTTTGAAGAAACCAAAGCAACAGTACAACAGAGACTAGGTTTTATGGAGTCCTGCATACTTGTGGTCTTAAAAAAAAAGAAAAAGAAAAGACACCTGGCTTTGTCAATTTCATCTGTCATTAGATCTGATTTTTAAAACGTTTAAGATTCAATATGTTCGGACCTCAAACAGCAATGAAGTTCCCACCTGCAGCCAATTTTACCTTTGAAAATCCCCATAACTGCAATCAAAAGTATCTGCATTTTTTCTTTAAAGACTAGCAGTAATATATATATATATATATATATATATATATATATATATATATATGGAAGTACTATTTAAGTACCATGCTTATGTTAAAATTTTAGTCTTCGTTTTACTCATTTTAGTCAGGTAAAACAAAATCTAGGTAGGGAAGAAAGTACTTTAGTTCTTTGCTTTCATGAAAACAGCTATGTTAGAAAAACAAGTAGATGAATATTGGATTCAGAGCACTATTGGTTTTATTTTTAAGGTATTTGTGCCTTGGCAGCAAGGCGATGCCCCTCTGCCACACCCCTCAGGTTTCAGGGTGTCAAATGGAAGGTCAGTCTGTCCACATCCCAGCATATACCCAACTGCTTCTCCTTTTAAAATCAACTTTTCAGCTGCTTTTATTTATGCTGCTCACTTTCCAAAATGTGGAACTGGGACTTCCAGTGCTAATTCTTAAACTCCAAAATCCACTGATCAAATACAAACCTGACAACATCTGGGATCTATTTGTTATTGTTGCACCAATAAGTCTAACAACTGTGAATGTATTGATGGGTTGAAAACTTTTGAATTCAAAATCCCAATATTTGCACTGAATCTGGGATCGATCCACACTTTGGCAAGAGTGAAGATCTTTATTCCTGCAGCTGATGCTGACAGACAGGGTGGGCCAAGGTTGTGTTTGTATTCACAGCAGGGAGATATCTGTAAACCTAGCATTACCAACCAAGTGTTGGTGATTGTTTGACATAGTCATGTTCTTGAAATAGTTGCTTTTGTTTGCAGGCTAAAGGTTTAAGTGATCATCTGCCAGATGCCTCAGCTTTAACCATGGTTAATATTAACCATGGCTTAGAGTTATGTGCAAATCAGGCCACTGAAACACTACAGGGAATACAAAAGGTGAACAGGGGAGTATAAAGAATTATTGTGACATTTAACATAACAAGCAGTGATCACACCGCGCCAGCTTGCAGGGAATTGGACTAGATGACCCTCATGGTCTCTTCCAATTGTACATTTCTATGAACTGCAGGGCAAGGGAGGAGCAGGGACAGAGCAGGGGGAAGGGAAGTAGAGCCAATTCTGAATTAGGACAAATAGGATGGAGCAAACTATACATTACAAATAGATGCATAGTAGTAAAAGGGACTCGATGGCCCTTGTGGTCTCTTCCAACTCTAGGATTCTATGAAAAGAAAGAAAGAAAGAAAGAAAGAAAGAAAGAAAGAAAGAAAGAAAGAAAGAAAGAAAACAAACAAACCTCAGTGAGTTATAATCCAGATTATAAAGCAGGGGAAACTGAGATTCTTTTCTTTTTTAAATTATGTTTTATTATGTTTTCTATTATAGCCTGGTCACAGAAGATGCAACAAATACATCAATAACAAAGAGAGGGGGGGTCAACCTCCTTTTTTCTGACCCTTTCTTTGCCATTTGTCTATTCAAAGTCATCCTCTCCCCCAAGGAAGAGTTGCATGTGATTTCTACCCTACAGAGAAAAACAGCTAGAAGTAGTTGAATTTGAGATACAGTGCTACCTCGGGTTAAGTACTTAATTCGCTTCGGAGGTCCGTTCTTAACCTGAAACTGTTCTTAACCTGAAGCACCACTTTGGCTAATGGGGCCTCCTGCTGCCACCGTGCTGCTGGAGCACGATTTCTGTTCTCATCCTGAAGCAAAGTTCTTAATCCGAGGTATTATTTCTGGGTTAGCGGAGTCTGTAACCTGAAGCGTATGTAACCCGAGGTACCACTGTAGTAGTAGTAGTAGTAGTAGTAGTAGTAGTAGTAGTAGTAATTATGGAAAGTATAAGGGGGACATTCTCCACTCATTCACCACTGATCACAACCTTTAAAAGGGTGGAAATGTTAAGCATATGCTGCCTGTAACTCCCAGTTTGGCTCAATTACACTGAGTACAAGCCAAATTATAGCTCTTATTTGCAACATGTACACAGTAACTTCATTGGGAATACTTCCCATTCCTACATACTTTATTCAGACAGTGTGCACTAATTTCAATTGGAATTCTGTCAGAGGAGAGCTAGCAGGATGCATGGGTCTGCTGAATAATTCACTTAATGAATAATGACTTGCTTTAAAGGGTACTTTATTCTGGAAACACCATTCAGCTAGTTATCGTTAATAGTCAATGGCCGGTTCTCTTATTTAATTTAGTGAGCCTTTTGCTTCTTGCGTTGCTTCATTCACTATATGTCCACAAACACATGTTTGCCATACAAAAAGCAGGCATGTCTACACATCTTAGCTGGCCAGTCTGTGTTCCTATAACATAGAGGTGGAGATGTGGTCAGATTACAACTCCAATCCGCCTAACCATTAGCAATGCTTGCCAATGCGAGTTGCTTAAGGTCCCAGGGCAGGTTACAATAATTAAAACACAATATTATAAGGAGTTTAAAACAAAATCCAGGCCACTTCTGCTCTAAGGCACACTGGGCTGGAGACACATATTTGTCACATCAACATCATTATGCATTTCAGGCATCTGAAAGCCAGAGTTTCTGACAAAATGGCATGCAAAGGGTTAATCTTCCAAGAAGACTGGAAGAAATTTAAAGATTATTTACAGAAATATTGCAAAATTAATGAATGTGAGAATGATGTCAGAATGAAGTTAAGTGGTTTAAGCAGCAATGTTTTAAAGGTGTATGAAATATGGATTAATAATAGGTGAGAACTCAAAGTTATATTATATTAAGTTAAAGGATTAAGACAAAAATAAAGAGGAAAAGAAACTGCTGAATTAACTAACTGAACTGGAATACAAAAAAGGGAGGTGTGAGGAGGTCAGGGAAGCAAGGATATGAATATATGATATGGAAAGATTGATGTGTTTTTTCTTCTTTTTCAAATGTTTTTTATCTTTTTTCTGTATTTTGTATTTTGTATTTTTTTCTTTTTTTATTGTTGTCTTTTTGTCTAATTTTTTTACTTATGCAACTTTTTTCTTTTGAAAACTTAATAAATATCATTTTTTTTTAAAAAAAAAAGCAAAGGCTTAACCTCTGGAACATGCCCACGTACCTTGCTATGCTATCACCATCTCTGAAGGTAAATACAGTTTTAAATTGCATTGGTCTGGAAATTGATTTCTCACACTGCTGTCAATTTGAAACGTTGGCAGTGTATACTTGAAGGGCTAGAGTTTTTTGTGTATGTGTGTTTTTTGCATTTTTGTCTGAATGGAAAGCTGGAACATTTTTGCTTTTACCAGGAAACAGAAAAATCCACAGTTTTAATTTGGAATGGGCTGTGCATCATCTTCATTGATTGTCTCTAAAAGTGCCTGAAGTGCACTAGTGCAGAAGATCCGTGCATGAGTACTACAATGTAGCCAAAATGCCTCATGCGCCAGAAAGCCCATCACATATGCTGTGGCTTCTAAAGGACAAAAATCCAGTTTAGATCTATTGCTGGCAGAAATTATAGCTCAGTCAACTAGTTTGTTTCGATTCAACAACCCCAATATTCACAACAGAGGCTAAAGTGTTCCTAGCAAGCTGCATATACCTCATCCATTCCTCCTGCTACTGGCTTGATAATCACCTTTGAAGTTTATTCATTTGCTACATCTGCAGTGTTTTCTCCAAGTCCATTAATATATGACAGTTCACCAGTGATGCTCACAACCTCCAATTAACATTTCCAGCCATCTCAGCAGCTGCACTGTTTTCAGGCTTGCCCCCTTCATCTGATGTGCAACCATCCACTCCCTGAAATGACCAAAATCCACAGCCACTTGCTATCTTAAACAGGAGGCGATTCATACTCATTTGCAACACTTTCAATAGAATAGAGTGTGTAGCATATGGTTACCAGACATCCCTGTTTCACCGGGACAGTCCCCGGATTTACAAATTTGTTCCTGGACAAAATCCGTCCCTGGAATGTCCCCGAATTTCATTTAATGTCCCTGGATTTATATTTTAAGTGTTGTAGATTTATTAGTAGGGAAATAATGTTGCGTGATTGGTTCAGCGGCACAAGACACATCATATGGGGACGTACGGCGAGGCAAAATGGCGGGCACTACAGCAGCGAGCAGCTCCTGAAGCCAGCCAGAGCCATCTGTGCTACCAGGCTGGCTCGAGGCTGCTGAGACTGCCGCTGCCACTGCCAAGGGGGAAACGGGGATGCCCGGCACATCAACTGAGGGAACCACTGACACACAATCCCTACCCACAACCCAAATCGAGCCAGGAGCAAGAGCATCTGACCAACTGCCCAGCGGTGCTCTGGGACCAGGAAAACCCCAGAGCTGATGCAGGGAGAAGGAGGAGAAGAGAAGGGAGAGAGAGAAAGAGGAAGGAGAGAAAAAAGGGGAGCCCCGACCTTGCTGCGCCACTGCCACCACTGCTGAGAAGGAGACGTAGGCGAGCACCAGGAGGGCAAGGACATGTGGCTGAGCCCAAGCCCAGCCCAAGCCTACTCCATGGCAGCTAGCACTCCAAGAGAGCAGGCCCAGAGGAAGGCTGCGTGACAGAGGAGACCACAGAAGAGATTACTTCTTAATAATAACTTTTTTTCTCTTTTTTTTAAAAAAAGAGTCCCCGGATTCTTTGAAAAACATCTGGTAACCTTAAAGGTAAAGGGGTAAAGGGACCCCTGACCATTAGGTCCAGTCGTGGCCAACTCTGGGGTTGCAGCGCTCATCTCGCTTTATTGGCCGAGGGAGCCAGCGTACAGTTTCCGGGTCATGTGGCCAGCATGACTAAGCCGCTTCTGGCGAAACCAGAGCAGCGCACGGAAACGCCGTTTACCTTCCCGCCGGAGCAGTACATATTTAACCACTCACACTTTGACATGCTTTCGAACTGCTAGGATGGCAGGAACTGGGACCGAGCAATGGGAGCTCACCCCGTCGTGGGGAATCGAACCACCGACCTTCTGATCAGCAAGTCCTAGGCTCTGTGGTTTAACCCACAGCGCCACTCGCATCTGATAACCTTAGTGTAGCATTAAAACAAAGTTCCTCAGTATCGAACATGATGAAGGAACCTCATTGTGTCTGATACGCAGGAGTATGGGGAGGCAGCAGATGGAGGAAGCTAAGGGGTGGTGCAGCTGCCACGGCTTAGCTCTGAGATCTGTTCATAGCCTAGCCTTGGCCTTCCATCAATTGACTTGTTGCTGGCTGGCTACTAACAAGGCAACCAGGAAAGCATATTGGAGTGAAGACTGCTCATCTGTGGTCCACATCTGGGCTACAGAAAATGGCATATTCCAAGTGTTGGTTCTTCTTTCCTCTCTCCCCACCCCTGCAGTTCTGTTTTTTGTTGGTTTGTAGCTTTGCTGCGGATTTTGGGCTCGTCCATGGTTAATACGGATGGAGTTGGCTTAATTTTTCTCTGTCTCTCAGCAAATGACCCAGTATGGACATGATTCACCTAACATGACATGCCTGAAGAAACCCCACATAGAGGTCCCCCCCCAAAAAAAAACCCCCAGGTTTGTAGGGACAGGAGAATCTCTAGAACAGCACGTGGTGGGAGGGGAACCATTCTGTCTAGAAAGCCGATACGTTTGTGCAGACAATGTTTGCAACAGTGCAACTTTGAATTCTACCCTATATTTTCTGATTGGGGGGGAGAACCCTTGAACTTTTAGAACAGCACAGTAAATTCACCTTTATGAAAAAAGCAACTAATATAAATAGTAGCAATAGTAATAACAATATTTTAAAAACATACCTGGTAATGCAGTATAATAATAACTGTCTCAGGTGCTTGGCATCAGGGAGAGGTCTTTGGAGATAGAGGCCAGCTTGCTATCATAGTTCCTCTCTCTGCTTTGCTACAGGCAACCAGAGCGGCACTTGCGATCTGCTTTCTTCAGTCGTTTCCCATGCAGGCATCTGCAGCTGAGTTAACACAGAAGTCCCTGCTCATTAGGTGACAAGCTAAACCTGCTGAAATGACTTCTTCTGCACCACTGTTAAAGGTGCAGGAAACCTTCCTCTTTTTCACCAGGCTACCCTATTGCCTATGTAGGAAGTAATAAAGTTCTGACCTGTCTCTAACCCAGGCCTGGTCCTTCCTCTTAGGGGAGCCATATGTCCCGCTTTACAACCTGATTTAAAGGTAAAAAACCCTAAGAAAGAAGAGTTGGCAAAACTGGAGAAATAAGAGGAGGAACCTTGAAGTTGAAAATCAACACAAGCCAGCTTGTGAGAAGCAGTGCATTGCTATTTAAATTATAGAAATTATTTGAACCTACATGTTTAGCCCATGCAACTTTTATGCAAATCGGTTTCCTGTTTTGACTTCAATTTTTGTAATGTGTTTCCTCTTTTTTGGCGATATGGTCAGCTCAATTGGAGAACAGAGCTGGGTGTGGCCAATGTTGCCCACCCCTAAGCTAGCTGACTATATTAAAGTTTAATATGTTCAGTTTCGGTTTCAGTTTCTGTTAATTGGTTCTCGTGGGAAACTTGCAGATTCTAGCTTCACCAATTAACTCAAGCTGGTGTCAATTTACTCTTGGCAGAAAGCCCAGGTCTGCTTGACCTAGAAACTACTCACTCTGATTGGTTAACGAGCAGCACTCAACTCTGTTATCTAGGGATTGCTAGCACAGTTTGATGTGAGGTGTGTTAGGAGTCAGAAGTGCTGTGTATGGTTTTGAGAGAGAGAAAGAGAGGGTTTATTTTTGCTTTTATTTGTATGCAGAAACTCTGCTGGTTTTATTTTTCCCTTTTTAATAAATCCTGTAAATAGTTCTTCTGAGTCTAGCTGACTAGTCATCATTGCCGCAACTAGCTTCCTCGCTGTGCAGGAAAACTCTGCTACGTTTGGGCTAAAGCCAATAGGGCTATGCCTGACACTCCAAAGTTCCATGAGGTTATGGGCATTGTGCTGCCAGCCTGAGTTGCGGTGGTGTCAGCATCAACGGCGTTGGTTCCAGTAGTTCCAGAGGTTGTTGTTCCTGGCTGGTTCCTGACCGTGGTGAGCTGGTGACGCAGCGGACACAAGGACAACAGCTGCAGCGTGTGAGTGCTGGGTGCTGTGGTTCCTGTTTTCTCTCTCGGTGGTCGTGAGTAGCTGGTTCCGGGTTCCAGGGACATCGCTCTCAAGATGGCCTCACAACCAGTTCAGATGGCTTTTGAGCGTCTGAATGACTCCAATTACTTGCTGTGGTTGGAACGCATGCAGGCAGTGCTGCAGAGGGATCGTCTCTGGCAAGTGATGAGTAAGTTTCCTACGAAGCCTGATGATGAAGACCTCGATAAAGACCAAAGAGCAAGGGCCACAATTGTCTTGGGGCTGGAAGATTCCCAGTTGCCGTATGTGAGGGGAATCAAGACAGCTAGAGGTGTGTGGCAAGCACTTAAAGAACTCCATGTGCGTGAGACAGCAGTTTCCAAGCTGTTCATTCGCAAGGCATTGTACAAGGCAATGTTACAGCCTGGGGTTACAATGCAAGAACACCTACACAGTTTACAGTTAAAGTTTTCTGCGCTACAGGAAAGAGACTGTGCGTTAGACCAGCAGGAGAAGGTGGCTATTATTTTGAGTTCTCTCCCGGAAAGCTGGGATAATTTAGTTTTGTCTCTAGAAGGCATACAGGAGCGTGATTTATCAGTCAGTTACGTTACTGGGCGTTTGATTGAAGAATGGCAGAAGAGGCAAGAAAGGTCGTTGGCTGCAGAGGCTTCTACAGGCGGGCGGTTTGGAAGGAGTTCTCATGCCGTGCCAGAGGTGGAGCAAAAGCAGCGTACTGGTGAGGAGTCAGCGTTTGCTGTTAGGCGTTGTTTCCGATGTGGGTCTTCAGCGCATCTAAAACGACAATGTCCGGAGTTGGTCAAGTCTCAGTTGCCGGTGCAAGAGCAGAGACGAGATCAGCAGCAGCAGCAGCGTAAAAAGAAATTCTTCAAACAAAAACAGTCGGCTCAGCTGGTGACCGGCGAGGTCAAGATTGCTGATGAGAAACAAGCGGTCTGGGTGGTCGATTCGGGAGCGTCTCGCCACATCGTGAATTCAGATGAATTGTTTGTTTCCAAGAACTCAGCACAGCGCAGCCAGGTGGCTCTAGCAGACGGAAGTACTTCCGAAGTGATTTCGGGGGGTGCAGTTTTTGTTCCTTGTCTTCGTGAATGCCTGCAAAATGTACTTTGTGTGCCTTCATTAAGGAGCAATCTGATGTCTGTAGATTGTTTGCTAAAAGCTGGGTTTAAAGTGCATTTTGAAGGAGACAGTTGCATTATTAAGAAGGCTGGTGAGATTTTAGGCACTGCTAAGTCAGAGGGAGGCTTGTTTTGGCTTAAAGCAGGATCTCAAGTTGCAGCAGTAGTCAGTAAATCTCAGCCTGCAGTGAATAACAAAGCTATACATGACAACTGTGTGCACTTATTGCATAGGAAAATGGGGCATGCTTGCTGGAAAAGTGTACTAAAAATGTCTGAATTGGCTGATGGGGGTAATTTAAAGAGTTGTAACAAGTACCTTGATTGTAATGTGTGTAAAAAGGTTAAAACCCACAGAGTCTCTTACCCCAGAAGTGACAGAGTTAGTGAGTCACCGCTACAGCTGGTTCACATGGACGTAATTGGTCCATTTGCTGTAAGCAGGGGTGGATCGCGTTTTTCACTAACAATTGTGGATGACGCCACGCGTTATTCTTGGGTTTTTCCCATGAAAAATAAGGGTGACGTGTTCACTAAGTTTAAAGGCTGGGTGGCATCTGTGGAAAGATTTCTGTCTGTTAAACTCAAAAGGATTCAGACGGACAGAGGTGGCGAATTTATGTCAAATGCCTTTAGAGATTGGTTACAAAAGCGTGGCATTGGGCATAGGAAAACGAACGTTTTTTCCCCAGAGGAGAATGGCGTTGCAGAGCGGAAAAACAGATCTTTACAAGATATGATGTTTGCCATGCTTGATGATGCTGATTTGCCCATGTCTTATTGGGGGGAGAGCATGCTCACCGCGTGTTATCTCCAAAATAGGCTCTTTCACCAAACAATAGGTACAACTCCGTACTTTAAATTGTTTCAGAAAAAACCTAAAATTGACCACTTGCATGTGTTTGGATCAAAAGCCTGGGTATTAATTCCGAAACAAATGAGGAAGAAGGGAGATCCTAAGACCAAACAGCTAGTGTTTGTGGGTTACCAGGAGCTGGGAAAAGGTTTCCGCTTTGCTGAAGGGACAAATGGCATTGTGATCTCCAGGAATGCCAGTTTTTGTGAACATAGTGGCTGGGAGAGACTACATGCCAATTCTGAGGTTTGGTTTGAACCTTCCCAGGAGCTTCATGACTCTGAAGGTAGACACAGGGAGTCAGAGTCTGAGGGGGAGGAAAGTTCAGATAAGAGCTCTCAGGAAAGTGAAGTTAGCCAGAGACCAGTTGCTAAGCAACAAAAGAGAGGTCGTAGTTCTGAGGAGGAAAGTGGGTCAGAAGAAAAATTTTCTCCCAGAAGATCTAAAAGACAAAACAAAGGAGTGCCTCCGGTGCGTTTTTCTCCTGATACTGCAAATGTGTTTAGTGTAATTGCAGAACCCAAGAGTTTTCAGGAGGTGTTAAAGTTACCAAAAGAGGAGGCAGAGCGCTGGAAACAGGCAATGGAGGAAGAGATGTCCTCTCTGAATGAGCACAAGGTCTTTACACCAGTAGCAGCGCCTGAGGGGGCAAAGATTGTAGGCTGCAGGTGGGTGTACGAAAGACGTAGGCCCGGTTAGGACATATCTAGGGTTGGAAGTGTGCTGGGCCCAAGATGGCAGCTGCCTAATTAGTCAGCAGAACAAAGTTAAACAACTACTGACTACATACAGGATGCAGGATTGCAAAGGGGCAGCGGTGCCTATGGATCCAGGTTTCATAAAAACACTCCATATAGATGAGAGTCCTGAATTTGAACATCCTGATGTATATCACTCTGTAATTGGAAGTTTATTGTATCTAGCACAGTGGTCCAGACCTGATATTAGCTATGCAGTAGGCATATTAAGTAGATTGGTCTCAAAACCCACACTAAATGCCTGGAAAGGGGTAAAACAAGTTCTGAGGTACCTCAAACAGACAATTGGCTATATGTTACAATTAAATTCTTCAGAGGATGAAATGTTGAGTTGCTACTGTGATAGTGACTGGGGAAATTTGCCGGATAGAAAATCTGTCACAGGACTAGTCATAATGGTCGGTGGAGCTTTAATCAGCTGGCGGTCACGCAAGCAAGACGTAGTAAGTGTGTCATCAACGGAATCAGAGTATGCCGCATTGAGTGAATTGTGCAACGAGGTGATTTATTTCAAGCATTTGATGGCAGATTTAAATGTGAATTGTGGAGAACCAGTACAAGTTTACATTGATAATCAAGCTTGTATAACCTTAAGTAAGACAGAGGGTTTCAAATCGCGTTCCAAACATATCTCTGTAAAATACCAAAATGTACGTTGCTGTGTACAAGACAATGTAATCACCTGTACTTATGTGTCAAGTGAAGAAAATGTAGCAGATGTGTTAACTAAACCATTGGCAAAGATAAAGAACAAGCGAATGTGCAAGGGTTTAGGTTTGCTGGAAAAATAATCTCCTACATAGGTGTATTTGGAGTTAATTGTTCAGCAGAATCTGTGAGGGGGTGTTCAGTTTCGGTTTCAGTTTCTGTTAATTGGTTCTCGTGGGAAACTTGCAGATTCTAGCTTCACCAATTAACTCAAGCTGGTGTCAATTTACTCTTGGCAGAAAGCCCAGGTCTGCTTGACCTAGAAACTACTCACTCTGATTGGTTAACGAGCAGCACTCAACTCTGTTATCTAGGGATTGCTAGCACAGTTTGATGTGAGGTGTGTTAGGAGTCAGAAGTGCTGTGTATGGTTTTGAGAGAGAGAAAGAGAGGGTTTATTTTTGCTTTTATTTGTATGCAGAAACTCTGCTGGTTTTATTTTTCCCTTTTTAATAAATCCTGTAAATAGTTCTTCTGAGTCTAGCTGACTAGTCATCATTGCCGCAACTAGCTTCCTCGCTGTGCAGGAAAACTCTGCTACGTTTGGGCTAAAGCCAATAGGGCTATGCCTGACACTCCAAAGTTCCATGATAATATACATAAAATGTTGTGTTTGAATGCGCTGTATTAATAATTCTTGTAAAAAGAAGTTTACATGAAACAGGAGCTTTTACTATAACTAATACAGTAAACCCAAGCAGCTATCGTCATCAGGAAGCTGATACCTGAGAAATCCACATCTCTGTGTTGTGGGAACCCAGCAGAGAGTTCACCAGCTCAGCATGTTGGGAGAAGGAGCTCCCAGCATGAGAGAGAGAGAGAGAGAGAGAGAGAGAGAGAGAGGTTCCAGGCTGCGTTAAATGATTTAAAGAAATGGACCACACTGCCTGCTACATGAGTGTGATGTGTTACTTTGTTATTTCATAATTTAGTAATGTTTATATGTAACTAGTTTTAAGACTCTTCCGCAGTGAAGCTTTGAAACTCATTGTTGGGGTTGAAACCTCATTCATTTCCACACAAGGTCGAAATCAGGGATTCCGCTGAACAACTTTAACTTTCCCTTGACAGGTGAAGGACACTGTCCCTTTAGCAACATGGAAGAAAAAGCCAGTTGATAACATTTGCAGGACAACATCTTTCTTCATAACTCACAAGTGGCTTCTCTACTTCCTTCTTTCCCTGCTACTGGCACATATCAATCTCCACCAGGGTTTCACAAACTTGGATCTCCAGCTGTTTTGGACTACAATTCCCATCACCTCTGAACACTGGTCCTGTTAGCTAGGGATGATGGGAGTTGTAGTCCAAAAACAGCTGGAGAACCAAGCTTGGGAAACCCTGGTTTACACACACTCTCTCTTCTTCAACTGATACATTCTTCTACTTTTTGTGTACTGAGCTCCTTTCTTCAGCTGAGCCTGGAAGACTGTTAATGAAGCATCTGGCTAAGGACCTCCACCAAATGTCTCACCTGGTTCTTGAATCACTTCAAGAGTTTTCCCCAACTGCCCATTAGTTTGTATTAAGTGAAATGCAGTACCAAGAGGTGTAAAGAGTGCTGGTTTTGGAAGCTGCCTTTTCTCTCAGCTTGTCATCATTTCCAGACTTCCCATTAATCTTTTCCAATATTAAATAAGCATCTTCAAGCTGTTGAATGGAAATTGGTCAGTCATCTTAAATATTAAATAAATCCCTGGCAGATTTCCCATTAAATATGGGAATGTCTTTGTAATGAATTGGCTAGCCATTTCTTACACGAAACATCTCTAAAATTGTCTGAATATCAGCTGTATTTAAAATTGTTTTGCCAGACTGAGGCTGTGTACACATTATGCACAATACATTTAAACTACATTATTCATAGAATCATAGAATCATAGAATCATAGAATCATAGAGTTGGAAGAGACCACAAGGGCCATCGAGTCCAACCCCCTGCCAAGCAGGAAACACCATCAGAGCACTCCTGACATATGGTTGTCAAGCCTCTGCTTAAAGACCTCCAAAGAAGGAGACTCCACCACACTCCTCCCAAATAATTCTGAGAACAATGGTTTACCCCCACAGAGCTACAATTTCAGGCATCCTTAAAAAAAACAAGAGTTCCCAGGATTCTTTGGGAGAAGTCAAGTGCTTTAAATGTATGTTTACACAGTCTAAGAACAGTTTCCTGGCAGTAAGTACCATGCAACACATTAGGACTTATTTCTGAGTAAATATGCATAGTATGGCATTAGAAAGTTACACTTCTGCATACAGTTACCTGGAAATAATGGCTATTAAACTCAGTAGAGCTTTCTTCTGAGTAGCATGTATAAGACTGTATTGTAAAAGTAACTTTCAACATTCTATTTGGTTGTTTGATGTGTTCCTTGCCACATACAGAGACACACATAAGCAAAGGTTTTGGGTTTTTTAAGCACACACACATTTAGCACCAGTGAAATCCTAAGTGCAGGAAGGCATACTATCAAAAATAGACATGGTATGCTTCTTCATAGATGCTGTTTTCAGATATAGGTGGGGGAGGAATTAATTTGGTCCACTTTTCACAGCAGATCAACCCAATCCAACACTCTTGAACCTGCTTGCAGATCAGAACCCAACTCTCAATCAGATTGTATACTTCTATGGATTTTTCAGTGTAATTCTGGTGGGAAGAACATGCAAATCAATGAACATATTTTACAGAAAAGGTGTGCACATAATGTGTATTTCATGGATGAATGTGTTGAAAAACACTTTAAAAGTGTGTGCAATTTGAATGTGGATTTTTCATGCTTCTCTTCCTCCCCCCTCCCCCCCACCCTCCAGCCATCCACTCATAAAGGAATGGAATTGACCTCTGACTCAGTGCCAGTAAGACTGAAATGGGACAGAATTGGGCTCTGTGTTCCATCAGTATTTTCTTTAGTACTGGAAAGTCAGGGAGAACTTTGATAAGTGTGAAGCCCAAAACAGTATGTGGGAAGTCACTCTTGGTGTTATTCCCCCCCCCCAAACTCACTCTTGCCTTTGCCCTTAACAGTAACTTGATCTCCAAAGATTAGCAGGTGATGATGTCTTATCTGTGGGCTGTGACTAGCTTCCCCTGCCAATTCCTCCATATCAACTAGCTGTAAAATGAATAGCTAGTGTTGGTGAGAAGACAGCTGAAGACAGGTGAACTAATATCAGTGTACTAGATGAAGCAAAGATCACCAGTGCTGAAGCAATGATTCTTCACCATCAACTTCGTTGGACTGGTCATGTTGTGCGGATGCCTGATGATCGTCTTCCAAAGCAACTACTCTGTTACGAACTTAAAAATGGAAAGCGTAAAGCTGGTGGTCAACAAAATAGGTTTAAAGACTGTATCAAGGCAAATCTTTAAAAATGTAGTATAAACACCAGCAGTTGGGAAACACTGACCTGCGAGTGCTCCAGTTGGAGAACAGCCTTTACCAAAGGTGTCATGGGCTTTGAAAACAATCAAACTCAGGACGTGAGGGAGAAACGTGCTAAGAGGAAGGCACGCTTGGCAAATCCACACCGTGAACTAATCCACACCGTGAACTAATCCACACCGTGAACTTCCCGTCAACCCGGGAACTAATGTCCCCACTGTGGAAGGACGTGGGGGTCCAGAATTGACCTCCATAGTCACTAACGGACTCATTGTTAAAACCGTGTTTATGGAAGACAATCTTACTTGGCTACAGGTGATCGCCAAAGAAGAAGAAGAAAAAGAAGAAGAAGAAGAAAGCTGAAATATAGATGGTGATAAAGGTAAAGGTAAAGAGACCCCTGACCATTAGGTCCAGTCGCGGACGATTCTGGAGTTGCAGCACTCATCTTGCTTTACTGGCCAAGGGAGCCAGTGTACAGCTTCTGGGTCATGTGGCCAGCATGACTAAGCCGCTTGTGGCGAACCAGAGCAGCACACGGAAATGCCATTTACCTTCCCGCCGGAGCGGTACCTATTTAACTATTTATCACTTTGACGTCCTTTCGAACTGCTAGGTTGGCAGGAGCAGGGACCGAGCAACAGGAGCTAACCCTGTCGCGGGGATTTGAACCGCCGACCTTCTGATCGGCAAGCCCTAGGCTTTGTGGTTTAACCCACAGTGCCACCCACATCCCTATAGATGGTGATACTCAGTGGCAATTGTCTTTTTGATCCAGGAGCTTCTGTATGGCCTTCCAGATTCTCTGCAAAGAAATGCAAGGCAGGTCTTCCACTTCTTCCAGTGCATTCAAGGAGAAAAGAAAACATATCCAACACTTGTTGAAGATTTTTGCTGCCCTACCCACAGATATTAGGGTTGAATCAGGAAGCATGGTCTCTACCACGAAGCTGAAGGCCCTCCCTTTAAATGCATAAATGATTACTGTTCTATACGGTATGAGATAGTTCTTTGAAGTGCATATTTTTGCAAGAGTGATCATCCCCCCACCCCCCTCCACCCAAAAAATACCTCGTCTGTGTATGTTTACAAAGATGAAATGAGACAGGTTTGGCTTGTAATTTTGTTTGAGGGAATATCCATGCTAGTGTAATGTCTGCTGCATTCAAAAAAATTCACACATTCAAATTATTTTTGTGGGTTGTTATTTACAAAGGCAGTTTAAGAGTTGTGGCAAGAACCATGTCATTGTTTTTGGTTGGCAGAACAAAATGATCTATTTTTTGTTTTTTGTTTATGGGGGCACTGAAAAAGAAGGATTTTAAAACCATGTGTCAGAATTTGAACTTAATTAAAACTAATTGCCTGCTGTACTTCTAAGTGATGCTACCGGATTTTCAAATAGCTCTTGTTACCATGGGATGGTTTATGTTAATGTCATTCTCCCACATGATGAATCCTGGTTTTGTCTTAATTATACTGTCTCAGTTGTTTATCATTCCTCCTTAGCTTGCAGTGTTAGTCAGAAGGTCAACAGCTTTATAGAGGTCATAGGTGAGGATTAGCAGTTTATTACTGCAGTACAAAATGTATCTGTGGGGTTCAGGATTTGTTGTGGAAAAACCCACACATTGAAATTTGAATATTATTAATGGGGAAAAAATGTTTTTTTCCTCACCATTGTCACAGTTTATTTGTGTCCACTTTTTCCTTGGGAAACCAGCCTCGAAAAGGCATACAATATCAGAAGAATTTATGCAATAAAACATATTTTTTCTAGATTAAACGAATTTGGGGGGGGGTGGGGAAGAGATCCTAAGCGATTATTTAGATCAATCCTTTCCCCAAACTCTGAGTGAAAAATTCACTCTGGTTCTATGGGGGGCGGGGAGGGGAGAGGATAAGAACAATGTAGTACTGTTTTTGATTGGATAGAGAAAATAAAAGCAAAATTCACTGTCTCTGTATGTGTGTGCTCACCCCCCACCCACCCAAGTAAAGGCACACACATGTAACCAAAAGCCTTTCCATAAAGCCAGCCAAGGAAAGTCACAGCTGCATTCTCCGCCTTTTCATGATACTCCCTTAAGTCTCCTTTTAGCACAATATTGCATCTGTGCATAACAGAGAGGGCAATTAGCCTTGGTGTGTGGGATAGCTCTGCTGCTGCTTGTCCACTCACTTTTTAAATAAATAAATCTGTGTGTATGTGTTTCAGCCTAGGAGAAGGAAAATACTCAGCTTCCAAATAATGCTAATCCAGAAGGACCCGCAGAGCTACTTGCCAAATTCTTCCTCTGCTCAAATCAAGTCTTTACCATATCAAAGGTGCAAAAATATATAAAATAAAACAGAAACCCTTCTCTGTTGCTAGTCTGTTCATAATTATGCATAGCAGCTCCCCTGTATCGCATATACAGCCCAACGAGACAACGGCAAGAATCCGCCAACAGCACACGAATCAAGATGGCTAACCTGATTCAAAAACACCCACCCGCCCCACTCACACATGAAAACAAAGTTCACCACAGCCAGTCACAAACAAACAACCACACCCTAGGCCAACCCCAACCTCTCTCATCACCAAAGGGACACAAGCGAATAGTAAAGAGAACCCGCACAAGCGACACTGACACAAAACCCCACACATACATTAAGTAGAATAGAAGAATTGCCACCTGACCCCACCCCCACCCCCTTTTCTTCCTAAGGTAACACTAATGTCTCAACAAATGAAACTGATCTGTAGAAAAACATAACTTGAAAAAAGAGACATTGCACATACTTTTGTAAACCAGGAAATCTTTAATAAAAAATATGTTTTAAAAAATAATAATCATGCATAGCAAACCTGTATGGACAGAATAAGGAACTACTGTATTTTTCCGTCTATAAGACGCCCCCATTTATAAGACACACCTTATTTCTGGGGACTCAGATTTAAGAAAATGGGGGAAGGTGCATAAGACACCCCCTAATTTTTGACATTATTTTTTAGGAAAGAAACCTAGTCTTATACAAGGAAAAATACGGTAGTTGATAATTTCTGTATCTAATTATTTTTGCTGATAAGGGTTAAGGAGTCTGAGGACAGAGTAGGCACTGACCCTATAAGCAGCTGGGTAGCAGGCAGGGCGGTCAGTGTTTAGTTAATAGAATTATCGAATTGTAGAGTTGGGAGGGATCACAAGGGTCATCCAGTCCAACCCCCTGCAGTGCAAGAATCTTTTGCCCAATATGGGGCTCCAACCCACAACCCTGAGATTAAAAGTCTCATGCTCTACCAACTGAGATCAAACTGTTCAATGTTTTTTTTTTCAGATTCAGGTTCTATTTGAAAAACACTTAGAAGATTTGTGTACGGCTGAAAAATTACAAGACTGGTACGTCAAATGTACAGATGTTTTTGAAATATAATGTTATGGGGGAAATTAGCATTTTTGACAAATGGCAGAGACAGAGAACAAACCAGTCAAAAATATTAGACCAGGGATGTCCAACAGGTTGATCGCAATCTACTGGCAGATCATGGTGGGTCCTTGGTCGATTGCACCCAATCGTGGGATCCTGTCCCCCCCTCAGAAAAGCTCAACAACTGTGGCTCCCTCATAAAAGCTCAATAACTTTGGTAGATCACTGCCATTTTTTAAATAGTGGGAGTAGATCGCAGTCTGTAGTTGGGCATGCCTGTATTTGACCAATCAGGACTAGGATTACCCCAAAAGCAGCTGAACACCATCTCAAATCTGTTGTGGTCCTTTCTCATGCTCTCCTCATATGGGAATCTGCTGTAGAAGGGCATCAGAAGCTATGGTGGCCATGTTCAGAATGGTGTATGGCCTTGTGCCATGCTTAATGGCCTGTCATGTCACAAGGCATGAAGAGGTGGCAAAGTCAGGCAGGTAGACAGCTCCAGGTTAACAGTTTGGTCCAACAAGTTCTGGAGCTTATATGAAGCCTTATCCCTCTGGTACCAAGCTCTTCTTCTCAGGCCAAGAGGAGGAATATGAAGTAACTTGGGTGGGATCTTCCCTCCATATGTAACAGATAAGGGAGAAGTTTGAAATGGTTTAAGGTGTGGTTGTTGATTTTAAAAATGTTGGGTTGGCATTGGGTATTTCTACTGGGAGTATGTTGATCTTGCTATCCTGCACTTAGTGTGCATGTTTAAATTCTGAAAACAATGCTGTATATGTTTTGGATTTTGCTATTAACTCACACTGAGCTTTCATGCTAGGATCGGGTACAAACACAACACATTATATCACAATGCAGTGCAATGAAAGACAGACTGACAGACTATCAGTGTTGGGTTTTAAGAGAACTCTTAAGACATTTTAAGTTTTAATCCAATTTTGAGGATTTGATGTGCTTTGACTAATTGTTATTGCACAGTTTAAGGGGGCACAGTGTAGTTTTAATTGGGTGGTTCTTGGGTTTATCTTGTTATCGTCTGTGGGTTTTGTGCCCAGAAGGGCAGTTTTTGTTTTGTAAAAGTAAGTAAAATGAAATTAAATTATTCACCACTAATGTGTGAGGCTCTCTGAGGCTGTGTTAGAACATCAACAAACTTAACTTAGAATTTGTTTGCACTGAAAGAAATTAACATCTAGTATCTTGGTTGTATAAGGTAAAGGTCTTCTTTGGTGATCATTCATAGCCGAGTAAGATTGTCTTCCATAAACACGGATTTTAACAATGAGTCCGTAAGTGACTGTGGAGGCCAATTCTGGACCCACACATCCTTCCACAGTGGGGACATTGGTTCCCGGGTGGGAGTTGATCACGGTGTGGATTTGCCAAGTGTGCCTTCCTCTTAGCACATTTCTCCCTTGCGTTCTGAGTTTTAGTGTCTTCAAAGTCCATGACACCTTTGGTAAAGGCTGTTCTACAACTGGAGCACTCACAGGCCAGTGTATCCCAGTTGTTGGTGTTTATAATACATTTTTTTAGATTTGCCTTTAAACCCCTGGATGGTTAAGTCCAGTCGAATTCGACTATGGGGTGCAACACTCATCTCTATTTTCAGGCCAAGGAAGCCGGCATTTGTCCACAGACAGTTTTTCTGGGTCATGTGGCCAGCATGACTAAACCGCCTCTGGCACAACGGAACACTGTAACGGAAGCCAGAGTGCATGGAAACGCCATTTACCTTCCCACAGCAGTGGTACCTATTTGTCTACTTGCACTTTTGAATTCCTGGATTGGCAGGAGCTGGGACACAGCAACGGGAGATCACCCCATCGCGGGAATTTGAACTGCTGACCTTACGATCGGCAAGCCCAAGAGCCCCGGTGGTTTAGACCACAGTGCCACCCACGTCCCTCTCTTGGTTGTATAAAAGGCATGCAAGTATGGATATCCTGGGACACAGATCAGTGTCTTTCAGCACTGCAGATGGGCTAAGTAACAGGGAACAACTCTCCTCTGATAGTTGAATGAAGAGTAAAAATTAGAGCTGTGCCACGTTGACTTTTTTAAAAAAAGAGTATTGGCTCTGCTTTGTTGATATGCAAGATGGTCATTTGTTATGGTCTCCAACATTAACCTGACACAATTCCATTATAATCGTGAAGACAAGAGAAGTTATTTCCTGAAACCGCAGCTACAAAGGGGAACTTGTCTTTTCCTCCCCATGCCATTTGGAAAGAGCAGTAACATATTTCTTATATAGACATCTCAATTCCTGTTCAATTGCCTGGTATATCCCATTGCCTGCATGTCTCTTTCTTTGACAGAATTTATGAATATAACTTTACTTCAAGAACACTGGGGAAAATGCAGTGCAGTTAGCCATATTTTTCTGGCAATGGAAAGAAAGTTGATATACTTAAAAAGGATGACTCATACATGCTTCTGAATTTCATTCATCTGAAGGAAAAGAGGTTGCTGATTCTTTATCAAAGGCTAAGATTCTGGATAGTCCTACCTATGATACATCTAGCCGTTATCTAAGACCATTCTCTCTCTCATGCACTTTCACAACCCCTGCCAATGTCAGGTCCCTACCTACCCCTGGCTCACATATAGCCAAGCGTAGACATTATGCCACTTGGGGGGAAACCAGCCACAGAAACAACTGGAGTTTTATCCTCTTATATTTTACATATTCTGGAAAAATAATAAATTTGCCACGGGGGCGGGGTGGGTATAGCACACATCTGCATGCACAAACATGCAGATTGGAAAACTGAAAAGAAGGAAATAACACCTGCCTTTTTTGTTTGCAGGTGATAGCCTGGGGAGAGGGGACACCAAGAAATTTGCCCATGATCATATCAAAGATCGTGTATGAATAGCAAAGAGCCATGCAGTGAAACAAACTGCAATTTCAAACCCTGAAGCCACTAAGGTGTATTTCGAACTATTGATAAAGTATTGTAAAAGAGTTTTGTAAGTAAATATTTTAGTTAAAAGAACCATACACACAAATATACACTTGCGTCCCAAGACCACGTTGCTATCATAGCTTTGAGGGGCCAGGAGCACAGAGAAATGTAGCAAATTGGGTAAGAGAGGGAAAGGTTTGGAGCTCTGACATATGGGGAGGCTCAGACCCCCTTGTAGTGTAACCACACCATGGGTGTGGGGAACAGGATCTAGTTTGGCTAGGAACAAAACAAACCTCAGTTTTTTATTACTTTGAAGGGACCCTTCAATGCCCCATTAAGAGCATTGTCGTCATCTTCTGTGAAAGGAGATTTGTTATTTTCCTTTCCAAATACTGCATCAACTGCAGGTTTACTTTTACTGATTAGAAGTTGGGGGGTGGGGGACGACGACTATGGGTAAAATTCAATGGCAGGCTTTTCCAATTATTCAATCTACACAAGCTTTTCAGCTTGCCAGATGGAATGATCCATCTTCTCTCTCCCCCCATGCTGTTCTGTGGGTTCACCCACCCTCCCCCGGGCAATTAAAGGAGGGGGGAGTCCCGCTGCACAAATAGAAGTCCTTGTGCAAGGATTTAGCTGATGCACCCCACATTAAGTGAATCCCACCTTCTGAATTGGAGATTCTCCTAAAATTATGTTCTTCCCGGCAAAGACATAAGTGCAGCCAATGTAGAGAGGATGATTAACTATAATCCCAGGGTCTGTCTGAAAGTATTTGTTCATCTTTTTGATCGAAGGCTGTATTAAAGTGCCTATCAATGGGGACTAGATACCAAATAATATTTTCTCTATTAAACATATGCAGTTTTCCCAAGCAGACAATGATCATAAAAAATATATTCTGAGGGTTCTCTATAAAAGTAATTGTTTAAGCTGACAGCGGGATAATGCAACACCCCCATTAAGTCTACATGTAATCGTTTCATGAAAATGAAGAATCCTTATGAAATAAATGTTTAATAAACAAGTCAATTAATTAAGGGAATATGTTTAGAATGCCTTAGTGGATTGTCCAGGCCATAAACTAGACCTGCTGGGGAGGGAGGGTATCCATATTATTTCCCCAGTCTTTCAATCTGTTTTAAATCTGCAGTGCCAACATTTTTAAAAAACTGATCGAGTTATTTTATGTTCCTTTCATGCTACCATTTCAGTGATTTAATTTTTGTGTTTCTATTCTGGAAGCCATCTTTGGAGGCCTTTGTGGGGGACTGAAAAGTGGGGTGGAAATTTTCTTTAAATAATTAAGCATTTCAGCAATGTTGAATGGACCCTAAAAATGTATTTTTAAAGGAATAACCACTGGCAGAGAGGAAGAACAGGTGTTGGACTTTGACTCCTATCAGCCAGCATGACCAATGGGGTCAAGGGTGATGGGAGAGGGAATCAAAAATATCTGGAGAAGTCTGCACCACTGTATTTGCCACACTATCTCTCCTTCTATAGAACACATAACAACCACAGCAAAATGAATATGCCACAGGTACACATTTACTATTAAACACTTCACAATTAAGATGTCACCAGGACATACATATCAGTGTCTATTAGGCACCAACTGATAGTAAGTTTCAGTTTATCCTCCTCTGCTTCCTGGCATATTTCACATCAAGAGATATATCTCCTTCCCTGCCCCCAAGCCCTAGTGAAAAAAAATATTAAAAATTGTCTTACGAGTACAATTTTGATACCTCTTATTTTAAATCATATCTTACCTTTCAAATATTATCACTGTCTTGATTCACGGGGGAAACTAATGACTCTAATATATTAAACAGAAATATTAATCAAATACACACCACAGAGATTTCACTGGTGGACTGCAATTTAAAAGGGTTTCTGCATTCTATAATGTATGACTTTTTGGACTCCTATAGATATTGCTGACGGTTATTTATGGGGTTGCCACATGATTTCTCATCGGGAAAGTCTTATGTTTACACAGTACTCGTGATCTGGGATTGTATGCTGAACCAGACACATGATGGGAATCCAGGAAATGTCTACCATAATATGAATTTAGGAGAGTCATAGAATTGTAGATTTGGATGGGATCCCAAGAATCATCTAGTCCAACTCCCTGCAATGCAGAAATTGTGCCAGCATAGGGGGCAATTTACTTCTTCTTCTCTTCTTCTTCTTTAGCAATCACCTGTAGCCGAGTAAGATTGTCTTCCATAAACACGGTTTTAACAGTGAGTCTGTAAGTGACAGTGGAGCCCAATTCTGGATCCACGCGTGCTTTCACAGTAGGGGCAGAGGTTTCTGGGTGGGAGTTGATGATGGTGAGGGTTTGCCAAGTATGCCTTCCTCTTAGCACTTCCTCTTCCTCTTTTGTCCTGGGTTCAAGCTTCTTCAAAGTCCATGAGACCTTTGGTAAAGTCAGTTTTCCAGCTGGAGTGCTCGCAGGCCAGTGTTTCCCAATTGTTGGTGTTTATACTACGTTTTTAAAGATTTGCCTTGAGACAGTCTTTAAACCTCTTTTGTTGACCGCCAACATTATGCTTTCCATTTTTAAGTTTGGAATAGAGTAGTTGTTTTGGAAGACGATTAGCCCACTTCATTAAAATAAATCCCAGAGAAGGGATAAACATCAAACAAATCACAAACCTGGTGAATAATAGTACAGTAAATATAAATCAAATCAAAGCAGTTCAGTGAGGGTTTTGCAAATATTAGCATGTACAAACACAGAGATTCATCATGCTGAAGGGGGTGTGGGCAGGGCAAGTGTGTCCCTCTGCCCAGCGCAGCCTGACTGTTGGCTTTGACTGGAGAAGCTCCACCATCAGCAGAGAAGCAAAGAAGTATCGCCACTTAAGCTTCTTGAGCAGCCTTTCTCAACCTGTGGGTCCCCAGATGTTGTTGAACTACAACTCCCATCACCCCTAGCTAGCAAGGCCAGAGCTCAGGGATGATGGGAGTTGTAGTCCAACAACGTCGGGGGATCCACAGATTGAGAACCGCTGTTCTAGAGCATAGTAGAAACCCCATCAGAGGAAGATGCATCCAGCCTCTGCTTTATTCTGTCAATCATTCTCTGAATTCCTTTATGCCAATCTGTCACAAACAGGAAAGCCTCATTATCACCTCATTCACTTGCCACAGAAAGGAAAGTCAATCAATCATCCTGGCATTTAGGCAGATGAAATCATCACTCCTGCTGGGGGGGGGGTCCAGGAGCTGTACATTCAACTTATACTATACACCACTGGCTGGAGATAAAACTTTTTGGAGAAAGGGGCTGTGGGGATTCATTTTTGTTATTCATTTTAACAAAATTTATATACTGCTTGATCGTACGAAAAACCTCTAAGCGGTTTGCAAAAGCATAAAACAAAACCTTTAAATGATCAAAACCAATTACAACTTGATTGGGACAGCTTATGTTTAAACTGCCAATGTCCCATGCAGGTGGGCCCTTGCCATAGTGGAAAATGGGTTTCTCCTCTTCTACTGCTCTTACCTGCGGGAGAAATTTCTTGTTCCCAAAGGTGGGACCTTCAGGGCATGGGCATAACACTGGCAATGGTTCCTAGAAGAGCATGCCATTTGGGGGCAGGCAAGCATTATGTCCCTCTGAGCACGTGTGCTATTTGTCATCTTCCCTTTGCAGCCTTCCTTTCCAATTTTGAACCAAACAGGCAAAATCACAAAGGAACAAATAGGCAAAGGCATTGCAAGGAGCGGAGACGAAGAGCGGTGAATGAGCAGCAGAGACTAGTCTGGGGCACAGCCTCGAGAAATGCAAGGAACTCTGTTTCTCATCTCCTCGTATCTGCCACCTGCATGCTAATCCACATTTTCCGAACTCTGCCTTGCTCTTAGCGGTTAACCAAATAGATCTGGAAAGGGTTTTTTACACTTTCCAACAGGTGTACAATATTATATGCACAGCTGGATTGGGCTGTTACTGAGATTTGGGAGAAAAATAATAATGTGCAGATTCATAAATCACACCAAGTCTGGAGACACTTGCATTTTAGATATTACTGAATATTCAGAATGGTATCTTTCTGGGTAGGATTCTTGTAAGGATACTTCTTCCTTTCCCCTCGACTGTCTTTTGCCCATGTCTCAGTGTCATTTACTATGACTAAAGAAATATATTGTGCAGTACTTCGCTTAATGATTTACAGCTATGCTTAACAGTACCATATTTTGGCTCAGGGAGGAAAAATCTGTGCCCCATCCTGTTCCCTTTGTTCCCAGCTTTCCATGCCAGGACTAACATCTCCAGCCCTGAAACCCTATGCAGGGTGTAATGAGATGCAAGTCTTCTCTGCATCCATGGTTACTATTTACTAACAAAACTGATGATGTCAGAAATTTAATTAGGTTGTTTCTTGCAAAGGGATCTTAAACCATGAAATCATTATAGTGTCTAATCTTTTCTTTGTTTAATTTCTATTCCTACTCCCCTCCCTTTAAAAAGAGAGAGAGAGAGAGAGAGAGAGAGAGAGAGAGAGAGAGAGAGAACCCTAAAACACCATTATCTTCTAAGAGAAAAGCAAGAATTCTCAATGTTTTGCCAGGCATAATATACTAACTGGTTTAAGAGTAATTAACATACACTGTCCCATATACAGCTATTTTTTCATTTTCTAAGCGGCATCAGCCTATGCTGGCAATGTTGTACTTGAGGGCCATGTCACTGTTTTCATTATAAATCCTTTCTTTGAGGATTTAAATCTTGTCTCTTAAAAAAGATTGGCTTCCGGCTACAAAATTTGACATATGGACTTGAGCCAAAGTTGTTAACTGAATTTTCAACAGGAATGCAAAAGAGCCAAAGGATTTTTGGGTTAGATTGTTCTTTTTTTTCTTTTTTACTTGAAACATGTGAAAGACACCTGTGTCTCTTACATGAAGTAGTCATTTTCTGTAATGAAGTAATCACTCAGGATAGCAAACAGACCCTTGCATGTGTAAGCCTTTCACTGCGGAACATATTGGAAACAGAAAGAAGGCACCAATTACAAAAAGAAAAGTAACAAATAGCCATTGGATCAACCTGCTGAGAAAGATGGTGGATTGTCCACCTAAAGAGAACAATTTAATTGTTAAGAACATGCATGCATCACAGTTAGGCAGCTTACAGAAACAAGCTTTTCACCAACAATCTCTCCACCCCAATAGATTCCAACAAAAGTGGTGGATAAAACCACAACAAATTATATAGATTGTTATAAAGGAAAGAAACTTTCAGATATTCCCTCTGCTTGAATATTAGACAGGTGCCATCTCCTTCCTCTTTCCACAAACCTTTTAAGTTGAGATCTTTCCCAGTCTGCATCTGTATTGAAATTGTTTTTAAGATGTTTTTATTGTTTTATCACTTGTGCATCACCTGGTCTCCTCTGTGAGGAAGGGTGTGATATAAATCTGATAAATAAATAAAGATAGGGCAGTATGAACGCCCTATAGTATGGAGTTCTACAAGTGATTGCTGCAACGAAGGAACTTTCATGTGTTTGCACCAATAACATATTTCAGATGACCTTAGAACCAGGATACCGGAAGAATAATCTTCTATATCCGATGCCACCAGGAATCAGTCATTTAGGGAGTGAAAGGCAATAACCCTCACTTTGAATCACATCTGGGAATGTGCCAGTAGCCAGTAGAATTGATGGAATTGATGGAAAGGAGAAGCATGCTTTAGAAACCTAGCCTCGGCCAGCAGCTTAGCTACATCATTCTACACTAGCAACAGTTTCTGGATGTAGAGCACGATACAGTAATTCAATCCAGTTTCAGACTGAGCCTTGTGAAATAATACACCAGGAATCTGAGCAGATATTTTTTAATGTACAGTGGGATTTGCTTGGGAACAGGGGATCCTTGTGGAAAATCAAATTAACTGGGCTTCCAGGGAAAAGGCAATAAAGAGGTGAGCACCAACAGCTGGGAATAAACAGGCCACAATTTTTTATTAGAGGAGCAGGGCATAACATGCAAGCTTTTAAGACCAGTGCAGTGGAAAGGGTAGCTAGAATGCTACGAAGAACCTAAGCAGAGCTTTCTAGATCAGGCTGGAGGCCCACCTAATTCAGCATCCTGATCTCGCCATGGCCAGCCAGATGCCCATGGGAAACTCACAGGCACAAGAACATTCTCCCATCCCATAGTTTCCAGCAACTGGTGTTCACAAGCATTGCTATCATAGAATCATAGAATCCTAGAGTTGGAAGAGACCACAAGGGCCATCGAGTCCAACCCCCTGCCAAGCAGGAAACACCATCAGAGCACTCCTGACATATGGTTGTCAAGCCTCTGCTTAAAGACCTCCAAAGTAGGAGACTCCACCACACTCCTTGGCAGCAAATTCCACTGTCGAACAGCTCTTACTGTCAGGAAGTTCTTCCTAATGTTTAGGTGGAATCTTCTTTCTTGTAGTTTGGATCCATTGCTCCGTGTCCGCTTCTCTGGAGCAGCAGAAAACAACCTTTCTCCCTCCTCTATGTGACATCCTTTTATATATTTGAACATGGCTATCATATCACCCCTTAACCTCCTCTTCTCCAGGCTAAACATGCCCAGCTCCCTTAGCCGTTCCTCATAAGGCATCGTTTCCAGGCCTTTGACCATTTTGGTTGCCCTCCTCTGGACACGTTCCAGTTTGTCAGTGTCCTTCTTGAACTGTGGTGCCCAGAACTGGACACAGTACTCCAGGTGAGGTCTGACCAGAGCAGAATACAGTGGCACTATTACTTCCCTTGATCTAGATGCTATACTCCTATTGATGCAGCCCAGAATTGCATTGGCTTTTTTAGCTGCCACGTCACACTGTTGGCTCATGTCAAGTTTGTGGTCAACCAAGACTCCTAGATCCTTTTCACATGTACTGCTCTCAAGCCAGGTGTCACCCATCTTGTATTTGTGCCTCTCATTTTTTTTGCCCAAGTGCAATACTTTACATTTCTCCCTGTTAAAGTTCATCTTGTTTGTTTTGGCCCAGTTCTCTAATCTGTCAAGGTCGTTTTGAAGTGTGATCCTGTCCTCTGGGGTGTTAGCCACCCCTCCCAGTTTGGTGTCATCTGCAAATTTGATCAGGATGCCCTTGAGTCCATCATCCAAGTCGTTGATAAAGATGTTGAATAAGACCGGGCCCAAGACAGAACCCTGTGGCACCCCACTAGTCACTCTTCTCCAGGATGAAGAGGAACCATTGATGAGCACCCTTTGGGTTCGGTCAGTCAGCCAGTTACAAATCCACTGAGTGGTAGCATAGTCAAGACCACATTTTACCAGCTTCTTTACAAGAATATCATGTGGCACCTTGTCGAATGCCTTGCTGAAATCAAGGTAGGCTACATCCACTGCGTTCCCTTCATCTACCAGGCTTGTAATTCTGTCAAAAAACGAGATCAGGTTAGTCTGACATGACTTATTTTTCAGAAATCCATGCTGACTATTGGTGATCACAGCATTCCTTTCTAGGTGCTCACAGACTGTTTGCTTAATGATCTGCTCCAGAATCTTCCCTGGTATTGATGTCAGACTGACTGGGCAATAATTATTTGGGTCCTCTCTTTTCCCCTTTTTGAAAATAGGGACAACATTTGCCCTCCTCCAGTCTGCCGGGACTTCGCCTGTTCTCCAGGATTTCTCGAAGATGACTGCCAGTGGTTCTGAGATCACATCTGCCAGTTCTTTTAATACTCTTGGATGCAGTTCATCTGGCCCTGGAGACTTGAATACATCTAAACTAGCCAAGTATTCTTGTACTATCTCCTTAGTTATTCTGGGCTGTGTTTCCTCTGCTGAATCATTTGCTCCAAATTCTTCAGGTCGGGCATTGTTTTCTTTATCGGAGAACACTGAGGCAAAGGAGGCATTGAGGAGTTCAGCCCTTTCTGTGTCCCCTGTTTGCATTTCACCATCTTCTCCTCTGAGTGACCCCACTGTTTCTTTGTTCTTCTTTTTGCTACGGACATACCCATAAAAGCCTTTTTTGTTGCTTTTAACCTCTCTAGCAAGCCTGCGTTTATTCTGTGCTTTAGCTTTTCTGACTTTGTGTCTACATGTGCTGGCTATTTGTTTGAATTCCTCTTTGGTGGTTTCCCCCCCTTTCCATTTTTTGTACACATCCTTTTTTAATCTTAACTCAGTTAAAAGTTCTTTAGATGGCCACCCTGGCTTCTTTAGGCACCTTCCATGTTTCCGTCTCACTGGTATTGCCTGAAGTTGTGCTTTTACTATCTCCCTCTTAACAAACTCCCAGCCATCATGAACTCTCTTTCCTTTTAGTATTACTGTTCATGGGATCACACCCAGCACTTCCCTAAGTTTTATGAAGTCGGCTTTCTTAAAGTCAAGAAATTGAGTCCTAGTATGCTTGGCTGCTCCTTTCCGCTGTATAGTAAACTTCAGAAGAGCATGATCACTTGCGCCTAATGATCCTTCCACTTCTACCCCACTAACCAGGTCATCAAAATTGGTTAGGACCAGATCTAAAATGGCTGTTCCTCTTGTTGCTTCTCCCACTTTCTGGACAATGAAGTTGTCTGCAAGGCCAGTGAGGAATCTGTTTGACCTTATGCTCTTGGCTGAGTTTGGCATCCAACAAATATCCGGGTAATTGAAGTCCCCCATTACTACTATCTCCCTTCCTTTTGCATGCTTAGCCATCTGTTCCAGGAAGGCATCATCTATGTCCTCCGTTTGGCTTGGGGATCTATAGTAAACTCCCACAATGAGGTCTCTGTTATTCTTCTCTCCCTTAATTTTGACCCAAATGCTCTCACTTTGGCTTTGAGGTTCTAAATCTTGGATCTCTTCACAGGTATACACATCCCTGACATATAACGCCACTCCTCCTCCTTTCTTGTCTGGTCTGTTTCTCTGAAATAGATTGTATCCCTCCATTATTATATTCCAATCGTGGGACTTATCCCACCAGGTTTCAGTGATGCCTATTATGTCATATTTAGTTTGCTGTACCAAGAGCTCAAGCTCATCTTGTTTATTTCCCATGCTTTGCGCATTAGTGTACAGACATTGAAGTCCATTAATCATTCCCCCGTGTCTCTTATTTAAGGATTTTTTCCTCCCACCACTAGGTCTGCGTGCTGTTTGCTCCATTTGGTCTAAGACATTTGGATGATGATCTTCATCAATTGATAGACTCCCACCTTCAGGAGCACTGTCTCCCTCCCCCATATTAGTCAGTTTAAAGCCCTCCTGATGAGGTTTCTGAGATTTTTGGCAAAAACATTTCTCCCAACTGTTGTGAGGTGCAGCCCATCGCTTGCCAGAAGTCCATCTTCAAAAAACTGCAGTCCGTGATCTAAGAATCCAAACCGTTCCTGTTTACACCATTTGCGAAGCCAGCTGTTTACTTCCACTATTTTTTCCTCTCTCCCTGGGCCACGTCGTTCAACTGGGAGGACAGATGACCATGGAGGCAGAACATAGCCCTCATGAGAGCCAGTGTGATGTAGTGGTTAAGAGCGGTAGTCTCGTAATCTGGGGAACCGGGTTCGTGTCTCCGTTCCTCCACATGTAGCTGCTGGGTGACCTTGGGCCAGTCACACTTCTTTGAAGTCTCTCAGCCCCACTCACCTCACAGAGTGTTTGTTGTGGGGGAGGAAGGGAAAGGAGAATATTAGCCGCTTTGAGATTCCTTAAAGGGAGTGAAAGGCGGGATATCAAATCCAAACTCTTCTTCTTCTTCATGGCTAGTAGCCACCAATATCTGCATGAATCTGTCCAATCCTCTTTTTAAGCCAGCGTTTTGTGTTTTTCTCAAGCTGGTGAGCACCACTGGCCCCCGTGGGAGCGAGTTCCACAGTTTAACCATGTTCTGCACAAAGAAGTACTTTCTTTTATGCATCCCACATCTCCCAGCATTCAGTTTAATGGGATGTCCATGAGTCCTAGTGTTACTGAGATTCCCAGGGACACTGGCATGAGCAGCCAACCCTGACATAAACTGGCTCACATGGAGCAGTACCTCACAAAGCGTTCATTTTCCTGGCAGGCAGCGACAGAGCAAGCCAAACAGGCGTCTGGGGTGGTGCGTGTGCCCTGCGCCCAGGGGCGGGGCCAGCTGCCTGCGGGGCGGGGCGAGTCAGGGCAGGACGTTCTGCTGGGCCTCCGTTCTGCCTGCCTCCTCCCACTCAGCTGCCTTACAGCTGAGGGGGAGAAGGCGGGTAGATTGTTTGTGGCAGCGAGGAACCTGTGGGTGCCCAAGCCACCGCATCACTCCCAGGAGAGACACGTGGCTCGGGCACGCTGCAGGCCCTGCGGTGAGTGCCGCCATGCATTTTGTCACACCAGGCATTTTGTCACTGCCCCCACAGCCCCCTTCCTCCACCCCTGCTGGCAGGTGCATGTATGTGTGATACAGTGGACACTCGGGTTGTGAACGTGATCCATGTGGGATGCACGTTCGCAACCTGTAGCATTCACAACCACGGGTTGTGCTTCGGCGGTTTGGTGCATGCACAACTAGCAAAACCCAGAAGTAACCCATTCTGGGTTTCGGCGGTCCGTAACAAAAAAAATGCAACCTGAAGCGTCTGTAACCCGAGGTATGACTGTACTGTGATAGGGTGGCTTTCGTTTGGAGCAAAGTGTTCATTCCAAGGGTGATTGCTCAATAAGCAAGTGGTTTGCTCAATAAGCAACCGGTTTTACCCCCGGTTTGAGTGAGGTGTGTGTGTGTGTATGTTTTTTTTTTCTTCTGGGAAGGATTTCTTAAACCTAACAGTTCCAGTAGCCTCCTCTTTGTTCTCGGGGGAAGAGGAGGGGGAAAGAGAGAACATCTGATGAATGAGATGTTTAAAATTCTAATTGATAGGGATATGATCAGACATAAAATTTCTTCCCTAGAGGAGGCAAATCAAAGAAATAACTTCAAAGTTAAATAAGGTAGAAAGCAAACCCAAGAGAGCAAATTGACACAGAGCAACCAGGGGATCCAAAGAATAATTTTTCAGAGAAAAAGGCTTTGAATGTAAAACTGATAAAAGGCATCTTGGCAGAAGACCAGAACAGGCAAATCTTTAAAAGCTAAGCAAGGAACGAGGAGGGTAGTTCAGTTATAGGTTCCCACCACCATCCCCAAAACAGAATGTTGCACATGTGCAGATAAGTCCCATCAGCAGAGCATGACAATGTTACAGATAAATCTGTTTATTTGTTTTTTTTAAAAAAGCAGAGTACTTCTTTGAATTACAACAAATAAAACAGACCTTGGGTACTATGTTAAGACCAATGAGTAATTTGTGAAAGTTTTGAGTTCACTTCTAGGTGAACTTCATGAAAAGAATACCTCCAGGATCCAAAGAGCCATGAACTTCTTACTTACCATATTTTTCCGTGTATAACATGCCCCAATGTATAAGACGCACCTTGTTTGGGGGGACTCAAAATTAAGAAAGTTGGGGGGGGGGAGATTGCCCATAGTTGTTCAGCTTTTTGGGGGGAGGATTACCCATAGTTGATGCACACTTCTTCAGATACTTCAGATACACTTCTTCTGTGTATCTGAAGAAGTGTGCATGCACACGAAAGCTTATACCAAGAACTAACTTAGTTGGTCTTTAAGGTGCTACAGGAAGGAATTTTTTTATTTTGACTATGGCAGACCAACACGGCTACCCATCTGTAACTGGAACCATAGTTGATGAACTTTTTTGGGGGGTGGGCCAGAGTTGCTGAGCTTTGGGGGGGGGGGTTGCTGAAAATTGCTCACAATCAAGACTGTCCCTTCGCCAACAAAAAACGCAAATCGTACACCCAGTTGCCGCAGCGACAGCCAATCAACACCAGCCCTTGCCGCAGCCAACAATATCCAACTCACGGCAGCAACCAATCCCACGTCCCCACAATGGGGACGACCCCCAATTTTCAACATGATTTTTGACTAAAAGAAACTAGTCTTATACACGGAAAAGTACGGTCATGCATGAACCCAGTAGGGTTTGGACTCTCCCTTCTCCACCCATTGAACAGCAGTCTGCCAAAATGAGCCCAGCTTTCTTGAGGCTTTCTCAATCCTAACCAGATGACAAGACACCTTTTTATAAAGGATAGTGGTGTGATGGAGATGGGTAGGTTATTACTGCTACACCTGAACTCCTAGCTGCAGGTCTTGTGGAAGGGGAATGCGTACATACATAAGGTCCCTGCTAGATCAGACCAAAGGTCCAGGTATTCCTGCAACCTGTTTCCCAGAGTGGTCAGCCAGATGAATCTGGGAAGCTCACAAGCAGAGTGGAAGGTAAATAGTCCTTCTAGTTGTTGCTCTCTAGCAGCTAGGAATCAGAAGTAGAAATTGGGGGGAACAGTTGCTTTGCTTCAGATTTTAATGCAAACCCCCCCTAATTCGCGCAAATGATACAGGAACCGAAACACAGCTATCCTGCAAAATTTGCACTTCTGGAATTTCACAGTGCTGTTTCCCCCAACCAAAATGTGTGTGTATTTTGGGGAAGCATGTGTTGAAATGTATATATTAGCAAGAATAAGATACTGTACAAAAATGCCTTTTACTGAGGAAAAATGCTTGCAAAAATATTAGGAAAATAGCATAAAATGTATATATTAAGAGAAATTCACATTAAAATGCTGGTGGGTTTTTCATAATAAATGTGGAGGAATGAGAAACTGAAATTGACATGCTGCCTCTGAAACTGTAGGTATATGTGTGTTACTATGAAGTATGTTGCTTCCTGGCACACATCCATGCATGCTCATAGACAACTCTACATAGTATAAGAAATAAACATCCTTCTGTTGTGTTGCTTTCTAAGATAGCAACAGTTGTTTGGGAGTTTAACAGGATTTGACATGCTGCCTGGGCTTGTTACTCCCAAACAGATGCATAAGTGACCACAGCACAGCTGTAAAAGACTCAGATTGCATAGATGCTATACCTTTAAAGCACATTTCCCCCCTCAAAGAATTCTGGGCAGTGTAGTTTAGACCTCACAGAGTTACAATTCCCAGAAACCCTTAATAAACTTCAGTGCCCAGAATTCTTTGAGTGATGGAAAATGAATCTGTGTTAAAGGTACCCCAAGGTGGTTAAAAAAGAAGACAACAAAGGTAAAGGACTCCTGGATGGTTAAGTCCAGTCAAAGGTGACTATCGGGTTGCGGCGCTCATCTTGCTTTTCTGGCCAAGGGAGTCAGTGTTTGTCCACAGACAGTTTCCTGGGTCATGTGGCCAGCATGACTAAACCGCTACTGGCACATGGAGGACTGTGATGAGTGCAAGAGCATATGAAAACGCCATTTATCTTCCCACTGGTGGTGCAAATAGATAAATACCCAGGGTGGTATTCAAAGTCAGTCCTATGTCGAGAAGAACTGTTGAAGTTAATAGGCATGACTAACTTAAGTTCATTAATTTCAATGGGTCTACTCTGCATAGGATGCAGATGAATTCCACCCTTGTGTCAGCTCTTTGTTGCGTTCACATTTTGGTTGAACGACTTGCATTCTGTCAAATCATAGAACTCTAAGGAATACTAATGGCGAACGGCTCCGCAGCTCCTGTCCTGTGACCAGTATCCTCTACCTGCAGATATCAAGAGCAATTTACTGGGTGGGGCAGAGCCACTACTACACTAGCTCTCCATCAGTTGGGTCACTGTTGCTAAGCATCCTCCTGCTATAGCCAGGAGGACCCTTGGCCTTACAGCAAGTCCCGAGTCAGGTTCAGTCTGGGGGCAATGAATTGGGATCCTGTGATGGAGCTGAGGAGGACCCATCCACATCCAGGGCAAGTCCAACTCTCCCTGGCATGAGACCAAATGGGTCCCAAACATGAGGGGAAGGCAGAACTTTAAATGCCAGGTGGAAACCCAATCCATCAGTATTTCAGTCTGCAATTCAACAAGAGCAAGTGTTGGGTAGTGGTTAGAGTTCCGGATTTGGACTGGGGAAATCCAGGTTCAAATCCCCATCCAGCCTTGAAACTCACCAGGTAAGCTTAGGCAAACCCCTCCACCTCAGAGAGTTGTTATGTGGATAAAATATGTGTTTTTCTGTGTTTGGGCAAGGGGGAACCATGCATTTGCCCTTGAGATCCTCAGAAGGATATACCGGTAAACGCAATAAATAAATATGCCTAGTGCTGTGACACAGAGGGCAATTGTTGTATAGCTTAACTGCATAGACTTCCAATTTCCACCCACTATTTATGGACAATGTCTCACTAGCATATTCTTGAAGTTCCGCATGCTTCGCTGGCATAAATGGCACTGACTGTGCAGAATGGAGCTTGTGCCCGCAAAAGAACGAGAAAAGCTCCTGGGTTTGAAGGCACACCATCTGATATTTATTGGCAAGAGGAACACTTACAGCAGCTTCCACAGTGCCCACTGAAGACTCCTGTCTTCCAACAATTCTTTAAAGGATACACCTTTCCCAGTCTGCATCTGTACTGGAAATGTTTTCAGTACAGTGGTACCTCTGGTTGTGAAAGGGATCCATTCCGGAGGCCCGTTTGCAACATGAAAAGCCTGCAACCTGAAGTGCCATATCTGCACAGGTGCGCAGCACGATTTGGCACTTGTGTGCATGCATGAAGTGTGATTTAGAGCTTCTGTGCATACGCGAGCAGTGAAACCCAAAAGTAACCCTTTCCAGTACTATTGGGTCACCGCGGGACGCAACCTGAAAAAATGTATCATGAAGCAAACGTAACATGAGGTATGACTATGTTTTTGTTGTTTTTTTCACTCATTGTTTGCTTTTCCTTTGCATTGAAATGACTGGGGTGGAATGACGTAATGACTAGCTTACTTAAGTTATGTAGTTAATTACATACGTTATGCAATTTCAGCACAGCAGAAAGCAAGACGAACAACATAGCTTTTGGCAGAAGATGAACTGTGTTGGAATAGAAACAATGCAGCATGTGACACATAAGACAATGGAATGGGAAACAATCTCTTTTGCATCTGTAGTCAACAACCGGTCCTCTGCCTCATGCAGCAAACTACTTTGTGCTGCTCCCAGTTGTTATTACAATGAAGGGGTGCCAGCTCCTGGGGGCTGAGCCCTTTTAGCCCCCACCATTTGGGGGGGGATAGGGCTGAGCCCCCACAATGTCCTAAAAGCATGGAGGTGAAGCATGGAGCCAAGCATGGTGCGGTCTAGTGGCCAGCTCCTTCTCTTCTTCCTGCTACTGTGGAGGGGAAGGAGGGTTGAAGCAGCTTCTTGCCGGTGGTGGTGCCAGGAGAAGGAGAAGCCATCAGCCATTGAAGCTGTGCAGCTGCCACATTGGGCTCCACCCCAGCTCCTCCTGATTTCTGACATTGCTGCGCACATGACGTTATGTGCACAACGTTCCGCCTCATCAGCCTTGCAAGCTGGCGCCTCTGTAACAACATTGTATGACAATGGCTCATGCTGTATTTTAGTCATTTCCTTGCTTACCACAACTCTCTTCTCCCAGATACTTAAGGACACAATCCTGTACGCACGTACCTGGGAATAAATCCAATTAAATTCAGTGGAGTTTACTGCTGAGTAGGCATGTATAGGACTGCTATTCAAAGTATGTTATTTTATTGAGCTACGGGGTGTAAATTCATGCAGAGCTATTTCTTGCAAAGCTAAACTAGCCATCCTTGGCTCTTTGCCGCTGTGATTTTGCTTGTTTTCTCCTTGATGGAAAACACTCCTTTGTTGGCAAAAAATAAAAAAAAGAATTTGTCACAACAGGGGAGGGAAAGAGTGTACGGGTTTCAGGTCAAAGATTACATTCTACTCCCCATGAATATATTTTTATAGGCCGGTTGTCACCCATGTGATCAGCTGACCCAAGACTTGCCATGTGGCACGCAGCTCAAAGGGACTGAAAGAGAGAACCTTCTCCAAAACTCCAGGTGGTGGTGGGGAAATGAACAAAATTCCTTCGACTTTGTTTTTATTTTGTTGGCAAAAGAATATTTGAAAGATGTTGAAGGAGGGGCAGTCAAAGAGACCTGGAGCAAAGGTCTAAGACGGCAGCGGTGTGGTTTATTGTCCTTTCTTGCCCCTATGAAATTCCATTCTGTACTCGGATGCGTAAATAAACACAGAACGAGGCAGAGGAGTTAGGAGGGAGGACTGTGAGATCATGCAGAGAAACAAGAGAGAGAGAGAGAGAGAGAGAGAGAGAGAGAAAGTTGGCAGGTGGAAAATAACAGATAGGCAGTTTCAGGCACAAGAGACCACAATCCTGTAACCACACTGTTCTGGCACAGGACTAACAAATATGTTGCCCTCCAGATATTATTGGATTACAATCCCATCATCCCTGACCATCATCTATGCTTGCTGGCATTGATGGGAGCTGGAGTTCAGCAACATTTGGAGGGAATCACAACCATAAATTGCCATTTTACTTGCCAAAGCTCAACCCACCTTGCAGATCTTTGAAACAGAAAGTAAAATAATGTTTATTACACAGGACTGCTGGACTTTGGATTTAATTGATTAATTAATTAAAATAGCCCTGGCTTAATCAATGTCTGCTGTTGGTAAGACCCAAGATAGAAAGAAACATGGAAGCAAAATAAAAATTAGGGAATGCACAGCAAGTGGAGAAGGCCATCTAGCTGTGAGTTCTGCAAGATCTGGGTTCATGCTTCTCTGTCTGGTTCATTTCAGTCTGGTCTGAGGGGACGGAGCCCTGCCTGGGAAGAACTGGTGGTGTAGGTTTTGGGATTATCTGATGAAAGGGAGACGAGTCTAGTATGGAGGATGTCCTAGGCAGGGATGCCAACTTCAGGAAAAGTATTGGGTGGGGTCAGGTAAGCCCCACCCTGCATAATCACATGACACAGCACAAGCACACCATTTGAATGGCAATGCCCATCAACTTTGGGGAGGCAGCTCCCTCAAATATTTTAGGGGGGGCTGAAGGAACCTCAGCTTCTAGGAGTTGGCTCCTATGGTCCTAGGTGAGAGGCTGAGTGCTAGCAGGTAACGTGGTCCAGGTAAGAGATGAGCTGCCGAGCCTGTTCTACAGTATCATATGAGCACTGATCCAGAGCATATTTTCTACAGTGTTTTTATTTGCTTACATGTAAGATTGGCTTGTTAAGAAATTGAACTGCATCCTTCTCATATTAATTCTTACAAGTCTGGCTGATGAAGAATTGATCACTATTGACTGATGAAGCACTGAACGAAACAGATTGGTTATCCGGAAAGTTCTGGTGATATTTGGTGACAGGTCCCTGCTCCTGCCAACCTAGCAGTTCGAAAGCACGTCAAAGTGCAAGTAGATAAATAGGTACTACTCCGGCCGGAAGGTAAACGGCGTTTCCATGCGCTGCTCTGCTTCGCCAGAAGCGGCTTAGTCATGCTGGCCACATGACCTAGAAGCTGTACGCCGGCTCCCTCAGCCAATAAAGCGAGATGAGTGCTGCAACCCCAGAGTCTGCCACAACTGGACCTAATGGTCAGGGGTCCCTTTACCCTTTACGTATGCATATATCAAACTTTTGAATTATTCTACCTCGACTGGTGAAGAGGATTTCGAGACTTTGGTTGAAATTTCTGATCATTTGTTTTAGTCTATAAATAGTGTTTAGTGCCATTGTTATTGGTCATTGTGTTGTGTTATATTGTTCAGCTTGATGCAAGACAAAGCATGGTTCAGACAGACTGGGGGCAAGGTGGAGCAGGGCTCAGGCTGGATGCAAGGCTCAGACTGTGCTCTAGGAACACAGAGTTTCTTGCTTTACAAGTCTTATGTAGTAGCAGTAGCTGATTCATCCTAATGGTTAGCCCTTGAAAGCTGGCAGGTACTCTTTTAATTAAAAGGGCCCAGCCCTCTCCAATATTCTTCTACTGCAACAAAATGTGGGAGCCTCAGATCTCATTGGGTCATCTGCAGTGGAGTCCTCCAAGTCTGAGGACGGCATTGCCACATCATCAGGCTGAAGAGACAGTGGCCCCACAATCTCATCCACCAGCAGTATTTTCAGGGCTAGCCCTACATGACCTTCCTCTTCTGGTTTGGAGTCCCCAGCCCCATCACCTGAAAAAGAGGAAAATGACTCTTGGTCACTGATACAGTCACAGTTTTTGAGTACTGGACAGTTTCTTTCTCATGGACCATGTATGTGGGCATGGGGTGGGGAGGTGACTGAAAAGCATATTTTCCTGTGAACATGTTTTCTCCTGCTCTCATGTTGACTGAGATCCACATTTGTATGGTTTTATTGCCTCACTGTAATGCTGCTGCTTTGATACATGCTGAATGTCATTGGCTTAAAATGTCACATTTTGATATGGCCATCTTTTCTGATACTGATTTCTTAGTGATTTGGATTAGATACTGACAAAGCGTGTTAGCTAAATAAGGATATGAGCTTACTAATGTGAAGTAATGTACATTAGCCATCAAAAGATAAATGCTTCTCTTGTACTTATATACTGGAAATTTGCTAACTTTTCTTGTGAACTGATTTAAACATACAGTGGTACCTTGGGTTACAGATGCTTCAGCTTACAGACGCTTCAGCTTACAGACTCCTCTAACCCAAAAATAGTACCTCGGGTTAAGAACTTTGCTTCAGGATGAGAACAGAAATTGCACGGTGGTGGCGTGGCAGCAGCAGGAGGCCCCATTAGCTAAAGTGGTGCTTCAGGTTAAGAACAGTTTCAGGTTAAGAACTGACCTCCAGAATGAATTAAGGTCTTAACCTGAGGTACCACTGTAATGTGGTACATAAACCAGTTTGCTGAGGATGCCCCATTTCATGTAAAAAAATTTTTGTTTGGCATTGTATCCATAGATATGTCAGCAGGGTTCCACTGAAACAATGGAATTTCTCATTCCTCTCCTCTTGTGCCTCCCCCCAAAATCTGCTTGGGAGGCTCCCCCAACTCTTTGGAGCTCATTTTCAGGATGTGCAGAGAAGTGGGGTAAAGGGGACAGAACTGCATTGTGTGGACAGAAGCCTATTGCACCAGCATTGGATACAGCCCTTTACAGCATACTTGATGAATGTAGGGAAAGTGAAAAGAACAAGCCACTTATATTTTGAAATAAGAGTCCTATTTTGCAAGACTCATTAGGCCCCGGTCAGACTGTAATTTCATGGCTAATAAGCTCAGATAGAAACGTAGGTATAGTTCTGTGTTATTTGGACCCTTTCTGGGACATCCGATCTCGGTGATCATGGGCAGGAGGCGGAGTTACGCTAAGACCAGACCATGTCATTACCGAGGAGGCAGGTTTAGTCGTTGTTTGAAGACTATCCCTGCCTCCGGGTCTGGCCTTGACCAGATGGATACTGGAATCAACAGGGGAAACCCACATAACCTGAAGGTGTTGCTGTGTAATGCCAGGTCAATAGTGAATAAAACCACTGCCATCCACGACCTGATTGTGGATGGAGGATTTGACCTGGCTTGTGTGACAGAGACCTGGTTGAATGAGACAGATGGGCCCGTCCTTGCTGCCGCTTGCCCACCAGGTTTCTCTTACGCACAGCAACCCAGGTCATGTGGGCGGGGAGGGGGGGTTGCAGTGATTTTTAGGAAGTCATTAGTCTGCACCAGGCGTCCTACTGGGAAGACCCAGTTTTCTGAGTGCATGTTCTGGAAGTTGGGCAATAGGGGCAGTACAGGATTCCTACTGGTGTACCGACCTCCCCGCTGCACCAAGGATTCCCTGTCCGAGCTGCTTCAGGTCGTGGCGGATGTTCTCCTGGAGACACCTAGTTTGGTTGTCCTAGGGGATTTTAACATCCACGCCGACACGACCTTACAAGGGGCCGCTCGGGACTTCGTGGAAAGCATGGCCTCCATGGGGCTGTCCCTGAATAAGTTGGGCCCAACTCATAGTCATGGACATGCCTTAGACCTGGTATTCACCTCTAGCGACGTGGGTGATCTGACACTAAGTAAAAATGAAACCAAAGAAGTGCCATGGTCAGATCACTTCCTGGTGCAACTGGACTTCTCCGCGACCCTTCCCCTCTGCAGGGAGGTGGGACCAATTCGGATGGTCCGCCCCCGCCACTTAATGGATCCAAATGGTTTCCAGAGAGTGGTAGGGGATGCTTTATCCCGTGTTGATGGCCTTTCAGCTGATTCCCTGGTGGCCCGCTGGAATGCGGAGTTAACCAGGGCTATCGACTGTCTGGCTCCGAAGCGCCCTCTCCGATTGCATGGAGCCCGGACAGCCCCGTGGTTTTCTTCGGAGCTGAGGGCGATGAAACAATCGCTGAGACGGCTAGAGCGTCGGTGGCAGAAAACTCACTCCGAATCTGACCGGACACAGGTTAGAGCTCAACGTCGAGCCTACCAAGTGGCGATAGCGACGGCAAAGAAGACTTTCTTCGCCGCCTCTATTGCATCTGCAGAAAATAGTAGCAGGAGACTCTTTCAGGTGGTCCGCAATTTAACGGAACCACCTTTACCATCGGGGCCTTGTAAAGACCCCAAGATCTCCTGCAACGATTTTGCAAAGTTTTTTGCAGATAAAATCACTCATATTCGGAAGGAGCTAGACACCACCGTGGGAGCAGGGCTGGGGCGGGAGAGTGCTAGAGCCCTGTCTGGTCAAGTTGCATGGAATCAATTTCAATCCGTTACCCCCGAGGATGTGGACAGGCTGCTTGGACGAGTGAAACCAACCACCTGTCTCCTTGATCCTTGCCCATCCTGGCTTATAAAAGCTAGCCGGGAAGGGCTGGGCGATGGGCTCTGCGGGGTGGTGAATGCTTCCCTCTGTGAGGGAACATTCCCAGATCCGCTGAAAGAGGCGGTTATTAAACCGCTTCTTAAAAAACCATCTTTAGACCCGGCCAGTATGGCCAACTATCGCCCAGTTTCAAATCTTCCATTCTTGGGCAAGGTGATTGAGCGTGTGGTTGCTGAACAACTCCAGGCACGCCTGGAGGATGCGGACCATTTGGATCCCTTCCAATCAGGGTTCAGGCCTCATCATGGGACTGAAACTGCCTTGGTCGCACTGGTTGATGATCTCCGGCGAGCTAGGGACAAAGGTGAGAGTTGTTTCCTAGTTCTGCTGGATCTCTCAGCGGCCTTTGATACAATCGACCATAACATCCTTCTGGACCGTCTAGAGGGGTTGGGAGCTGGGGGCACTGTTATACAGTGGTTTCGCTCCTTTCTCCTGGGCCGTGTTCAGAAAGTGGTGGTGGGGGATGAGTGTTCAGACCCTTGGGCCCTCACTTGTGGGGTGCCTCAGGGTTCCGTCCTCTCCCCCATGCTTTTTAACATCTATATGAAGCCGCTGGGAGAGATCATCAGGGGGTTTGGACTGGGTGTCCATCAATATGCAGATGATACCCAGCTCTACCTTTCTTTCAAATCAGAACCAGTGAAGGCGGTGAAGGTCCTGTGTGAGTGCCTGGAGGCGGTTGGAGGATGGATGGCGGCTAATGGATTGAAGTTGAATCCTGACAAGACAGAAGTACTGTTTTTGGGGGACAGGGGGCGGGCTGGTGTGGAGAACTCCCTGGTCCTGAATGGGGTAACTGTGCCCCTGAAGGACCAGGTGCGTAGCCTGGGAGTCATTTTGGACTCACAGCTGTCCATGGAGGCGCAGGTCAATTCTGTATCCAGGGCAGCTGTCTACCAACTCCACCTGGTACGCAGGCTGAGACCCTACCTGCCCGCTGACTGTCTGGCCAGAGTGGTGCATGCTCTAGTTATCTCCCGCTTGGACTACTGCAATGCGCTCTACGTGGGGCTACCTTTGAAGGTGACTCGGAAACTACAACTAATCCAGAATGCGGCAGCTAGACTGGTGACTGGGGGCGGCCGCCGAGACCACATAACACCGGTCTTGAAAGACCTACATTGGCTCCCAGTACGTTTCCGAGCACAATTCAAAGTGTTGGTGTTGACCTTTAAAGCCCTAAACGGCTTCGGCCCAGTATACCTGAAGGAGCGTCTCCACCCCCATCGTTCTGCCCGGACACTGAGGTCCAGCGCCGAGGGCCTTCTGGCGGTTCCCTCATTGCGAGAAGCGAAGCTACAGGGAACCAGGCAGAGGGCCTTTTCGGTGGTGGCGCCCGCCCTGTGGAATGCCCTCCCATCGGATGTCAAGGTGATGGACAACTACCTGACATTCAGAAAACATCTTAAGGCGGCCCTATTCAGGGAAGCTTTTAATGTATGATATTTTAGTGTTTTTTGGTTTCTGTGGAAGCCGCCCAGAGTGGCTGGGGAAACCCAGCCAGATGGGCGGGGTACAAATAATAAATTATTATTATTATTATTATTATTCTGCAAAAAATATCTGAGCATTAAGATATTCTGAGTTAATGAGATTTGGGCTTTTTAAAAAACTGGTATGTCTCAGTAAGTAGTATGCAAAATGGTTTAATCTGTGTGTAAGTACCATTCTGCATGCACTGGTGATACATTTGGATACACAAAATATTGCCTTGCACTATTAGGGAAAATCACTCAGATCTTCTTGTCCCTTTGTAGCTAAACCATTTCAATGATGCTTTTCAGCAACTCATTTATCTCTAGCTCAAACTAGTGCAGGAGCAAGCACAGTGTCTGAAGCAATAACTATTTGTTGTTGTTGGGTCTCTGCTTCACACTATTGCTGGCTTTTTCATTAGGAGAAAGCAACCTTATTGGTATTCCAAACCTGACCACCGTCAATTAGTGTCTTTTTAGAAAGGGGGTAAACATTTTTCACTGCCTTGTATTCTCACAGCTCATTTCTCCTCTAAATACCCACAACTTGCAACACGAAAGTTCCTTTAAATAAAGGCAGGAGTTTGGGCAAATAGAATAATGTTTATAAAACTTCCCTTGCTTTATTTTGCTCTTCGTTTGCTTAGATTTTAGCGCTTAAACGGTTGGATTAATTTGGTTCCCTCTTCTGAGCGGTTGTGAGCGATTGCATCCTGAATACCCCTGCTGCCATATTAATTTTTGTGTGCATGCACTAAACATAGGCACAAAAGTATTAAATCTCTTTTTTAAAAAAATTAAAGTGGTCCGTTTTGAAGGGTGGTACTCCACAAGCGACTCTTTCAGGATGAATAAATCTTTCCCTTCGCTCTACGGTACATTAAGCTGCCAGTGCAGCAGGTGGTAAACTGCCAGATTTTGGCTTTCATTTAACCGAGGACCAAAGCAGAAATATGGAGAAGGTGACGAGAAAATGTCACTGTGTGTAGCAGAAAGAAAGACCCCTTTCAAGCCTTTTGCCAGACCTCTTGGTTACCAATGAAACTTCATTTCATGGCTAATAAGCTCATATAGAAATGTGTTTCATTTGAATCCTTGCAGTTTTCACTGTGGAGAACCAAGGTATTTGCGGTTGTTCTTTTGGCTATTGGGTTCTGAAGTCATTGTTGTATAACACTCCCTGCTCCAAATGCCCAAGCATTGCACTCAGGAAGTACATGTGATATACACCTCTTGGGTCACATTTTCTTGTTATGCTGAGGTGAATTGCCTTGGAGCGCTGCCTTCGTACTCCCTAGACTGCAAGCTATCCAGTGTGGGAATCTTCAAGTTGATTTAAGAGGCTATTATCCAAGCTCAGACCTGATTACCCGGCTAAACAGAATGCAGAGTTTCCTAGCTGAGATGGAGGACATGTCTGTCAGGAATAGGGACGCTGGAGAAGAGGGAACGGAAATTGCCAATGTTTGCTTATTTGTTCCATGTCCCAAATGGAAACCAATCCAGTGAATATGATCAGTGTTCACTGTTGCTTTCAGTCCACAAACAACAAGTAATTGATTACATTTTCCCCCATCCCATCTGCATTGAAATGAGTGGGGTGGAATAACGTAATGACAACAGAATTTACAGAATTTCCCCACAGTGGACAGCGAGATGCACAACATAGGTTTTGGCAAAAGATTAACTGTAGCTGAATGGTGCACTGCTGCATGCAATGAATACAGGTTGGAACAGGAAATGGCGCCTTCTTCTATCTTTAGTCAAGAAATCCGAAGCTTAAGAACAGAAGAAGAGTTGTGCTGGATCCAACTAAGCATTCATCTAGTCCAGACCTTGTTTCCAGTGCAGACCACCTGGAGGCTTCTGGGAAATCTAGAAGCAGGGCATGCAGGCTCAGTTTGTCCCTCAGCAACAGGAATTCAGAGGTACAACACCTCTATACCTGGAAGTTTCTGATCATGACCAATATGAAATCCATGATTTTATGTGCTCCAGCGATGGAGAACCTGTAGCCTTCAAGGTGTTTGAACTCCCAGCTTGCACCATCCCTGACCATTGGTAATGCTAGTTGCAGTTGGTGGCAGTTGGAGTGCCACAAATTTAAGATCCCCAATCTAATCCCCTTCTAAAGCCATCCAGTCCAGCAACTACCTCTATATTTTGTGGCAGCAAATCCCATCAATTAATTGTGCATTGTGTGATGCTATTGCACAAATTTTGTTTGTTTGCTTCTTGCTTCTCTTGGTCAGCCCACCGAGGACTGTGCTTTTCCTTAGTTCAACTGTCTGCACATTTACTTGCATTTCCACATGCAAGCAATTTACCTTCGGTGCCCGATGGCCGCAGCACTGGTGCATCTAAGCATCCTACAAAGGGAGGACCATTAAGGACATGGTTGGGTAGAGATGGAAACAGAGCCAATGGACTGTTGTTGTCTCTTCTTTCTTTCCTTCTGTCTTCTTTCCTTTTTTGCTTCCTTGAGCTGAGCTTAAAGTCATTTTTCTCTTTCATTATCTCTGCATTAGATCACCATACAATGTTTATAGTTGTGATGAGTTGAACTTCGTTTAGGAACAAGTTCTGTGGGTGGAGGCAAATCAATAATTAGAATCCTCCTCATTGTGGGTGTGGATCTGTGCTTTTGTTCAACAATCCCCCCCCCCAATGTAGTTCTTTGGGACTGTCCAGGTATATGCAATTCAATCCCCTCACTCCAACTTTATCTGTTATGCCTTGGCTTTAAGGAATTTGAGACTGTAGCAATTTGGCTCAAAGCCCTCCAGGTTACAAAATGTGAAATGTGCAAACTTTGGCCCTGGATATAGTTCAATAACTTTTGAACTGGGAGCCATACAGAGTTTGATCAATTAGTTAAAGGCAGCTAGATTAATATAGTGGAGTGCTAAAACCCAGGCAATGGGCAATCCCTTGTGGGATTTGAGTGTAATCAACTATGCAAATACTGCTAAATTAAAAATAGTGGAATGTTCTGACTCTATGGGCAATAATTTTTGAATAACTAATTTCTTTAAGACACTGTGCAATCTATCACATCAGAGTGCTTGGTCTTTGACTTCAAGTACTATAAAATATATTTTGGGTATGAAATATCCCTGGAACTGAATGTAATTTATTGTGCTAATGCTGCTAAATTAATGTAGTTGAGTGTTGGGTGATATTTAATTTTAGAGGGAGAAACTCTTTAGAGACAAGATGCGATGTGTCCAATGCTTGGTTATATAGCTTGGCATCAGCTATGCTTATATGTGAAAATTTTACAGATAATATTTTACACATAAAGTGTTATTCTCTAAGCATTGGTGTGTGTGCTTCCTTTGCATCTAACACACATCTCTCTTGCAGAGGTATAGAACTGTGTCCCTCACCCAGGGGATCACAATAATGAGATGCTATTAATAGGTTTAATACAGTGGTGCCCCGCAAGACGAATGCCTCGCAAGACGAAAAACCCGCTAGACGAAAGGGTTTTCCGTTTTTCGATGCGCTTCGCAAGACGAATTTCCCTATGGGCTTGCTTCGCAAGACGAAAACATCTTGCGAGTCTTGCGATTTTTTTCGCTCCCCCCTTTTTCTAAGTCGCTAAGCTGCTAATAGCCTTTTAGCCACTAAGAAGAGAAGAGTTTGGATTTGATATCCCGCCTTTCACTCCCCTTCAGGAGTCTCAAAGCGGCTAACAATCTCCTTTCCCTTCCTCCCCCACAACAAACACTCTGTGAGGTGAGTGGGGCTGAGAGACTTCAGAGAAGTGTGACTGGCCCAAGGTCACCCAGCAGCTGCTTGTGGAGGAGCGGAGACACGAACCCGGTTCCCCAGATTACGTGACTACCGCTCTTAACCACTACACCACACTAAGCCACTAAGCCTTTAATAGCCGCTAAACCGCTAAACCGCTAATAGCGCTAATCCGCTAAGCCGCTAATAGGGTTGCTTCGCAAGACGAAAAAAACGCTAGACAAAGAGACTTGTGGAACGGATTATTTTCGTCTTGCGAGGCACCACTGTTTTGTTGTTTTTAGGATTTTATGTTGTTTTACAAAACTAATTTTAAATGTTTATAAACCACACTAAGAGGTGCCTTTCCACCAGATGGGCAAGAAAGAAAACTCTGAATGAAACAAAATAATAAATCAAATTATAAAAGAGGAAAATTGAGAGAAACACCAAAATTTGAAAATATGTTAAGAGGAAAGAATTAAGCAATTGCCTGATACAAACATTGGCTGTACCATATATGATACATTAAGGGAACATAAGTAAAAGAAGAAGAGATTATTGAGGAGGATGCATATCTTGAAAAGAGAATTGACTACCAGTATACTTTTGAGAGACAAAGCTGCTTGATGAGACTGGGGTGTGTGTGTTACAAATAGTACACTGGAAGCTATAATCTGGAACTAATAGCACAACCATATGTTTACCTAGAAGCAAGTCACACCCGCCCCAGTTTGCAGCACTGTTAAAGGTAAAGGTAAAGAGACCCCTGACCTTTAGGTCCAGTCATGACCGGCGCTGAGGTTGCGGTGCTCATCTCGCTTTACTGGCTAAGGGAGCCGGCATACAGCTTCCGGGTCATGTGGCCAGCATGACTAAGCCGCTTCTGGCGAACCAGAGCAGCGCATGGAAACACCGTTTACCTTTCTGCCAGAGCGGTACCTATTTATCTACTTGCACTTTGACGTGCTTTTGAACTGCTAGGTTGGCAGGAAATTGGCACTGTTAATCTTCTGCAAAAATGAGCAGACTGACATTTTCGGATACTTTCAGGAAGTAGACATAAAGACTGGGGCTAGTATTCAACTACATTTTACTCAAAGTAGACCCACGGAAATTAATGGGTATGACTAAGTTAGCACTATTAATTTCAATGGGTCTGCTGTGAATGAAACTTAGTTGTCTACCACCCTTGGCCTAGACAGGGCCTGTAATGCCAAATATGAGGCTCTGCTACCCTGCCATTGTGCGATACTCTGCCACTCAAGTAACACATGAAGAGGGCTATTGTCTTAGTTCTTTTGCAACCAGAAGTGTCTGTGTCTATTGCAATTACTTATAAGATCAATCTAGATAAGACTGAGTGGTTTGGTATTTACAGTGGGAAACTAATAGCTAAACTATGCAATATCTCAGAGGAGTCACTGAAATGTGCAAACCTTCTGTTTGACTTATTCATTATCTAGACAAAATGGTAGAAATAAAAAGAATTTTTTAAAAAGAAAATTAGCCAGTTGAAGCTAAGATCCTATAGATTCTTATCACACCACATATTATGTGCCACCTCCTCTTAAGAAATGCATTTGGTTCCACAGCTGGGATGTTCTTAAAAGTTCAACACTAGCTCCTATGTTAGTTCATTTATTTCAATGTGATATTTACTTCAATATATACAAGCCAAAGTTATGGACTGAGCTTTCCCTGTATACATTGTACCATTATAACGAACACAAGACAATGGGGGGGGGGGTTGACGGAAACATTTGTTTTGCTGGGCAGGTTGGGTCCCCAAGTGTTTTTCTTTTTCTTTTTCCCTGCCAGCAAACCATTAACGAATGGCAGCCTCTGATTGGCTGGGGTTTCAGGAGAGGATTTGGAGAGACAGTTTTGTAGGTTGGGATAGAGGTTGGGAGATAGGGAGTGAGAGGAGAGAGAGTTAGTTCTGGGTAGAAACATCCACTCTGAGGAATATATCAAAAGCTAGAGAAAGAAGTCTCTGAGCTTAGTTTGAAGGACAGTGTGGTGTCTTGTAAGAGTAAGAGGTCAGGAATTAACTGGGAGGCTGAGGCTTAGCCAGGAGAAGTAGAAACTGTAGGATACAGTCTACTTAGGTCTCATTCCAGTCAGGAGGGGAGAGATTCTTCTACAAAAAAAAAAAAAGACTCCCAAGCCAGTTAAGAGGGGTGTGCTGATCCCTTGGGTCTGTTACTTGGAGTACCTCAGGAGTAGGGTTGTCAAAGGGGTGTGTAACTGACAGGAACTACCACCTTGTTTAAGAACCAAAGTATTAAGCTGCAACAGCTGTGCAACAACTGAGAAAGAACTGAAGTGAAATAATCTGAAGTTTCTTATGTTTTACCCACTTTGTGTCATGAACTTCCTTTATTTAATAAAATCATTCTTGTTTATTTGATCAAATCCTGTCTGAGACTCCAAATTATTAAGTTTTCCCTCACACAAGTCCCCCAACAAGATCATCTGGGATAGTTTGTAGGAATTCGTGGAATTTGTGTTCTGCGAGGTGGCTACACTATATTTAAATGACGGCAGGCCCAACAGCACCAGGGGTGAAAGTGCTGTTGCACCGTTGCAGGGGGTTTAAGGAGATACCAGAAATTTGAGAGGACAAAGAATGGTTCATTGAAAGCTCCATCAATCAAAATCATTTCCAGCGCAATCCTATACTCCCCCCCCCAAAGGAAATCTCTTTCTGGTGTACAGAGCTTGCCCAGTTGTGTGTGTGTACACAGGAGAGCAGCTTACACTTATCAGCTGGTCAAGGACAGAGAAAATGAGACAAGGGCTGTATCCACACCATACATTGAAAGGGCATGTGTCGCAGTTTCGTGCTGAGCAACAGTGTGCAGAGCTTAGTGGAGTGGAAGACCAGCCAACCAGAAGAATCTCTAAGGTGCACTTGCCTGGAGGCAGAGGCAGTATCCAAAGTCAGATCCAGTCCTAGGGTCAGGCAAACAACAATCCACATGGTCCGATGGTCCAGGGGTCAAGGAATCTGATGATCATGGGGCAAGATGAACAGGAAGCAGGAAGGTAGAGCCAAGAACTACAGGCATTGTTACCAGCACCCGACAGCTGCTGGAAGCTCTGCTTAAGAAGGCTGAAGCCAGCTGGTTCTCATCAGTGCCTTCTCCTCTGTGTCCTTGCAGGCTAATCAGCTGCAGGTGGAGTCACTCCGCCTTCTCCCCCTTCAGACTGCTGTTCAGCAGGTGAAGCTGACTCCTGGCCCAAGACAACATGAATTCCCTCAAAGAATCCTGAGAACTGTAATTTGGTAAGGGTGCTGGGAGTTGTATCTGTGTAAGGGGTAAACTTGTGTTGTCCTGGAATGAAAATGTGGCCCTGTTAGAGATCCAACTAATTTTTACCACTTGGATTGGGCTTACATATCAGCCCCTCCAAGTGTCTCTATTTTCCAGGGACGTCCCTGATTTAGAGAAGCTGTCCTGGTTTCTGATTTGATCCCAGAATGTCCCGCTTTTTCTTTAGGATTTTCCTATTTTAATTGGAGAAATGTTGGAGGATATGCAATTATCCAACCCCCCAAGCCATCTGAAAGCAATCCTGTATAGGAAAGTTTTTTTAATGTTTATTTATGTTTTTATATATGTTGGAAGCTGTCCAGAGTGCTGAGGCAACCCAATAAGATGGGTGGGGTATAAATAGTAAAATTTTCATTATGGAATGGAACGTCCCTATTTTCATCAAAGAAATGTTGGAGGGTATGACATAGAAATGGTTGGTTTGCAATGTTAAGTATGCAGGTATTGTAGGCCAAAGCCAGGCTGTATGCATGCCATTGCAGGCCTAGGCCTTAATGCCTCTTGGAGCTCTGGAGCTTCATCTGTATAACAAAAGACAGAGAAGATTCCAAAAACCCTCCAATGATATTTGCAGGTAGCTGGCAGGCAGCCAATCCCTGCTGTGATAGGGCCAGTGTTCTGATTCGCTAATTGCAGCATTAGGCAACCTGTCACAGGCATAGGGGTGTTGCCTGGGCCAGCTTAAGGTGTATATATACTGGGCTGAGTGCCTTTGTTTTCCATTCTTGTTCTTATTGTTCCAGTAAATCCTCTTGAGCTGAATCTTGGTCTTGGGTCATGCCTGAACCCACCTACACTTCATTGTAAAATACATACAGAGCTTGCTGGTCTTCTGTGGGTCCATCCAAAGCCCCCATCCCTCCTCTTCCTTTGCACAAATAACTGCAACCACCCAATTGTTCAGCTCACAGTTGTTTATTAAGGACAAGTTGTTAAATCATACTCTCCCCCCCCCCCACTGAATACAATCTAGCAGGTCCTTGTTGGGGCACTTCGTAGATCTAGTCAGGGGCCTCATCCCTTACCATGTGGACTGTGCCTATCTGCACCTTCTCCCTGGGCCTCCCCTCTACCCCATCCCTTCCTCATCTGTTCAAAGGATCTCTGAAGCCTCACCATCAACAGGAGTGTCCCTCCTCAGCTGATCTTTGTCTCTTTGTGCAGGCCATACTGTAGGTAGGAGAAATGGCATGTCCTGTCTGGTTGCAGTTGCCTCCCTGCCACTCTCCACCAGAAAGCCCTGATGACTGGGACCCGGATTCTGCATCTGCACAGACAGGAAACACAAGGGGCAGTGGTGTGGTGCTTCAAGGCCCACAAACGTTTTTTCTGGTTTGTGTGTGTCTGTTTGTATTGCATTATATACACTGGGCATCCCTACTTGATTATAATGTGAAGCTGTTATTAAACACAGAGTATTGAGTACTGAAAATAAGTTTTTTAAGATGTTATGAAAGATTGGAAGGTGGAAAATTGGGTCGTTTTTGCTCCACTTCTATTGCCCTCTATGCCTTCGCCTAGGAATGGTTCCAGCACAATACGCACAGCCTGCCTGCTCTTTGCTTTTGAATTAATTGAAGGACAAAGTTGTCAGGCCTCGAGTGAGGTTTTGCAAAGTGTTGACAAGGAATTGAGTGGGCTAAGTTTCCAGCCTATAATGCAGACCTGTTGTTGCCTGTCTCGCTGCAAGAGATAAAGTTAATTAGCTGCTGACAGCACAAGCAGGCCTTCGAGAGATTACATTCAATTCCATTTATTTTAAAAATGTGGAACTCACAGTAGCATATTGAGAAAACTGCATGCAGTGAACAAAAGATACCGCAGTAGCAGATGCTGGCTCTTTTTTTCTTGTAGGATCTTATTGATTGCGCCCCTTCCTGATTTGAAGAACAAACGCAAGTAAAGAGCAGCATCTGCAATGTGGTTGGATGTGCTCCCCCTCTGCCGCCATTTCCCCCACGGGCACAGCAACTTAGCACTCGTCCTCACCTCCTTTCATCCTGTGTTTTTTTCCATTCATCCCAACTGATGTCTGTTCCAATTTGGTGGTAAGCGGCAGGTTTTCCAGAGGAAAGTTGCCGAATGAAAGAAAAACCTCTTGGATCTGTGCCTAGAAATCACAGGAGAAACAGGAGCGTGGATGGGCCCTTAGACCATGCAAGGCTAAGTTCAGCCCAAGCTGAGGAGAGGGGAAAGAGCCTGCATTGGCACTGCCAACATTTCCATTTCCACTACAAAGTGCCCAGTGTTATTATGCTGCATGTAGATGTCATGCATAGCCCTGACCTGATGCCAGACTATTGAGTCCTCGGAAAATGAACCAGAACCCTATAGGTTGGGGATCTTGGGGAGCAGGCAGAGCCCCCTGGCTTCAGTACTAGGGTTTTACTACTATTACTACTACTAATCATCATCATCATCATAATTTATTTATACCCTGCCCATCTGGCTGGGTTTCCCCAGCCACTCTGGGCAGCTTCCAACTGGATATTAAAAACACAATACAGCATTAAACATTAAAAACTTCCCTAAACAGGGCTGCCTTCAGATGTCTTTTAAAAGCAAGATAGTTGCTTATTGCCTTGACATCTGTTGGGAGGGCGTTCCACAGGGCAGGCGCCACTACCAAGAAGGCCCTCTGCCTGGTTCCCTGTAACCTCACTTCTTGCAGTGAGAGAACTGCCAGAAGGCCCTTGGCACTGGATCTCAGTGTCTGGGCTGAACAATGGGGGTGGAGATGCTCCTTCAGGTATACAGGACCAAAGCCGTTTAGTGCTTTAAAGGTCAGTACCAACAATTTGAATTGTGCTCGGAAACGTACTTGAGAGGTCCTCTGGGTTGATACCTGATGGATGGCCTGTGATGCTGTGAGAGGGTTGGGGTAAAGCTGCCACTGGTCCTCAGGAGTGTCAGCACAAAAGCTTTGGGTCTAGGCCCAAAAGAGATGACATGGTATGCATCTCTAAACCTGGAGTTATTGGTCTACTTGTGAATGGGGAGGTTGCATGTGAGTTGGCAGTTCCTGGTGCTCCTTCACTGCCAGCCAGTGCCCTCCCAATGAGAATGTCAGACATTTTAAAAATATATCTCCTCTTCTCTCAGAGCCGTGCGCCCTTTCCTATCCCCTCTCCCCTTTTATGCTTCTATGAATTTACAGAGGCTTGAGGAGGGATTTCTGACAAACTCTTGTTCTCTGAGCAGCCGGGTCTCTGCATCACTCAGTCTATCCTAATCTAAACTATAGCTATGGCAAAGTCTTTCCTATGTGTCTCTGAGCAGGAAAACAGCAACACGTGACTGACATGTTAATATTTATTATCCTGTTTCTCAGCCCCTGTTTTGTTCCTCTCCCATTTTGTGAGGTGAGCTTTCTGCTGCTGCTGTTGCCAGTCACCTGGCTTCAGTATCTGGGCTGTAGTGGTGATGTTCCTTTAAATGGTCCTCCCGCATTGTGTTCAATAGCACAGAGCTTTGGGATGACAGGGTATACTTTATTAAAAGTGGCAGCATTTCCAATAGAATGGAAATCTTCAGGAGCAGAGTGGCAACAAATAAACCTGTTAAGGGTGGTTTTGACATAGGTTGGAAATCCTCTCTAACCTAGTGGAAAAACATTTGCTTTTTCAGTTCCCTAGGAGTCTTCATTGTGGGAGCTCTCATCTTCATTCAGTGAAAAGCTGGAATTTCACTGTCCATGGCCAAAGGCTCAGTCTATGGGCCATCCATCATTTTCTAATAGCACTGTAAAAAAAAAAAATCAGTTAGGATGTGTCTAGCAGAACCAATCCTACCAGGGAATCAAAACTTGATCAGCTAAAAGTCGCATAGGGACATAACACACATAATCTCACTTGGGAGAATCTCATTTGGAATGAAGTTATCTGTCTTCTTGCAAGACAGGTAGCCATGGCCTTTCACCCCTGATAAACTGGGTGCTGGATAGATGCTGTAGTCTGCCCCTGGTATATAATTCTGTGAATCTCTGAGATAGTAACGTAGTGGGACATTTTGAAGAACAGGATTTCTCCATGACAGCCCCTTTAGCCACACTCCCAAAGAGTCCAAAAATGCAGGCAGCTGTTTTGATCCATTAATATAGGAGCTCCTATAGCTAAGGTGAGGAGCAAAATAAAAAAACAAAACAAACAAAAAAAACAGGTCCTGACTTTAGGGAGCCTCATACAGCATTTATTTGGCTAATAACTGTAAACATGGCATACGGGATTTGCCTGATGAGATCTCTTAAAGTTTTCAAACCTATCTAGAACTGTTGACAAGACATGGCAAGTTAAAGTGCTGTAAACTGTAAGCTACAAACAGGCATAGGGCAACCCACAAAATAATATCTCTAGCAAGGAAGATCCAGATACTTCATAAGGCAAGACTAGGACAACGTGGACCATCTTTGCTGGTTCCAGGTGCTATTATCCTCACCATCTGAATTTGGGCCTGATTCACCTGAAAGAACAGTGTGGGCCCATAAGTTGTAAGCAATCACAGTTTGTGACATTGCACAACATCCTGGTGTAACATGCTTTACATCTGGTAAAGCATTAGCGTAACCTTCACATTTTCCAGCTTTGTGACATTTGATCCAGCATGACCCTTAATTCTGAGCTTAAACTGGCAGGGGTTTTTTTGCTCACTGAATGTATATGATGCAATAGTACATCTTAACACCAGTTTCATAGATCAACTAACAGTCATAGAATAATGAACTGGCAAAGTGTAGTGTTGTGGTTAACCATTTTGGAATCTGGCTTGCGTGAAGATGTATGTTGGGTGATGAGGCATGATTGTTCTCAATGGCTGTTGCAGGCACCCAACTGTTGGTGTCCACCTGATCTCCAGAAGAAAATCATTCCACAAGGTAGGCACCATCTCAAAGAAAGCCTTTGTCTGTACCACTGTGAGGTGGGTATCTGCAAGCTATGGTATAGTTACCAGGTCCCCTTTGTAGATGGTTATCACCTCATTCACTTGCCAGAGTGAAGAGAACCCACATACTCTCATGCTCTGGCATACTACATCAATTTTCCTTACTCTGAAAACTGCTGCTGTGTGCCCCCCCCCCCAAACTAACTCTGGCTCTACTACACCACTACTCAGAGCAAGTTATGACTGATGCACCAAATGAGAAGTGCGTATTCTTTGCAGAGGCATAGGTTGCCTCCAGACAGTCAACATTCAAGCACACATCAGAAAAGTTGGTTTGAGTGCTTAAAGTAGATTGAAGTGCTCTGTCACCCTGGCACACAAAGTCCACTTTATTATTATTTTAATTTTTTAAGTACATTTTGCAGTTAAGAAACTGATAGGAAAATGTGAGATGAAGAAAGGATAACTATTCAGTGAAGTTTGGACATGGTTGAACCTCAACATAAGCTTTGTGCAAGCAAACCAGGATGATTGTCCAATAAACAGATCGTATGGAGGAGCCTAAAGAAAACTATGGAAAAGCAGCATATCTTAGCATATATTAACTGGTTTTGAGTTCATTTGTCTTCTGCTTGTAAATCATGTTACTTCTAAGCTGTACAGCTAATGTAGACTTCAGTAAAGTTTTGATGGTGCATATTAATAGAATTCCAACTCATGTAGCATTGCATTTGGCAAACTATGTTCTTATGGGAAAGAATGAATGTGTGCTGAATGTGTTGAAAAGTTTGGGAACTTCTGGTAATGGAAATGTTGATACCTCAAGTCAGCAGGCTACAGGGAAGAGTTTGCTGGAGAAGAAAATGAAATTAGAGACACCAGTATCCCAGTCCTAAATATATTTACTTAAAAATCCCAATGCTTTAAGACAAAGTTTCTACAAGAGAAATATGCATAGGAATGTAGCATTAATTCAGTAACACTGAACTCACAGCATTGCATCCATTTGTGATTCACTACCCACAGAAATCTCTTTGGTCCAGCAGAGGCTCATAGGAATGGAAAAGAGTGGGAGGCATTTTTGCAATTTCCCCTTTCTCCTGAAGTCCCTGCTTCCCTTTGCTATTCCAAAGGGTCCTTCAACCCTTTGAAACAGACTGGTGGAAGGGCAGATGGAATAAGAAGTCAAGGAAAATCTCCCCCTTTCCATTAACAGAATTATCTCCTGGATCAAAGAGTTTTCCATGAGCAGAGGAGAACCGTTGGATACAACACAGTGGAATTAAATGAATGTGTTGTGGATTGGGTTATTGGTAACACTTTTTCTTAGATACTGAAGGGAATAATTTAAAGGAATTTCTCTGCCTGACGTAAAATCTAATGATAAGTATTTCTGCCCTGGATTAATTGATAAATAACATTTCAAGGGGAAGGGGAAACCTCGCAAGGCTACTGTCCTATGAGCATACTACCGCCAAAGGCAAACATGCATTTCTGTCTATTCTACCAATCCATAAAAGTTATTTGATGGGCTGTATTTGCATTGTAATGGGATGCAGGGGGTGGGGTGGGGGAGTAGTCTGAAGGACCTCTCAACCATGTGACTCTGATTGTAAAAAGAGACAGGGTCAAACTGGCAGGACAAGCTTGACACGTTCCCCTTTGCTGGGAAGATCATTTAAAGAAAATGGATGCTGGGTACACATTGCACTTCTGGAGTGTTCACCACTGGGAGAACTGGTGAGATGGGGAAAGACAGAGGAGGGTAGATTAACTGGAGAAATGTCAAAACGTCTGCCATTACATCTAGGTAGCCTGTTCCTGCCATCTGCTTCAGGGGTCGGGAACATTTTCCAGCCCAAGGGCCACATTTCCATCTTGAAACCTTCCAGGGGCCACATGCCAGTAGTAGACAGGGCTAGAGACAAAAGTGGGTGGAATAATGAATGCAGATGTTAACTTTGGGTTACTTTATACATACACTCACATAAGCCTCTGTGTCCTTCATCCAGACAAATGAGGCATTAACAAAATCAGCCAAGTTTTTTTTAAAAAAGGAGTGGAGAAGGGCCAATGAGGGGTGCAGCCTGAGAGCAGAGGGCATGGCTTGGGAAGAATTCTGAGGCCAAGAGAGGGAGGGCTTGAGGGCTGCATTTGGTCCCTAGGCCTGAGGTTCCCTACCCCTGATCAGCCAAGACTGATAAAAATATACAAAAAAGTAGACTCATTGTCTTCCAGATTTGTTCCCATAAGTGAAGTCTTGGTACACTTAATGTTGGAGCACCGCTGAGTAGAAAGGGTTTAAAACGAGAAGAGAATGTTAATGCTGGATGATCCCCACCCTTCCTTTCCTTACTGTATTGTCTCCTTGCTGACACACAGACATCAAGAAGAAATATTCAAGATGAGATCATGTCATAACAATCTCCATCTGACTGTTACCATATGGTATTGGCGGTTTCGTTGGCTCCCACACTAGAAGCAGATTGAATTTCCCAGAAGCTCAGTGGCTCAATTTAAGAATATGAAGCAAAACAAAAAACATTCAAAGTTCAAAGCAGAGGACCTAATTAATTCATATTTTGACATCAGTATAACCAATGGAATGAAACATAAAAAATGAAATTGTGTGTGTGTGTGTGTGTGTGTGTGTGTGTGTGTGAAGGGGGAGAGGAGGTAACTATCCTTGTTCAGTATGAATACATACTCAGAGAAGAAGAACATTGACCTCTAAACCCCATACAATCTATCTAATATTCCCCAACCTGGTGCCCTCCAACTGCTTTGGACTAAAACTCCCCATCTACCCAGTCATCATTCTGGCTTGGGCTCTGTAGTCCAAAACAGCTGAGGAACCTTCTGTACTTGGGTATATTTAGGCCTGGGTATATTTAGGTAGCAGGTGAACCGAGCGAGGTAGGAATCCCATGATTCAGAGGCTGGGGCAAATGGCAGTAGAGGCACGAGTAAAGCCATGGTTCCGATGTGATGGATGGAACACAGTGCTCTAGCCAGTATGGTCAGCTCTGAATTGGGTTCTGTTCAGTGATTCCCCTCAATGAGTGTCCGAATCTGGCTGTGCTCTGATGTCCATCCGATCCCATCGGATGCCAGAGGCCTGGGCCTTTCAAATATCATCAAGGTTCTAATTCTATGGGGAGCCTGCTTGAGTGTAGCCTGTTCCCTGTTCCACAAGTTCAACCCCAATATGTGACGGACAAGATGCTAGAACAGCAACAAGATCTTGATGAAAGAATGAGGGTAAGAGGCTCATCCCCCCCCAGCGTCTTTCCCTCATATGAGGGTAGTCACAAGAAGGGAGGGGGGAAGTTTCCATTTCTATAGGAACTGGAGCATGCTCTGATTGCACTAATTATTTACTTTGAAAAAATGACTAGAATTCCTTACCCACTATAAGTTTATGCTCCCAACCCATATACTGATTTGTTGTTTGAGATGTGAAAGGAAGCAGTTGAACTGACAGTGAGGAAAACTCTATCAATATTGTGTGGGAGGTATTCAGTTACATAGTGGAATTTTAGGTTTGCACAATTAAAGTGGATTAAAGCACTCTGGAACTACAAATACACTTTAAAAATATGACTTCTTGGGTTAGGAAAGAGAAATGGACTAAATATTTTTGGAATAAATTGTTGATTAGTGGGATCACTGATTGAAACTGCTACCTCCCAATCTAGCTAAGAGCCCTGAATTAGGCCACATCTGCACTCATTATTATACCATGTTAACAGTCACGGGCAGGTATTTAACTAAACTTTCCTCAGAGCAGAGCCATTGAAATTAATTAATATGACTAGGTTAGGTCCATGATTTCAATAAGCCTACTCTGAGAAAAACTTAGTTGAGTATCACCAATGGCTTCTCCCAATGAATCCTGGGAACAGTTAAGGATGCTAAGGGTCATTAGGAGACCTCTATTCTTTTCACAGAGCCACAGTTCCCTGTGAGGGGAATAGGCGTTTCCTTACAACTCTCAGTACCCTTAACAAATAAAAGTTCCCAGGTTTCTCTGAGGGAAGCCATGACTTAAAATCGTGTAAGAGTGCTTTAAATACAACATGCAGATGTAGCCTCAGTGTAACTCATATCTACTAAGTGTAAGCCCAAATCTTTGCTGTTCATTTCACTATCCTTTCCCTCGCTCCCTGAGCTTGGGAGGCTGCACACCCTAGATCATCAATATTTGTACTATTGCAGGGTTTTAAAAGCACACCATGGTTTATGTTATGTGTTGTCAAAGATATATTTGTCATTCATAAAACAAACACTTGTGTATAATGTTAACTCCTATCTAAATGAGATCGACAATGATTGAGGCATAGATTAAATGTGTGCCAATTCCAGTTCTCATTTATTCAATGCACACATTAAATCTCCTTGCCGCTACACTGCTGTGCCTAGCTTATTAAAAGTCTTCAGCTGATCCTTCTGTTACTATGTTATGCGAGTGGAGAAAGATCTTATACAGGATGACAAATAATAGCCTTCCACCTGCAAATTGGGAAACCGTGGATTTTATATTTCCTCTCTATGGTGTCCTGTGTCTCTATGAAAAAGGTAATGCCATATGCACCCTTGAGCCTGCAGCAGAGGAAATGCTTCTCTCTTCATTGGGATGGGGGGAGAGTATGTGTGTGCTTTTGATTTAGCTCCAGTGGTGGTAGAAGGGGGGAGGCTGTGCGTACTCACCAGGGGGCTTCTTCATATAGCTAAGAGCCACTGAAATCCAGTATTCTTTGGCCATAGAAATACAGAAACTCCAGGGTGTATTTTGTTTGCTTTGCGGCTTGTATTTCTTTCTCCACTTCGCCAGTCTTGGATGCAAAGTGGTCCAGCCGAGAGTTTATATCCGCCTGAAATTATTCAGGCTTCTGTTCTCCCCTTTTTGAAGTGTTTGCGAAATGGAGAAGCAACATTCTTTCTGGTTAAATGTTCCCCAAATGCAGAAAACAAACAAAAGCAGAACAGCTTAGATGCTGAACATGGTGTTCAGTGAAAAGGAAGACTCTTGGGGAAGGGCATGAAAGACAAGTAGGAATTCATCCCTTAAAAAAGAAAGGCAAGGGGGTGTGGGAAGAATGCAAGAGCTCGCACTTTGACAGAAAGCTGGCTTCTTTGTAACTGTAAATTGGACAGCGACCTGCCAAAAACATTGGCACAGAGTCTCATTTACAATCTCCTGGCTTTATTGAGGCTTCTCTCCCCTCTGCCCACAATATCAAACTTCCTCATAACAATTTTTTTAAAAAAATTTTTTTGCATAACTACACCACAGAACAGTTCAGAAAAAGAGCCTGTATTTGCATCTGGAACCTGGATTCCAAGTTAGACTAAGGTTCTTCTTGCAATCCTATCATATGGGCTGCAACATACTTACTACATGTGCAAGAACAGAATTTGTGTACCATTTTCCAGCATCACTATTCATCAGCTGCATTTATACAATTGTCTCTGTTTAATAGGCAGAGATATCAACAAGGTTTTTGCCCGTGCATGGAGGCCTTCTCCCTTTGTGACATAAGCCATCAAACCAGTAAGCTTCAAACATAGCTTCTCATTTCATCTGAACCCAGAAACTATGGTTAATGGCTTTTGGAACAAGCCAGGATCTTAAACCAACTTCAAACTGTAGCTTAAGAATCTGGCTTGTTCCAAATCCACTAACCATAGTTTCTGGGCTCAGGTGAAAGGAGGAGTTATGGTTAACGAGAGACTTCAAAATGTCATTCCAGCACACAGTGAAGTGAGCACAGAAAGGGTTAATAAAGTGTTCTCAATTCAGTTTATTAAGTCAAAGTATGATCATCCAAACTTAGCCATTGTGTTCTCTTCTCTATTCAAGAGAAGATGGCCAAAGGCACCTGGAAAAATGCAATTAAAACTGAATTACTTAGAGATTTCAAATGTTTGCATTTTAATCTTATGCTTGGGTGCAGTATTAATTAGGCAACAAACACCACCTTTATGCAGGCTTAGCTTCCCCCCCCCCAAAAAAAAAAATACAAAAAAGCAACATTATAAGCCCTAAGCATCCCTTGTAGGCAGGGAGCTAATGGAGGTTAACAAAGCTCTGCCAGATTTTCAGCAGGCCAGAAGAACAGAATAAATCAAGATGAAAGGCCTCCTAATCCTTCCACACATGTGACAGTAAATCAGGGACAATTCCATAAAAGTAAGAAGAGGTTTTTCTCCCGTGATGTATGCTTCATCACCTGCTCTTTCAGGATAAGTATGTGAGACAACATCAGCACCATTAAGAAGACTCTCATCAGCTACTGCCTAGCAATTCATGTTTAAGTCTCATTTTCTGAAAAGCTTAACACTATAGGACATTAAGCTTAACCTCTCTTAACACTAAAGAGAGATAGAGATAGCAAACCTGAAGGTTGCCACCTGCTCTCCAATAGATCCTGCTCCCCAATAGATCCTACCAGTGCTTTCTTTCTGGGGGTACGCATATCCCTATACATTTTGTGAATCTAACCGGAGAAGAAACTAAAAATAAATAAATAAATAAAATTAGTTTCTTCTCTAGCATGGTGAATTGTCAGTTCCATTGAACAGCACAGTGAATCGTCAGTTCCGTTGCTACCTCCGATGGCGGCCTCATTTACTGTCATGGTGTTTCCTGAGTCTCAGACGGAATGAGAGTACCCCTAAACATTTTTTTTTAAAGGAAAAAAGCACTGGGTCCTACCACTGTCATGACTCTCATGATGGGGGCTAATGGGCCACTTCAAACAGTCGTGCCGGCCTGATCTGGACTACAGGTTCACCACTCCTAGTACAGACATACTGAGCTAGGGCTCATCCAGATGTCCTTAGATTCATCCTGCTTTGCTGGCACAAAGCTTACATGGAGGTTAGATACTATCTCATCTTCAATGAGCATTCACTCTGTTTTGTTTGTGGGGAGTTACACAGCAATGAGCATTCATCCTGACCAGATATATTCTAATGCTTCTACATTTCAGAGTAGTCGAAACAAAATAAAAAAATTCCTTCCAGTAGCACCTTAGAGACCAACTAAGTTTGTTATTGGTATGAGCTTTTGTGTGCATACACAGTTGCAGATAGGTAGCCGTGTTGGTCTGCCATAGTCAAAATAAAAAAATTCTGAAGAAGTGTGCATGCACACGAAAGCTCATACCAAGAACTAACTTAGTTGGTCTTTAAGGTGCTACTGGAATGAATTTTTTTATTTTGTGCATACACACTTCTTCAGATACCAGATACTTCTTCAGATTCAGGTATCTGAAGAAGTGTGCATGTACACGAAAGCTCATACCAATAACAAACTTACCAGTTGGTCTCTAAAGTGCTACTGGAAGGAATTTTTTTATTTTGTTTTGACTATGGCAGACCAACACGACTACCTACCTATTTCAGAGTAGGTGAGTCTTGCCTTACATAAGGCAATTGACCTCTGTGTCCACTCTTCCTTATCCCAAGGTAATTCCAGTTTAGTTGCTCACTGGAAACTTTGCCTTCTACCCAGGAGCTTCCCAGTCTAAATCATGGCTAGTTCCTAGAGATGGAAGCTCCTCATTCAATTTCTCTCATTGATAGCTAGCAGCTTGGTCTTTTCCCCTCACTTGCTCCCACCTTTACCCATGTTTCTTGGTGCCTCTGCTCTGGTGCACATGACTTTATGCTTTATCTTTATGTATCCTCTCACCTCATCTTTATTTCTTCAACCACCCACCTCCCACAGCAGTCTAATTTCCCATTTTGCCCCTTATCTTGGGAGAAGCCTACTAGAGTTAGTCTGGCTTAGCCATGGGACCCCCCCCCCCAAAAAAAATGCCCTCAACCTTTTCTTGTTCACATTCTGAAAAACTGAATGAAAGGTAGGCTTTAAAATAGTCTTTCGGAAAGCTGGTCTTTAGCATTTCATTTCAAAACATTAATTTTAGGAGCAGGAGAGTGAATGCCATCATCGTAATGAAACCAGGCGAGCTAAAACATTGAGCTTTCTTTGTCTGAGCCCTTGCCTGACCCATTGGAACACTCCCTGGGATGTCATCATACTCTGGTGAAAGAACTATTTGCCTGCAATTGTAATTCATAGATTATGTTTAAGTAGATGAACCACAGACTAATCCAACAATCATCTTCCTGCCAAGAAGAGTAAGGCTTTCCTACATACTCTGTAAATCAAATTGAATATTGGCTCCTGTTACTGATGTTTGTTTAATTACGAATATTGTCAGAACGCATGTGGAATATCTCAAAAATCTCTAAGATGCAAGGGGCAGATCATAGCTAATGGGCTGCTGTAGGGGAAGGCTCCAAGTGGTGGATCAGTGACAGCACTAGGTCCAATTGGTGTTATTAAAAGAACACAAAACTAAATGGGTTCCAGATTAAAACCTTGGGGATTTTTCTAAGTGTGCTTAGGATCAGAAAATGTAAGGCAATGGCACATTCCAAAGGAACTGTGGCCTAAGGATGCAGTCCACAAACCACATCCTTTGGGATAATGCTGTATACTTTAATGAAAGTATTCCGCAGTAAAACTTGGTTGATTGCAAGCCTTCCAGATGTTTTATAAAGGGGACCAATTTAGGAAGTGCTGTCTTTGTTCCAAACATACTTTTCTCTCTTTGCCTCTACCTATTACTCCTAGTAGTCACCTCCTGCCCTTTAGCTCTTTGTTTCCACTGTATTCAGCCCCAACCCAGACACTTAAGAAGACTTCTGGTTTCACATATACATTCAACATAAGAACATAAGAAGAGCCTGCTGGATCAGGTAAATGGCACATTTAATCCAGGATCCTGTCCTCACAGCGACCAACTGGGTGCCTGCAGGCTTCCAATTGTTCTTCTTCTTCTTCTGTTGTTGTTGTTTATGCAGCTGCTGGAATTCCTTTGTTCTACTCAGTTATTGTCATAATGGAGCTTCTTGCCATTTTGCATTGGATAACACCTTTTCCTTTCAGTGCCAGAATTCTCCTTTTTGCATATTTCGAAAACTAATCAAGCAAAATCCAAATGGTGGCAGTGTTAGGGGGATTCTCCACCACAGATCCTCTAGGTCCCTATCCATCAGCTGTTGACCATTCCTTGTTTTAACCAATTCTGTTGTGACTTTGCTGGGTTGAGTTGGAAAGGGCCATCATCAGCCAGGAATCAGCAGCTTCAACTCAAAAAGTATCAATCTCATTTTCTGAAAACAGTGGAGTTAAAGAAAACTTGGAGACCTTGAGGTTTTCTGGAGCTATGGATACATAATTGTGGCGAAATGGTGAAGAATGTCCAGGTCTCTGAACCAAGCATGTTGTAACTTAAGAAATGTAGCCATTGGAAAGAAAATATTTCAAGAGGTGTTTTCTATAAATGCCCTTTTACTGCAGCCCTCTACATCTCCCCCTCATCTCCTGCCCCAACCCAGCCCCATACATGCAGGGAAAATTACTTCTGCGATATAACTGTAGCTACAACAGCATTGAAATATGCCAGCATGTTATCCAAATTTATTCCATTCTCCCCTCCACCTTCATAGTTTGCATTTTTTGCTTCACAGATAATCCTGTTCACAGGATAACCCCCCATGTATTGTCCCAGAAGTCTTTAGCCAAATACAAACTGGGCCCCTTTTGGAGCATTCCACATGATCCATCAGCTAGAAACATGAGTGCATACAATCCAGTTTATTACTATTCAAGCATTGCGTCTTTGGACTCTGCATCAGAGCAGAGCAGCTGGGCAAACGAAAGGTCCAATGTTGCCCTTTTAACTTAAATCCCACTTGGTGTACTCCGTTATCACGAGGCTATTAGCATTTTTAATAAAATAGTATATGCCATTAAAAATCTTGACATTTACCAGAACTATCCGTTAAATTAATAGCACATTGCATCCCTTACATACTGCCAACCTGGCAGGAAAGATCAATAGAATGATTTAGGAAATGTCAACATTTGAATAGGGAATGGTTGCAGGCACCTTTTGATAATTTGTGGATGGGAAGCCATGAGAAAACCAGGCTAATTCATAGGGTGCTCAGCGGAAGAACAAACTTTGACTTTATTTACACATGATGATTTGGGATGTAATGGCCCATGTTTATGATACCACTTGAGATGACCACTGACATTTGAACACCAAGGAGTGGGGGAGCTATTAATTCCCAGTCCTGTCTGCAGAGCTTTTACTACCAACAATCTTGTTGTTCCAGTCTCAGGGACATCATAAGTGATAGAAATGAATAAGCCTCGTTGATGGATAACTTTCTGTGTGAATGCAACATTTCTTTGCAAGAAGCCATTCCAGGCACCAGACCTTCTGTCTTGCTTCTTCTACTCAGTAGTGCTTAGAATCTTGCATCATTCCATGATGTGTTTGTGTTTTCCCCTTACATCATTTCCCTTCCAGCTGCCTGATTCAGGCTGCAGCCCTATATCTACTTAGCTAGGAGTAAGTCCCATTGTGTCTGAATAGACCTGAATACATGAGTGGTATCCAATGCTGTCATTCCACTTGCACAACAGACTAGAGAAGATTTTGGGGGGTGTCTGGGGACACTGGGACACTCTCTGTCATGAGTTAAAGTCATTACACCATGCAGCTTTGGGTAGATCCAATTGTTTTGATTTTGTTTTCGAACTGTTTTGTTTGAAATTATTTAATTACATTGTTGTCACCCACCATGGGACCAAATGCTGAAGAGCAGGGATTAAATTCTCTAAATAAATAAATGTGGCTGATCTGTAATTGTTGTTGTTGTTTAGTCGTTCTAGTCGTGTCCGACTCTTCGTGACCCCATGAACCAGAGCACGCCAGGCATGCCTGTCTTCCACTGCCTCCCGCAGTTTGGTCAAACTCATGTTCATAGCTTTGAGAACACTATCCAACCATCTCGTCCTCTGTTGTCCCCTTCTCCTTGTGCCCTCCATCTTTCCCAACATCAGGGTCTTTTCCAGGTAGTCTTCTCTTCTCATGAGGTGGCCAAAGTATTGGAGCCTCAGCTTCAGGATCTGTCCTTCCAGTGAGCACTCAGGGCTGATTTCCTTCAGAATGGATAGGTTTGATCTTCTTGCAGTCCATGGGACTCTCAAGAGTCTCCTCCAGCACCATAATTCAAAAGCATCAATTCTTCGGCGATCAGCCTTCTTTATGGTCCAGCTTTCACTTCCATACATCACTACCTGGAAAACCATAGCTTTTACTATACGGACCTTTGTTGGCAAGGTGATGTCTCTACTTTTTAATATGCTGATCTGCAATTATCCTACTTTAAATGTTCCTGGAGCTACAGCTCTAGCAAGCTTGTCATTCAGAAGCCGTCTATTTCCTCATCATAAGATTTTGCTGGTACGGCCTTCCACAAGGACTACGGGAATGGAGATGCACCCATTACTCTTAGGTTATGGAAGTACATAGGAAGTTGCCTTACACAGATTCAGACCATTGGTCCAACTAGCTCGCTATTCTCTGCACTGACTCGCCATGATTCTCCAAGATTTCAGACAGGACTCTTCCTACCCTGCCAGGAGTTGCTAAGGATTCAACCTAGGACCTCTCGCATTCAAAGGAGATGCTCTACCACTGAGCTGCCATTCCTGGACAAGGCAACTTCAGGAGAACTAGCTCACCCACAATTCTTCTGGTCCTGATAAAGCAATCCAGAATGGACAAGGTGCCCTAATCTAGTAATTCTAGTTGCACCTTATCTCATATTCTTCATTGTAGAAGAAAGGCTACTGCAGATGAATTGCAGATGTGAGCGATATCTTCCAAGTTGCTCTTGTTCCAGATACCATGAAATATACAGTGTTGCATAGACATGAGTTGGAATGCCACATATTAATAACTAGCTATGCTTATGTATTTGTAGGAGGAGGGGAAATACTTTCTTTTCTTCCAAGATGCATACTTTTGACATCCACTATTTCAAAGCAATTGAAGAAGACAGTAGGGTTTTTCCAAACTCTTTTTAGCTTGTTCTGTTCAGTGGCAAATTGAGGCTCCAATCCAATTCACACATCCCTGGAAGCAAGCCTCATTGAACTTGATGAAACATGCTCAAGATTGTGCTAGGAATCAAAGCCATCAGTACATATACAGTAGCTATTGTTGCCTCTTCTTCATAATGGTGCACTTAGAAAGTGGTGTGTGGATCCCCAGTGCCTTTACAGTGGTACCTTGGGTTACAGTCGCTTCAGGTTACAGATGCTTCAGGTTACAGACTCCGCTAACCCAGAATTAGTACCTTGGGTTAAGAACTTTGCTTCAGGATGAGAACAGAAATCATGCAGCAGCAGCGCGGCGGCAGCGGGAGGCCCCATTAGCGAAAGTGGTACCTCAGGTTAAGAACAGTTTCAGGTTAAGAACGGACCTCCAGAACAAATTAAGTTCTTAACCTGAGGTACCACTGTATGCAGAAGTTCTTATAAAATAATTCTGTAACAAGTCTGAACTTCTGATACATCAGTCGAAAGTGTTTATAGAGAGGTAGCAAGCCGCTTAATACAAACACTGTTTGATGGAGCAGCCCAACATACATTTGCAAGCATGGTAGACTTCAAAAGTCTCACACCCTTTATGTGTCTAACCTGATAATTTCTAGACTAAGTAAATAATCAACATCAATTTCCACATTTGACATGTCTGTGCTGATCTCTGTGACCCTAACGATGGAGCACCTTGCAATGTTGTTATTCCCTAAGGAACACTGGTGATATTTTTGTAGCAAAAACAATACTGGAAACCTCTTTATCTGTTGGCCATTGGAAGCTACTGTGGAACAATATATTTCTTTCCCATTATTTTAGAAGCATGGGACTGGATGTCAGCATTCATGTACCTTGAAATTGAGTGCCTGCAGAATATTTAACACAAAAAGCGGCAGATGCTGAATCCCAAATGCCAGATAGGGATAGTAAAGCCAGGTTATTTGCACACTTTCTTGGTCCCTGAAGCCCATTTCAGCTACCTATATTTCACAGGTAACCACCTGGAAGCACGGACCAAAGACAAACTTCAAAGAACTCTTTTGTGATAAAACAGCAAGACTCATCTTAGCTCTCTCAGAGACCTTCAGCTGCCGAGGTTAAGCAGATACAGTTGCAGTCAGATCTGAAGAATGGGAAGTTGAAACGTATGCAGAGTTTTGCCATTTCCCCCCTCGTCTTCAGATTGGGAATGGACGGCCTTTCTCCCAAGCCCCCTGCCCTGGCCATGCAAAGTTATGTACAAGTTACCCTGGCTAAAAGCCAACTTAAATATTTGGTGCCTAAGATTGCAAACCTGGCCACAATTATTTGTAAGCACATTCCACTATCTGTAAGCATGACCCTTGAGATCATTATAGCTGGGCATAGTAGACTTTCGTGGTGGCTGGCTCTTCAGCTCCTATGAATCAGAAACTCCAAAGGAATCTTGCAGAAACTTTAGCCTAGCATCAAGAGGACCAGAATGGATGATTCTTCCACCCACAGCAGGCCTTTCATGTGGAGGAGAGCTCTTCCTGTCCGCTGCATGCACAGGTTTTACCTCCTCTGGCCCCAATTGTCCCAAGCAGAAATGGCACATCCAAATGTTTATTATATATTTATTATTTACAAGAGTATTTATAAACCTCAAACTCATTAAAAAAAATCAAGGTGTTGCGCAATAAAACTGTTAAAAAATCATGAAACCACAAAATCAAAAAATGCGGCACAAACATGACTTATGTACATAAAATCCCAATCACGTTGGGCAAAATTGTGTAACTGATCCCTTGAAAATAATATGCCAGGTATAAATGATCTTAAAGAAACCCTGTTAACTTTGATAATCAGATAGACCATTGCTCAGTGAATGGGTGGATTATCAATTATCTGTTTAAAATTCTGCTGTTTGCCTGGAAACTAATAATAAGTGACTCTGTCCAATGTTTAAAAATTAAATCGAACTTCGCTAAACTGCAGGTTAATTGGATTGCAATGTAAACAGGAATATCAGAAATGGGATTCAAGCTCAACAGTGTAAAATGTGAGGTTAAGTAGATGAGTGTATTTAATATTTCACAAGTTCTCCTGAATTCAGCTGAAAGTGACTGATGTGGGAAGAGGCATGATGGTTTCAGTTGGCCATAATGACTAAAAACTACCCACAAAGCAATTCTTTGAAAGGGAAAAACAAAGTGCATATGATGGAGTATTGGACCAGAAAAGTATTTTTAAATCATATAACTCCCATATCCTCTAACCCAGAAAGCTATGCTTAGTTAGGTCCCCTGTGTGACTTCCACTTGGGGGGGGGGGGAATGGAAAGAGAACTAATCAAGGAAGGATGATTTCAAGAACGAACCATTTTTATGTAACTTGATGACCCTAGAAAGACCCGCAAAAATTAGGAGTGAGGTGACATATATAAATAGTGTATCAAGAGTGGATACAGGTGAGGAGGAAGAGACTAGCAGAGCTGCCCAAACTATAGAAAGCCTGCATAATTTACTCTGGGGTAAATTATGCTGGTGTAACTTGCCCCACAATTCCACACTCCTGCCAGGAGTGGGGCTGCTATTGGCTGAGCCTGAGGAAAAATAAGCTTTTAAAATACAGCCTGACTCATGTCGCTCTTTCTGCCAGTATATCTTCTGTTGGGTTACTAGGTTGTGTGAGTTTGGAAAAGCCTAAGTCTCCTCTTGCCCTGTCCCTACCCCACTCCCACCCCCAGAATGCCTGGTATAGCCTCAGCTTAGTGTAGGCTCAGCCAACTCAGCGAGACAGCAGCATCTTCCAAACCCTGCTCATCCCTGCAGATCTTGGGTGTGGAATAATCTCTAACTAAAAGAAAATATGGGACATGGGTGGCGCTGTAGGTTAAACCGCAGAGCCTAGGGCTTGCCAGTCAGAAGGTCAGTGGTTCGAATCCCCACGACGTGGTGAGCTCCCATTGCTCGGTCCCTGCTCCTGCCAACCTAGCAGTTTGAAAGCACGTCAAAGTGCAAGTAGATAAATAGATACCGCTCCGGTGGGAAGGTAAATGGCATTTCCGTGCGCTGCTCTGGTTCACCAGAAGTGGCTTAGTCATGCTGGCCACATGACCCGGAAGCTGTATGCTGGCTCCCTCGGCCAATAAAGCGAGATGAGTACCGCAACCCCAGAGTCGTCGTAATGGTCAGGGGTCCCTTTACCTTTAAAAGAAAATATAGACACAATAAAATGGTCTTCCGTGTGAGAGACCGAACCAGATAAAACTCTTAAAATAATCTCTCAGTTTTGTGGGGAGAATTATTCCATTATCATTACATTCTTCCTGGCGTGTGTGTGTGTGTCAGAGATGCACACATACACCTTCCAGTATGTTTTTAATGAAGAAAAGAGCTTAAGAGAACAGTGGGAAATGAAACTAGGGTATATGGCTGGTTGCCAAAATGTTAGATTTTGAGGCAAAAACTAAGATCATATAGCAACAGCCATATGATAACGAGCAATAGCAATTTCACATGTTCAAGATGTCTGCAATTATTATGCGAATAACTCAATGTATGATCTCACCCCTGAGTCAATTCCCAGGATTTGGCATAGCTTATAGATGTTTTTTTCTGCCTAGACATGAATCTCACATACCCTTTCATGATCTGTGCCTTAATGTTAACACTGTCATGTCCTCAGACTATAGACAGGATTTCAGTCAGGTATGAAGTTTAAACCAATTTTCCCTGGTAATAAAAGCCTGACAGAAATTGATTCCCTGGTAAATATTCATTATGCAGGAAAAAGAGAAGCCCGCATTTCCTAATGCACCTGGTTTTTACACGGCAGGTGGCCAGCTGCATCCCATTCTGCCAATTTCATCCTGGGGAGTAGTTTATCTCTGAAATCCTGTGTCTTATATGTTGGGGGAAAGCACAGCAAAGCTGCACAAAAATGGGCTTTCTGGCTTTACATGTAATTCCACCCAATGAAACCTTTGACCCTTAGCAAATGCATGCCCAAAATTGTATATTTCCAGTTCTAGTCGTTTTGCTACGCTTTAACAATTGCTCTCTTTGGTATTGTCAGGATGAATTAACTTCATTCTGCTCTCAGCTTTCCTTCTTGACAATGAGCATTCCCTGGGTTGTATCTAAGTTAGGGTAGACCCACTGAAATTAAGAACCCACAAGTAGTCATGTTCATTCATTTCAGTGGGTCTACTTCAACTATGACCAGTGCTATTTTTCTAGAAAAAGAGATGCCAGAACTCACCACGAACAGCTCCCTCGTTCTCTTAGAATGGCAATAGCACCCACCTGAGAGGTGCCGGAACTGAGTTGGGGGAAAAAAACTTTGATTATGACTAATGTTGAATACAACTTCAAGTCCCAGAAGTGGTTTTAATTGGCATTTGATGTTCAGGGGTCATAGGAACTACAGATAGAACCATTGATGACCCTTGTCCTTGATTCTGTTCTGCTGCTCAAGTCCCTGCTGGCTTTCCAATAATGGCCACTGATTCGACTGATTCCTTGATTCTCACCAAATGACAACAGGCAAACAATTTTTTAATTTTTTTAAAAAGAGCTGCTATCATTTCCTGTCCGCTCTGCATTTAGCTTCATAAGATTATGCACATTTGTGGTGCGAATGCACCAGCTGAGCCAATCTGGTGGTTCTCCTGCCAAGGTATTTTATGATACGGTAATCTTTATTGTCATTGTCCCATACAGAACAACTATCCCAACTATCCCAGCCTGGTTAGCCCCTAAAAACTCTGATACCCCATAACTGAATACAATATACAGTGGTACCTCAGGTTACAGACGCTTCAGGTTACAGACACTTCAGGTTACAGACTCCGCTAACCCAGAAATAGTAGCTCGGGTTAAGAACTTTGCTTCAGGATGAGAACAGAAATCATGCTGTGGTGGCGCAGCAGCAGCGGAAGGCGCTATTATCTAAAGTGGTGCTTCAGGTTAAGAACGGACCTCCAGAACAATTAAGTTCTTAACCTGAGGTACCACTGTACTCACATAGAAACTACCTTACACTGCGTTTAAAACCAAAATCGCATTTGGATAAAAACTGTTTCTCGGGTGGCTTGTCCTAGTCTTTATAACCCTGTACCTTCTTCCAGAAGCTGAAAGAGATCATTTCCGGGGTGCGTACTATCCTGCACTATCTCTGCAGCTTTGCACCACTGCTGCATCCCTCTCCCTTCCAGGAAGCAGCAATACACCTGCTGAGAGGTCAGTTAAGTGCCTCCACTCCACAACGTCATCTGCTATGGCGGTGATTTTCATATTTCCCCAATATCTCCCCAAAAAGTTTAATAAAAGTAGTGTAAAGGGTGACTTGCATGTACCTAGGCAGTAAATGATAGATATATAGAAAGACAGACTAATAGAAAGATGGCTAGATAGAGATGAAGAGCAATGTTTGCTCTTCCTGGAAGCTGTTATGAAATAGGCTACAATCAATACCATACATTTAAAGCAGTCTTATATCACTTTAAGAATCATGGCTTCCTCCAAAGAATCCTGGGAACTGTAGGATGCTGAGAATGATGAGGAGAGCTTCTCACGGAACTACAATTCCCAGCGCCCTTCATTACCAACTGGGCACTGAACTTCACAGCTGGAGCCAAAGTCCAAAGATACTTCCATTCACTTCCAGTAGGCAGCAATATGTGCATTGCAGAACAGGTGACTACTAAGTGGAATATCGCAGTATTAATCCGGCAGCTGCTTTTTGAAAATCCCTTGGCTGGTTTCAGAGCACTTTGGCAGCTCTGGAAGCTGGGGCATCTGAGCTTCTTTCAGAGCTTGCAGACCACCCAGCTCCCATTCTGAAAGTTAGCCCTTTTTAAGGCATCATTTCAAGCTCTTCCAAGTGCTCCAGTTCAAAACCATTCCGCAGGGCCACTCAATCCTTTCTCAAAGGGCTCTAGAACCAGTTGTGGGTGGTTTTTAATTCTAAGCCTCTTCACTGGAAGAACTGCACATGGACAGTTGTTATTTTTTTTAAAAAATCCACTCTGAAAAGGCAAAGAATAAATTTAGGGTGGATGCTGCATGTCCAGCTCTTAGTATATGAGCACATTCCAAGTTCAATATCAATATCCAAGTTCAATAGCTCAGTCGGTAGAGCATGAGACTCTTAAACTCAGGGTCGTGGGTTCAAGCCCCATGTTGGGCCAAAGATTCCTGCACTGCAGGAGGCTGGGCTACATGATCCTTGTGGTCCCTTTCAATTCTATGATTCTGCTTCAAGGTGCTGCTCACACACATTTTATGTGTAGGGACCGTCTCTTTCCAGGCGAATTTGCCCATCCATCAAGATCAAATGATGTAACCTTCAGGTGAATATGCCTTTATCTTCTCAGGTACCTTTGGTGGCAATGTGTGAGAGCATTTTCTCTGGTGACACCCTGTCTATGGAAGTCACTGCCCCCCAAGTTAACTTCATGTTTATTCATATTCCACCTGCATTGAAGGCTTTTCTTTTTCATCTTTTGGTTCTGTTACTGTTTTATGATGCATTCTGTATCTCTGGACTCTTTGAAGTTTTCATCTCTTAAGTGGACATCTGTTTTCTTTTCCCTGAGTTTTAATTATTTTCAATATTTTTATATTGGTCTGATGTATCCTGAGCTGCTTTGTGAAGGTCTTACCCTTGAGAAGTAGCATGGAAATATCTGTACAATAAAATAAAATAAAATAAAATAAAATAAAATAAAATGTCCCCTTTAAAATGCAGCCTAATTTTTAAAAATGCAGCCTAATCCAATGGTGATGGCAGAAACCACCCATCATGGTTAGCAGCAACTGAGAGACGAGACTTATCCTCCACAAATCTGTCAAATCCTCTTTTCAAGGCACCCAGGTTGGTGGCCATGATAACCTCATCCAATCCCACAGTTTAACAATGTGCTGTGTGAATAAGTACCTTCTTTTGCTTCTCCCAAAACCTTACAGCATTTGGCTTCACCGAATGATCCCAAGTTCTAGTTTTATGACAGGGAGAAAAACCACTCCCTGCTTTGGAGACAGTCCCATGACCTCCTTTGAAGTGAAAACCTGCATAAGATTGGTCTGTACATCTGTTGTTGCAAGACTGGCTAAATCTCCAGTGAATTTAGCTGCGCATTTTTGCCTTGGTTTCATTTTAAACCCCTACTTCTTGAACATGGGCAATCTAAAGCGGGCTAGAGCATTCCAGACAAAACCTCTTAAAATAATATTTGAACTTTTCTTATCTGCGCTAGAAATAAATGGCCCAATTCATCCAAGGGTTACATTGCAGTATAGCTGAATAAGTGTTATTTTTGTAAAGGCAGTTCAAAGGTAGAAATGTATGTGTCAAAACTGCCGAAAGCAAGAACTCAACTTTCCTTGTAATGTTCATGTATGTTTGCCTTTTTCTCCCTAGTTATTAGATATGTCTGCTAGGAAAGAAAAGAAAGAAAGAAAGAAAGAAAGAAAGAAAGAAAGAAAGAAAGAGTGCTTGTTTTCCAAAACCACCTTTCCTACGGACTGGAAAGCATAACCATTGTGTACAGCCCTGCTGTCTGTTGCCATGGAAGTGTGGTCAATGTCAGCCTTATGACTTCACTCTAGGATAGACAGCAGGATACAGGAAACAAGCCCCTAGTTTAAATAAATATGACTTGATTAATAATTAGGGAATATTAAGAAGGACTCGCTATGAGACAATCTGGCAGTGGATTTGACATCTCCTAGGGTTCGTCGTTATCCTGTGTAGCTTTGGTTCGTTGGGTAGATTTTTATGAGGACCGTATATTTGTTTAGTTTTCAGCTTTAGTCTTACTTTTCCAACAGCCTGAAAGCCCAGCTTGTTAGGATCAGAGACAGTATTTCATTGCGGATGGGAATGGCAAAGAGTCAGACCTACTGTACGCAATGCATCCTGCATGAACACTCCCTGCTTCTATTCTTATCGGTTTGCACTGGAAGAACTGTAGGTGTCATGCAAAGCACAGTAGGTTTCCCGTCCCTAAAAGTAGTAACCAACATTTGAGCAAAGGTATTGGGTGTCAGTAATGATGATGAGAAAATTTGGCCGGGAAAGAGTCAGATATTGTTGGACACATGTTACCAGCAGTGCTAGTGTGGAAATGAAAGACCCAGACATATGCTTTCTAAAATTATCCGTGAAACTAAAACCAAGGGCAACATACTTAAAATATTATTAGAGCCTGCGGGCAGCCTGCAACAGGCCAGCAAAATGCTCTTCCACTGTATCACTGCCTGGAATCTGCCTTTGATATGAAGGCTGTATAACTACTGGATTTTGACACCACCTTACCCTCTCTCCCTTTACCGTAATCACGCCTGCCTCCCTTGCATTTTTAACATTGTTGTTGCAATGCTGCTTGACGTGATTTCGGTGGATCGCTTTACAGAGAAAGCGCAAGAGAGTCTATCGTTTATTGGTAGGTGAGCAGGGGCGTCTTACTCATAGATGTTAGTGATGCGGGGCACCAGGGCGCCAGATTTTGGAGAGCGCCACAGGCTGAGTATCCGGGAAGTAGAGTCAGGGCGTGCTCCCTTCCCCACTCTGAGGCAGCCCACTCCTCTCCTCTCAGCCACCCATCGGAGTGCTCTGCGTCCAGCTCAGGGAAGCCCCTTCACGTCCCCTCCTGCCAGGGCTGCCTGGGTGCCTGGCAGGTGCAATCGGGGGCGGGCGTGGGGCAGGGTGGGAGTGTCTCTTCCACCCCTCTCTGGCCACGTCACTGCCTCTGTGCCTCATGTAGAGTCTGCGAGCGGAGTAGGGAAGTGCCCTGTGCAATCCCAGCACCAAGCAAGGATGGGACAGCCAGCGAGCCACTTGATCTGCTTGCTGGCCCTCCTGTCATGCGGACTTCCCCGGACAGGGGCAGGTAAGGGGCGCCAGGCGCTTAGAGGGAGGCTGCGCAGGAGGCCGTCTGGGCTGCAATCCGGGTGCCTCTTACTTATGTGCAGCGCTGAGCGCATGTCAGACCATGCAATGTAAATGAGCCGGACCAAAGTCCACCACCCCACCCCCTGCTTAAAAAAGGTTGACAACTCTGGGAACCAAGGCGGGGGGACGCCGGAGAGATATTTGCACCACGGCGCCGGATATGCTTAAGACGGCCCTGTAGGTGAGGATAACTCTTGGAATATCCGCAGTATACTTTTTAGTGATGGTCCTAATAAAATGGCCTGGAAACTTCAGCTAGTTCCAAATGTGACCGCCAGAGTCTTGATTTTGGGGCAAGGTAGCTGGGCACTGTAACACCATTATTCCCAGTTGCACTGGCTGCTGGTGCATCTCTGAGCCCAATTTCAGAGTTCTGGTTTTAACTTTTGAGGGTGCCCTAAAATAGGTTTGCCATACATCAGAAAAATTCCTGACATGTCCTGGTTTTCAGGTATAAAAATGGCATCAGGGGAGATTTTTGCTGAATCGGCAAAATGCCAGGGGGGACCCAGCTGTATGGCAATGCGATGGAAAAAGCAGTGGAAATAACTCCAAAATCACTATTTTGGGGGGAGGTTTCCCCAAAATAGCTCAACAATTTTGGTGGGTCTTCCTTAAGAAAGCTCAACAAGTTTGCAGGCCATTTTGAAATATGGTAACCCTACCTAACAGGCACCAGCTGCCCCACTTGCCCTCCGGGAAGCGTGCACAGGACAGCAACCCAAGGCCCTGAGACCTCTGGGTATAGGACGGTATATAAATTCAATAAATAATAAAATAATAATAAAACCTGTACCTGGGAGTAAGTCCTGCCCAACACAAAGAAACTTGCTTCTGGAGAGGGTTGTATAGGATTGGACTGTAATCCTGGCAGATCTGTTGGTTGCCCCAAAAAATACACACAAGAAGAACCGTGTGCAAAGCTGCAGGAGGCATCTTTAATAACAAAATATCATTTAACCCAACCCCAAGCAGCCTTTGTATATATTTTGCATAAAATTGTTTCAATAAAGGTCTATAACATGGTTGCGCACTGCCCCAATCTCTGAGCTGTTCGAGATTCCAGGGGTTCCAGGCACATACGTGTGGTTTGTGGTTCCTTTGGAATGAGGTACAGGGGAGATGGTGGTGTCTTTATGATTTATGTATGGTTTACTTACACATATATACAACCTGAGCCTATGGTGGAGAGGGGTTCACAGCATTAACACCGCAAGAGGGCCTTGCTTTGCCCACAACTGCAGCCTTGGATTCAAGCAAGAATCGAGCATTGTTCTGCCTCGCAGGCTTCAGCCTACAGCCTGAATAAAGCTCCTTCCCTCTCAACTCTGACTTTATTATTCTTACTTACTTACTTACTTATTTATACCCCACCCATCTGGCTGGGTTTCCCCAGCCACTCCGGGCAGCTCCCAATAGAATATTAAAAACACGATAAAACATCAAACATCAAAAACTTCCCTAAACAGGGCTGCCTTCAGATGTCTTCTAAAAGCCTGTTGTTTATTTCCTTGACATCTGGTGGGAGGGCGTTCCACAGGGTGGGCGCCACTACTGAGAAGGCCCTCTGCCTAGTTCCCTGTAACCTCACTTCTCACAGTGAGGGAACCCCCAGAAGGCTCTCGGAGCTGGACCTCAGTGTCTGGGCTGAATGATGGGGGTGGAGGAGCTCCTTCAGGTATACTGGGCTGAGGCCGTTTAGGGCTTTAAAGGTCAGCACCAACACTTTGTATTGTGCTCAGAAACGTGCTCAGAAACTTTGTCTTTCTAAGTACCTGCGAGTTGAGGGATGGAGCCCCCACCCATTTGCTGTCTCACACTGAGCTCCTTCCTTTGTTACTTTGATGATCCATTACCTCACCAGGAAGCTAGCCTGGCTATTCCGTGAATTTGAATCCTCGATTTTAACATCTGCTGGATCCACAGATTAGAAGGGTCTTAGCACATAGCCAACCCCTGCCCCAACTCAACTATATAGAGCAAGTATTCCCAACCTGGTGCCCTACAGGCTTGCAACTCCCCTCATCCCTGAAAAGTGGCCATGCTGGTTGGGGCTGATGGGAGTTGTAGCTCAGAACATCTGGAAGGCACAAGGTTAGGAAAACCTGGCATAGTGCAAAGGAGCTCTAAGGACTCTAAGGAAAGATTTAAGCCTGATACTGATATGCTGCTACGTGGTAAATATGGCCTGGGGAGTATGATGCTATGGCCTATGCTCCAGGCAGTAGTCGCTGATCCAGCCAGATGTGCAGGGAGAAGAATTGGAATTGAGGAGGTCTTGTGGTAATTGTTGCTTTTGTGGCCATTATGACAAAGCTTGAGCTTCAAATTGTTAAATGCAAATATTTGCAGGACTGCTTCCTGCTTTGGGAAGAAGAGACCTCAATGAGTTAGTGGGTTGTCTTTGGTGAACCTCACACAGCCTTAAAAATCACAATAAACCATATAAGAATTGAACAGTTAAATGCAAATATTTGCTAGACTACATCCTGCTTTGGGAAGAGGAGAATTCAGCAAGTTAATGGGCTGGATTTGGTGAGTCTAACAGAGCTTTTAAAAGTCATAATAAGTCATTAAGTATTAGATGGGTGTGAGGTCCTCTGGGAAACCAGGAGCCAGGCTGTCTCTCTGAATGTTGTTGGATAAGACTTGGGTAAAGAATTCATGTCCAGAGGTAAAGTGGTCACTTCCCTTGTGGTTCTGTATGTATCAGCTCACCATAGTGTCATTGACAGAGGACACTGGAAGCCAGAGACAAATTTGGACAAGAACTGCAGCAATTCTACAAGTTGTTTGAGCTGACTACAGCTCTCTTCTTATGTCAGTCAAGTGGACTTGTAAAGACATGATGTCATATTTGGAGGAAAGGATTAAAGATTGCGGGCTGCCTTCTCTTCACGGCGTTGTCATGGTGCCCCTGCCGTGCCATTATGTCATGTGAAACTGAGATGTGGCTCTCTCTCTAAGCCAGGGGTGCACAACCTGTGGCCCAAGGTCTGTGTGTGGCCCTTGGCTTAATTTCATGCAGGTGGGGGAAGCTGGGAGGGGTGGGAGAGAGAGGAGAGGGAGGTCGTGAACATTGGAGAGAATTCTGAAACAGATAGAGCAAAGGATCTATCTGCAAGTGATCAGTTCCAACTTTTGGCAAGAGCTATGTATCTCTCCCTTGGCAATCTGTTGTGTAGAAAGGAAGGGAGAAGGAGAGAAAGGAACTGGCCCCATGCACTGCGGACTCTAGACTGCACCCACTGGACGGTATCTGATGAAACTGTTGCATTAGCACAAGGAGTTTTAGCTACAAAATGGAACACCCTCTCCTCTCCCTCTGTGACCCCTAAATCTGTTCTGTGGGTGACCCCAATCTTCTGGAGCAGATTTGCAGGGCATGCAAGGGACGTGCAGGGAGAGGAGAGGGCGAGGAAGTTCCACTGCGCAGCTAAAACACCTAATGCTAGCAAAACCATTTCATTGGACATTGCCCACTGCTGATGTGTGTCCCTTGACAAATCACCTTGAAGGTTTCAGGAAGAAAAATGGTTCCCCACTGTGCTTTAGGCTTTGCCACAGCCTGGAGGCAAAGAGGGAATAGACGGCAATGGGTAACCAGTGTAGTCAGATAGCCTCAACAGACTTGGATGGTCATGGCAACCTGATAGGCTTAAACTAGTTTTGTCTGGGGCCAATCCAGTTTTTGTTGTTGTTATCTGGTATTGTCATTTCCTGCCCCCTTGCAATGCTCCCAGTTCTCCCCCTCCAGTTGTGTTGATACTGCTAGTTCTGATCCTGTATTCCAGGATTTCATGCCAATTTTTTTGAGTTATAGTTTCATGCCAACTTTTTTGAGTTATTGTGTTCTGCTATGACCGCTCATGGCACATATAATAATAATAATAAATTTTATTTATATCCCGCTCTCCCCAGCCGAAGCTGGAAGACCAGCAGCATGGTCTTATTTTGGTGGGAACAGTAAAAAAAAACCACTTTTTGCACTTTCCAGAGGCAGGCAGTATGGACTATAAACAAGGGACTTATTTGTGTGGTATTCTGTACAATATGCCGCATGGGCAGCAATTGTATTTGTGGCAAATTCCAGTAGAATGCTGCCTCACAAAAACAAGGGGCTGCAATGTGGACCCAGCAGGGTCTGCTAGACAGCACAGAGAGTTGAAAATTAGTATCTGGAGTTTGTTGGACTAAGAGCTGGCTTAGATATTGGGTGCTGGTTCTGAACTAATATTGCTGTGGTAACTGAGAGAAGGTCCCCAGTGCTTTTGGACCTTTGTGACACCCGCTTCACCTATATACAGTGGTACCTCAGGTTACATACGCTTCAGGTTACATACACTTCAGGTTACAGACTTCGCTAACCCAGAAATATTACCTCGGGTTAAGAACTTTGCTTCAGGATGAGAACAGAAATTGTGCTCCGGTGGCGCGGCGGCAGCAGCAGGAGGCCCCATTAGCTAAAGTGGTGCTTCAGGTTAAGAACAGTTTCAGGTTAAGAACGGACCTCTGGAACGAATTAAGTTCTTAACCCCAGGTACCACTGTATTTGAAAATCAGCAGTTCAGTACAAAAGTCACCAAAGTCTCCAGTCCTCTCCTCCAAAGGTAATCTTTCTTATCGAGACTTTCCTGGACATCTTGCTTCCTGACAAAGAGGTAGGATGAAATGTGAGTGGTTTCCTTGACAAGCCACTTAACCCGTCTGAACCCAAACTCAGATCTGATCTAATAAAATCCTGATTGAAAAATTGAGCCGAATGATATTTACTAGACACTGATATTAGACAGAACTTTTGCATTCAATGCATTTCAATTTATGGTTCCAGTTGCAAGATTCCTAAACAAACTGCACATCTTTTGCTTTCAGCAGGTGTGCTGTGCAATGTTTCATATGTCTTAAGAGCTAAGAATCCTTTATATTACTTACAGACTACAGAATCCATAGGTGATGCTTCCAGACTTAGTTGGACATTTGCAGAGATTGCATCTCCTCTAAAGTCACAGTAACACATGGGGCTGAAGAATTCAGTCTTCAAAAGCTAACGTTTGTTCCCCTGCAAGTGTGGAGGGGAACTTGCCTTGTGACTAAGCACTGAAATATGTGGGAAGATAATGGATCCTCAAATTCTCTGTGATTGTAGTGATAGCATGAAATAATTGCATTATGGTATATTGTGAGTGAACTCCTGCAAGGGTCCCAACCTAGATTGTAGCCATAGTTTTTCACAGAAAAGCAAAATATATATTTGAGTATGTAAAAGAAAGTTAAAGGATATGGCGTTACCAATGCATTTTTGAAATACCAAGAATTATTCAGGGATAACAGAACTCGGTATAACTCGGTCTAAGAAAACTGGCCATTGATTCCTGTTCTGAATATTTTGGTTCTCTCACATGAATCCCTCCCCCAAGGAATCTCCCATGTATGTAGGGATGGGTGAATTGGTCAGTTACAGTTTCTCTCAGTTTCTCATTTCTCCAGCCTTAAGTTCAGTCCTTCACATTTCCACATCAGTGTGAGAATTTTTCAGTCCTCGCAAAAATTCATCAGCATTTTAATGCAAAATTCACAGGATATACACATTTTAGTATTTGATTTTGCCGAATATACACAACTTTGCAAAGCAAATTTCCCCCAACATAATGCATTGTATTTATTTATTTATTTATGTTATTTTTACAAATGTATGGATTGTTAGGCACACTTTGTCTTAGCATACAGTATGCATTTTTCTCAATGTTACATGGCTGGAAAAGGTCACTGCAAAATTCAGGGAAGTGTGATTTTCAATAGCTGAGTTTCAGTTCCCGTATAGTTTCAGAAAATGTGACCTAGACATGTTCATCAAGCCCCTGAATGGAACTAGATGCTTATTGGGTAGGGTAGGGGGTGCTGTGCTGGGCTGTAGTTGGTGAGCACGCTTTGCCACATGGATGAGGTAAAACTTTGCTTTTTCCATGATATTTGGGTAGATTAGCAGCTCGGGGACTTCTGGTGTCCTACAGCCATATGCAGTAGTCCCTTCAAACATGTCTTCTCTTTCAGTTTCTAAGATGTAGCTGGTTGAGACCACAACCCCCAATGAAATCTGAGGCAATCCTCTTCCCAACATGTGCCCCCTTTGGGTGGGGCAGGTGCACACAGTTCTGCGTTCTTGAATTCTGATAAGAATTATCTGTTTCCTTAGAACATGGCATTTAGCTTATTCCTTGCTCACACGTGTGTGGTTCACTTTTTTGCCTATGGATATATACATTTTGTTTTCACCCAAGTGTGGTTGTTCAAGGCCATAGGATACTCTCAGAAAGCAAGACAAACGACACCATGTTTGTGCCTGACACTACTCTTTGGTGCCCTCTTCTGGAATGTTCCCTGCAGCACTATCTCAGAGTATGCATTTATGCTTCCACTTTCTAAGATCCAAATCATGGGTGATATTCAAGTTATTCTCAGAAAAAGACCCATTAAAATAATGGGGGGGGGGTGTGCACACATACATACACACACACACACATCTGGACTGCATGATACAAAGTAACAGGAACAGAGTGAACTGAGTTGAAATGGTTGAATATCCTTTGGGGAGGTAGGTCAGAGGTGGATGACCACGTAGAGAAGTCCCAGTTTCAATCCCTGGCAACTCCAGATAGGACTGGGAATGTCTGCCATCTGATACCCCAGAGAACCACTGGAAATCATTGTAGATGATGGACTGACAGGGCTAGATGGACCAGTGCTCTGACTCAACACAAAGTAGCTTCTTATGTTCCCATGTAATATGATTATAAATTAAGTGAAGAAGAAACAAGTTTAGATACTCTGGGATTGGAGGAGCAAGCTGAGCCAGGGTGGTGGAATATGATTAGCAATTAAACACTGGAATCCTAAACACACTTGCTAGCCTAGTTCAGTTGATTGAGGCTTGTCTCCATGTAAACTACCGTATTTTTCACTCTATAACACGCACCCGACCATAATACGCACATAGTTTTTAGAGGAGGAAAATCCGTAGGCATGCCACCCGTAGGCATTGCCTCCATAACACACACAGACATTTCCCCTTACTTTCTCGGAAGAAAAAAGTGAGTGTTATGGTGCAAAAAATACGGTAATTTAGGGAAGTCAAACAAAAATAATTTTAGACACCCTAGGTCTCAGCTGTGCGGCACCAGATAACCTGAAAAAGAAATCTGCTTAACTTTGGCCTGATCTGTTTTCATGATTAAGCTCATAATAAAGCCCTATGTTATAATAATAATAATAATAATAATAATAATAATAATAATAATAATAATAATAATAATAATAATAATTTATTATTTATACCCCACCCATCTGGCTGGGTTTCCCCAGCCACTCTGGGCGGCTTCCAAAAGAATATTAAAATACTATGATACATCAAACATTAAAAGCTTCCCTAAACAGGGCTGCCTTCAGATGTCTTCTAAAAGTCTGGTAGTTGTTGTTCTCTTTGACATCTGGTGGGAGGGCGTTCCACAGGGAGGGCGCCACTACCGAGAAGGCCCTCTGCCTGGTTCCCTGTAACTTGGCTTCTCGCAGTGAGGGAACCGCCAGAAGGCCCTCGGTTGTTGAACAAACACATATATCTCGTCTTCCCTCCAAAGTAGTGTACATGGTTCTCGCCCTCCACTTTTTCTGTTCACAACAATCCTGTAAGGAAGGTTGGGCTGAGAGATTGTGACAGTGCCAAGGTCATCTTCATGGAGAAGTGGAGATTTGAACCCTGGTCTCCCAGGGCCTAGGACAACACTAACTAACCACTACACCAAATCTTTGGAAACAAGCATTCTTAGACCTATAGCTACAAACACCTTGGACCACTGTTAGGTGAGTCAATGTTGTTTGGTGGTCAGTATATTGGATTAGGAGCAAAAAGATCCTGATTCAAATCATTCATATATGCAGTTCAACTATGTGACCTTGGGCCAATCACTGTCTCTCAGCCCAACCTACTCCACAGGGTAGTTGTGAGAATGACATTGTGTATAAGGATAACACAGGAGTTGGATAGAAATGTAAAGGTGGGGATCCTGAATTCATATCTTAAGCCAGGGATATGGAATTTGTGGCTCTCCAGATGTTATTGGACTCCAAATCCCATCATCTCTAGCCAGCATGGCCAATAATTAGGGATGATGGGAACTGTGGTCTGGCAACATCTGGACAGCCAAAGGTCCCACACTCCTGTTTAAAACTAATGAGGCAGCTTTGGGTAGAACATTGTCTTATTTCCCCCCTCCATAAGGTGGATCTCAGCTAGCTAGTCTGGCCAGCTACCACCAAATTAATTGCACATGTTCAAGGGTAAAGCTGAGGGTACCATGTACATTGACAACACATCTTTGTTCATATATTTCCCCAACAGACTTTGCTTCCTGTTATTATTAGACTATATGAGAAAAGCTGGCTTGAATGTTAGTGCTGTCATTCATGAGCTACAGTGGGTAGCTGGCACTCTCTGCAAGTTCTGATTTTTGAAAAACCAGATTCTTTTCACACATGTAGTAGTTTTACTCTTGCAGTAGTATCATTGCTGATGTATTGGCGGTGCAATTGTTACTGTGCATTGTAATGACTGAAGCTGCCATCCTTGAAATATTTGTTCTTGAGGCCGTATCGCTGAAGTAACAGGGGTGTTACAAGAATAAATAGTTTGAATGTTTCCCACATATCGGGGCAGTATGTTCCAATTACCACTAGCGTGGAAAAGCACTAGTATGTTCTCACAGTAATTCAGCATTAAAATACTTTTTTACTATTTAGAACACTGTCATCGACAACTCAATCATTCTTAATGCTTTCTAAGTCGCTTATGCACAGTGCAATGGGATATTCAATGCAGCTGTGGAAAGAGGCAAAGTCAGCATCAATATGTGTGTGGAACATTAATAAGTAGATCTCTGTGGAGTTCTATGTGTGGAGTGCCGTTTATATGTTCCAACAAGAAAGTCCATATTCTAGGCCAAGAACAGAGACATTCCACACTCAGAATATATTACTGAATTGGAAATTTGCTGTTTCAGAATAACATGCTTTGTTTCCACAGATTTGGGTGCTCATTTGTTTTCTTCGCCATGGAATGGTGTGGTAACGGAATTGATGTGTGTGGGGGGGGAAGGTTGTGCACACATTACAAGCTTAAAATATAGCAAGGTTGTTGTTTTTCTCTCAATTCAGATCAAAACTGGTTTGCTTGTAGAGATGGTGATTGAGATGACCAGTTAAGATAGGTCAAAAATCCATCTACACCTTTCTTAGCACTTGGCTTTCATTCCGGGATCTAGCCACATCAAAAAAGGTTGGCAAAAGACAGGCCTCCACAGCGTCATCTGGTATCACAGTGTTATAACACATATAAAACATTTTTTTCTTTACTAATGTAGCTAAGTCCTAAGATGTTGGAAGAAAAGTCTCCCTCAGTATCAATGTGTTGCTTTATTTTATTTTTTTAGCCTGATGGGAATGCCTCCCTTTTCTAAATCACTGCGAGAAGCCAAGTTACAGGGAACCAGGCAGAGGGCCTTCTCGGTAGTGGCGCCCTCCCTGTGGAACGCCCTCCCACCAGATGTCAAAGAGAACAACAACTACCAGACTTTTAGAAGACATCTGAAGGCAGCCCTGTTCAGGGAAGCTTTTAATGTTTGATGTATTAGAGTATTTTAATATTATTATTTTTTGGAAGCCGCCCAGAGTGGCTGGGGAAGCCCAGCCAGATGGGCGGGGTACAAATAATAAATTATTATTATTATATTATTATTACTAAATAGGTCTGTTTCCTTTTGCCTCACCTTAATTCATGATCTGTTCTGTAAGTTTTTTTCCATGTCCCACCCGCCTAATGTCCTTTTGTTAAGTATCCAACTATTTGCTGTTATTGCTTCACTGCTGGTTTCAGCATCATGTTCATTCCCTCTATGTCCAATGTTCAGAGTGTGAGTGACCATGCTTATACAGTGGTACCTTGGTTTAAGAGCAGTTTAGTTCACGAACAACTTGGATTAAGAACATTGCAAACCCGGAAGTAGGTGTTTTGGTTTGTGAACTTTGCCTTGGAATAAGAACAAGTTTTGCTTCCTGTTGAGTGTGTTCTATTTGTGAATCGAGTCCCCCGCTGCTAAGGGAAAGGACGCCTTGGTTTAAGAACACTTTGGTTTAAGAACGGACTTCCGGAATGGATTAAGTTCATAAACCAAGGTACCACTGTATAGCCAAAATGGCACCACCATGAGAGGAAAGGAGCGGCAGACTTATAGGAACTTCCAAGGTTTGCCGAAATACCAAAGGAGGGCTTGTGGGGCTTTGTGGGTTGGGGGGAGGAAGGGCATTGTATAAATAATAAAATTCTTATTAAATTATTATTAAACAGAAAACAAGGGGAGGGCGAATGGAAGAGAGTAATTGGAATCCTGAACAGGAACATTCCACAGTAGAACCTTTTTCATTGCAAATCCCACTTGTTACTGAAAGGACTTTATTTTCCTTATGCGAAGATATCCTTGTTTCCATGCAAATAAACATGAAAGAAAGAAAAACAACGTCCCGCTCCTTAGAGCCCTTCACACTCAACATTCTTGCTTCATAAAGTCTTCCGTTCCTTTCAGAACAACAGTTGAGAGTCTTGGGAAGAAAACCTTATAAAAAGTAATCTGGCCCATTTGGTGCAAGCTGCTCACATTCTCTCCTGCTGCTGCTGCAGTAAACGTTCCTAGCTATGCAAGGAAGGCCCACAGAGACAGTTCAACAGCTAAGGGTGTGTATTTCAGGCAGGGGTGAAATCAAAGCCCGTTACAGAAGTTCACGCGCACACAGTAAGCTGAGAGTGGATTGTTTTCCCCAAATGCCTATTTAATACACTAAAAAGAAAGGAGGCAGGGCTTGCATCTAGATAGCAGCAGGGTAAGGATGAGGAGTCAAGTTTTAGGAGTAGAAATGAGTCTAAGGTTTCAAAAAAGGGAGGAAAATAGTTGAACAGAGCCTACTGTTAATTTTAATCATCCTTTGAAATTTTTAAAAATACCTTTTTTAACAGGGTTTTATGGAGAATTTTGATGTTTTGTTTTATGATTTTGTAAACCGCTTAGAGGTTTTCTTACAGTCAAGCAGTATATCAATTTTGTTAAATAAATAAATACATAATTAAAAAAAACAAATTGAGGGTTTTTTCTATCGATATTATTAAGATATTATTTGGGGACTGAAATCTGGCACAATTAGTTTTATTTCAAAATGGAGGAGCGTACACTTTTTAACTAAGAATTCTTCTGAGTAGTTAATCCACAGTAGTAGACAACTGAAAGGTTGGTGCCACACACAATAGCAACTTATTAGCAAGTATCAAGTGCCCATGTAGATGTTGTTTCCCTCCAGATGTTGCTGGACTTCTTTGCTCCCACCATCCCTAACCATTGCCCATGTTTGCTGGGGCTGATGGGAGCTGGAATCCAACAACACTGGGTGGGTCACAGATAGAGCACCTCATGTTGCAGAACCTTCTTTATTGCCAAATTCTGTCTTGTAAAATGGCTGGCATCCCAACTGTCACGCCCCTGAGATTTAAAATGCTTGCTCCTGCTTTCCTTTTTTATATCACAAACCATTTTTGGAACTCCTCGCAGGTTCAAAAGTACCGTATTTTTCGCTCCATAAGACACACTTTTTTCCTCCTAAAAAGTAAGGGGAAATGTCTGTGCATCTTATGGAGCGAATGTGTGGTCAATCACTGGCTCCCTTTCTGGCCCTGCCCCCTTGCCCAGGCCTCCATTGTTGAATGTCCTGCAGACGGAGGCTGTTTGTTTCCCCGGTGACATGTGACTGGCTGATTAGATTATCTGTCTGGAAACTGTAGAAATGGCTCCCTTTCCTTTCCTAAAGAAACGAGACTTTCCCCTTTTGTAAAAGAAGCTGCACAACTGTGAGCTGACCCCCCCCCCCAAAGAAAACGGGGCTTTCCTCCTTTCCTCCTCTAAAAACTAGGTGCATCTTATGGTCAGGAGCATTTTATGGAGCGAAAAATACGGTAATTTGCAATGCAGTGTAGGGAAGCTATGGGGATAATGTCACCATAGTAATCACAAGATGGAACCAGACGTTTCCTGTTACTGTTCTGCTGTTGTCTGATAGTGATAATCTTTGTAGTCAATGGCTTGTGGACCAGCACCAGTTCATTGACCACCACTTTGAGTAAAGGTAAAGGGACCCCTGACCATTAAGTCCAGTCATGACTGTCTCTGGGGTTGCGGTGCTCAACTCGCTTTATTGGCCGGGGAGCCGACGTATAGCTTCTGGGTCATGTGGCCAGCATGACTAAGCCGCTTCTGGCGAACTAGAGCAGCGCATGGAAACGCCGTTTACCTTCCCGCGGAGCGATACCTATTTATCTACTTGCACTTGGACATGCTTTTGAACTGCTAGGTTGGCAGGAGCAGGGACTGAACAACGGGAGCTCACCCCGCCACAGGGATTCGAACCGCCGACCTTCTGATCGGCAAGTCCTAGGCTCAGTGGTTTAACCCACAGCGCCACCCACGTCCCTTACCACTTTGAGTAGTACTGCTCTAAAACTTCCATGGTAGACCTGCTATCCAAGAAACACAAGCCCATAGCCGCCTTAGGTGTGTGGATCTAGTCATGCATTTATTTGGGCCCTTGCTAATATAGTTATATATAGTATGAAACAGATGTGTTTAAATTACCAATATTTAAAGCCATCACATGCCAGCCCTTCCCTTCCTGAATTCTGCAAGGATTTGGACAGACCAGAGTTGAGCAGTAGTACTGAATTTGAACAGCCACATGCTTGCATGATTTCGAGCTTCAAAATGCTTATTCCACTATCAATCATAGGATTGAAGGCAGGTTCTAATATTAAAATAATTGAGATTTGATGCGCAGCACATCAAGCGAGGACTGCTAGTCAGAGTCATATTCAAATACAATCTGTAGTTGATTGAAACCAGCAGATGAGAAATCGTTAAGTTGCACAATACAGCATTCAGGACTGAAGCAGGGGAACCTGGAGTCAGTGGCAAGACAATCTGTTTTCTATTTTCTTAGATGCAAACCCACAGCACACACCTTGAAATTCTTTCAGATCCTATCAAGGCCACCCTTGTTGAGCGATGGAGAGGAGATTATGTGTTAAGAGTTTGCTAGGGGATATGGTGAGTGCACTGAAACTTTTGTTTTTATTTTTTGCACTGGGATCTGAGAAAAAAACGTAACGCCAGACCTCCCATGTTTAATGCAGGTCTTTACAATGTGAATTGCTCTCAGTCTCCAGTGAAAAATATTTGCCTGTATACTTTGTTCCTCACAGTTAAAATCACAGGGAGCCGACTCCCATACAACATCCCCAGGACATTTCAGTCACGTTGGAATTTGAGTGGGTGGTACAGGAGTTTTTTTATTTAAACATTTTAATGTCCAAGCAAAAAGGCACCTAGGGCAGTGACAAATCATTTGAAATTATTTAATGACTGTAATATAATTGGAAACATTTTTCTTTATCATTTGAAAAATATTTCACAAGGCATTTGTTTGTTTTTAAATGACTGCTTCCCAAGGCTAAAATATATATTAACTCCCTCCCCCAATCCTTTAACAATTAACTTCCACCAGTTATGTCCATTAAGTATTGTTGTTGTTTTAAAAAATGCTACTATGCAGTTACTTGTAGTCACTTTCTTAAGCTTATTTATTTCTTGCATTTATATCCCACCCATTTCTCCAAGGAGCACAAGGTGATGTGCATTTCATCCTCACAAGAACCCTGTGAGGTAGGTTAGGCTGTGAGGCAGTGAGTGGCCCAAGGTCACCCAGTCAGCTTCAAGGCTGGTTGGGGATTCAAACCCTGGTCTCCCAGGTTCTAGCCTGACACTGCAACCATTTCACTAGACTACAGCCCTCCATCAACACATATTTGTTCCCAAGCTGGCTTGAAAACACAATAAAATATTAAAATGCATTATGTTGGATTGTACTTATTGAAGTTGTCTTGTCTGCACAAAGACTTTCACATGCACAATGGAACTTCCCACGCCCTTATTTATTATTTTTTTCTCTCTGTGCTCCCTGTAAACCCCCCCCCCCCCAGGCAAAGGCTGAAGCAAGAAAACGTTTGATATATAAAGTCAGAATCTGCTCTGGGGAATTGGGGGGTGGGGGACTCAGAACAGAACTAAAGGGCATGCAGGCTGAGGAGAGAGAGGGGAGAAATTTTGTTGCACAAGCCAAAATCATTCTGCAAATAGGTTGACTTTGCTGGGTATATAACCCATGATATTTAAAATCAATATAACATTTATAATCAATCAACCGGCAGTAAGTAATAATGTCTGGGTAGGCTTATCTAAACAGAACATTTTGAGTTTGGAGAATAGATGCTGCCATGCTAAAAGATCAATTTTTCACAGTGGCAGGACAAATATTATGTGGCACTGGTAAAAGTGTTGCTCCACAGATCAAGGCATTGGAGTGGGCATATATGGGTTAAGGTGATACTGTTGAGATAAGATCTTGGGTTTGGGGTTTGCTATGCATATAGCTTCTTCCTGTACAATGGGCTGGTGCACCCTTCAATTTTCATCATGAGTGAGGAGTATCTCAATCAAAGGGCATGGAAGCCTGGACACAGAAACTATACACTCGTTTTGCAGCACAACCCTAAAAGCAGCTCAGGTAGTGGGAACAGTAAAAGTGTAGTAAGATGGAAAATATATGTAACAATATTACAGTAGACGTGTTGTTTGGGCTGCAGAACTGGGTTTGGCAGAACCCTCCATAACAAATAAAACAACTAGGTGTCCTTTTTTTTGTTCAGGGACGTTCTCCTATAATACGAATCCTAAGACTGCCACATTAAATTATCATGAACACAGTGAAAATCATTAGACAATTAAATTCTACTTCTACAGTGTTCAGTTGAGATAAATTAAAATTAAAGACTTAGGTCACCAGTGTTTAGAAATGTTCCCTATATGATGACTCCTTCGATTACTGCATTGAAGTTTCATAAATATAATAGAAATCATTAGGCAATTAAATTCTGGTTCCATGGTGATTTTTTCCAGAGGTTATTGGCCACATAGCTCCTTTTACACCATTAAATGTAGATAGTCAATATTGTTAAGTGCACAGTCACTAGGTTTCAAGGGAATTGGTTTGATTTTGTAATCATACTAACAGCCACTTGAATCAATTTCTACTCTAGAGGACAATTATGCATAGAAAACAAAACATTTTATGTTGTGGCCTCATGGTGATGTTGTAGAGAATTATAAGCAGTAGGTGGAACTATCACATCGATTCTGGTGACCTTCTCAATAATTCAGATGGGCAGTATAATAATATAAGAGAGAAAATGTAGGCAAAATTCTGAGGAGGTTTACTCATCCTTTGTTGCTTCCAGAGAGCCATTGAGATGCAATGGCCTAGTTTGCGCATCACAGTAAGCTATAGTCTGGTATAAACTGTAGTTTATTGACAACGTGCAGGGTGCTGGTAGATACCATTCAGTCATGCCTGTCTTGCTCCTCCATTTGCTTAGCCACAAAACAAACCACAGAGTGCCTGACTTAGCATTTTGTGTGAACCAGGGCTGGTGGTTTATCTCCCAAACAAACCACAAACAGAATCCAATGTTCTTGGCTAACTACTTGTGGTTTGGTTGAGGGAAGCAAACCAGGGCTGCTGGTTTATGCATAATGCTAAGCCAGCCTGGCAGCAGGTGCAATGGAACAGCACGCACCAGCACACTGCTTGTTGTGGTAAACCATAATTTATACAGCGTGACTATGGCTTACCATAACATGCAAACAAGGCCATAAGATATGTAAAAGATAAAATGGCCACTCACCACTAGTTCAGATCCCACAAGTGTGCGAAATTAAGATTTATTTATTTTTGTACCAACTTGCATTTCTTTATACTGTGATTGTGTGGGGGCAGTTCTCCTCAGTTGCTCTCCTCCCAGAAACATCTTTCGTCCCTCAATAAAAACAGCAGCAGCAGCAGCAGCAACAACAACAACAACAAACCCACACCAATTAAAAACAGTTAGCCCCTAGCCCAAAATTCTGTTCAGCTGCTTCAGCTCTTTGTACCTGGAGTCAATCAGGGCCCTGTCCTCCCAGGCCAGATGGGAAAAGGCCAGCAAGGCTGGGAGCAGGTCTCCCAGGACTCTCTTTAAAGCACTCTTATACCACTTTAACGGTTGTGGGAAATCCTGAGAATTTTAGTGCGTTAAGGATGCTAGGAAGTGTGGCTCTGTGAGGTCAGCACCCTTAAACTACAGTTCCTGTGATTCTTTTGGGAAAGGCATGACTGGTAAAGTAGTATAGGAGTGAAAATTTTGTGCAGATGTGAGCTCAATTTTCTGTGTGCACTGATCATGTTCAGTCCTCACTGGGGTGTTTTTGAGAGCCACTGCCCCTTTAGATTCCACCCCTTGAAGATGTCCCCCCACCCACTTCTGCAAACCTTGGCACTCACATGAATATGTCATTGCTGTATCTCTTTCTTGTTTTTCAATAGTCCCATTTTGGTGAAATAGCCTTCAAAACTCAGCATTTATTTAGAAAATGGGGAGGGGGGTAACTTCAGCTGATCCATGCCCCTGAACTATGGGCTGGCCCCCCTCCCAGTTTATAGGATGGTTGTGAGGTTGGATAGTAATTCCATGGTCTGCTAGTTTCAGGAATGGAGATCCTTCCATCAGCATGACATTCATCACTGTGCTGTGTGGCTGTTGCCTAGCCAGCTGAAATACTGGCTTTTCCTCAGAGTAAGTCAGGCAGCCTCAAGTGCTTCGTGAAACTAGTAAAATGCTATATTTGCTTCATTGGCATTCCATAACATTTTTGGTTCTTAAGAATTTTTCTTGTTATTGCGGTGGCAAATCCCATAGCCTGAAGATGGGGGTCCTATATATATACATGATAAAATGTCATCTCATAAGGTTTTTGATGGAAGCAGACAGAAGGTCATTGGAAGAGGACTGCTGATTCTTGCGTACAATTGGCTTCAAAATTGGTTCTTTTCCCTGGTTGATTTTTTTGTGTTGTTTCAGTGGAACTATTCTCATGGCCAAGAATTCCTCTGCTCTAAAAGCACTCCTGTTTATATTTGTGTTTCCAACCTCAATCCTTCCAGTTCCCTGTGGCCTTTAGCATAAGCTACAATTATCTTTCCTCTAGTCAAACAATACAGCTTGTCTAAAGTTTGACTCAGATATCTCCATGTCAGCAGAAGAGAAAGTTGTTCCTATTTGTACATCAGTGCCGTCTCGTGGGATCTTCACTGTCCCCTTGGGACGTGCCAGGGCTGGGCTGCTGGCACCAGTCTGCGGTGAGCCTGGAGCCATGAGGCAAGCCAGGACTGAAGAGCAAATCAGGACCAAAGGGCAAACCAGGAAGGAGGACCAGCCAAAAGTCAAGAGTGATATATATAATATATAATACCTTGGCTTCTTTCACAAGGCAGTTTATTCTGTTTCCCTAACATTTCCCTGTTAATTTTCGCATTATATTTGAGCTTTCACACAACATAAAAGCCACTTATGGGATTCTAGTGTAATTCGCCGAAGAATTGATGCTTTTGAATTATGGTGCTGGAGGAGACTCTTGAGAGTCCCATGGACTGCAAGGAGATCAAACCTATCCATTCTTAAGGAAATCAGCCCTGAGTGCTCACTGGAAGGACAGCTCCTGAAGCTGAGGCTCCAATACTTTGGCCACCTCATGAGAAGAGAAGACTCCCTGGAAAAGACCCTGATGTTGGGAAAGATGGAGGGCACAAGGAGAAGGGGACGACAGAGAACAAGATGGTTGGACAATGTTCTCGAAGCTACAAACATGAGTCTGACCAAACTGCGGGAGGCAGTGGAAGACAGGAGTGCCTGGCGTGCTCTGGTCCATGGGGTCACAAAGAGTCAGACACGACTAAACGACTAAACAACAACAATCACCAAAAGTGGAATCTAGTTGAAATTTAGCTCTTGTTTCAATGTGAATCGCTTCAGAGGGGGGGAATCAGCCTGCAACTCTTTTAACCCAGAAAATTGTGGGAGTAAAGTGATGGTTCTTGGGCATGGTGATTGTGTGTAACGGACTAACTACTGTACAGCACTTACTGGAAATATTTAATTCCAACTTTGGGGGGGCAAAGACTGAAGTGAGAAAATATTTGGTACATAAAATCAGAATCAACTACTTCTCAGAAGAAACAGCTGTACGAATGTAAGAAGATCCTGCTGGATCAGGACAAAAAACATGTAGCCCAACATCCTGTTGTTACTGTTGACTAACCAGATGCCTTTGGGAAGCCAGCAAGTGAGACTTGGGTGCAAAAGTACTCTTTCTATCTGTGATTCCCAGCAACAGGCATTCAGAGGCCGGCAGCCTCTGACAGTGGAAATACAACATAGCCGTCATGGCTAATAAATGTACCCCAGGCCTGAAATTTCATCCCAAATGGCAAGAAAGGGGTTGAGTCTGACTACCCTTCCTCCAAAAAGAGCTCACACCTAAATAAACAGAATTGCAATTGGATAAAACTGGCATGCGTGTCTGCACTGGAGGAATTGCCATGACGCATGAGCTCCCATGTTTATATGTGCTACGTAGTGATGGACAAACTCACCTCATCTCAGTCAGGAATCAGCATGGTATATTATAAGCTTCTTTGGTGACCTTTCGGGAACAATTCATTTGCTTTGTGAGAATGTCTCCCGATTCATAATGATGGATCAGGTCTTTTAATTGGTCACTTTTTTTTGGCAATAAGCAGCTCCATTTTCCAGTGAATTTTCAACTGCCTCTCAAAGTTCCGTCTATTTTTCACTTTTTACGAAGGTAATCATAGACCTGCCTGAGCTGTAATTTGTGTCCACGACTTGGATAAAAATGAATGAAAGTTTGAGCCGTAGCTGACAACTCACTGATTGCTCCTGCTCAGGATCTCATTTTACATAAGAATTTGCCTTAAACCAGGTCAAATCATTGGCCCATCGAGCTCAGTATTGTCTACACCAGCCTTTCCCAACATGGTACCTTCCAGATGTTTTGGACTGGCTAATTCTAAGAGATGATGGGAGTTGTAGTCTAAAACATCTGGAGAGCACCATATTGGGGAAAGCTGATCTGCTCTGTCAGTGTTTCTTCAGAATTTCAGACAGAGAGAGAGGTTTATCTGAATACTAACTAGAGATGCCAAAACAAAATAAAAAAATTCCTTCCAGTAGCACCTTAGAAACCAACTAAGTTTGTTATAGGTATGAGCTTTCGTGTGCATGCACACTTCTTCAGATACACTGAAACAGAAATCACCAGACTCTTATATATACTGAGAGGGTGGGGTATTACTCAGAAGGGTAGTGGGAATGGGTGATTTGCTGATAGGTGTGCTAAACCTGTTAACGACTGTTAACAACAGCAATTGGTCTTACAGGAAAAAGCAAGGGGTGAAATAGCTAAAGATGGCTAAAGAGATGCCAGTGATTGAAGCAGGGATCTTCTGGGTCTTCTCCACACAAAGCGTGTGCTCCACCATGAAGCTCCACCAGGAAGCTACGATTCTGACTCCAAGTCAGAGAAGAACTTGTGTGGGAAATCTGCAATTCACACTGCAGATGCACATTTCAAATTTGCATGTCGATCCAAGGTAATTATGAGCTTCAGTAACATCTCTAAGTTTTTAGCAACAAGAGAGTAGGGGGCATGAAGATAATTTTTCAATTGTCCTTAACCAAAAATGGTTTTATGACTATCATAGAAAGGCTGAAAACAAACACTGATGTTACATGATATGGAATTCAACTTAGGTCATTGTTGTCCACTGAATACTCCTTTACCAAATGCAAAGAATCAGACAGTGACTTTTATCATATGTGGTGGACTTGTGATACAGTAAAAACATTTTGGGAATTGATCTATAATGAACTAAAAAAAGATTTTTAGATACACCTTCCCCAAAAAACCGGAAGCATTTTTGCTAGGTTTGATGGGTGAGGAAATTGCGAAGATAGACCAAAGACTATTTATGTACGCCACGGTGGCAGCAAGAACTTTATGGCCCCAAAAGTGGAAGTTACAGGAGGTACCTACCATTGCAGAGTGGCAGGCGAAGATGATGGACTTTGCAGAACTGGCCAGACTGACTTGCAGGATTCGAGACCAGGACGATCAGAAATTCCAAAGGGACTGTAGTAAATTTATTGTATATTTGAATAATAATTGCAAAAATTTGAAGACACTAGCAGGATTGAAATAAATCCTACAATGTGGACAATAGGTTGAAGATTTAAATTGCGCGATTGGATTTGAAATGAAAAACCTGCTGAAGGGAAGGAGGGAAGTCGTTTTCTCGGCAGAGCAGAGAGTTTGGTATTGTGTTTGGTATTTTGTGTTTGGTATTGTAATGCTGTAATGCTGAAAATGTTGTTTAAGAAGGAAAATAATAAAAATATATTTAAATGAATACTCCTTTACCAAAAGTGAAAACCTTCCTAAGTGATGGACTGCAACTGACCGTTTTTTGAACATGGACAGTAATTATCAACTCCAAGCACAGCTGTTCAGCATTATGCTGCTACAGAATTTCTACTTTTCTCTCCATCGCATCCCATCTGAGTTCAATAAGTGACAGATTTGGAGGCTAGAGAGCATCATACATATATATTAACATGCTATCGAGCTTCTTCAATGAATAGCATTTAACCATCTGGAAAACCCTTTAAATTACCGATCCATGACAAAAAACGGGCTGATCAAAAATGAAGAAAGGGAAGATTGAATACCTGCAGAGACAGGAAGACATCTTAGGAGGGCAGGGGGGAACCAATTTGGTGAATGGGGAAACATATTCAGATCTCAGGGATGGGGTACAATAAACATTGCAAAGCCTGCCAAGCAAATTTTAGGTTTGAAACAAGAGCAAATTTATTTAAGAAAATAAAAATAATGAGGAGCATCTCAGAAGATAAATTATACTGCCCCTGATGAAACCAGGGGTGGCCAGCTGGCTGTCCCTGAAGCAATTTTGTTCTGTATCTTGGCAATGCTTCCAAATTTTAATCACAGTGCTATAAAAAGTTTGATGGCACTTTCACTCATAAGGAAAATAAAGCTGTTTTCAAAAATTGTAAAAGATTTATCTACATGTGTGACTTGCAGCATATCATTGCAGGGCACCCTAAACCCCTAATATAATTGATCCTTTTCATCGTGTGCAGGGCTTCTGCTGATGGGATTTGTTAGGCGAACCCTGCCCTTAATAGTTATGCAGGTGCCTAGAGAGGAGAAAGGCAAAAGGCAACCACATCCTCTGTGCAAATAAGTGTGCAGGTGTGCACACATTTAAAAGCATAAGAGAGCCTGCTGGTTCAGGCCCCTAATTGTGGTTTCCAGCAGCTGATATTCAGAAGCATTAATGCCGCTGACTATTTACATGGGTTAAAAAACCAACAATGTGTGACCTTTCAAACATTCCCCATTCCCCTTATAATTATAACTAATTGCAGTGAAGTGTTGCAGAGTTGCATGCTAAAGAAGTAGAGCATGGCATTTGTGCATCAGCAGCTGCATTTGTGAAAAATACCAGTGCAGAGATGCCTCGCAGATGAAAGGGATTGCACCTCAAACACTTGTATGCTTCTAACAGGCATCTATAGCCCAACTGGGGTTTTTAGGCACATGTATACAGCTTTTATTTTTTTATTTTTTATTTTTAATGGTTTTGATTCATTTAATAACAGCATACAGACAAAGGGACATACACAACACATTCACATACATTAGCTACATAACACACAACACTTACTGACTTCCCTTCATCTCGGTTTTGGAATATATTATAGAAATTTTTCTATCTGCAGTTTCTTTTCCTAAGAAAAAAAATTTTCATCACAAGTGTTCTATCACGCCTACTGTGATTTTTAAGTTTTTTTAACCTCTGTTTCCATGTATGCCATGAATTTATTCCAATCTTTATTAAATTTTGTATTTTTTGATTTCTTATTTTCTGTGTCATTTTTGCCAATTCTAAATAATCAAATAGTTTAGATTGCCATTCATTTATAGTTGGGATTCTTGTTGTCTTCCAATTCTGCGCTATTAGGGTTCTGGCGGCCACTGTCGCATACTGAGTGTTTGGTCTTCCTTTTTTATTTCCCCTCCAATTATCCCCAGCAGAAAGGCTTCAGGTCTTTTTATAAAGGTATATTTAAGAATTTTTTTTAGTTCGTTGTAAATAGATTCCCAAAATTTTTTAATAGGCTCGCACAACCACCACATATGATAGAACTTGCCCTCCTTGTTCTTGCATTTCCAACATAATTTGTCACCAGTTTTATATATTTTTCCCAATTTTACAGGCGTTACATACCACCTGTACATCATTTTGTACATATTTTCCCTGAGTGTTGTACATGCCGAGAATCTCATGCCTTTATTCCATAGAGGCACATGTATACAGCTTTTAAAAGGACGCGGGTGGTGCTGTGGTCTAAACCACTGAGCCTAAGGACTTGCCGATCAGAAGGTCGGCGGTTCAAATCCCCGTGACAGGGTGAGCTCCCATTGCTCGGTCCCTGCTCCTGCCAATCTAGCAGTTCGAAAGCACATCAAAGTGCAAGTAGATAAATAGGTACTGCTCTGCCAGAAGCAGCTTAGTCATGCTGGCCACATGACCCGGAAGCTGTCTGTGGATGAATACCGGCTCCCTCGGCCAGTAAATTATGATGAGCACCGCAACCCCAGAGTCGTCCGCAACTGAACTTAATGGCCAGGGGTCCCTTTACCTTTTATACAGCTTTTAAGCGTGTTGTTTCTCACAATGATATAAAGACCATTTTGAATGATCATATCTTAGTTTAATAACCAAAGCTTTTGTCCACATTCTATATGCAGCCACTTCACTCCTCCCTTTACATGTTGTTGTTGTTGTTTAGTCGTTTAGTCATGTCCAACTCTTCGTGACCCCATGGACCAGCACACGCCAGGGACTCCTGTCTTCCACTGCCTCCCGCAGCTTGGTCAAACTCATGTGCGTAGCTTCGAGAACACAGTCTAACCATCTTGTCCTCTGTCATCCCCTTCTCCTTGTGCCCTCAATCTTTCCCAGAGAGCTAAATAAGGAAGGCTTCCATTAATTATAGTTTCCCATTTCATCTGAACCAGGAAACTATGGTTAAAAGCTTTAGAGCAATCCAGGTTATTAAACTTGTGGTCTGAAGTTGGTTTAATATGATCCTGACTTGTTCCAAAACTATTAACCATACAGTGGTGCCCCGCAAGACGAATGCCTCGCAAGACGAAAAACTCGCTAGACGAAAGGGTTTTTCGGTTTTGCGTTGCTTCGCTAGACGAATTTCCCTATGGGCTTGCTTCGCAAGACGTTTTCGTCTTGCCCTTTTTTTTTAAAGCCGCTTGAAGAGGCGCAGTTGCGACGGACCGTGCTTCACAAGACGAAAAACATCGCAAGATGAAAAGACTCGCGGAACGAATTATTTTCGTCTTGCGAGGCACGACTGTAGCTTCCCAACTCAGACTATATGGGAAGCTATAATTAATGGAAGACTTCCTGGTTTGCTAGTTGAATAAGGCAAAGAGGGTTGTTGCATGCAGTCCAAAGGCTTGTTGATATTTATCCAAACTCTCCAAAAATGTTGCGTACACCATATATTTAAAGCACACACACACAAGAATCCTGATAACTTTACCCCTCACTGAACTATTATTCCTAGAACACTTGACAAACTACAGTTCCCAGGATTCGATGTACTTTAAATATATGGTGTGTAGCAGCCAGATGAACAGCAAGGAATAGGATGTGGGAGGAATAATCAGGTCTGTGTCTGATGTTCCTTAAAATTTCTAAAGACTGTAGCCACATTCATGCCATGCATTTAAAGCACTCTGAAACCACTTTCAGCAGGCATGGCTTTCCCCAAAGAATTCTGGGAGCTGTAGTTTGTTAAGTGTGCAGAGAGCTGTTAGGAGACCCCTATGCCCCTCACACAGCTACAGTTCCCAGAGCGGTTCAATAATATGTGTAGTGTGCATGTAGCCTGTGTTACTGCTCAAGAACCGCAAAGAATCCCCATACCACTTACTTCTTTCTTTCAAACTGAAACCATTTCCCTCCCCCTGTGAAGATACTTTAGCCTCAGGGCCTGACCTTCGATAGTTGATCCCGTCTCTCATCTTTTTCTGGTTAACAGCGGTGGGAAGGGAAGAATGATGTGTTTTGTAGTGTGTGCTTTCAAGCCATGTGGTCACAGTTTCTCCTCTGTAGCCAGTCCTAGTCTGGGCCCAAGTCCTGGAAATCAGGGTCAGACCTTTAAAGGCTTTCCCACCCTCCATGTTTACACTGGTAAGCGTCTCCCAGCTCGGTATTCTGAGAGATACCCGGATTGTTTTCCCCATGTTTATTTATCTAAGCTGATTGACATGACACAGCATAAGAGTAAGTTATGAAATGGTTATGAGGCAATTGCAGGGCACCTCAGCGGGGATCTTGGCCTCATTAGGATTCCCATCCATGTCCCTGCACAGGGGGCAATTTGTCATTGCTGCAAGAAGTTATTGAACCTTTTTTTAACAAATGCAAGCTTTTCTCCTGAGCTAATTCAGGCAGCTAATTGACATTACCTGGGTAATGAGCTTAGGTAATTGTATATTAATCATTCATTATTATTGTTATGACTGTCAATTGATTCGATGTTCGGTATAACTTTTTGAGTTAAATAACTCTGATTTTAATTGTAATGTTTGATCAGCAAGTAACCAGCTATTCAACTAATAAATGCTTCTTGGCTGTTACATAATGCCTGGTATCAATCAAGACTATTTAGCTCTTTTTTAATGCAAACAAATATGTTCATTAAGTGAGAGCAAAATGAAAATCCTGGAAGATCTGGCTGTAAAAATGAGTTATTAGGTTGCGCTCCATTCCCCCCCCCCCCCTACACCGGTCCAGGTGAACAAGGAAGTTTACACACTGGGTAAGTCGTACTCAGAGTAGACTCATTAAAGTTAATGTGCATAAGTTCAAGGCCACTGGTTTCAATAGGTCTGATTTAAATGGATACAATCAAAACCAGCCTTAGGGTCAAACAATACATGATGGCAAATATGTCGCTAGACACAAACACACCATGGCAACCACACATCTAGTTCCTCCGTTCTGTTCCATTCCAGCATACACTGTTATTGTGATGTCACTATGTCCTGCATCTCCCCATCTCCACTGATGCAGAGCAGGGGTAAATAAACACAGGGCATTGTGACGCCATAGCATCACACTGCAAGATCCCATGCTTTGCATGCAAAAGGTCCCAGGCTCAGTCCCTGGCCTGGAAGGTCGTTTGCCTGGAAAGTTGCCACCTGTCAATGCAGACAGTATTGAGTTGGCTAGATCAATGGGCCAACAGTCTTAATTCAATATAAGTCAATTTCCTTTATGCTCCTCAATGTGATGGAAGTTATATATTTGCCCTTATGTCTAATTTAGCCATGATTGACTTATTGATTGTGATTCAGCTGGTTGTACCGAATGCGCTTTTGCTTTCCAGCTGTTCCCTGTCCCAAGACCAAGCTACATATACCACATAAGTCTTGTGTGTGCTTTTAAAAGGAAGTTTGGCAGAAGTCCAGCATTCTATAGGACTATTGGTTAGGTTTAGGTTTATTAAATGTATGTATCACTTCTTACTAAGAAAGTAAATTACAATCCAATACTAATAATATCCACTGTTTCTGGCAAAATAACTGGGAAAACAACCTCTGCCTGGGACTGAAACAATGACAAGGGCAGTACCAGGTGAGCTTTCCTGGGAAGAACGTTCTGGACACAGGGGGCTATTAAAATCCATTTAGGGTTTCTCTTGATCATATCTCCTATATGGAAGGAAGCTCTATTGAAAGCACTTGGTTTTGTTTTCTTGTAGTGCAGTTAGGACCAGGGCATGGCATACTAAAACTACAGCCAGTGTGGTGTAGTGGTTAAGAGCGGTAGTCTCGTAATCTGGTGAACCGGGTTCTCCGCTCTTCCACATGCAGCTGCTGGGTGACCTTGGGCTAGTCACACTTCTCTGAAGTCTCTCAGCCCCACTCACCTCACAGAGTGTTTGTTGTGGGGGAGGAAGGGAAAGGAGAATGTTAACCGCTTTGAGATTCCTTCGGATAGTGATAAAGCAGGATATCAAATCTAAACTCTTCTTCTTCTTTTCTTCTTCTTCTTCTTCTTCTTCTTCTTCTTCTTCTTCTTCTTCTTCTACAGTACTATGACTTCAAATAAATTTCAGAGTGAGGATTTGTTCACCCCACTACATGCCATTTCGAAATGGCTTTGAAATAACAAACAATGCTGAATCCCACCCCCCAACAGACTTGAGCCTTCCTTTCTATACAGCTGTGAAACCCTGCTGCATTTGGAGACTGGCATTGTATCCGGGTTGGCATTTCCCATTCCAAAGCAACTGCGAGTTGCATCAGCTACGGTTAGCGAGATGGTCAATCTGCTCCTGAGACTAAACCAAGTAATGAAAAGCAGATAGTCTTCCCATTGTGAAGGTTTTTCATAAGTCTGCCTTTAAGTCACTTACGTCAGACTCAATAGACTGAGCCACACTTATATCTCATGGCTGGTAGGTTCACTCTCCTTGTATTTCCCCCTTAATTTCCCTACTTTTAGAATCTTTCCCAGTAAATTCCTTGTTTGGTTTTTTATAGGTCTTTTGATCATATTTCTTAGAAGATAATTCTTCTGGGTTGTCATAAAAGCTGAGGAGAGTTATTATAGCTGACAAGATGTTCCGCTGGGGACAAATGTTCTTCATTAAGCTGAAGTTCAATTTTCTGCTTATAAACACAACCTTCCTGCAGACTGTGCTTACATGGAAACAACCTTATTTTCATATAGGGATACCTTTACTTGAGAAGCCCACAGGGTGCTTGGGTGATTTGGCAGTTTTCTCATAAGTGTTTCATTTTTCATATCCTTTTATAATTTTAGAAATATCCCTTCTTCAAATGTTTTCTTTGTTCCTAGTCCTAAACTCTCACATTTCCTTCCATTGAAACCATCCCTGTGAAGGCATGACCAGGCATGAATAGCAGCACCGGACAAAAGAAGAAGAGGGAGTTGCAGAGATGAGTAATAGTGCAGATTTATACAAACAACATCCATAGGTATTTATTTCCTTATTAAGAGCAAATGACCCGTTGGGGAGCTGGAGCTCACCTGACCTCAGGTTGCCTGCACTGCTGCTGCAATCAAGGGAGACACAAGGTGGTATTGAGATTGGCATGGGGCAAACACGCTGGTGGAAGCACCAGATCGGCTCTAGCAGATGGGATCAGCTGGCATTTGGGAAGCACCACACAATGCGCTTTGCAAGACCTGCGCTTAGCACTTCCCTAGCACCAGGCATTGGGCTGGCAAAGCTGCTTTCTGCAAGGATCAGCTGTGCAAGCAAGGTCCGCTGAGGGGCCTTGGTCATTCAGCTAATCCAGCAGGTACCACTTATCAGCTGATGGGTGGTACCGTCAACCCTTCTTTCTGCAGGGAGCGGCTGTTCAGTTGAGCTCCCCACAGGGCATCTGGTGTGAGGTGGCTGTGGTTTGGGGGAAATAGCCTCACAGTCCTAACTGGGACCTGTGATGTACCAAATTAGTCTAGGGGTTCCTTATTTGCTCATCTTTAAGATGCCATGAGACTCTTCATTGCTCTTGCATGGATTTGCAAATTTAACGTTACCATGCAGGGGTCTACAAAAGCGTCATTTTATATCGACAGTTTCTAGTGTAGGGTATGCCAGACCTCCAGAAACAGTATTGTTATGTACTGAGTTGAATAGGATCCAAATGCAGCAGTCTGATTGGTCCTAGAACAATAGGATTCAGAATTCAGCAGTCTGGTCCACAGGAGCCACCCAATCCAGCTCCAGGTGGAAGTGAATCCACAACCTGATTGGCCTACAGGAGAATCCCGGAATTAGCCAATCACGTGGGGCCCATTGTGTAAATAATGTATATAAAGCAGGCATTCTGGGGGAACTTCCATTCCTCCTCACCACTATGAGCTGAATAAAGAGCATGAAATCCACTCTCGACTCCGAGTATATTTCAAGTATCTATGCACAATTGACTTTGCAGTATCTTCCGAGGAATCACTGTCAGAACTAAACCTTCCAAATATACCGTAGATTCTGGTGTATTAGATGGCTTTTGAACCCCGGAAAATCTTCCTCAAGTCGGGGGTCGTCTTATACGCCAGGTATGGTTGTGGCAGGTGGCAGTGGCAGCAGCTGGCTTGGAACAGCGATGGGCAGAAGGATGGTAAGAGCTGCCCCCCACCTCAATCCCTGGCCGCCTCCTGAAGCAGCAGCAACCGCGGCAGCCTCCCCTTCTCGTGGCGAGGTGGTGCACGGCTACGGCCGGGGCTCGCCCGCCCTGCCACCATGGGGACCACCAGATTCCCGGAGGGAGGGAGCCAGGAGGGAGGGAGGGAGATCCACCCACCAAACGCCTTGCCTCAGGCTGCTGCTGCTGTGATGGCAGAGGCAGCAGAGTGGTGCGCTTTCTGCCCCTGGCGGCGCTTGGCGGGCGGCCAAACTCTATAACAGCAAAAGTTGGGGAGTTGTCTTATACGCCCAGTCGCCTAATATGCCAGAATCTATGGTAGCTCTAAAAGACCTACAGGTTGACCAATGAAAGGTTCTTTGAGAAAACATAATGCATTTTCTCATTCTTTCCATTCAAGGAGTCGCCTGTGGGGTCAAACAAGAGATGCTGCTGGGCCATCACGGCAAGGTTGGAGGGCAAGGAAGAGGGAAATGAGTGGGTGGCCCAAGCAGGCAGTTGGCACAAGTGGGCGGCATAGGCAGCCCAAGTGAGTGGCATGAGCAACCCAGGTAAGCGACACAGGTGGGCAACCCAGGTGAGCTGCGGTGGAATGGTCATGACACACCAGGACAGCTTGTCAGCAGCTATCTTGCTCTGCCGCCATCACTTTTCTCCTCCTTGCCCTCCACTATTAAGGCAGAAGTGGCATCATCAGAGACAGGCAGGCCATATGAATAGGGATGGGAAGGAGGTCTAAAATGTGGGGCGGTTTGGGTGAGCTGTAAGAGGAGGGGATGACAAGGTCTTAAGTGGGTTGAGGGTGGCAAGTAGAGCCAGCAGGAGGGCAGTCGCTAGTTCTACATATTCTGTGTTTTGGCAAACCTTGGGTTTCTCATAAGCTTGCTGATGCCTGCCCCCCCTTCCCCCCCCCTGAGGAATGGCACTCAGAGCCTGGTCATCAGCAGTAGAGGAAATTATTATTTCTCCACAGGTTGGGAGGACTTGTCTGTTAATTCTTAATACAAATATACACCAGATGTTTAAGCACGGGATATAAATTCAGCAGCTGTGATCACTTGAGGCTTCAAGAAAGCAATTGAAGTATTTTCGAGAAGTATCCCTGTCTACCTTGGATAAATATTAGCAATTGCAGTCATCCATCTGATTTTCTCATGGTTGTAAAGATGACCATAAGTATGTGAACAATGAGTCAGGGGATGGAAAAGGAGGAAGTTCCTCCATTAGTAAAATCATAGATAAATTACAGGAACTGTCTGCAAAGAAATATTTCTGGTTATAATTGAGCAGTGGGAACGAATGGAATAGACTAACTTTCACCAACCTGGGACTCTCCAGATAATGAACTACAACTCCCATCATCCCTCACTATTGGCTGTGCTGGCTGGGGCTGATGGGAGTTGTAATCCTAAACATCTAAAGGGCACCAAGTTGGCAAAGGCTGGTTTAGACTGGTCTGACTTGATAAGAGGCAGTTTCCTGTGGCCATGAATAGGACAAAATTGTACCAGGAGCTACCTCCTAGAAAAAAAACCACATAGCTGCAGCGGTAAAAGAGACCCCACACTTGCCAAACCATTCATTTTTAGTAGATACTTTGGTATGAAATGAAATTGCCCATTCCCCAAATTACCCCCAGTCTCCACATTAATGGGCCAAACACTTTTTCATCCAGGGCTCGAATGGCAGGCCCTACATGATTTGGATTAAGCTTTGTATAAAGGAATAGCTAATTAAAACAACCACCAAGGATAAACATGATGGAATAGGACTATCTTGGGTCACCATCTATTTAAAGCATGGTACTATCAATATTTGATAGCCTACTTCTTGGGAGAAAAGCAATGACAAACCTAGACAGCATCTTAAAAAGTAGAGACATCACCTTGCCAACAAAGGTCCGTATAGTAAAAGCTATGGTTTTCCCAGTAGTGATGTATGGAAGTGAAAGCTGGACCATAAAGAAAGCTGATCGCCGAAGAATTGATGCTTTTGAATTATGGTGCTGGAGGAGACTCTTGAGAGTCCCATGGACTGCAAGAAGATCAAACCTATCCATTCTGAAGGAAATCAGCCCTGAGTGCTCACTGGAAGGACAGATCGTGAAGCTGATGCTCCAATACTTTGGCCACCTCATGAGAAAAGAAGACTCCCTAGAAAAAACCCGGATGCTGGGAAAGATGGAGGGCACAAGGCGAAGGGGATGACAGAGGACGAGATGGTTGGACAGTGTTCTCGAAGCTACAAACATGAGTCTGACCAAACTGTGGGAGGCAGTGGAAGACAGGAGTGCCTGGCGTGCTCTGGTCCATGGGGTCACAAAGAGTCGGACACGACTAAACGACTAAACAACAACAACTATCAATATTTACAAGTCTATCATTAAGATCAGTCCAATTCTTTCTAAAACAATTCTTAACAGACCACCAGCAGATATGAGAGCTTGATAACAAGCAGGACAACAAGATGCAAATTAGTATTTAATGAGGGGAAGGGCTGCAGCTCATTTGAGGAGCACATGCTTTGGATGCAGAAGGTCCCAGGTTCAATCTCAGGTTAGGGCTGGAAATGTCCTCTGTCCAAAACTCTGGAGAGCCACTGCCTGTCACTGTCGACAGTACTGGGCTAGATGGACCCAATGGTATAGCAGTATAAGGCTGCTTCAGCTGTCAGTGGTGTCAGAGCAGGCAAAGGGACGGGTGCCTGATGGTCTCTAGGAGGACCTGGTCTGCTCTGCAGTCAGCTGGAAGCTCTAACCAGCTTCCTGTCTCAGAATTTTCTCACCCTGCAGGAAAGCTGTCACACCTTCAGCTGCAGTTTCCAGCCCAGCAACCCCGTGGCCTATTTATTTCAATGAGCTTGTTAACCAGAAAGTGATCTGAAGAACCATGGATATCTGGAAACAGTTAGGCTTTCAGATGTCGCTGTTGGGAATTTAATATAGAAGGAGAGATGCTAGAAATAAAAGAACCTCAAAGCATAGCCAATTTCACTGTGTGAAGGCTAAAAGCTGATGAAAAAATTGCTGGCACAAAAAATATGGAATGATATCATGACAGATGAGGAACTGAGGTAACTGCCAGTGTGCTGCCATGGACTGGCTGGATACAGAGGGGGTGTTGGGAGGTTCCAGCTGAGGAACCCCCAAGGGAGGAAGACTTAGAGCCAGGGGACTGGTGGTGGGACAGTGAGGAGTAGCTGGAGTGGGAAAAGGGAGCAGAATAGGAGGAGGAGGTGTTGGAAGCTGAAGAAGTAACAGGGTGTAGTGAGGCTATGCAGAGGGCTGTCCAGAATACAAGGCAGAACTGGAGGCTGGAGAGATGGGGGGGCAAGAGGGAGAGTGGAGGCAGGCTGTGGAAGAAGCCAGGGACTCTCCCCTTCCTGCTGTGACCAGCTCCCCTCTCCTGAAGAGGATGCAGCAGAGACAGACAAAGTGTAGAAATCTCAGGTTGCTTGGGAAAGACCCGGGAGAGGAGAAGACTTAGGAAGCTGTGGGAAGATGGGGATCTTCAGTGCTCACTAGGGAAGAGTTTCTGGAAAGAGCTGTTTTGCTTCTTTGAATAGAGAGTTAACTTCACTGACACCCTGTGAGGTATTGCTGACTTGCTCCCGACTCCCGCCTTGACATCTGTCTAGTGACTATCCTCTTAGATGTTTTGCCATGCAGTTCAGGGTAGAAGGAAAACACAAGCAGTTACGGAAATCTCAGGGTACTGGTAGAATCTGATAGTTGCAATACTTGTATAAGAACTAAAACATCCCATCTTCCTTTGCAGCTTACAACATATTTCTGACATACGTTGAGGTGGGCAACCTTTTTTCTGTTGGGGGCCACATACAGGCAGTGGATGGAATTCAGAACCAACAATAGGTGGGACATCTTTCTCCCTATCGCCTAATTTTTCTTTTCTTGCCACCTGCACAAAATTAGGCTGACGGCTGCAAATTGCCCAACCCTGGTCTCCCTTTCCCCACCCCTCTCCCTCTATCTATCCAACTGAGAGCCAGTGTGGTGTAGTGGTTAAGAGGGTAGTCACGTAATCTGGGAAACCGGGTTTGTGTCTCTGCTCCTCCACATGCAGCTGCTGGGTGACCTTGGGCCAGTCACACTTCTGTGAAGTCTCTCAGCCCCACTCACCTCACAGAGTGTTTGTTGTGGGGGAGGAAGGGAAAGGAGAATGTTAGCCGCTTTGAGACTCCTGGAGGGGAGTGAAAGGCGGGATATCAAATCCAAACTCTTCTTCTTCTTCTTCTATCTATCTATCTACATATACACACTGTCCTATACCCAAAGGTCTCAGGGCAGTTCACATAAAATATCAAATACATGAAATCAAAACAAAAACAACCCAATAAAAAACCGCCAAAGAGCCAGCATTTTTAAAAGAGTATAGGATGTAGATCAAGTCAGGCAAAGGCCTGGTTAAAAAGGCACGTTTTTGTCTGGCACCTAAAGGTGCATAGTGAAGGCGCCAGGCGAACTTCCCTGGGGAGCGCATTCCACAGACGGGAAGCCACAGCAAAGAAGGCCTGGTCTCATGTTGGTCTATGGGCTGGATCCAGAGTAAATTAGTTGAACTTAGTTCTCCTTGAATGTAATGGGATGTAAGGTAAATCATCAAGAAGACTAACTTGTCACACCCATTTCAATAAGGTCTGTGTTCAAGTAACTTAGACAGGACCCAACCCTATATATGTATTCCTACTCAGATGGACAACATTTAGAGGGAAGACGACCATACTCACTGTCTCCATTCCTCACTACATGTTGATTGGGTCTCCCATCTCAAGAGTAGTATTGGACTTGCTTCTGTGTGGCTACATCCCATCCTGCTCTAGCGATGGGGACTTTCAGATGGGAAGGAACCAGGTTATTTACTCATACCATGTGATCCTTTAGATGCTACAGTGCAGGCTGGTGTCCATCTGCCATAGTGCTGTGGGAACTTAGCAGTAGGTTCTCAGTCCCTAATTGTTACATTTCTCATAAAAACTTGGTGTTAACCAGCTTTGTTTACTAGCAATGTCTGCTCAAGCTTACTGGAGGAAAATTCAACAATGTCAAGCCTTTTCCACTTTCTATTATGTACCAAGAACTCTATGACTGGGTACCGTGGAGGGTATAATAATATGTTAATCAAAAACAGTATGCTATCTCTCTAAACCAATGATGGATTTCTTTTGTCAGACATCCAGGTACTTTCCAGGGAGTTATTAAAGATATTTAAGCAGATTTGTTATGGTTTTAAGGTAAAGAGAACTGCTGCAATGAAACAGCAATTTGAAGCAAGGATTTACAAGCTGAAGGGAGTGCAGTCTTGATTTACAGGAAGGATGATCACAATCTGCTAGCGGTGCAGGCAAAATTTAAGACAAGAAACGTGCCATTGGTTTACGGAAGGCTACTTTTCCCAGAGCAAGAATACAGTACTCACATTGTTTTTAGCACTTTTTAATCCTCCTATTGTCCCCTGATTGCCAAAGAGTAACAGGCAAAATAGAGCAGGCATCACAGATGCTTCAGGGCTCAACCAGGTAGGCTCTGTTGGGAGCTGACACTGACAAGTCTGCCAGGATGTGGCAATAGCATGTTCAAATGGCTATTTATAGCCGCCACCATCATGGTGGTTCAATTTGAAGATGAAGCAGAGTGAAAGGGAGCTAAGGGAGCTGGGCATGTTTAGCCTGGAGAAGAGGAGGTTAAGGGGTGATATGATAGCCATGTTCAAATATATAAAAGGATGTCACATAGAGGAGGGAGAAAGGTTGTTTTCTGCTGCTCCAGAGAAGCGGACACGGAGCAATGGATCCAAACTACAAGAAAGAAGATTCCACCTAAACATTAGGAAGAACTTCCTGACAGTAAGAGCTGTTCGACAGTGGAATTTGCTGCCAAGGAGTGTGGTGGAGTCTCCTTCTTTGGAGGTCTTTAAGCAGAGGCTTGACAACCATATGTCAGGAGTGCTCTGATGGTGTTTCCTGCTTGGCAGGGGGTTGGACTCGATGGCCCTTGTGGTCTCTTCCAACTCTAGGATTCTATGATTCTATGATTCTATGATTCTATGATTCTATGATTCTATGAAAGTATGTAAGGAGTGGGGGTAGTATGGTGGCTGGGTGTACAATACTTATTTGGAGATACAGTGGTACCTCGGGTTAAGTACTTAATTCGTTCCGGAGGTCCGTACTTAACCTGAAACTGTTCTTAACCTGAAGCACCACTTTAGCTAATGGGGCCTCCTGCTGCTGCCGTGCCGCCGGAGCACAATTTCTGTTCTCATCCTGAAGCAAAGTTCTTAACCTGAAGCACTATTTCTGGGTTAGTGGAGTCTGTAACCTGAAGCGTCTGTAACCTGACGTACCACTGTACAATAGGATGTTGGTCACGCAGCACAAAACAGAACTTGAGCAAAAGGGCCATCAGGGTTCCAGCAGCCTTCCGCCAAGTCCATAGCCATTCCTTTCACAAGTTATGCAGTAGGTGGCGCTTGCAGACAGCATAAAACATATGACCATCTCTTGCCCTACAAAAGTGGTGATTTTTTTAAATAGGCATCAATCTGCTTCAGACGTCATGATCATTCTGCAGGGAAAACACTGATGGGCAGGGGAAAGACATACAACTCATGTGCTGAGACGTTTCGAAACAAAATACGGCATGCACCACCAAAGTACTTTCCATGTCGGAAGAATCACAAACATCTAAAGCAGCAGCATTGGATTTTTCGGATGATGTTGCCTGGATTTATCTTGAGGGCTGCAATTGCACTTCTAGCTCCAGATCAGGTTGCCACATCAAAATAGTAACAATCAGCAATCAGCTGGGCTTGGCTCAGCTGCTGGATCCCAGTTGAGATGAGATGGGGAAGGAGAGATATCTCAGGCTGAACTGAGCCTGGTGGATTTTAGGCTGATGAAAGCCCTGAAAAGGGGGCACTCTGGGGGTGTGGCAGGACCAGAGAGTGGGCAACCCAGGCTGAATCCTTAGCCAGTTCAGTCTTGGTGCATGATGCAGCAACCCAGCATAAATTAAGCTGGCAGAAAGGGTGGTGTAACAACTATTTAAAAAGATTGTTTTCCCTCTGCCAGGCTTAGGGCCAGGCTAGCTTAGACAGCAGTAGCTCTGCTTCTGAATAGAATCTGGATCTGGTGTAACTTCACCTGGGATTAATTTACACTGTCCTGCTTTACACCAGCTGCTTGTATATAGAGTTGCTCCCTGATTCTGGATGTGCATGATTATGTGCATCTTTTAGCTTGTACAGGTGATTAAGCAATGCGTGCCAACCCTATTTTCCCAACACATTTAAGAATATTTATTTAGTTACTTCCTTGCTGTTTTTAAAAAAGGGGGGGTTATGGGACCATACACTCATCAATAAATTCTAGGGCATGTCCCAGCTTCAGCCATATTGGAAAATTATCAATAGGATAATATAAAACAATAAAAAAATTTAAAAATCAAACAATTGTGCAATGAACTGAGCAATGAATTGCTCAATTCTCAGGTGCCAAAATAACTCAGCTGTGGATGCTATATCCCTTGAGCGGTGTTGGTGAGGGGCGGGGAGGAATCCCTTGCTCCATCTTTGGCAGCAAAATGTGTTGGGCTGACCCTCTATCCTCCATTCTCTTCCCTTTCCCTATTCCAGCTGTCAACTCACAAATACTACCATCCTGACTGTCATCCCAGGCTCCCATCACCTGCCCTCAACATTCTACATGTGGCTGGGGAGTGGCTGGGGAAACCCAGCCAGTTGGGTGGGGTATAATTAATAAATTATTATTATTATTATTATTATTATTATTATTATTATTATTATTATTATTATTATTATTACATACCAATCTGCCTTCTCCCCGCCCCAAAGCCCAGACCCAAACCCAAACATGGCTCATTACAAAAGAACTGATTTTAGCAATTTTCAGATTATATTGATCATGTTGATGCATGTTGATCATGTTGTGTTGCAGTTATTTTATAAGTGGTTTGGAATTTCTCTCCTTCTCTCTCTCTCAGACACACACACATGAAGAAAAGATAAACTGCCTTCTCTGAGCCATTTGAAAGGATGGGCTCACAATCTAATCAGAATAAGACATCTCCCAAGGGCTTCATTGGTGAAAATATCGCTCCTGTTCTCCTGTGCGATTGCAATGTCTTCTCTGTTTTTTTACTCTGCTTTTACAAATTTGCAACTGCATAACTGAGCCCAGTTCATTGCAACGTGCAGATTAATGTGCTTCTCAGCTAATGGAGCTGAAATATTTATAAGTAAACTTTTAAACAAAGAAACTGCTTTGTAGGTGATACCAGGAGGGGGAATACTAAGTTCTTTCAGTGATGCTGTGCTATTGAATGCTTCAGTGTCTGCATGAGACTGTGATCGCTGCATTGCCTGGCTTGCATTTCCCTGGAATTTCTTATCCTTACTGGGTCGTGGGACAATACACATTGTGAAATAGGGACATTGTCCACTGTATGGATTGTGAGCAAGACACCTCACCACTGTTGCTTTCTCCAGATGATCCTTGGGAGTGTGTGTGCTTTCAGCATATTAAAAGTGCTAGAGGGTACAGGAAAGTACAGAAGGTACTGTCTGGACAGGCTCCAGCTAGTGTGGAATTTGATTTGGCATGCCTAGTGAGGAATTTACATATATCCTTGCCAAGCAAGCAAAATGCCGAGTTGAGGCTTCTGCTCAAGAGGTTTAGAATGAAGAAGCAAAATAAATATGAATTTGCTGAATCAATTTTTTTAAAAAAGGGATACAAAAAAGGGAGGCGTGAGGAAGTCAGGAAAATAAGTTAACTAAAGATGAGAAATTAAAAAACAGGGGGTTTTGTTTTCTTTTATATGTGTTTTTTTCTTTTCCTTTTTGTGTTTAATGTTTGTATTTTTGTATTTTGTAATTTTGTATTTTTCTGTTTTTGTATTTCTCTGAACTTTTCTGTTGATAAAACTTAATAAAATATTATATAAAAAAATAGAATGAAGAAGCAAAATAAAACTGATCAATTGTTCTATGCAAGAGCCATTTTTCACTCATCCCTTGTCTCCTGCTTTTGTTGTGGTTTGCGTTTACCTATACAACTTTATTTATAACTTCTGGGACTCTAATTAGGTAAAGCCTGTCAATCGTATGTAGGCTACTAATACACTTTTCTGAACTGCAACTGATGTGTGCATTCATGAACACTATACAGTGGTACCTGGGGTTGCATACGCTTCAGGTTACAGACTCCACTAACCCAGAAATAGTGCTTCAGGTTAAGAACTTTGCTTCAGGATGAGAACAGAAATTGTGCTCCAGCAGCGCGGCGGCAGCAGGAGGCCCCATTAGCTAAAGTGGTGCTTCAGGTTAGGAACAGTTTCAGGTTAAGAACTGACCTCAGGAACGAATTAAGTACTTAACCCGAGGTACCATTGTACATGATGAAGCTGAAATATAAAATCAAGACAATAGAAAAAGTATAATGAAAACGATTGGAAGTTTTTCATAGAAGACTTTATTGGATAAGACATGATGTTGTATAAATATTTGGTTTTCTTTTTCAATTGACATTTTCTTGCTACTGTTAAATTCTTTTTTGTCCTTCTTTTCTTTTTTTTTCTTTTTTTCTTTTTTGTGCTTAACTCTGTTGTACTTACCTTTATTGTATGATTGTATTTTAAATTGTATTTTAAATTAATAAACATGATAAAAAAGAAGAAGAAGCTGAATCTCCCCTCTTTTATATTCAACTATACCACTTCACGGATGCACAGGCTCTGAAACAATTGTTCTACTACAAAAAGAAAAGGAAGGAAAAGATTGCACCCAACAGCTCCTTCGTTATATGGGAACCAACGTGGAGCCAGATGTTTTGGCAGATGGGGAGCAATCACCTAGCATCAGCCTCGTGTCTCTTCCTTCCCCTTCCCCTGTCACATCTAGAGTTACTCTGCAGGTGATATCATTGTGCTATTCCACCCATGTTCCGGTTCCACTGGGACTGGAAAACTCGGTCTGAAATTGGAGCATGCATTGAGTAACCCTCCTTGACAAAGAAAGGGCAAAGAATAAGTCAAGAGGCTGTTGATTGTCACATCCCATTTAAAGCAAATTGTTTCTACCAAATAATCCTGGGAACTATAGTTTGCTTCTCACAGAGTTAGAATTTCCAGCACCCATAACAAACTACCTTTCCCAGGATTGTGGAAGGCGTTTTGCTACAGTCCTGACAGCCAACAAACAAAGGCAGCAGAATCCACTGTAAACAGCCCCAGTTGCAGTGGCGTAGCGTGGGTTGTCAGCACCCGGGGCAAGGCAAGTAATTTACGCCCCCTAACCCGTGGATTTGCACCCCCTAACTCGTGGATTTGTGCCCCCTAACCCGTGGATTTGCCCTAACCCCAGATGTTGCGCCCGGTGCGGCCGGCCCCCCCTGCACCCCCCCACGCTACGCCACTGCCCAGTTGTAAACTGCCTTGAATCTGCTCAATGTGCAACCACAACACAGTGGGGTTTTTCCTGTGTAGATAGTAACCATTCACCTGTTACATAGTTGGCCGTTGTAACAGACGTATCTCAAAGCAGATAGGCAAGCAATGCCAAATAATGTGAGATAAAACTTAAAGATCCAGACACTTTCCACATCACAGTTTCTTGCCACCACTGCATACTGATGTAAAATATCTGAAAAATAAATTATAGTGTGGATTACAGAACTATTTCATGCATCCAGAATCGTTTATACACAATATTAAGTACTTCACTTTAGTTGTCACTAAAAAAGTTAATTGTGGGGAGCATTACTAAATTGCATTTGTGTCATACTTTCAGTGATGTTGTGTTTGTGGGGATCGGGGAGAACCTTTCCCTTAGATGGCAAATAGGTGGGTGGCAAATATAAAATTAAGTGATACACCTTGGTGCTTGACTGGCTCCTGTGTCCTACACTGCTGGGAATTCATTCTGGGATATGCTGGCTAATGAGAACTACAGACTACAATGCTAGTTCAGTCCCAGTGTTCTCTAGCAGGTGCCTCAGTTCCAGATGCTTTTTGTCAGACTGCATGAATTGTTTGAAAAGTGAAGGGGAAATTACTTAGGGCTGCATGTTGTGTTTAAACTTGGTCAGCAATCATTGATACAGGGCTCAGAGGGAGGCATATTTTCTTTCAGCTTATGAAAATGAACAACCATGTCTTGCTCTAATGCTTGGGACAAAAGTGGTGGCTACTATAAATCTCTCAGGATTATAGGATGCAGTTCTAATCAAACCTCAGGAGGCAATTTTCTTCCTTAGTTAAGAAGGAGTGTAAGGAAGGTATGAAGAGCTGTGAGGAACAATTCTGCTGTATATCTTGAGCTTTACATGACAGCTTCCATGGAACGGGCAGTACAGTGGTACCTCGGGTTACAGACGCTTCAGGTTACAGACTCCGCTAACCCAGAAATAGTACCTCAGGTTAAGAACTTCGCTTCAGGATGAGAACAGAAATCCTGTGGTGGCGGCGCAGCAGCAGCCGGAGGCCCCATTAACTAAAGTTGTACCTCAGGTTAAGAACAGTTTCAGGTTAAGAACGAACCTCCAGAACGAAGTACCGTATTTTTCGCCCTATAGGACGCACTGCCCTATAGGACGCACCTAGTTTTTTTGGGGGGGGGGGGAAATAAAGGAAAAAAAATATTCCCCCCCCCCGGCACGGTGCTGGCGCGGGGGAAGCCCGAGCTTCCCCCGACCCCAGCCCCCAGAACAGCCTGCTATCCGCAAGCCTAGGGAGCCGCGCCGGTCTCCCCAGGCTTGCGGACAGCTGTGCAAAGCCCAGGCGCGCTCTTCAGCGCCCCCGAGGCTTCAGAATGTAGGCAGCGCTGCGCAACACTCCAGAGCCCGGCGCGGCTTGGCGCCGGGCTCCCGAGGGTCGCACAGAGCTGCGCGGAGCCTGGGAGGGCAGGCAGCTCTGCACGACCTTCCGGAGGCCAGCGCGGCTTGGCGCCGGGCTCCGGACAGTTGTGCAGAGCTTCCTGAAGCCTGGAGAGCGAGAGCCTCTCGCTCTCCAGGCTTCAGCGAAAGCCTGTATTCGCCCCATAGGACGCACCCACATTTCCCCTTCATTTTTGGAGGGGGAAAAGTGCGTCCTATAGGGCGAAAAATACGGTAAGTTCTTAACCTGGGGTACTACTGTACCGCTGGACAGAGCTGCTATTGGCGTTGAAGGTTCTTGGAAGGTTTAACAAACCACGGCAGATAATGGCCTACTGGTGTAATGGGCTCTTAGTGACCTGCATCTTTAAGACACAAACTGCCACCTAAATCAGGAGCAGAGAACCTTTTTCAGTCTGGGGGTTGGGTGGTGGGTATAAGCTGCGGCAAAAGTAGGCAGGATCAGTAGCAGTTGGCTCCACTGATGCATTTGCACCATGCTGACTTTTGGCATCGTCCATCAGCTTGATTTGCCATTCTTCTTTGGTCGGAGTTTCCTCTTCCTTCCGTCTCTGGGCTAGTAGCATCCGAGCGGCCATTGTAGCATATGTGACCAGTTTCCTCTGATCTTTGGGATCACGGTACCTATAATTCCTAATAAAAAAGGTTATTTTTAACATTTTTTTCCATTTCATTATATTTCCCAGATTTTTTTTGTTACATTACAATTCCATTTACCTTCTTTTCCTTTACATTTCCAACATATATTGGTACTTGTTCTATACATTTTTGCTAATTTTACTGGGGTTAAGTAGGTCCTCTGCATCTTTCAATGGTATCATCGTGAAGCGAGCCAACAAATCTGCAGCACTTTCTGAGCTGTCTTTGTAGAAGCAGTGAAATACCTCAGAATTCAATTTTCCTCCTAGCTTTTTTTGCTGTAGACTGAAATCCACATGAGGCACCTTTAGCTGCTAAAACAGCACAGAACAGCATGTTCCAACTGTTCCCCCACTCCTGAAATAGTGGTGAAAAAATGAAAGTTATAATCACTTAACTCAAAAGCAATTCCTGCTGCCAGTATCATCATCATCATCATTAAAGCCTTCTGGTTGAAAAGATCTACTCTTACAGAGAATAAACTGGAATGTCAGGCAATCCAATCCAGAACACCATTAAATACTGCTAGGATTTAAGATGATTTATGACTTATATCAGACAACCAAGGCAGACATGCTACCACAGGAGTTTAAGATTAGGGCATTAACCTTACGTGCTTCAGTAGGAACAAACTGCTTTAAATTCAAGTACTATGACTGAAACTGAATTAATCTGGATGTCCTAAAAATTAACTCTGAGATTTTCTGTCCACTCAGCAGTCATACACACAGCACTTAACACCAGGTATGGTACACCTGATTACGCAACAATATATTAAAGATGACTGAAGTTGGATCCTGGATTCCATACAAGTGAAATGGCGAAAAAATAAAAGACTTCCAAGATTTGCAGTTTTGCACCACTGATATTCTACCACCCCATTCATATTAGCAGCACACTGTAAACATCTCAAGATTAGGATGAAAGAGCCAGATTGGTGTGCTGCGTGAGTGACGTTTCTTCCCTTACAAATACTCCTCCAGCCTCTTCAAAACAGTACTGCTATTTTGCAGCAATAGAAGCTCATTCAGGATTTTGCGGCTGACTCAAAGCTACAAACGTCCGCTGATTTAAAAGAAAGAAGGGAAGGTAATTTCTGAAGTTAAAACCAATCCCAATAGTAAGTGGTTTCCAAGGCATCAAATTTCATGCAAAATGTAGATGTTTGCAGGGGGCTTAACAAAAGAGCATCATTGTACTTTGTAAAAAAAAAAGTTTTGCAATTAGTAATGTAATGGGTTGTGTACTGTTCACAAGACAAAAAGGTGCATTTTATGCAGAAAGAAAATGTGTAGATTGAGCCTTTCTATATTTTGATGTCATCATCATCATTCTTTATACAGGCTAAACTTCAGACACAAATATTCCTTGCAGGAAAGATGAAGTTAACCTTCGTGGTCATAGTTTGCTTCTGCATTTTGGGGAACACACAAACAGGTAACTTTATTGCAATAGATATATATTGTTTCACACACACCCCCGTCAGTTACTTTCTTCATTGCAATATGCTTGGAATATGATACAGAATTCAAATATAATGAATGTTTAATTTGGCGGTGCGTAATGAGTGAGAGTTGAAACATAATATTCTTTTATTACAGTATTATGAAAACCAGAAACTTAGCTGCTTATTAGTTTTGTGGTGACGGAGCAGCAGCTCTTTGTAAAACTGTGACTTTTCACCGAGTGGCTGATGATGAATTTCTTCCCTAATTACAGGTGCCAGACCGATCGAGGATGAAGAAGGTAAAGGGATTTTGTTTGTTTGTGGTTGTCTCGCTCAATCCCATCTCTAGTTTGTCTAAAAGTGGGAATTCTTGCAAATGTGAAGTTTGATCAAATGTCAGAGGAGATTTGAAAGAAACTGAGCCACATCAGACACCCCCGAGAAACCATCAATTCAACATTTAGTAGGAACAGGAACTAAAACCTGCAATTGCCAAAATTACAAACACACATAAACGTTTTCCTTTTTAAGAAACTGTTCGCAAGGCAGAATGTAAATCACCATATGAAATAGCACAATCTGCAATGATACTGAATTGATAACATTTAGGATGGCTGCACCACTCCTGAATCAGGAGTTGCAGATGGGAAACAGTGCTGCCTCCATCTAGTTTCTGAAGCTAGAACTTTGCATCCCGGAATTGGGTCTCCATGGAACCGGTTGCAGTCAGACAGATGACCATTGATTCCCCTGGCCAGAGCACATTAATCAAATTGGCAGCACAATGTTGATTAAAGCTAAATTATATGGCCGCATCCGGCTGAACTTGAAATTTAAGTATTATGTAGCACTATTCACTTTCCTGGGGTTATTTGGATTTATATACCCACCATGGATTCTATGACTTCATATTTCAATGTTTCGGTGTCTGGTTGCTTTTTCTTTCAGTCTCCCCAAACATTTGCAGCAATCAGGAGGAGAAAACCAGCATTCAGCTCAATGAGAAGCATATTCATGTAGCAGAAACACTCCCTCCACCCCAAGCTGGTGTGTATAAAACTGGAGTGTGGCCTCTGGTAGCACTTTTATACATAGAGAAGCTGTGATTTAAGAGGAAACCTTGGAAACTGCATGGAATTTCCATTTACTTCATAGTTTTGGTAAACAGATCACCCAACCTTCTCAACAGGTGGTGCTAGTTGCCTGGTGAGAAAAAACACTAGAGGGTCATAGAATCATAGAATCATAGAGTTGGAAGAGACCACAAGGGCCATCGAGTCCAACCCCCTGCCAAGCAGGAAACACCATCAGAGCACTCCTGACATATGGTTGTCAAGCCTCTGCTTAAAGACCTCCAAAGAAGGAGACTCCACCACACTCCTTGGCAGCAAATTCCACTGTCAAACAGCTCTTACTGTCAGGAAGTTCTTCCTAATGTTTAGGTGGAATCTTCTTTCTTGTAGTTTGGATCCATTGCTCCGTGTCCGCTTCTCTGGAGCAGCAGAAAACAACCTTTCTCCCTCCTCTATGTGACATCCTTTTATATATTTGAACACGGCTATCATATCACCCCTTAACCTCCTCTTCTCCAGGCTAAACATGCCCAGCTCCCTTAGCCATTCCTCATAAGGCATCGTTTCCAGGCCTTTGACCATTTTGGTTGCCCTCCTCTGGACACGTTCCAGTTTGTCAGTGTCCTTCACGTTCTCTTTAAATTGTAAAAAGCACTGGATGGTGCCAGAGATTTAGGGCCTTTTTTATTCCTCTTAAAGATATCTGTGGCCAATATTCGAAGGCAGCTAATTTTTAGACCAATATGGTAGTGGGCCTTGAAGACCTTCCTTCATCTCCATGGCTACCTTTAACGGATGCCACATATAGCTTGTGATGTCAGAGCAACTTCTCATACTAACTAATCAGCACATCCGTTCTGCAGCGACTGTTTTCCTGTGGTACCTTCTCTCTCACTTGCTAAACAGCAGCTTAAAATACTTTGAATAAATATGTTGGGAAACAGATGCAAGCAGCATACTGTTTATTAAGGCAACTGTGCTAAAGGGTAGCACCAGCCCCATTCAGGGAATGCGACTAAAAGGTATTTGTTTAGGTAGCATGAGTCTTCAATCCTAATGTCTTGGTTATCGGGGGAAAGAACCTCATGCATATTTTGTTTTAGACCCCTACAGACAGCCTGCAAACATGCCCTATTGGCCTTTCACGGCCAATGATTTCTGGGCATATGTGGAATACTTCCGGATCTTGGGAGCATACCATAGAATCAATGAGATGGCCAGGACCTTCTTTGCTCATCAACCTCTTGGAAGCACTCTTGGATATCATGTCCCAGATCATGAGCACTAACTCACTTGGCGATTCCCAACAATTACCAATACCAATGGATCACCAGAATTACTTTTCTAACAACTGTGTTATTCCACTGCTTCTTTTATATCAAATACGTAACTTCTGTTCCTGGTACTTCTAATGTTGAATCTTAGTGTGGCTTCTTTTTTAGTAGACTATATATACTTACTATTTACCTTTTTTTTTGCAAGCAGAATAAAGAATTATTTGATTCTAATAGCCCCATGTATCCATAGTTCTATAAATCTGTGTGATGACATTGCATGCGTCTATGATTAGGAACACAGTATGGTTCTAAACCACTGAGCCTAGGGCTTGCCAATCAGAAGGTTGGCAGTTCGAATCCCTGCGACGGGGTGAGCTCCCGTTGCTTGGTCCCAGCTCCTGCCCACCTAGTAGTTCGAAAGCACATCAAGTGCACGTAGATAAATAGGTACCACTCTGGTGGGAAGGTTCTGCTCTGGTTCGCCAGAAGCGGCTTAGTCATGCTGGCCACATGACCCGGAAGCTGTCTGCAGACATACTCTGGCTCCCTCGGCCTATAGAGCGAGATGAGCACGCAACCTCAGAGTCGTCTGTGACTGGACCTAATGGTCAGGGGTACCTTTTTACCTATGGTTCGGGAAACAGCATCTCAAAAAGGATGTTGTAGAGTTTGAAAAGAGCAACCAAGATTAGTGCTATGAGAAACTGAATCCTTTTAGTTTAGAAAAAAAAGGTAAGGGTGGACATGACAGAAGAATATAAAATGATGCATATGCAGAGGAAGTTTTTCTCCTTTTCAAATAATGCTAGATCCAGGCGTCATCCAATGAAGTCGGAGATTTAGGACAGATAAAAAAAATTGGTTGTCACACAGTGAACGGTTAAAGTATAGAAGCTGCTACAAGAAGACATGATGGCTAAAACTGTTTTTAAAGGAGGTTAGACTAATTTGTAGAGGATAAGTCTGTCCATGGCTACTAGTTTTGATGACTACATACTGCTTCCAGGATCAGAAAGACTTGGCTCAGTGGTGGAGCACGTTTTGCCTCCCACAACCTCCCATGACTTTGGTACAGCTGGGAAGGCCTCATTCTTAAAACCCTTGAGATCCACTGTCAGGCAGTGTGGACACCCCAGCCACTCTGGGTGGCTTCCACAGAAACCAAAAATACACTAAAATGTCACACATTAAAAACTTCCCTGAACAGGGCCGCCTTAAGATGTCTTCTGAATGTCAGGTAGTTGTTTATCGCTTTGACATCTGATGGGAGGGCGTTCCACAGGGTGGGCGCCACTACCGAGAAGGCCCTCTGCCTGGTTCCCTGTAGCTTTGCTTCTCGCAGTGAGGGAACCGCCAGAAGGCCCTTGGTGCTGGACCACAGTGTCCGGGTAGAATGATGGGGGTGGAGACGCTCCTTCAGGTATACTGGACCAAGGCCATTTAGGGCTTTAAAGGTCAACACCAACACTTCGAATTGTGCTCGGAAACGTATTGGGAGCCAATGTAGGTCTTTCAAGACCGGTGTTATGTGGTCTCGGCAGCCGCCCCCAGTCACCAGTCTAGCTGCCGCATTCTGGATTAGTTGTAGTTTCCGGGTATAAAGCAGCTTCTCAGGAATAGCAGTAGGCAGTGATGCTTCCAGGTCTGAGGTGCCCTGGACAAAATGGCACCTGGGAACCCCATGCCATCCTGTTCAATCCCCCTGACTCCCTGCTACTCTGTTCCCCACACAGTGGGCTGAGTGGTTTATTTTTATTTTTTAAAGCAACCACACTGGCATTTTTTCACGCCTTTGTCTACCTCCTTGGAATCTTTTTAACAGTAAAATTCTAAAACCCTCTGGATAGCTCAGTTGGAGGAGAATGGGCCTCTTATTAATCTCAGGGTCGTGAGTTTGAGCCCAGCTTTAGGGGTGGGGACAAGAGTTCTGCATTGCAGGGGGTCAGAATGGATGACCCTCGTGGTCCCTTCCAATTCTGATTCTTTTTAATAATGATTTTTATTAGTTTTCAATTACATTCCAATAATAGCCTCATTATAACAATACCAATTCATAATACAATTACTAATATCAGTGCTTTTTATCTGGGGGTACGCATACCCCTAAACATTTTGTCAATCTAAGTTTGGCCTCATCAAGGGGCAGTACTTCAATATGAGTAGGAAAATGAAAGTACAGTGGGCGCTCGGGTTGCGAACGTGATCCATGCGGGATGCACATTCGTAACCTGCAGCGTTCGCAACCCGCAGCACCACGTCTGCAACCCGCAGCACCACGTCATGCGGATTGCAATCCAGTGCTTTTGCACATGTGCAAAGCGTGATTTAACACTTCTGCACATGCACGACCGCTGAAACCCAGAAGTAACACGTTCCAGTACTTCCGGTTTTCGGCACGTCCATAAGCCGAAAAAACACAACCTGCAGCGTCTGTAACCTGAGGTATGGCTGTACTCCTAAACATTTTTTAAAGAAAAAAAGCACTAATACCAATAATTCAAAAACCAAATTATATAATTTAGGTCCGTCCCCGTCCCCCCGCGTTCTAGAATTGATGGTTTGATGATTTTCTTTATTTCTGTCTTCCAAAATCTTATTAATTTCAATTCTGATTCAAGCCCCGCTGAGTCCAATGGGACGTATTCCCAGGTAAGCTTTAACAACAGCCCAATTCGTAAAAGTTAACCCTCCGGATAAATTGAGAGCTGAGATGGGGAGAAGCGGCGTTGCTGTCGCTCCCCTTTCTTCCGAAGCGGTGCCTGGATCTCCTCCCGCCGCACCGCGCCGACGGAGCAAGAAACGCCGCCGCCGCCGCCCGCGGAGAGGAGCGCCAGCCCACTTCCAAAGGAGCCCGGCGCGGAACGCCATAGAGACGGCGCTCCTCCGCGCGCCTAGAGAGACCGGAAGCTGCTTCACACTCCGACCGGATGTTGGAGGGTAGCCGGAAAGTTTTACAGAGGGTCGTAGACATGAAGCCGGCGGTGGACGAGATGTTCCCTGAGGGCGCGGGGCCTTACGTGGACCTCGACGAGGTGAGCGGTCGAGCCCCGAGTGCAAAAGGCGGGGGTCTCGCGCGGGGCTGTCGCTTGCTTAAAAAGCCCGCGCGGCCTGGGCTCTTTCTCTGGTTCTTTCCCCTCCTCGGGTGTAAAGGGATAGGTGCTGAGTGAGCAGGGGGGTGGGGGGCGCCTCTCAAGGGTCTTCTAGGTGGGCCTTTGGCCTCATCCAGCAAGGCACCTCTTACGTTTCTAAGGCTGGCGGGAGAGGGGTGTATGTGTGTTTAATTATTTTGTGCCACGCCTTTTCCCCCCTGACAGGGACTCGAGGCGGCTTACAGATCAAAAATATGAACAGATTAAAAGCGTGGGGGGGAACCCCACAATTAAATATCTTTAGAATATAACAGACATAAAAATGCGCCGGTAATATGTGTGAAGGTGCGATAGGATTATTATTTTTATATTTTTTTGCTAACCTTCAGGGCCTTCCCCCCCCCCCCCCGTTCTGCTCCCCACCTCCCATCATCATCATCAGTGTTTGGATCAGAGTTTTAATAATGAGACTTCCTCGCATTATGCTTTTACTCTTTAAAAAAACAAATAAGTTGTTATTAGTTTTCCAATATTATTCCAATAATAGCCCCATTATAACAATGCTTTTTTCCTGCATTCCAAAATCTTGTTAATTTCAGTTACATTCCAGTTAAATTTATAAACGTTTATAGAACAGGTGCATTCTTGATGATTTCTATTCGTGTTGTTACATTAAGTAATTAATAAAACTTCAAGTGAGGAACTCTGTTATCGTTATTCTTTCCTATGTGTGACAATTATTTCGTCCATAATGTTTTTTCCTGCCCACGTATGGCGTGTCCTCCTTTCCTCTGATTGTTGCTGTTACCTATCATGACTTGGGTGTGTTGTACATAGCCCTGAGCTCCTTTTGAGGAAGGGTGATTTATAAATACTTAAAATACATAAACACATAGCAGAAACAAAAGAAATTACAGTTAAAAGATGGGGGAAATAAAAAAAGATCTTTGCCTGGTACCAAAATGGCACCAGCCAGGCAAGTAGCTTTCCCCAGTCAGCTATTTATCAGGTCAACTTTGAAAATTTTGCATCTGGCATAATCCAAGGTCCATTTGGGATTGCTTCTATTCCATTGCTGTTCTGCAGATCTCCCCAGCAGGGCATCTCCTGGTGCACTGATGGATTTCTGCGCAATTCATTTTCCATTATTATTTCTGGGCAGGTGCTTTCCCATTATTGCTATTATTTATCCTGCACCTTTAGCCAAAGGAGCCTAGGGCATGAAAAGATTATTTGTATCCTTTCACTTGAAAGGGACAAAATGAGGGTCAAGCCTGATTAAACTACTATACTGCAGTAAGGGCTGCAGAAGATGAAAGTGTGTAGTAGCATAGGTAGAAAATCATAGGCAGTCAGATTTGGAAATTTGAGATCCAAGATGAAAGGGTATATGAAACAGTGCAATAATGATTCTCTGTATATTGCTTTTATAGTTGATTAAATACTATTCTTTCTCAGGCTGGTGGAAGTACAGGTTTGTTGATGGATTTAGCTGCCAATGAAAAGGCAGTACATGCAGACTTCTTTAATAGTAAGTATTAGTTACATTTTTAAATTCTTAAACCCATCATGTTTATTTTAGCCACTGTCCAGCAGATTGTAAATTGATTTTCTAACCAGTACTTAGAAAAAAGCTTCCATTTAGAAATTAAAGTATGTATGGCTTGTGGCCCTCCAGAATTGTTGGACTCCTAACTCCCAACTCCCATCATCTCCAGCCAGCATGGCTAATGGCCAGGGATGGCAGAAGTGGGAGGTCAGCAGTATCTGGAGGATCATAGGGTCTTCTTCCCTTAATTAAAGCCAAAAACCTCTCTGAGGAACAAAGCTTCCATAGCAGGAGGGGAGGGTTAAGCCATAGATGGAGACTTTTAAAAAAATTATCTGTTAAACTCAAAACACATGTGCCAGGGCAATTGTGTGTCTTGGGGGTTTTTTTGGGTGGGGGTAGTTTTTATTATTAAATGGGTTGCCAGCTAAATAGAAACTACTGGGAAATGCTTCTGCATGGTGATAGTAACACGTGGAGAATGTATGCTGATCCCTCAAATTGCATTTATTTATAGCTGCTTATTCCAGAAATGCCCAGAGCTTTTGTGATGAGACTGTAATTTGGGGTCCATGTGGTGAATACCCACTCCTTTGTATCCAGTGTTGGTCATACTCAAGAGTAAACCTATTGAAATGAATGGGCATGATTACCGTATTTTTCGCAGCATTGGACGCACTTTTTCCCTCCTAAAAAGGAAGGGAAAATGTCTGTGCGTCTTATGGAGCGAATGTGTGGTCCCTGGAGCCAAATTGCTGTTGCCCTGCGCTGCTGGGGTGCTCTTCGGGGATGGGGGGAGGAGCCACGGTGCTCTGCCGGCAGCCTCCGCTTTCCCCTGAAGCCCCGGCAACGTTTGCAAGCAGCGAGAAGGCTGTGCGCTCCTGGGCTGCTCTTTGTGGGGGTGGGGGGAGGAGCCACGCGGCTCTGCCGGCAGCTTCTGCTTTCCCCTGAAGCTCCGACAAGGTTTGCAAGCAGTGGGAAGGCTGTGTGTTCCTGGGCTGCTCGTGGGGGTGGGGGTGGGGAGCAGCAAATTGCTGTCTCTCAGTGCCTCCTAATTCAACTGCAAAGGATTGTCTAACTGGATTCTGAGCTCCATTTGAAGTTTTAAAATATTACGTTTGGGGATTTCTTCAAGTAGCAGTTTTGCAGAAATAGTCATAAATGCATGCAAAGCATCTCCACAAACCAGTAATAGTGAGCTCAGCTAAAACCGAGCAGGCATCTGGCTCAGGAACAGATTAAACTGCACAACTATAACCGGACATCCTGTGTGTTTGTGTGTGGACCATGTTCCTCGCAGCTAATCTTTATTGCTGAAAAGAGGCACTGATATTCCACTCCAAATCTATAATTCATTATACAAATTCTTAAGTACAGTCCACCTATACCAAACCAAAAACATTGTGTTCTCTTGTTATTGAATGGAAGCTATTTATCTGCCCTCTTTTCCTCCTCAGTTCTTTGCTGAGTCACCCCATTTTGAATCTTCCTTTCAAAACAACCATGCCTGTTTTGAGAAAACTTCAGAGATTTAGGAACTGGAGCACAATCATTTGATCTCTTTGCTGTTCCTCCATACTCCAAGCACTTCTCATTTGCACAGCCCTGGTTTCTCTCCCTGACTATTATTCATACCGTGGCTCGCTTTAAAGCAGCAAAGTGGACAGGAGCCACCCAGTTTGCTGTTTTAAATAGTTTAGTACAACATTTGAGTCAGATTTTTTTTCCTCTTATTTTCCTGCTCTAAAAACTTGGTGCGTCTTTTGGTCAGGTGCGTCCTATGGAGCGAAAAACACGGTACCTTAGGTCCATTCGTTTCAGTGGGCCAACTCAGAGTGTTGGACTAGGACCTGGGAGACCAGGCTTCAAATCCTCACTCAGCCATGAAGCTCACTGGGTGACTCTGGGCCAGTCACTGCTTCTCACCCTAAACTACCTCACAGAGTTATTTAGGGGGTTAAATGAGATGGGGTAGAACCATGAGCGTCACCTCGAGCTCCTTGGAGAAAAAGGTGGGATATAAATAAATAACACTTAGTTGAATACAACCCAGGGGTACTTAGTAAATGTGACTTGGTGGGTTCCATATGGTAACCATTTTAGTATATTGTTTTTGGTGACTTTCAGTAGCCCTTATAATGAACATGCGGGGCAAGCTTCCACAAATCCACTTTCTGGGGAAGTGCCCTTAAGTCTGCTGACAAGCAGCACACAGTTTCCTTCCTTTGGCTTTCCATGATTGGGGGCATAGGGGAGGTTTTCTGTAGTGTTGCACTGAGCTTTGGTGTTTCCTTTGCCTGCTTCAAAGTGCATCACCTGCAAAGGCAGTTAAGGAAAGGAAGCTATATGCACAAATAATGGCTACAGAGAGGGCAAAATAACTATGGTAAGGAAACCAGACGTGACTGTGGCTGAGAGAGTGGTATGAATTCATACTTGTGGGAACCTGAATCTCTAAAACAGGGTGGGATGGAGAAAGCCATTTTAAGAAACTGGCCATTAGATATCAAGGCTTACAACATAACTCACTGGGTTGTATCCAGAGAATCATGCTCATGCAGGGAGGCTTTCCCATAAATAATAACCTCCTTCCTTGTTTCAGTTGAATCTATTGTACAGTTTGATAATTAGATTCAGGTCTCTCACTTTACTGGGAAATTTGCATTGTTGCTTAGCTCTTCAGAATTGTTTTTAAAAATCAGAATAATTAATATGCATGATGTTAATTCACTGCCTTGTTTTTGTTAGATTTTGAAGATATGTTTGATGATGACGATATCCAGTGAAATTCAACTTCCTGCTGTGCTAAATACCTAAGTTTCTTGTAGAAGCAGACGATATTCCTAACAAAAGATAGGAAAATGTGAATATTGTCTCCAAGCCATGAAAGAGCACTTCGAAATGGCCAAAGGTGGTTGAAGAGAATTGTGGAGTTATTTTCCTCTTATAATGTTTGGATGCAGTTGTGCAGGCTTGCTTCAATAAAATCTGAACAAAACCTCTCACGTCTGATTATTCACTTGACTACTGGTTGTTGCTCATGGAAATATGGCTTTTTCTTAATGTTATTTGGAATGTTGTATGCATAGGATGTAGCATTTTTAGTAAATTCCCCAACAATAAAATTAGAAGCAAGTGGGAGGTTTTAACACCTCAATCCTAAATCTATTTACTTGTGAGTGGCATGTTGAAAGATCATTGGGACTACACTTCCAAGTGTGTGCTTTCCTCACTCCCGGTTTACCTAGGGAGCCCAGCATATTTGGCCAATGAAAATATTCCTGTAGAATATGAGTAAATCTTGTATTAGAGCTCATTTGGCTTCTTGCCATTGTATGGTTCTTTATTTTGTAACTTATTCTAACTACTGGTGGTTTGTGACAAGACTTTTCCATAAATACTGAAGAGTCTTTATGGTGCATTCAGAATATTTCCTCCAAAATAGAGCAGAGTTTTTAGATGAATATCTCAATTGTGCTCGCGTTGCTTCCTCAGTCTGTGGGGAAGCTGGCTATTTTCTTTGACACATTCTAAAGCCACATGCAGCACATCAAAACACAAGCTCCAATACAATGGTGCTTGGTTTTCTTTGTGTATATTAATCTGAGCTCTCAGCAAAGTGGAACGAAGTATTATTTCCAAAATCAGAAAAGCAGTGGTGAATCTGAAAATGAGGTCTCCGGTGGAAGAATAAAAAAAATGCTTTTACATTGAGTTATCTGCCCACTTTCATTATATGCATCTAATGTAATAAACTTCACATAGTAGAATGAGAATGTTGCAAGAGTTTCATCTTTATATTTTAACAAAGTCTTGCTCCTCTCTGGTTTTTCACATTTACCCAGTGGGAAATGCTGTAACAAGTTTGAGGACAGGGCTCCTACAAGGGTAGTATACTTAAACCTGACACACGTACTCCAGATTAAGACCAAACCTGACATAAACCATTAAAAGTATTCTCACACTCCCCAAACTGAATAAAACAGATTGGAACCAATTTGCAATGTTCTGCATGCAGCGAAGACAGTGGCAATACATCTAATGGCTGATACTCCAGTCCAAACCTTTGTGCTGGCTTTGAAAAGATGTTGGACTGGGAGGAGGTGTCCCACTGTTTCTTGTACCTACAGAGTAACACCAGCAGCACTTCCCTGGCACAGAGCTCTGCATTCTGCCTGCTGAATATGAACAATACTCCACATCCCAGACCTCCACATGTGAACAACTGGGACAGTGAAAGCTGCAAGATAAACTATGTAATAAAGGGCACATGAGGGAGGATGGGGTAACACTGTGAGCGGATGGAAGAAATTTGCCTCCACAGAATCACTGGGTAGTAATTCTGGACTCAAATAGTAATTTAGTACTGGAAGCATACTATCTCATCTATGACCAAAATCCTGAAGGTAATCTTGAAAGGGAGAAGGACATTTGGAAGAAAAAGTGTAGCAAGTAGTGACTTCAGTTACTCTCACTTAAGGTAAACACCTGATGGATGGAAGAAAGGAAGAAGACACTCAAAAGATCTGCATTGGGATAGATTATTATTTTTTAACTTGTTCATTCATTATCTGGAAGTAGAGAGGGTTGAGCAGTGAGATGGCCCAGTTTGCTCATGACGACAAATTGCTCAGAGATGGAAACCAAAGCAGATATTGAAGAGCTCCCCAAAGGTATCTCCCAATGTGATTGAAAGGGGCTGCAAAATGACACAAGGGGTGCAAGGTATGTACCTGTAAATGATGCACAGAGGCAAAAATATCGCCCTGAAGTATACCAGGGTTTTTAAAATAATAAAAATAACGAATACATACAGGGGCCTCAGGGAAGTCTATTCCTTCAGATAAGCCTTTCCATTTTATGGCTTCCTCGTTAATGAGGCATTCACAGAAGTTAACTATGAAGAGACATAAAACTGGAGGAACAAAAACTGTTCATAGAAAATCTCAGCAATAGTGACCTCACTAGTGGCAAATATTGACCGATGGGAAACATCCCAAAAGGGTTTATTAGGATTCCAAAAAAGCTTGGAAGTTTGTTTTGTTATTTAAAGACTCCTTTCATGCCACCCCTTGAAGACCGAAGAGCAATTTTCTTTCAGCAAGTATTGGGGATGCTCTTAGGAAGGGGAAAAAACACATTTAGAGGCCTATATAATTGAACAAGGACAATCGGGGCTCCTAATTGCTAGGAAGAGCTGCAGGTAAATATAGCAGCAGGTGTTTGGATCCCTTTTTCAGTGATGCTGAATGTGCGGTCAGCAGATAGTTCAGTTGGTAGAGTATGAGTCTCTTAATCTTAGAGTCATGGGTTTGAGCATCGCTTTGGGCAAAAAATTCCTGCATGCATGGAGTTGGACTAGATGACACACCTGCTCCCTTCCAACTCTACAATTCTAAGAAAAGATGTGATTCTGTTTCTTCTACCTGCATTCACTAGATGGAGGTGGCGCAAATGAATGACTGTTAAGACAGTAGCTTAAAAATTTGGCTTTTATCCTCATTTCAGCTTCATCGTGACCTGGGTATCTTTCAGCAATTTACATTTCGTCTGTGTCTATGTCTGCATGCATTGCTTACTCACTGATTTGTTTAAGCAAATATAAAATTCTCAAAATTTAGTAAGCTTGGGGCTTTCCCATCAGGTAGGGAATCACCCTATGTAACCCCCACCCCACCCCACCCCAGTTCTGCTTTCATTAGCAGAAGCAAGTTAAGTCTGTGACTCTGCAAAAAATATATGCACATACTTAATTTTATGTCAAGAGAGAGCAATCAATAGGATTTGAGAGTTTGTGTAGACCTTTAAAGAAACAGGAACTTCCACAGCCTGTGATAACTTTTCCGCTTACTTAATGTGAATGGATGTAACAAAACAACTGCAGACGAATTGTTAAGTCCTCAGTGGCGGTTATGACAATGAATAGTACAAATGATCTGCCCTGGTTGTAATTTGTAATGAGATTGACTTACAGTGGTGCCTCGCAGTGGCGTAGCGTGGGTTGTCAGCACCCGGGGCAAGGCAAGTAATTTGCGCCCCCTAACCCGTGGATTTGCGCCCCCTAACCCTAACCCCCAGATGTTGCGCCCGGTGCGGCTGGCCCCCCCTGCACCCCCCACGCTACGCCACTGGTGCCTCGCAAGACGAAATTAATCCGTTCCGCAAGTCTCTGCGTCTAGCGGTTTTTTCGTCTTGCGAAGCAACCCAATTAGCGGATTAGCGCTATTAGCAGTTTAGCGGCTATTAAAGGCTTAGCGGCTATTAAAGACTTAGCGGATTAGCGGCTAAAAGGCTATTAGCGGCTTAGAAAAAGGGGGGGGAGTGAAAAAAAATCGGAACACTCGCAAGACGTTTTCGTCTTGCGAAGCAAGCCCATAGGGAAAATCGTCTTGCAAAGCAGCTCAAAAACAGAAAACCCTTTCGTCTAGCGGGTTTTCCGTCTTACGAGGCATTCGTCCTGCGGGGCACCACTGTATTTTAAAAAGAAGCGGGTTGGTATAAGAATCGAAACAACAAAACGAAACAAAAATAATAGTCTGGGCAATGAAAGAAGGCACCCATTGCCTTGGGCCCAATAACCTGTATTACGCCATCTGCTGGCCCTTTGTTTTATTTATTTAATTAAGACAATATTCTATAAGCTGCTTGATTGTCATAGATAACGAATTGTAAGAGAGCCTGTAAACTGTTTGCAAGAGTATATATTAAAATGTTAAAATTCTTATTGAAAAAGCAGGTATTTAAAAACAAAAGACGATTAAAATCAGCAGTAGCTAAAAAGAGATAAAATGCGTGTAACTTCTGCATGTCTGAATAGGCTTGCCTAAACAAGGCCCCTTTTTAAGCAGGCACAGAAAAGAGTACAGTGCAGTAGAAGCGCCTGCCTGGTGTCAATAGGCTGGGAGTTGCACAGTGTAGATGCTGCCACACTACAAGATATATACAGGGCATAACTTCACTTCTAGCAAGAAGAGAAGCAAAGGGACAGGGTGTAACTGTGGAAAAGAAGGAATCTGAACTGGTAGTGTTTGTTGTATGTACTTCAATGTAACAACAGCAAAAAAACAAAAACCCTTCATAAAGGTAGAAAATTCCACTAATCTTTTGCATCCAGCTGCCCTGCTCACCTGTCTTTTTATTGCCCTGAATTGTGTCCCTTTGCAGCACAGATAATATTTATGTCCCTTTGCTTTTTAACTTTGCTGTAGAAAAAAGGATCGCTGCTTTCTTGTCTTGATGGGAGTCCAGAGGCCATCTTGGGAGTTTTAAAGAAATTCAGTGCAAGGAATAGGAGGGTCACACTTTCACAAGGGACAGTTCTAAATAGTTGGCTTGCAACATGTACTTAGAACTGGCTGAGTTCCTGTTCCACAGAGTTATTAGCATGACAGTTTAGCCTTGTCCAATAAAATTTGCATAAAAGAGGTTCAAACTCTGAAGGGACTTCTATATCTTTAAAGATACAGATATGAAAAACATCACCTGTTGTGTCTTTGCCCATCACAGTGCTCATAGCTGTCAACTTTTCCTTTTTTTTAAGGGAAATTCCCTTATTCCAAATAGGATTCCTCACAAGGAAAGGGAAAAGTTGACAGCTATGACAGTGCTGCAATGGCTCCATCAGATGCACTGAAGTGTTATCCTGAGTTACATGTGGCTAAGGATGGAAATCTGCAAAACAGTCTTTAAGATGCATTACATTAAGATACCACAAGAGTCTTTGTTGTGTTTATTGTGTGTGTTGTGTAAAAAGCAAAAGAAATGACAATTTTTCTCTCTGCTAGCCAGTTAAATCTTTCAGCTGAACTTTTAACATGGGCGAGGTGACAGGAAAAGGCGCACAATTCAAAAAAGCACCAACTTTTCGTGACCTAGGAAGAATCGGCAGTGTGCTCCTTATCCTTTTAGACATTTCCGGCCCCTGACATCATATACATTAGACCTGGGAAAGGTGGGCGTTGCTGCCTTGAGATTCCTCACCACTCTTATAAGGCAACATGAATGTTTTTGGATTTGAATTGCGGGGAAAACAAGGATTCCCACCGTCAGACATGATACAGCTACGGCGGAAGCTGCTAGGGAGGAACTCGCCCCACGATACTTCCCTCTCTGTCAAAAGCACTGTGACAGACAAGTCTTTCCTCCTTGCTGTTAATATGATTGCGGGACCTTTTCGGCAGTTCTGTCAAGCTATTGATTGCAGTGCGCTGTGCAAGCTGCTCTGAAAGGGACGAGCCCAGCAGGTCACAAGAGCAGCTCTCTGAAGCAGAACTGCATCATGCAGTCATTAAGAGGGAGACCCCCCATTGCAGGGAGGAATTGGGGGCAGCAATTAGGACATTCTTCTCAGGGTCCCCACAGAGAGATGATTAAAAGCGCTGCGGCTGGTATTGCTGAAAGACAGGTAGGTCACAGTTCAGGCCGCGCAGAGGAAGGCCCAAACACCACGAGTTTCCTTTTCATTTCGGTGGGGAAAGCACGAGAAAGAGGTCTTTCACCTCAGCCAGATGGATCTAATCTGCTTTTCATTGATCAGTGATCCAGGCACTGATAGTAATGGGGAATATTCCTCGAGACAAGAATGCCATGGGAGCACACTGGAGGCTGAGTTCGCTATTAGTATTCCACATGATGTCAGCACTTAACTACAAGTGCGTGTGTGGTGCGGCCTTGCTTAATGAGTTCAGTACCAAGGATCAGGGAAATGTAAGAAAAACTCAGATTTTTGAAATCGCCAGTGCCTTGGGTTATTTTTGCCCTCTGCCTTGCACTGAGGCGTGGCCAGAATATTGTAAACACCAGGAAGACTAAACTGCATGCATGCGATTTTGTAGAATAAAATCAATGTATTTTATATATATAAAAAATAGCAATGCAATTGTCTGAAATTCTGGGGATTTTTAAATGGAATTTGCTGCCATTCTCTTGTGCTTTTAACAGATGCATAAATTAAACAGCAAATGGTTTTATTGCCCTGCCAGGCAAAGCAGCAGTTCCTAATTTTTTTGTGCCTGGGCAGCTGTTAAAGGCTCAGAAGCGGGGCCAGCAAGAAAGATGGCAATCCTACTCAGGAATCTTTTGAATAAGGGATCTTGATATCCTTTTAGAAACAGCCACCGCTCTGTTTAGGTCTCATCTGCTTGGGGTGCTAGCATGAGCATTTTTGTTACTCCCACCATTTGCTGGAACTGATGGTTTAATTCACCCCCAGGTTTTCTGCAAAAGTAAGGGATCACTGAGCAGGAAAGAGAAATGTGGGGTGTTTTCTGGTGAAGCTGTGAGATGGGTGGGTTAGGGAAGGCGGATGAGCTAAGTTTAAAGTTGCAGAGTTTCCTGGGTAACAGAAGGAAGGCTCAGGGTGCTTACAACCAGCGGCTTCACTTGCAAATGGATCGTTGTGATCTCACAGCTTGGACATTGACAACGGGTTTTTGATTCATGCAAAGGGCAGTGGGATGAGTAGGCTTTGGGAAGACCCTAGGTTTGCAGTGCAAAGAAAAATGGAGGGGAGAAACCCCTAAAGGTGGAGGGAACACCTAAAAAAACAACTCAGTGGGACTGAGCATGCTCAGCAGACACAGAATGCTGACTGGCAGGTGCGGGGGAGGGAGAATGGGTGACAGGAAGTGGAATGGACTGTCTTGGAAGAAGGGCATGGCTGGAAGACTAAATAGCAGCAATCCATGGTGCAACATTTCATTACAGATCCCACTTGCTTAGTCCTATTGCTACAACTTTCACTGCCATTGATTGTATTGTTACAGAACTGGGATAACAGAGTTCGGGGGTGCAAAGACTTAACCTCTGGAGTTAGTGAGTGTTAGAAATTAATAAATGGTAAAACTTAGATAATATTTGAAATAGCGAAGGGAAGATGCCAGGCCAGGGTCTCAACTGGGATGGAAATCCTTAAGAATGGCAAAAGGTGCCGCAGGGCAAGAGATTCTCTGCTGGTGAACAGAGGTACAGGGGTGTGTGTGTCCGTCCCATGGTTATTGTGGAAGGAGAAAGGTTTAGGATTTCAGCTTCCATGACGTAAGAAAACAGGGGAGGTGGCTGGCTGCAGATGCGGATTTAGGGCAACATGACCGTTTCCGCTATACTGGTGCCAAGCCTAGGGAGTGCCACAGCTATGGTGTAGTGAATTGAGAAGAATGGAAGGTGAGAGGTGGGGGGCAGGGGGCATCAAATTTTGGCCTCGTAGATGGCGCCACTGAAATCTGAACGACCAAAGTTTGCCCTTTCAGGCTGTGCCCACAGTGGGAAAAGTGCTGTTTTTCATGAACCTTGGATTTCCTGGCACAGGTCTTTGGGAAGGAGAAGGGTGGAGTCAGCAGTCCAGGCAGAGGCCATGTGGGGCAGAGCCATCTAGGCAGGTTGGGGCAGAGGCACAGAGACAGCGTGCAGGATCCTAGGACTCCAATGCTGCACTGCTGTGGGGAGCAAGCCCCTCTTGAGATGTAAGGCTCTGAACTCTCTCCAAAGTGGACCCAGGTGTAAATATGTGTACCAGAAACCATATTTATTCAAGACACTAGTCTCCACTGCACTTTGATTTCCCAATGGAAATACAACTCTGGGTGAGCGTTTGAAACCCCTGGAATCTTGTCCAGCCATTCAGCAGAAATTGGGGTGGCGAGTAACAGTATTTAAAAGCATTAATAGTGTGCTAATCCCATCTGCCAACCTAGCAGTTTGAAAGCATGTCAAAGTGCAAGTAGATAAATAGGTACCACTCCTGTGGGATGGTAAAAGGCATTTCCGTGCACTGCTCTGGTTTAGTAATGCTGGCTTAGTAATGCTGGTCACATGACCCAGAAGCTGTACGCTGGCTCCCTCGGCCAGTAAAGCGAGATGAACGTTGCAACCCCAGAGTCATTCGCGACTGGACCTAACAGTCAGCCCCCCCTTTACCTTTTTAATCCCATCTATATGGAGGAGCCATTGGGCCATAAACAGATAGCTCCTAATTTATAATTCCTTTGGGTGCCATAGAAGCTCCCAATGCCTCGGGGATACAGATGGTGTTTTTACAATGCACTAAAATGTTGCAAAGAACACCTGAGCAATGTTTCTTAAGGCAATAACCTGGGATGCAACGGTTGGGCATATTTAATAGACATATGGGAAACGTGGCAAATAGAGAGTCACCTAGGTTGAAATGGTAAATCCAGGATAAGCTAAATGGAATTCTGATTTTTTTGGGGGGGAGAGGGGAGATAATTTTAGTTTCAGCTACCTCCATGCATTACCGATTGATTGTCTAGCAAACAAGCATTTGAGTATTTGTACAAAGGGATGATATCTTTGCACCATCTTGTGGACTCTTGCAGTGACTGCATCATATCCCCATTTCTCTCAACTTTTGAGCAGTTTAAATGAGCTAAAGCAAGGGATCTTTTAGATTTCAGTTGTTTGCTGGAAAATATTCAGCAAGATCCAAGGGATCACTTGTGGGTACAGACCAGCTTGAACTGTGAAAAGGCAATGTAGTAAGAGTAATTTCTTATGGTTGTTTTAAACACTGTACAGTAATTCTACCTGTGCTCTTAAAAAAAGTCAATGATCTTTTAACAATTTCAGAGGTTTCGATTTAAAAATTTACAGGCAATCCTAACTGTGCGGAGTGTGTGGAGCAGTCAGTTCTCCACTGCAGTCCACGGCGTAAGATATTTTTCTCCTATTTTGCTTCACTAACTCCAAGCGTGCAAATCAGAGACATGAATCAGGCTCTGCTCCAGGGACTAAACTGACTTATGATTCTTTGGATCCATCACTAGCCCTGCTCCATCCTGCTCCAGAATTGGTTTCTTTAGGGGCCTTATACCCTTTCAGTGGGTGCAGCTGGGGGGGGGCAGAGCCTGTGCAAGGAAAACCCCACTGACTAAACATTAGGAAGAATTTTCTGACAATAATTGCTGTTCAACAGTGGAATGGACTAAGTTGGAAGATGGTGGACTCTCCTTCATTGGAGGTTTTTAAATAGAGGTTGGATAGTCATCTGTAGTGGTTAAGAGCGGTAGACTCGTAATCTGGTGAACCGGGTTCGCTTCCCTGCTCCTCCACATACAGCTGCTGGGTGACCTTGGGCTAGTCACACTTCTCTGAAGTCTCTCAGCCCCACTCACCTCACAGAGTGTTTGTTGTGGGGGAGGAAGGGAAAGGAGATTGCTAGCCGCTTTGAGACTCCTTAGGGTAGTGATAAACCAGGATATCAAATCCAAATCCAAACTCTCTGGTTGTGATTCTTGCATTGCACAGGGTTGGAATAGAAGACCTTTGGTGTCCCTTCCAGCTCAACGATTCTGTGGTATAAAAATTGTTGAACTAAATAAATAACAAATGTTTCAAAGTCATTATTCTAGTCCCATTTTTATATCCTTAGTCCTCTTGTGTTTCATTGCAGTTGTTTCCTCCTGCTCTTTATATTAATATGCCCAGTGGGGCTTCCTGACTTCTCTGCATTCGGTATTATTAAAGGTAATGTTTAACATTGCTAAATTGGAAGTTGACATTTTTCTCTTTTAATTTTGTGGCTGATAAGTAACTCTCTCCCTGCAAGGGCGTTTCTGATGGATTCAGATATGCGGTTAGCTTTGGGCAAACTGTGCTGAAAATGAAACTTTCCACAAGCTTTTCTTATTATCACAAAAGAAGACTGTCAGGCAAGTAGCTAACCAGAAGGCTCTGTGTGTGGCAGAAAGAGAGAGAGAGAGAGAGAGAGAGAGAGAGAGAGAGAGAGAGAGAGAAGGTATGTGAATGTATCACAGAAAACTGAAAACACATGGGCAACACATAGGTATTCTTCAAAAGAAAATAGATTTTGTAATGGTTATGTCCATACGGTGGGGAAAGACTGACAAAGAATGGTAAGGAAGCTGATGAACAAAAACCAACACAGATATTTTGAATCATTAACAACCAGGATAAACGTTCTTTAAAGGAATAATAGCAAGCATGTATCATTGGTTTCAACGGCCTCGGTCCAGTATACCTGAAGGAGCGTCTCCACCCCCATCGTTCTGCCCGGACACTGAGGTCCAGCTCCGAGGGCCTTCTGGCGGTTCCCTCACTGCAAGAAGCCAAGTTACAGGGAACCAGGCAGAGGGCCTTCTCGGTAGTGGCGCCCGCCCTGTGGAACGCCCTCCCATCAGATGTCCAAGAGAAGAACAACTACCAGACTTTTAGAAGACATCTGAAGGCAGCCTTGTTTAGGGAAACTTTTAATGTTTAATAGGTTATTGTATTTTAATATTCTGTTGGAAGCCACCCAGAGTGGCTGGGGAAACCCAGCCAGGTGGGTGGGGTATAAATTTATTATTATTATTATTATTATTATTATTATTATTATTATTATTATTATTATTATTATTATTATTTCACTGTGAATATTGTATAGTTCATAGTACTTTAGATCATGGGTCAGCAAACTAAGGCCCACGGGCCAAATCAGGCCCAATAGGGAATCAGGGAAGAGGGAAAAGGAGCCACGGTTCGGATTTCCACCATGGAGCTGCCGGCGACTGACCTCAGGAAGGGCAGTTGTGGCAGCAGGGGCTCAGAGGCTCCTCGGGAGAGACGCCCACCGGTGTCTGTGGCGGCGCTGCTCCCCGCCAAAGGAAGCGAGGAGTGCCTGGGCAGCTGCTCGTAAACAGTTCTGCGTTCTGGTGGGGAGGCGACTTGTTAGCTACACAGTGAGAACCATGGAAAGGTAAATAGCTGCCGCTGCCTCGTCTTACCTTATGCGGGAAAAAGAACATTTTTGCTTGAGCGGCGCCGGCCTAACTTAGCGTGGCCAATGGCTTTTCCCTTCACCCACACACGAGCACACGCTCTCCAGGGCTGACAGGAATGGCGCACTTACCTCAGCCCCCCACCCCACCTTACAAGAGAAATAACAAATATCAACGCCTAAAACACAAAGGAAGCAGCATGGGTGTATGAGGAAACACACCCCTCCCCCCAAAAAAATCACATTTGGGCAACTTTGGGGTTGGTCCCAATATGGTTTTCTGACAAAAATGTGGGTCATAATCATGGCAACATATAGTCCGGTCTCCCACAAGGTCTGAGGGACAGTGGACCGGCCCCCTGCTGAAAAAGTTTGCTGACCCCTGCTTTAGATTGTTTAATCAGAATATATATATGCCATCTAATTTCAGCACAAAAGAAATAAAAAAATAGAACTGTGGGTGAGCAGGATTTTTATTTGTAATTCAGTAACATTTTTGTTGCTCCAAATATTCTGTTGCAAACCTTCATTTTTATTTAAGTGCTAATGACATCCTGTGCATATGCTAAGGTGCAGAAGCCACACGTAACTCATTCAAGAAACAGGAATATGTATTAAAATATATCTGAGAAAGCAATGCAGATCTAATGAGAAATCACCCTGAAAGCCACATCATGATAATATTGTCAAGCATTAGTTGCTTCTATTTGTACAGAACAATGCTTATATGGCTGCACCTCATTACTGAATTTCTATTGCTTTAGGCTCCTCTCTTTGAAGCTTATTGTTTGCTCTATTTGTCAGTATAAATGTAAGTAAAAGCACCCATTTCTAAAGGAAGAGGTTTGAGCAAGTGTCTTTGATGAATACAGGCAGATTCCAGAATCACACATGCATGTATATCACTTGCTTTCTCTATATTTTATTAACATGCTCTTGATGTTGAACAGCTGAATGTGTGAACTGACTCTATTGAAACGCACTGTGGTGAAGAAGGGATATCAGTGGGTTGTATCTGTGATGGCTCATTCATATGGACAAGTCACCACTGGATGTTCAAGCAGTGGACATGCATGTGTGAACCGCCTTTGAACCCATCTAAATTCAATTTGCTGTGTTTCCTTGCATTGACAAGTAGACTACAAGGAAAATCCAAACAATTATTGGCTATTTCCTCCCTCTCTCCCACCCCTGATATTCTATTGTCCATTATCCAAGTTTGGGTAGAGCAAGAATCCCATGAAAGTAGAATCATTAACATTATCAGCATAGATACCATTGTCTGTTTCATCTCCATATACTTGGAGCCAGACTTCATCCCCATATTCCAGACGGAGCAAGACAGAACCAGATGCTTGGTCAACGTCGTCCTTCTGGTACTTGTCATAAGTGATGATGACCGCCGTGTCCTTCTTGAACAAGCTAACTTTTACATCTGCCACATACACAGTGAGATGATATGCAAAATAGTAGACTCCGGGAAAGATGCACCGGAATTTCCCTGTCGTTACGTCATAGTGATTTTGCTCATTGTAGAATATCTTCGTAAACCTGATCGGAAGATTGGCATAAGGGACTCTGGCTGTTAGACCAACACTGAAGGCAGACTGATACCTGGAGGCACTTTCACCCTTTTCCCCTTTCAGTCCTGGGCTTCCTGGTGCCCCTTGAGGGCCTGCAACACCAGCTGATCCTAAAATTCCACTGTCCCCTTTTAGGCCTGGTACACCTATCAAGAAAAGGGATTTTTTATTAGAGTGGAGCATCCACAGAAGGTTTCACCCAAACAACCTCAGCTGAAAAAATTATTTCAGCCTCACCTTCCTTCACAAGAACAAAATTCTGAGTCAACTTATTTGTGTGGGCAGCTCATGTCTACGAAAGTAATTCCCAGCTTTATTAGGTCTGCTTTCGTTCTAGTAAACTCCAGAGCTGCTCAGGAATCTGAAGACTGCAGTTTCAGTGTCCTAAGAGTACTTTTGATTCTTTGGGAAATGCCCTGGAAACATGTGGAAGGACATTAGGGTATAAATATTGATGTAAGTAAACCCAGGGCTTTTTTCCCAGCTGGGACTCACCAGAACTCAGTTCTGGCACCTCTCAGGTGGGTGGCTATTCTAAGAGAATGAGGGAGGCGCTCAGGGTGAGTTCCAGCACTTTTTTCTAGAAAAATAGCACAGAGTAAAACTGCTCCCACCATTCTTCCTTATGCTGTGGCATAAGTACCATATTTTTCCATGTATAACACGCCCCCGTGTATAAGACACCCCCTATTTTGGGGGACTCAAAATTAAGAAAATGGGGGGGAATTGCCTAGAGTTGTTGAGATTTGGGGGGGGGGGTAACGAAAATCACTCACCCGCCTAACAATGCTGCCAATCGCACGCATCGCAGTAGCCAAAAATCCTCTGCCGGCTCACCGTCAGCAGCTGCCAATCGACAGCACAATCAGCTGCTCGCAGCAGCAACCAATCCCCTCCCCCACTCTGCACAATCCATGTATAAGACGACCCCCACTTTTTGAGACTATTTTCTCAGAAACAAGCCTCGTCTTATGCACGGGAAAGTACTGTATTTAAATCCATTAAAAATAAAGGTGGCCACTGGACAAAGTGTAGCCTCACAAGACCCTCAAACCAGTGTTTCCCAAACTTTTTTGGGCAACGGCACACCTGTTTACTGAAAAAAAATCTCGCGGCACACCACCATTAAAGCCCCGCCCCGTGACGTCAGCGCGCAGCGTCACGCCGGGGGGGGGGACGCACGAAAGTGAAAGTTTTTTCCCTCCCCCTTGCCGGGGAACCTTCAAGCTTTGGGGGTGGGAGGAGGCAGCAGAGCGAGGGACTGAGGGACGGCGGCAACTGAGGCGGCGGCGGCTGTTGTGGTGGTGGCGGCGATAGCGGGCGGAGGAGGGGGCGGCGGCGGGGCTTGAGGAGCCATCGCCGGGAGTTGCTGCAGCTCCTCGAAAGGCTTCTCTCAGCTGCGCTCAATCCGCCTCGGAGAGGATTTCCCCTCCGGTCCCATGCGTTCATTTGGGGCATCGCTCCGGCTGCTCCCTCTCCCGCCACGCAGGAGCGATGCCTCTCTCTGGCTCTCCCTCCGCGCAGGCTGAGGGAGGGAGGGAGGTGCGCGTGTGACCCGTCTCTGCTGGGAGACCAAACCCAGTGAGGCAGAGTCGCGCGGAGGCGCCCAGGCAGCGCTGCCGGCTGCGAGGAGGAGCGCCAGGCAGCAGCAGGAGGCGCGGCCTCTCCTCGCCGCCGCCGCCCCGCCTCTCGCCGCCCGACTCGCCCAGGCATCTCGCGGCACACGAGGCAACGTCTCACGGCACACTCGTGTGCCGCGGAACACCGGTTGGGAAACACTGCCTCAAACATTCTTTCAGTGTTCAAATGAATGTCGTAACCCTAATCATTATCAGCTAATAAACATGGCCCATGGTCAAAGGTGAGATGGAGCCTCATGTACCCACTTCTGTCTGCAGATGAGATCCGTGGCTCAGCTAGTCATAAACAAGTATTTCATAAAATTTATATACCACAATTTTTTTTTTAAAAAAACCCACCAACACCTCAAACCGTTTATTATCATTTACAGTAATGTTTATTATATATAATAATAAAAATATAAAACAAAATGTTGCTCCTGTCTCCCCATACTGGTGCTAACAGCAGCTGGGATGGGTTTACAATGGGGGAAAGGATTTGGGAGGAAAGTGTAAAGACTCTCTCCCAGAGCACCATGTCCTTCATTTTCAAGTGCCCCCCTTAGGCTAATTATTAAAAAAGGGGGAGGGAAATTCTAATCACAGATCCCCTAACTCACTGCTACTTTGGTCCTGAATATGTCCCTGGGTGCTTATTGGTTACAGATTCTTCTGCTTTGGTCTTTTTATGCTTTGGTAGTATTGGTTGTTATTCTGTTCAGTAGTTTTATCTACTGTTATCTACAGTATTTATTTTAAAAATGCACTTTTGGTGTCCTGAAGAGGACAGAAAGGCACAACATCATGTTTAAAAATAAAGGACGGAATAAATAAAGGGAAGGAAACACAATTGTTACATTATGTCTGCAGTGACATGTTTTTTCTTTCTTCCTCTTGTACTTTCATGTGTCATCTGGCCTGCATGGTGATGTGCGAACCTTTGATCTCAGTCCTGCCAATTGATTAGATTTAAACCCATTAAAGCTTGTGGGACCCTTGTGGGAATTGCTGGCTTGAATAGAACGGAGGGCTGAAAGCGCTCACCTTGATCTCCTTTCTCTCCCTTTTCCCCGTCCTTTCCATCCCTTCCATCTCTCCCTGGAGTTCCGTGGTGGCCTGGGTAGCCTGGTGCTCCTGACATCCAATTGGCACAGACTCCCCTGGGTGGCTGTTGAGGGTCTTCTTCGGCAACCACTTCAAGGTAACAGCAAAGTTTCAGCAGAAGTACCAGTGAGCAAATGAGGAGGCTTGATCCTTGCTTCATGTTGCACCTGGAAATAATGAGGAACTGCCTAAGGAACAGGAGTAGTAATAAGGAACAGTAGGAAACCTGCAACTAATGGGGATTACAATCCTAGGCACTCCAGTGGCTCCTCTACTTCAAAGTTTACCACTCCATCACTGGGTGTAAGGTCCTGGGGTGGGGTGAATTTACACTGGGGAAAAGTGGGCAACTGCACATCGCTGTGGAAGAGGAAAATCTGGGACCAAAAGGCTTATGTGACCTTTCAATCCACAGGGAAAACACTGGAGTCAGACAAGGGACAAACTAAAGACAAAACCAGCTTGGCTCACACAGGACAATCACAATGACTGAGTCTCAGAGATAGCATGAGATTTATATGTCCACCCACCAAATGTAAGTTATATAATTTAGGGTACAATCCTGCACTTGGTCCAGTATATCTGAAGGAGCGTCTCCACCCCCACCGCTGAGGGCCTTCTGGCGGTTCCCTCACTGCGAAAAGCCAAGTTACAGGGAACCAGGCCTTCTGGGTAGTGGCACCCGCCCTGTGGAACACCTTCCCACCAGATGTCAAAGAGAACAACAACTACTAGACTTTTAGAAGACATCTGAAGGCAGCCCTGTTTAGGGAAGCTTTTAATGTTTGATGTATTACTGTATTTTAATATTTTGTTGGAAGCTGCCCAGAGTGGCTGGGGAAGCTCAAACAGATGGGCAGTGTATAAATAATAAATATCATCATCATCATCATCATCATCATCATCATCATCATCATCATTATTATCTGCCACCAGATTTGGCAGAAGTCCATATCAGCTGACAAAATGCCAGGTTCATCACCGCCAAGACAGATATGCTGGTGGAATACTAAATATAAACTGGTGGAACATAACACTGGAGTGCCAGAGAGTACAAGATAAGTCAGATGGGGAGAATGAGGGGCATCTAGGCCTGCTGGACCTGGGATGCTACCAAGCAGAGCAGGGGTGGGAAATCTTTTTAATCTGGCAGACCTTTTTATTATCTCTCCCACACCCTTGAGCCAACTTTGACAGGTGAGTTGTCTCACTCAGCTGCTGAAGTTGGTCTGCAGGGGTGAGGAAAAGTAATGCTCAAGCCAGCCTTGAAAACACACACATCCTGTCACATACGTCAACTGATGCACAGGGAATTCAGCCCTGCTTTATGCAGGGTTTTACGGTGCTGGTAGGCCCAAACCAAGCAGGACTGAACTCCCTACACATTAGCAGGAACTGGCGGGCATGGTTGAATAAATCAGTCAGGTGGGAAAGAGGTTGGTCCTGCTTTTCACAGGGTGCAGGTAAACCAGCCAGTTTTCAGCATCTGAACCAAGGAGGGATGAACTCATGAGCTGCTGCATGTGTGTGTGTTTTCAATCCTGCTTTCTGCAGTTTTCAGACTTGCCATCCAGTCCCACTTGGGAACTTGCTGCCATGCTGGGACAAAGCAGAATTGGACCCCTTTGGCCTCAGCTAGACAGAAGTGGGTTATTCCCACCCAGTTCCTTCTCCTATATACAGGCTTTATTTTTGATCAGGGAGCTCCATCCTTGCGAGTCTCCTGCTTTTTGTGCCTGTCCTGCCTGAGCCTCTTGTTCCCTGTGAGGAAGCCCCTCTCAACCACAATGGAGTGACCACTCTGGAGAAGCCAAACTCCCGGCTTCCTCTGCTGCAGAGCTGCTGCTTCTGCCTTTGCTGTCGCCATCTCTCTTCCTAATCCTCCCTGCTGTCAGGGACCCTGCTCCTGCCTCAGAGAGCTTTGGCAGCGTTTGCCTTCTGCTCCTCCACAAAATGCAGAAGAAAGTCACACGAAATGAAGATCACCGAACCAGAAGATCAAGCACCAGTTCTGTAACTGCAATCAGCAGAAGACTCAAGGCACAGTTTGAAGCTGTAGCGTTAAGGGAGATTCTCCACAAACAGAAGCATCTAAGGCTAGGCAGAGGGAGGCAGCTGGCTTGGGGTATCATGAAAGGGCAGCAAGCTGTCAGTTGTTTCCCCATTTTTATTGGCAGGGTTGGGGAGAGGCGCTTGTGGGATTTTCTGCTGCCATTTCCAAAAAAATCCTAACTGGTCATTTGCATATTATCTACCTTGACTTGGGGTGCAAGGTGCATTTGCTGTTCTGCCCCCAGAGAGCAGAATGCCCTCAGGAGACCCTGGGAACTCTATTCTAACTCATTTCTGCCCCATGCATGTTTTCTCAGAAGTTCTACTTTGGTAAATGGCACTTACTTCCAGGTAAGTGTGTACAGAGTTGCATCTTGACTGATATATGCTTCTGTGCTGTTTTTGCAGACAGAAGTGACTGGATGATTGGATTTGAGGAACGTATGTTTTATAACCTAAAGAGGCATTCTGTGAATCACACTATGACAAGCCAATAGTTCTGGACGAGGATGAAACAATGAAATGACCTCTAGATTCCAGAAACATTATCTTCAAAGTATGTGTGGCAGAGAAAACTTGGCAGATAGTGGGGTACATATCTGGGCATGTCGTGCTTGTACCACTTCAGTGTCCTTATCGCTACATAACTCAGGAAAAGACATTTAGGTTCCAGCACTCAGAACAGATATATCTTGTTTGTAGTTGCTATATTTCCTAACTACCACCCTGTATGATTTTGACGCTGCTTTTAATATACGCCTCTATTGCAAAATGCAATGCAATTCAAGAACATTTTGCATCTCAAACTGCTTGACATTTAGCTGAGCTGCTGTGGAGAAAGTTCTTGCACTCAGCCATGTGATCAACATGGAAGGACACGCCACCCACCATTCCAATACCTCTTTGTAAAAACAAACAAACAAACAAACAAACAAACAATAAACACTACACCAAAATGGGATTTTGGTACCCATAAAATTAAATGCATTTGTAGAATGCTCCTGGTCATATAGTCCCAAAACCAGCTCCTATACAACTAAATAATTCTGATCAAGGGAACTTGTAAATGCCCACTTTTCCTGATACGAAGGCAAAATGCAAAACAGTATCAAAATATTGGAGAGGAACTGAAGACCTACTTATGTGTAGAAATGCATAGGATTGGGTTGATGGCTGCATTTCTGTGCTCACTTATCTGGGAGTAAACTCAACGAATTATATTATTTTCTAACTAAATATGCATAGGCTTGGGCTGTATAGAAAATCTGCAGAGTGAGTGCAACATAACTGTGGGTTTGAAGTCTACTTTAAAGTACTACATTAGTTGCATTAGTGCTGCTATATAATAGTGTGGATTATATAGTGTAGTATTTATCTTGATCTTCCAGGACAAAAACAAGCCTGATCTTTGAAAACTGATATTCCTACATTTCTGGACTTTTAAATTATCATTGGCACTAGCCTAAGATAATGTATTCTGTTCCGAAACAATATTGTGGAGCTGTGGAATGATGAGGCTGCAATCTTAAAGCCACTTAGTACTATATCTTTATGCAAAAGAAAGATCTATTATGTCTGAATAGTCTTTTAAAAATTGCCATCTTCATTTAGATTATTCAGTGTGACACAGTCATTGTGCTGGACTGTCTGCAGAACTAGAATGTATTAGTATAGTGAAATCTAAAGTGCTCAGGTAAGTGATCTATGCATTGTGCACTCCTTAGAATGGCTAAAAACTCTCATCAGGCATTCTCACCTGAGGCACTCCAAATTTGTTAATTAGTTAGCATAACATATGTCACCTGTTTGGCTCAATATTGTAGTCTAGCAAGAAAGGCAGGTACCTTTAATTAAGCATCGTGCTTATATAATGTACAGTATCTCTTTCTCCTTTTCCTTCTCTAGATAATACCCTCTAATGTAAGTCCCACTGAACTCAATTAGACTTGAATAAACTTGCATAGGGATTGTACTGTTAACTACACTGGCAGACAATCATGAAGAATCTAAGTTAGTAACCAGTAGAAGGCAGAAAGATTTCAAATTTCTTGCTACAATAATTTTCTTATGAAGAGTTTTTCTCATTTCTGCACTAACTTTGAATCCATTCTTGACTGATAATTCAAGCACTCAGGGGACATGGAACAATGCTGTTAACTGAGAGCAAGCAATTCTGTAGATAACTTTCCTAAATAACTGGTTCCCAACTAAAAATACAAGTGTGCAGTTTCTTTACAAAATAAATTATCTATTTGAATGGTGTAGTATAATGCTCTAACAAAAAAATGGCTCTTACCAGTTGTTCTTTGTATGATGTCCTAAGTTGCTTGCAGTCACTTCAGAAATGCAACGGAAAGAATGGCCGGGTCTCTCAATCACTTATCACAAAGAGACATGTGGAGCTGTCAGTTATGATGCTGTCCTTTCTATTTGCTACCGAGCATGCTAATTTAATTCTATGCACTTTCTATCATTTTCCTGTTTCATTTTTAATTTGGGATAATTTTAATTGTGTTCTATTTTTAGAGAGACATATTTTAAAAGGAACCAGATGGCTTGCTCGAGAATTGTCAAACCAATGATAATTAGATTTTGTGTTACCAGAGGAATATACAGCGAGCACACACACACACACACACACACAGAGAGAGAGAGAGAGAGAGAGAGAGAGAGAGAGAGAGAGAGACTTCAAATTATAAACTGTAGTCTTTTACTCAATTTCCTTGGGGATAGTCCCATTGAATTCAAAGGGAGTTTCTTTTGACTCTTTGTTTCTTAGCAGTCATGTTTTGCTATCAAATAAGTGGTTTAACAGTGCAATCCTATATAAGTCTACTCAGAATTTGGTCCCACTGAGTTCAAAAGTGCTTACTTCCAGGGAAGTGGGTATAGGATTAAAAGAAGCAGTCTTTTAATTTTATATTTGGTTTTGACTCTTTGTTTCTTTGAGTATGGAACTAGTTATCTAGCTATTTATCTAAATAAATAAATACCTATTTAGGGGAAGGAAGAGTTCTGTGCTTTGCTAGTTAGACCCTTTTAAAAAAGGAAATAAGTAACTTTATTAAGTACCTATGTAATTTACTATCATTTATTAGTGATATGACTCATTTGCTCTGCAGGCACTTTTTGTCTGACTGAGCCATACAGCAGCCAGAAAGATTGCCAGATTGATTTGCGCTGACAAGTGGACAGGTAGCCTTCTCTTGCAAGATTATAGACCCTTGCTAATGACATGAAATATAATGTCTCCCAACCCCTTATAACATTTCATGTGCTCACCCCTTGGGTACTTGTCAAATCGCCAGATACACATTTGGTATTTAATGTTTGATAGCACTGCTGCTGTTGTAATGTTTTTGTGCTGTGTTCTTTTGCAGGGAATTTGTAACCATACAAACACTTCACTTTTTGACATTTGCATATTTTATATGGACCCGGCTTGCCCATTAGTACAGCCCCTGATGCAGTCAGTCCCCCCGAGTCCCAGTGACAAAGGGAAAATATGATGTGCATGGTACAATGAGTTATATTTGGCTGCACGATATGAAAGCACTTCAAACTGCCTGCTGACAAGCAAGAAATCTCTCGGTCAAATTAGAACAGTGGTGTCAGGTGTTAAGGTCCTATTGTCAGGCTCCTGCTCTTTCTGCAGCAAGAAGGTTTGACTCTGGTGCATTCTTTAAATGCACTTTTTGTTCATAGGGGTCTGAATTATTGGGAGAAAGTTGGAGAAGACGCCTCATTTTAAAAACACAGGTGGCAGGCAGGCATCGTCCACAAGAAATCTACAAGCCACACCAGCTGACACCAACCAAATTTTTCCAAAATTACACAGGTAACCAGGCAGACCTGTGACAAATGCAGAAGCAGGTACATTTGACGTTCCCAGGGCAATGCAGATAAGTAAGTCCTATAGCAGCACCACTGGTGGGAACCAGTCAAAATACAGCTGATCTTGTCACCCATTCATCCTCTCATTGCTCAAGAGGTCATTCTTTTGAGATGGTCATTCTTTTGAGATGGTAAATACCTTCGTTCTTGAATCCAGGTCCCAGACCTACCCTAAAAAGGTAAAGGGACCCCTGACCATTAGGTCCAGTCGTGACTGACTCTAGGGTTACGGTGCTCATCTCGCTTTATTGACCGAGGGAGCAGGCGTACTGCTTCCGGGTCATGTGGCCAGCATGACTAAGCTGCTTCTGGTGAACCAGAGCAGCGCACAGAAACACCGTTTACCTTCCTTACAGAGCGGTACCTATTTATCTACTTGCACTTTGATGTGCTTTGGAACTGCTAGGTTGGCAGGAACTGGGACCGAGCAACAGGAGCTCACCCTGTCATGGGGATTCGAACCGCTGACCTTCTGATTGGCAAGCCCTAGGCTCAGTGGTTTAACCCTCAGCGCCACCCGCGTCCCCCTGACCTACCCTATTCATGCACAAAATATGCCCTTAAAGCAGGATTTGTAAGTGAAAAGAACCATTGGGAGTGGTTTCCCCCCCAAGATATTTCCTTCTGCTAAAGCTATGGTTTTCCCAGTAGTGATGTATGGAAGTGAGAGCTGGACCATAAAGAAGGCTGATTGCCGAAGAATTGATGCTTTTGAATTATGGTGCTGGAGGAGACTCTTGAGAGTCCCATGGACTGCAAGAAGATCAAACCTATCCATTCTGAAGGAAATCAGCCCTGAGTGCTCACTAGAAGGACAGATCCTGAAGCTGAGGCTCCAATACTTTGGCCACCTCATGAGAAGAGAAGACTCCCTGGAAAAGACCCTGATGTTGGGAAAGATGGAGGGCACAAGGAGAAGGGGACGACAGAGGACGAGATGGTTGGATAGTGTTCTCGAAGCTACCAGCATGAGTTTGATCAAACTGTGGGAGGCAGTGGAAGACAGGAGTGCCTGGCGTGCTCTGGTCCATGGGGTCACGAAGTGTCAGACACGACTAAATGACTAAACAACAACATTTCCTTCTGCAGAGGAATATTTGGCATCATTAAGAGTCTCTAGATGGCTTCAGGATAGCTCTCTTGTACTATTCCAGACATGTGGTTTATATACTGTATGTGTGTTTACCTTGTCTCCTTATGAACATTCATGTTATTTATGACACCTTAGAATTCTTATAACAATAAGTGTCCATTGATTAGCAAGTTGCAGGTATTTGCATTTTGCCTTTCTACCAGGAAAAGTGGCCATTTACATGTTTTCTTGATCAGAATTATTTAGTTGTATAGGAGCTGGTTTTGGGACTATATGACTAGGAGAATTCTACAAATGCATTTAATTTTATGGGTACCAAAATCCCATTTCGGTGCAGGGTTGTTGTTTTTTTTACAAAGAGGTATTAGAATACTAGTCAAAGAAGGTGGGTTGACTATATGACTTTCTCCACGGCAATAACTTTCTCCACAGCAGCTCAGCAAAATGTCAAGCAGTTTGAGATGCAAAATGTTATTGCATTCAGAATTATTTTATATGAAGACCTGCTTAGTTGTTTAAATCTTGGCTATTTCTGATTATAAATTGGAGTGAGTAGTCAGTATTATGAGGATCAGTCACTTGTCAGTGCCCTTTTAATTGTTATTTTAAAATAGGATCTTTGTCCAGATTTTCACTTTGGGGGATATGGCAACCCTATGTGAAAGGAAGAGGGGAACTGGATTTTCTCTCCCATTTCCGAAACTTTCAAGGGATGCTTATTAGGGATACTTTGGATTCTAATCTGTTGTAGTGATTGTATAGACCAGCAGGTGGCAGTTAGTGTACGCAAATGCAAGGGGGAATCTAGTCTATGTAATTTATAATGAAGTTTCCATCTCTCTCTCTCTCTCTCTCTCTCTCTCTCTCACACACACACACACACACACACACACACACACACACACACAACTCCCAAGTCTCTAACAGCTGTCTATACAGAGAAATGCAGTAGGAAAGGCTTCTCTGGTACTGGAAATCCTTCACCTGTTACATTTCTGTGTGTCAGTCAGGTGATCTGGTATAGGAACAGCATCAGTAAAACAAACACACACACCAAGCCTAATTTATAAAATGTGTCATCTTATAATGGATAGCCATTTCAGAACATAAGAAGGGACGTGTTGGATCAGACCAAAGGTCCAAACCAGCCCATCTTATTTCCTGCATTGGCTAGCTGAGTCCTTCTGGGAAGCCCACCAGCAAGATAGGAAAGCAACAGCCTTCATTGTTTGGTAGCAAAAACCACAGAGCCTAGAACTTGCCGATCAGAAGGTTGGCAGTTTGAATCCCCGCGACGGGGTGAGCTCCCGTTGCTCAGTCCCTGCTCCTGCCAACCTAGCAGTTCGAAAGCACATCGAAAGTGCAAGTAGATAAATAGGTACAACTCCGGTAGGAAGGTAAACAGCATTTACATGCACTGCTCTGGTTTCACCAGAAGTGGCTTAGTCATGCTGGCCACATGACCCAGAAGCTGTACCTCCCTCGGCCAATAAAGCAAGATCAGCGCCGCAAACCCAGAGTCGGCCACAACTGGACCTAATGGTCAGGGGTCCCCCCCCTTTACCTTTATTCAGGGACTAATCACCTCTGAATCTGAATGTCTTCAGTTCATTTGTCTAATTCCAAACTCCACAAGCATTTCTGGATGTTCTGGGAAAATGATATTGGTGACAGTAGAAATAATATCAAAATATACTAGAAATGCTGGGAAAGCATTATTCAGTGTTATTAAGTCCCAAGTGTTATTAAGGCCCAAGACTACAAAGAACTCATCTAACCAGATTAATGGGCAACAAAATGACAAATGAGGGTCAATGTGATTAACAGTGGAAAGGAATCAGTGCTGGTTCTGCAGTTCCATCATTTACAGGAATCTACCCCTTGATTCTGCTACCTGTGTGAGTGTAACCAGAACAGAAGCAGCTCCTACTAATTTACTTGGCTCTTACCAGTGGGGACTATCATCTCTCCCCCACCTCCCCAGGAATGCCCCTGGATATGACACTACACTATGATGAAGCATTATTCCCAGGGGGCATTATGTCCTAGGAATCTGGCCAGCAGACTGCTAAGAGCAGCCAAGTTGCTACTCGAAGTGGCAGCAGGACTTTTCCTTTTTGTGAGAGAAAGAGAAACCTTCAGCCATCTCTTGTTTGAAGGTAAGACGCCTCCCCAGTTATTACAATTTGCCCCCAACCAAAAGAACTGTGCAAGGGGCAATGGCCCTGCAAAAGTGGTGGTGGATATTTGGCTCAGCTTTAATTAGTCCCCTGCATTATGGTATACTTTTCATGTTTTGAATGTTTCAATTAATTTAAAAAATAATAAAAAAAATACTGGAATTGTTTGTATTTGGGGGTCTAATGTCTTTGCAAGTACAGGGTGCTTATAGTTCCACAACCAGTTCGTGTTATTTATCTTCCTAAGAGAAGGGAGATCACTCACTCACTCACTCACTCACTCACTTGTGCTCATTCAGGTTGCCTTAGCATTGCTCAACCATAGGAACAAGTTCCAACCTGCATGGGCAAAAGCCAGATCTCTCTGGTTTTGCCCTTTTGTTTCTGCTGCACAGGCATAAATAGGATCCTTCATTGTTCTGCAGAAATACAGTAACTGTTCTGTGTGCTGCGCACAAGGTTTTTGCCACTTGCCCAAGACAGTTGCTGCATCAAGGCAGCTACTCTTTCCCTTAAGAAATTGTTGCTTTTCAGCCTAGGGACCAGGCTAGATATCCCCTCTATATATGGTTTTTGTTATGTAATTGGCTGGGGGGGGGGAGGAATGCCAAACAGCCTCTGATGTCGACTGAGGTGGGTGGGGAGGGGAAGTTTAACATTTCCTCCCCCTTTCACAGCCCCAACAAAAACCCACCCCTCTAAGATGCTATTTGCATTTCAGTGGAAACCTCCATGGATGGAATTTTGGGAAGACGCTGACATAAAAGCTCTATTTATGTGTTTGAAATCATGTTTGTGGGCGTGAAGTCTGTAGGGAGTGGGGTCGCAGCCCATCCTGTAAAAAACAGGATCACCCTGTTTTGGGACAAAAATGTCCCCTGTTCTGTTTGGACTTCAAACGGGAGACCTTTTCTTTTGTATTTGAGCTCGGCCAGCCAAAATGGCGGTTGTGTCATTGTTGGTGCGGCTGATGAGGAGCTTGGCCCAGCATGAGTGACAATAGAGAGAAGAGAAAAGACCTCCTCTCCCTCCCTCGTACCTCCTTCCTTCCTCCTCACTGGCGCTCCTCCTCAGCCACTACCCACCGGTCAAGAATGGTGCAGGTCTGCTGCCACTTAGCCGCCTCCACCACCCCAACCTGACCTCTCCACTTCCCTCCTCCTCCATGCTCAAGTCTTTTCCTATGTCTGCATGGGCAAGAGGCTAGATCTGTGGTTCAAGTTGCCCATGGGAGCTGGCCATCTGCCCCTGGCTTAGTAACCCTTACAACAGGCTGTAAGAAAGGCAAATATTGTCTCAACAATATAGGAGGAGTGCTGCTAATGCCATGAGATTGTGGTCTGAGGACTTCTCAGCACAGGCCCTAGCTATCTACTACTATACATCTGCTCTCCAAACAGTACATTATACATTTACAATATAATCAATGAAAGTTGCAGCTCCACTAAGTGCAACATGGAGGGATGGAGTGTTCTTGGATAGGAAAGCTTCTTTTATGCCACTTGGTAGGAAACAGAAGCCAGCCTGTGCTTGCTCGTATGTTGGAAAGGTGCCATATATCTCTGGATGGACTAAAAAAAAAGACTCGGCTGCTGAATTAATTTAGGTGCATCAGCAGTCAGATCAGGTATCTTCAATATAAGTTTAGGGGGTAGTTGGGAAATTTGAAAGGGTTTGGGTAGCTGGGAAATAAAATATGAAAGCAAGTAGGTCATTTTTCTGTGTGCAAACACCAACGATCTGTACTTGTGTGAATGGGATGAAGGAATTACCCCCAGACACACCAGACACAATTCAAGCTAGCTAGTGATTGTTAGCATTCAAACACTGGCAGAAGCTGAACTGCAACAGAATTCCTGTTGGAGGAGTACACTTTTTGTGGATGCAATCACACTGGGTTTAAGAAAACAAGAAAGTGAATGTTTATTAATAATGGAGAGTGCCTGGTGCTGCCTGATAAGTTTTAGAAACAAACAAACAAACATGCTTCTTAAAAGGATAGTGTAAGTTGTGTGTTTGGTCATGTCATGACAATAATTTTGCTTGGACTAGTTGTGAATTCATACTGGGTTGCCATCTTGATTCTAAATGGCGCTTGACGATATATTGAGAAGTGGCTGAGCATGTGCCAAAATAAAATGAGTGGTGCCATGTTCCAGTCTACCATCTTGGATCATGATGGCACCCGGCATCCAAACATTGATGAAGGCCATTGCCCCCCTACCTAGGAACCCTCATGCCCAATCTGGGGTCACTATCTTGAGAGGCAGCCAAACATATGCCCCCAAATGGGTAACGTTCTTCCAAATTCATGTTTCAGTCCCCCATCTTAAATCAAAATGGCTCCTGGTATCCAAACATTGACAAAGGTCACTTCAGGATCCCTCATGCCAAATCTGATGGCATTACATCAAGAGGTACCCAAAGGTCGAAGTAGAGCCCCACACGTTAGGAACTCGCAGGAGGAAGGTGACATGTTGTTTGGACCAGGAACCATAGTCTAACAAACTGGCCCGTTTAAGAAGCCAGCTTCATAATCCATGGATTGTAGTTGTCCTGCTTTGAAACTGAGCAGAATTTGTTATAAACCACAATACCTTGTCTGGGTGATACAACAGACTTGGAAGAATTGCAGGGCAGACACTGAGTAGGGAAACACAGAAAAGCAAAATCTATCTTGATACTAAAACTTATTAGCTTCCGTTGATCATATCACCTTCTGCTCTGTTAAACACCATTGCCTACAGGTGTCCAGATTTGACAGGAAGAATTTCCATTTATTTTATCTCTGCCCACCCTAAGCAGCACTAAAAGAGAGGACTTCAGGTTCTTGATACAGAGTTTGGTTTGTTGCTACAGAAATTTCCCCTAGTTAATAGGTGCTTTCCCACAGCACCTTGCTGCTTGCCAAAATGGTAGGTGGATAAATGCAAGTTTGAGTGATTATAAGCTTGCATTCGATTTGTATGGGTGTGCCATTAACGACATTTGGGAGGTCTGAATAAATTTATTGATATAACTTGGCTCAGTATTGCAATAAAAACACGTCTTCTTCTTATGTAAAACATTGTTGCAGCGGCACAGTGTGATAGGAATTTTGAGGTCTTAGATATATCTTAAATGTTCATAAGTGTACCAACCAAGCACGTACATAGATCAGCACAGGAAGACTGACCGGGAACCATTTTGATTCCCAAACTGTCCCAAACTGACCAAATGTTTTCTCAAAGGAAAATGGAAAAGCCTCCCCATTGTCTTTTCTTTCACAAATCCTGTCTTAAGGGTATGTCTGTATTTGAATAGGGTTCCAGTTGCAGATAGGTAGCCGTGTTGGTCTGCCATAGTCAAAATAAAAAAATTCCTTCCTGTAGCACCTTAAAGACCAACTAAGTTAGTTCTTGGTATAAGCTTTCGTGTGCATGCACTTCGTATCTGAAGAAGTGTGCATGCACACGAAAGCTCATACCAAGAACTAACTTAGTTGGTCTTTAAGGTGCTACAGGAAGGAATTTTTTTATTTTGAATAGGGTGTGAGCCTGTGACCTGGCCCAGGAACTAAGTATTTATCATTACAAAAGACTGCCCAGGCTCCCCAGGCAATCCAATCAAGTAATCTGCCAGACAGGAGATAAACAAGGACAGGAGAAAAACAACATTCAAATTTCTGTTTTAAACCGCCTTTTCTGTGATGAAGGTATGATGTATCTGGGGGGTGGTCTTAGGTTACACCCCTTCTGTGATGTATGTATGATGTTTCTGGGGGTGGTCTTGATCTACAGGGTGGCAATTTCAAAAGTCCATATAAGGCCTTGCACGCCATTTGTTCTGAGTTCTTCCTCCTTTCCTGTGGGTAAGAGGAGCGCCGTGTTGCAACAGATCAATAAAGATCAAGCTTACTAGCTGCTTTGCTTCTCAATATTCTCTGGTTGGCCTCTGTTATTTTCTCCTACCAATAGGGAACCTATGTAAGGACTCTGTATGGGCTCTTGGATACCCCATAAGGCAAAGGGGCAATTTTTGTTTACAACAACAGTTAAGGGCTGAAGAAGATATTCTGAGATGGATCCATGACCAGTTAATGGTAGGGTGGGGGGGGGGAGGGATGATGTGCAAAATAAAAGGCACAATTTTGAGCTCAAAATAAGATGTTATAGACTGCCACTTGCTCAATATTTTCATTATTGGGTTTAGAAAAGGATGCAGGAGTGTGATAGTGAAATCTGCTGATGAGACAATGTTAGGAGGCATTTTCAATAAAGGTAAGGACTGGAAAATTATGCAGGATAGATAGCCTTGTCTTAAGGACTGATATAACAATAATTAACTGGATGGAATTCAGGAGGACAATGAGAGACGACATTTATTGACCTGTGGCTGATTAATAAGTTCTTTTTGTATTTGCCAAATACCTGCTAGGAAATAAACAAATGATAAACTTATGAACCAGCACCGTGGGAGGCAACTGATAAGAAGGTGGATGTGAGGAAGGAATTTTCAAAACAGCTTGACATATCTAATAAATATAGGTTGAAATTAATATTACTATACAATAAATTAGAATGGCCTCCCCTACACTATTGTTTATTAGGAATGAGAAGGGTGAATCCTTCTGAGCTTAGCTGAAAGTCAGGCATAAGAAGAAAAGGGGGGAAACACAAATCTACATTACGATAGGACATTATTATTATTATTATTATTATTATTATTATTATTATTATTATTTATAAACTGCCCTATACGCAGAGGTCTCAGAGCAATTCACAGAATATATATATAATCAGAATAAAAACAACAACCCAATAACAAACAGACCCCAAGAAAAGAACCGCATTTTAAAAGGTTATAGGATGTCAAACAGATCAACCAAAGGCCTGGTTAAAAAGGAACATTTTTGCCTGTTACCTAAAGGTGTGTAATGAAGGCACCAGGTGAACTTCCCTGGGGAGAGTGTTCCAGAGATGGTGAGCCACTGCAGAGAAGACCCGTTCTCATGTTGCCATCCTCTGGACCTCTCAAGGAGGAGACACATGGAGAAGAGCCTCAGAAGGTGATCTCAGGGTCCTGGTAGGTTCATATGGGAAGAGGCAGTCCTTGTGGTATTGCAGTCCTGAGCCGTTTAAGGCTTTGTAGGTCAAAACCAGCACTTTGAATTGGGCCTGGAAACTAATTGGTAGCCAGTTCCTTTTCAAAACTCCATGTCACACAACATTGGCAGCAGGACAGCAGCACACCCTCTCCCCTTCTTCAACATGTGAGCGCTCCACATGCAAGTAACACGTGAACAGAGCTGAAATAAGTAGTTAAATATGAGAGGAGGGAAGTAGAAATATAAGGGAGGGAGGAACATGTGAGCACAGGTCTCATTTCTGTAGGTCCAAACCATGTTGCATGGGATCTCCGAACCAGCTCTGTGTTAGAAGAGATCCTGAAATTTAACCTTCAGTATAAGTAGAACCCCATACAATTTCAAACAAAGCATCCCCATTGTTTCCTATATACAACAAACAAGGCAAAGCAAGTTTTTCCCCCTTGATGGCCATAGGCGCCGACTCCATGGGGCCTGAGGGGGCCCGAGCCCCCTCAAAAATTCGTTTGGGGGGCTCTGCCCCCCAATAATCTCGGGCGCCCCTCCAGCAGAGCGCCACCGCCGCCCCTCCCCCAGCCCAAAATGCACAGGGTCGGGCTGCATGCCTCCTGCCCTCCCTCCCGAGCAAAAGCTCCACCCAATTTCCTTCGGAGCTGATTAATAGGCGCAGCACGCTCTCCCCTATTCGCTCACGAGGAGGCGGCGCCACTTTATCTGCATATTCATGAGCTTATTTATTATTCATGAGCTTTCGCGGGCTCCCCCAATATTTTTTATAAGTCGGCGCCCCTGTTGATGGCTTACCAACAATCCTCCAGGGCAGGTCTTCTTGTAGCAGAATTGGACTGCAATCTGTAGCCTCTTACCTGAGAGTTAGCCCCACTAAACTTAACGGGAGTTCCTTTTGAGAAGACTTGTAGAGGATTGCACTGTCCTCACAAGCCCAGATGTAGCGATATCCATCTTCATATGAAAAGAAACTGGGTTTCTGCCTTAAGAAACTGTGTCTTTATGGCTTTCAAACTTGAACTATAGTTTATACACCCCATGGGTTAATGTATCGTTAAAACTTGGTTCTTCATTAGACTTTGAAATGTAAATAATTGTGTAAAGATTTGCCATATCTGCTTGCTGAGTGTCTTCAAATAGATACATGTTTTCCAGAGATAATGGATAATGGATATTAGGTGTACTTGGAATTGTAAAAGAGGTCACACTGTTTCTTTTTCTTCAAGACCTGTAGGCATGTAAATCTCAAAACAAAAATGGAGAAACCATTCATCCACTTGATTAATAATAACTGAAACAAACAAAAATGATTGATTCATTATCTAGGGTGTAACAAAGCAAACTTTAACAATTCATTGAGCCTGAATATTTGTTTTCAGGATGACCAGTTTGTTTATCTACAAAGGGGAAATTTACAAAGAATATGACTCATCCAACTCCTTTAAGTCAGAAGAGCAGCTTTTATACTATTTTGATACATGTTAGCATCTACTTAATCAGAAGTTGTTGTTTTTTTCAAATTGGGGGGTTCATCTGGACATCCAGGAACTTTAAGATAAAAGTGATGAATGGATGGCATAAGATGGATAGAAATAGGTCAGAAAGAATCTGCACCATAATTCCCACTTTCCTTTGGCTTGTAACACCACAGAACACACCAAGGCCACTTACTTGATAAATAAGATTGGTAAGTTTCTTCCTCCTCCTCCTTCTTGAAAACAAAAAGAAACTGTTCCTTGCTTCTATAGTGCAACTCTCTTCCAGTTAATTTTGCATTAATGTTCCACATAATGACTGAACACAGGATACATGGCTTCAAGATAGCTCTCATATTGTACTCTTGCATGCCACCCCAATCTCTGAGCAGTGTGAGATTTCAGGGGGTTCAGGTGCTTATCAAGGGTTCGTGTTTCTTTTTGGGAATGATGCATAGCAGAGAGTGTGGCGTCTTTATGATATGTGGTTTATTTACACATATATACAACTTGATCCTGTGGTGGAGGAAGAGTTCACAGCATTAATAGCCAGAAAGGATCTTGTTTCTCTCCTAGCGAGAGCGTTCAGAAATCAAACATCATGCTCTCCTTCTCTGACTTCTAGGTGGCATTACAGCCAACTCCCAATTCTCAACTTTGCCTTTTGTCCTTCTCACTGTTGAAGAGTTTGTTCTCTTAATGGCCCATTACCTTTCCCTTGTTCTCTCTTAATGGCCGATCACTTTTCATTTGTTTTCTTAATGGCCCATCACCCAGGTGATTACACAAACACAGGAAGCTTCCTGTCTTATATTTTAGCACTTGCTGGTTCCAGGGTTAGAATGCGTCTGGTAACCACAAACTCATAACAGTACTAATGCCCCATCAGTTATTTAATTTGCTAGTTGCTAGAGAGTGCTCAGCTTATTCAGAAAAGTTTTTAGCAGCTTCTTCCTCTAGTTTTCATTCTATCTCTTTAAGGAACTATGCTTAGAGCAGAGCTACAAAGAAGATCGCTTCTTTTACTGGAAAGTAATGGCTTATGGCCACAAATCCCCTTTTGGCTGAGCGGGGAGAACTGCTTATGGTAATTTCATCACTAAGTACGTCACTTTTGTAGCATCTGCATGCAGAGGTTCACTGAATTTCAGCTATCTTACGCTGCTCCCCATTGCCTAGTTCACGCTGAACAAAAAGCTGTACTTATTTCTGGCAACGAACAAAGGAATATAAGGGTGCCACATTTGAAAATAAGAATGTGTTATCCTAATATCCTCTCTTGCAAGGAGAGTCACGGAAAGTTTCCCAAAATCCTAGAGTTGTCTTCAGCATTCTGCTAACCAATCCAGGGCCATGAACAGTCACTCAAGGGAACAGATTCCAAAGATGGCAGTCTTCATCTGCATTTGGCATTTAAAAAATGAATGAGCTCCAGTTTCAGGAATAGACATTAAAGGTTCTATTTAAATAAACCATGGAGGAAACGTCCCTCCTCTGCCCCCTGAGATCAAACATTTTATAAGCGGCACCAATGGTCATATAGTGTACTGTTTTTATGGGCTTACAGGGACCGGCATGTCATTACAGGTACTGGGATCCTGGAGGAGCTATCTGTACATTGGCTGGGAAATCATCCAAAATATCCACCTGAATGATCTTGGATGTCCTTTTATGCTGCTTAATTGTCCAACCACTGCAGTTTGCTCAGCTCTCAGATTAAGAGCCAGGAAAGAGATTACGTAAACTGTTTATAGCCTGGTGACCAGTTGGGCTACTTTTAGATAACCTTTTGATGTTCTTATTGGCAAGCGAACCCACAGTTTTCTGAGTGTTTGTTCTGATTAAGATACATATATGACATAAACAGCTGGCTCCTGGAGGGCCGACACAGAGGTGACACAGAAGTTGGTTACTATTCTACACAGGCTCTTTGGCTTCCTCAGAAATAAAGTTCATTTAACCACTAACTCGGCTCATAGTGAGTTTCTGTGTGATCAGCTGAAGACAAAAGAACCACATACAATGCACTGCAGCAACCTTGTCTGAAAATTAGCAGAGCATGGACTAGAAAGAGTAAATCATCTCTGTTCAAAAGCTGCCAAAGAAGGCAGGAAAGCACTCCTGGCAACTGAGGCCTCCTGAGTCTCTAGTGACAGTGCTGCTGGGTAAGCCCTAAGCTAAGACTTGCTCCTTCCAAGAAAATACAGTGGTACCTCAGGTTAAGAACTTAATTCATTCCAGAGGTCTGTTCTTAACCTGAAACTGTTCTTAACCTGAAGCACCACATTAGCTGCCGCACCGCCGGAGCACGATTTCTGTTCTCATCCTGAAGCAAAGTTCTTAACCTGAGGTAATATTTCTGGGTTAGCAGAGTTTGTAACCTGAAGCGTCTGTAACCCGAGGTACTACTGTACAACCCTGTCCAGCGCAGGCTGTTTCCTAATGTCTCAGAATCGAGAACTTGGAACACATGCCACTTCTGCTTACTGTTTTACCACATCCACATTTGAGTATCTTTTTAATTTATTTTAAATATTGTTTTCTGTGAAATGTGGGGAAGCTTCTGACATTTACAAAATAAAGAAAACACTCTACATTTCATCCTTAAAGATAAAACCAAACCATAACTGGAAAAGCATCAGAGAAGTCTAGTCCTTTGGGAGACCCAAAACCTGGTGTCTAAACATTTGTTTTGATCTGCTCCCTGAAAGTTAGGAGGGCATGGGGGGGGGGGTTGGCCACTCAAAAATAAAAGGATTTTTGGGGCAGGGTAGGCCCATGGCACAAATTTGCATAAGAGCTCCATATGCTGATTTATAGGCATATGAAATTAAGATGGCGTGTGGCTGAGATTTTGCCAATGCTGTGCTTTGCAGTGTCCAGCTGCCCTTTCAGCAAAGTAACAACTCTTCTTTATAGTATTATACTAAGGAGCAGGAAGTCTGGGATCTGCCACAAAAGACCTGGAGCTCAGGCCTGCCAGACCACCATTTAACAAAGCTCCTGTGACAAGCTTCTTTGAACAGGGACTTGGAGGACAGAGGAACCACTTCTGTAAAAGCAGAATGAATGGGAAGACTCGTGGTTTAGGCACTCTAAATTAGGAATGCATACTCTTCCCAAGTGTCCCGATTTAACTGGGACATCCCAGATTGACAGAAGCCACCCCAGCTTCTGATCCCAATCCCAGATGACCAATTTTGGGGCTCATTGTTTGGTTCCATGCTGTGGTGCAAGCAGAGCCAGGCAGAGGCCCGGGCCAGGTAGATAATGTGCTCCCCCCTTTTACCCTGGAGATAACTGAAGCCTTATAAATAAGTAAGTATATACGGTAAATAATTTTCACAAAAGTTATGCTGACAAATAATTTTATTTCAAGGCTTGAACCGTATCTGCATATAAAGACAAAATGGAAAATATAGATATACAATAGTGCTTTTTAAAACCACATAGGGAAAAGGATTATTTTAAGTATTTACATTTAAAAATGCTTTCCTGGCTTTCTTTTCTGCGAATTCTTGAATTACGCAGGAAAAATCAAGCAACTTCGCCTTATCATGGTTTATGTTTATCATTGCTAAACCGTTTAGGCGTTCTTGAGCCATTGTTGACCGAAAGAAAGACTTAATTCGTTTTAATATATTGAAACTTCTCTCATTGGAGGTCGTTGTAGCTGGTAATGATAAGAAAATGCGTAATTAAAAGATTTGGAAAAACATTTTCCAACTTCATGGCCCCAGGGAATCCGACCACCGCCACCGCCGCCTTTGCGCCTCCACGTTCGCCCCAGTGCATCCCCTGCGATTGTGAATGTGCTGACCAAGGCCCCCTTTGGAATCGAAGGCCCAGGCCAAGTGGCCCATATGCCCCCCCCCTCTGTCTGGGCCTGGGTGCAAGTCAGGTGGCTCACATCAGAGTGTGGGACCCAAAAACAGTCAAGGGGGGAAATTACCTTGATGCCACATATCATCGCTCCCCTTCCTTCATCCACTGTGGCACTTCTGGAAGCTGCCTTCTGGAAGTATGTCTGTAGCATCGGAGGAGGAGGCAGAGGCTGGCCTGGTCCATGTAGCATCTTCTGACACTGCGCAGGGCAGGGTGACCTTCCTCAGGCTGCTCTGGTCTGTGTGGTGTCTCCTGAAGCTGCAAAGCAGGAGCCTGAAGACACCGGACAAAGGTAGGAGAGGGGAGGGATGGGGCAGGCGGGTGAGGAAGGGGGCAGAAGCAGGGAGAGGGTGTACGAATGAGCGATGGGATTGGCTGGATGGTGGGGATGGAAGTGTGCCCCAAATTTTCCTCTCAAAATGTTAGGGGGTATGGGAAAATTCTGGGCTTATAATAATAATGATCCTCTAAGATTTAGAAAACAGCTAGATATGTTTACTCAGAAGTAAGCCTTATTGAGTTCAATATAACTTATTCCTGTGTGTATTACAGCTGCATTTATTTATTTTTTAATCTTGAGGCACAGAAGCGTGTTTGTTTCCCTCTCTTCCTCAAGTAGCCCTGGGCAGATAACGAGTTTTATAAAGCGAATATATCAACATCACTACTCTTTTGAACTGTTCTTAATATTTTGTGTTTTTAGGGTTGCAACATACCCTGGGACTTTAGGGCAAAGGGCAGGTAATACATAATCATAATAAAAATAAAATGTGAATATATTAAAATGATAACACTAAAATCACCACTACACAAGAAAATAGTATCTGAGTTTAAATACTTTGTTAGAGGACCACATTTCCATGTCATGAGATGTTTTTTGCAGTTAGAAGCTCAGATCTAATTTCCAAGATGCATCAACAATTTCGTGTCAAGAGACACATAAAAGCTTTCTTTTTTTGAAAACATTTAATTAAAATGTGTAAAAACATTTTAAATAAGCAAAATAGCTTATGAAAACGGAAGCTCTTCCGAGATGCATTGTTTTCAGGAAATAGTGACTTGTTATTATTTATAGCTCCAGACGTGGTATACCAAGATGTGATTCCCACTTCTCACTGCCAGCAGTGATTTTGGGCTTCTTCCAACTTCCTCCTTGAAACAGAAATATGCTTCTTTTGCTGATCTCATTTGTTTTATATTCTCATATTTTTTCCTGCCCCCACAACTCTCCTTCCTTTGGCTAGGCAGCCTTTTAGAAGTGCCATCCAATGTGGAAGTCTTTGTTTTCCCCTTGAAGAGCGATACTTCACTGTTGGCTAAATCAAGAGTTTTACAAATCTAAAAGCAATGTCTTGGACGTGGAATATTATTAATACAGTATAATGAGTGGGAGGGAGTGTTATTGATACTGGGAGGATGGATGAGCGTGAATTCAGCAGGGAGGCAGAAAAGTTTGGAGCAGGAGGAATTAATTGAGACAGCTTAGACACCTAAGCAGGCCACTTGAAGGCCCACAGATTCTCCACATCAGTGTTAGAAACTCAGATATATAAGCTAACCATGAAATGGCACCTTAAACCTAGGTTACAGTTGCCACAATGGAATGTCTAGATACCAATGGGATTTATTGTCATCGTCGTCGTCACCATCATTAATTTCATTTCTATACCACTTTATATTTTAAATGAAAAAATCTCAAAGCACTTTACAGAACATGAAAACTGAAAACATAAAAAAAAATCCACGTAGCCCCTTCTAACTCTATAGTTCTATGATTCTTTGAATCCAGAATAAAACAAATTCAAGCTTTGAGAAAATATTTTGGATCCTTCTCTAAGTGACATTTTGCTTTCCCCATATTTATTTACCTATTTGATTTATATAGCTGCCCCATAGCAGAAGTCCTGGAGGAAGCCAGTGTGGTGTAGTGGTTAGAGTGTTGGACTAGGACCTGGGAGATCAGGGTTCAAATCCCCACTCAGCCATGAAGCTCACTGGGTGACCTTGCGCCAGTCAGAGCCTCTTAACCTACCTCACAGGGTTGTACGAATTAGCTGAGGAGGGAGGTAAACCATGTACTCCTTGGAGAAAAAGGTGGGATATAAATTCAGTAAATAAACTCTTCTGCTTACCTGCCCAAGAAAGCTGGAGGGGCCAGCCAGATGCAGATGTTGCCAACCTGGCATCCAGAGATCTCCACATGGTCACAACTGGACCTGCACCAGTTGCAAAATTCCTGGGGAATTCTGAACACTGCTTCACGTGTGTCACCATCATGCAAGGTTCTGTATGGAATGACAGTAAGAAAAATTGGTCCCTCCCATGAGAATCTTACAATCTATAATTCAACAGGGAGACAAGTAGGCAGAAGAAAGAGGTGATGCTAAATAGGGAGATAAAATGTTTTCGGCTTGATTTTAAGTAAAGCAGAGGTTGCTACTCTTACTGGATTTCTCAGCAGCTTTTGTTACTATTGACCATGGTATATTCTTGATGCTGAAATCAGTAGGAGGACCTGCTACCTTTACTCTTAGTTGCAGTAATAATCTCATGCCCTGTCATACCATTTGGGGTAAGTGAAGTGCTCGCTGGGGTAATAGGATTATGCTGAAAGCAGAGTGGAGAGCAGTGACACTTAATGTGGCAATTAATTGTATCTGGTGGCATTTGTCTGCACAAGCAGGGCTCCAACTTTGCTAGGCTCTTTATGCTTTTGGAAAATGGCAATGAATGCAGTGGCAAAAACTGGCTAGCTTTGAAAATGAAAAGTTTGAGAAGCTGCCTATTTCATTGTAAATTGTTGATGAGCTTCCTCAGTAGATCCGTATTTCACTTGTGCGTGTTCTGAGAGTCGCTTGGCATCTTTGAACTGTGCAAATAGCATGTCCTGGCAGATTGACCCAGTAACTCCCACAGGTCTTTACCAAGACAGAGATGATGTTTGTCGACCTCACAGAATCCAAGGATGCACATTCGTTGCTGCAATGGAAAATAACTCTGCAAAATATATGGATTGGGGAGGGGGAATTAACTCTGTGAAAGTATTAGCATGGACTACTTTGATCAGGAAAAATCTAGCAACAACTCAATCAGCACAGGAATAACAACCTCCTGAATCTTGGTTCTTCCGGCTGTAGTTCATACAGAACACGAACGCCTCCAATATAAAGGCTACAATTATTGTCACCACCACCATGGTCACAATATAGAAAATCATGAAATAGAGGCGGTTCCAGTGCGAAGTCTCTGATGTCACCCCTTCCATGATGATGTACCAGTCGTTGACGACTGTCAACTCAAACAGGGTAACAAAACTGTTCAAAACAGGAATGACATGCATGCAAGAGGAGGTGGGGTCCATAAACTGTGAGACTGAAGGGATAATAAACTAGAGGTCCAAGCAACCAAAATAAAACACATATAAATATGAGAAGATAAGATAAATGATTGAGCAGGTGGTCGAGGGACAACTCGAAGCACATCTGGAGGATGTGAACCACTTGGATCCCTTCCAACTGGGATTCAGACCCCATTATGGAACTGAAACTGCCTTGGTCTTGCTGGTTGATGATCTCCCCCAGGCTAGGGATAGAGGTGAAAGCTGTTTCCTGGTTCTACTGGATCTCTCAATGGTTTTTGATACCATAGATCATGGTATCCTTCTGGACCATGGGGGGGCGGGTTGGGAGTTGGGGCACTGTTATGCAATGGTTCCGCTCCTTCATCCTGCGACATGTCCAGAAAATAGTGGAGGGGGTGAGTGTTCGGACTGCTAGGTGCTCACCAGTCGAGTACCTCAGGGCTCCGTCCTCTTCCCCATGCTTGCCAACATCTATCTAAAGCTGCTGAGAGCTCATCAGGGGGGTTGGGCTGGGTGTTCAGTAGTATGTGGATGATACCCAGCACTGCCACTTGTTTAAATCGGAACCAGTGAGGGCAGTGAACATCCTGTGTGAGTGTCTGGAGGTGGTTGGAGGATGGTTGGCACCTAACAGATTAAGGTTGAATCCTGACAAGACAGAAGTACTGTTTATGGGGGACAGGGGATGGGCAGGTTTGGGGGACTCCCTGATTCTGAATGGGATAACTGTGGTCCTGAAGGACCAGGTACACAGCCTTGGGGTCATTTTGGACTCACAGCTGTCCGTGGAGGTGCAGATTAATTCTGCGTCCATAAACTAAAGCTAAAATAACAGAGTTTATGAATACATTTATTTTAAAAATAATATGGTCCAGGGCATTGTAATACTGCAAACCCAGAATCCCATTTAATGTTCACTTGCTTTGATGGGGACATGAAATTGTGAGTGATGTGATATTTTGTAAGCAATTTCAAAAAAATGCAAACTTGGTACACATCCCTGCTTATGAGAAAGTGGAGCAAAAATCTCTGCTTCAGCAAGCAGGGGGTCCACAGAGGAAGGAGCTGGGGGCAAGAAAGAGGAAGTAGGAGAATAATGAAGTCAGAACACAGGTTCTGTGGTGGAACTAAATATTCAAGTGAAGTGATTTTCAGCTAAAATTGATTCAGCTAGGTACAGTGGATCATCAGAATCTGCGGATTTTGCAGAATCCTTCTGCAAGAAACAGTGAGCAGCTTATGACAAATAGCAGCAATTAAACTCAACAATTGCAAGGCCAATTTCTTAAGAACAGGAATAACAGCAACATGATAGCAAATACAACACTATATAAAAACACTTCAGTACTATAAATGGAACAACATTATATTGGCATTACACGTTCTAGCAATTACAAAAATAACAAGGGAGCTCGGCAGTTTTATCTTGGTTCTAAATACACCCGTCCCATGATAAATAAATGTTGCTCACAGTAACTGAATGGCAAAGAACAGGATTGCGGACCGGTTGGAACTAAAGCAATGGAACAATGTGCTCCTTAAAGCCCAAGGTTATTATTCATTTTTAAACAAAGGTTTGAAAGAGTATTCCAGTACTGAAAAAATATAGCAATGCTTCCTCTATGTGTAGTAGTTTTTCAATTCCAATAAAATGACCAGGGCAATAATGAGAACACTTTACATTTTTTGGGTGGAAACTTGTTGCATCTACACCTCTTTGACCAGTGTAGCTAAATGGGCCCATCCCCTGGAGGGACCCCTATTGCCATGCTGCTTGATGAAATCATATTCCTTAAGCTATGTCCTGTACACATGACAATCTTCTTCTTTGGCGATCACTCGTAGCTGAGTATGATTGTCTTCCATGAACACAGTCTTAACTGAGTCCGTAAGTGACTGTGGAGGCCAATTCTGGATCCACATGTCCTTCCACAGTGGGGACATAGGTTTCCAGGTGGGAGTTGATCATGATGTGCATTTGCCAAGTGAGCCTTCCTCTTAGCATGTTTCTCCCTTTCGTCCTGAGTTCGAGCATCTTCAAAGTCCATGACACCTTTGGTAACGGCTGTTCTCCAACTGGAGCACTTGCAGGCAAGTGTTTCCCATTTGTCAGTGTTTATAATACATTTTTTAAGATTTGCCTTGCAAGAGTTTTCAAACCTTTTTTGTTGACCACACTTTCCATTTTTAAGTTCGGAATAGAGTACAGTAGTTGCTTTGGAAGACGATCATCAGGCATCTGCACAACATGACCAGTCCAACGAAGTGGATGTTGAAGAATCATTGCTTCAACACTGGTGATCTTTGCTTCTTCCAGTACACTGACATTCGTTCGCCTGTCTTCCCAAGTGTAAAACTTTTCAGAGATACCGTTGATAGAATCTTTCAAGGAGTTGGAGATGGCGTTTATAAGTGGTCCATGTTTCACAAGCATACAGTAAGGTTGGTAGTACAATAGCTTTGTTAACAATACCTGCCCTGGGGCACTAGCTTTCCTTCTTATCCTGCAAAGGAGACAAAACTGATGGCATATTAACATATAAGCAATGCCTGCATGGAGCATCCTTAAGGCTCTTTAGTAGCCTGCCAATAAAATAGCCTGGCTGATTGTGAATATGCAATTTCAGAGTGGCTAGATTCCTCCAAACCCTCCACCCCACCCCATTATAGCAAAGTAGTGCTAATTCTGTACTTGAGAGGCACTTCCGTGTTCTTGCCAGACCAGGTCTGAAGTACGGTATTCATAATTGCTCAAAATTTAAAGGCTGCTCCGTTTCCTGAAAAACAGTGTTTTCAATGAAATATGCTCTGTTGGGCCAAGCCACAATAGAGTTACTCATCTGTCTATTAAAGGTGGAGCTGAGAAAGTAAAAGAGTGTTTCTTTTATTTCTATAGGGAGTCAATCAGTGCAATGTCAACTCAGAAATATGTCCCATTGTTTCCAGTGGGGCTTCTAGTGCAAATAGCAACACAAGCTAAATTGTTTGTTTAGGGATGTGGTTCCTTCCTAACTACTCCCTGGTTATCAGAGCAGTACAAATTGTGTAATAATCATATTCTTGGGGTGCGGGGTGTGTGTGTCTGCAATTATGGGGAGGGGGAGCCAGAAAGCTCCATTGTGCAAGTCGAATTCTGCAAGCTTTTTTTCTAGACGCCCGATTTCAAAGTATTTAAGACATTGCATGTATGATTCACCTCCTCTTCTTCCTTGTCAGAGTGCTTGGTACACATTTGGGGATGCAAAGCAGTGAGTAGCTCTGAACTTCACAGTGCTTTGGATTCTAGCCACAGACTGTTAAAGATCCAGTGAGTATACATGGGCTGCATCCTTCAAAACATCACTTTTTTATAATAATAAAAAAGCATAATGGATATAAAACAGTATTTTACTAGGAGGTATTTTCTGATGGTTTTAGCAGCAAATACTCCCTGTTTACTCAGAGAAGATCTCCCAGAACACCTATTTAATGTCTTTCTGGATTATTGACTTTGTCAGAAATCTACTGCCAAGTTCAGTTTTAGATTCCACCCCCCTCCCCGTCTCAGGCTGGGAGATTTTTTCCAATGCACTGTGTTTCAAAAGCAATTACAGTACCTTTAGTGATGCAGTATTTTCCAGTAAGTGTACCTGGACTGTTGAGCTTACTTCACCCCACAGAGGATAGTTCTGTTCCAAATGTAGGTCATTAGTACTCAGCAATTTGTTCCATTACAGCTAATTGCCAAGGTAGAAGTATTATGCTATCCCTTACATTACACACACACCTTTTAAAAGAAGCTCTGTAAAATTATTGATGTTCCACAATTCTATCAGTGTTGTCTATTGGGAGTGGGGGGCAGGGGGTGTTCCAAATGAAGATTGCTTAAAATTTTCATTTTAAAACTGAATGTAAATAATCAACCCATTATCTCACCTTTTTCTTTTCTTTTATTATATTAATGTGTGTTTCTGTGTGGATATTTATTAACCTCCTAACTGGCTCTACTAAGGGCTAACAGACAACCCATGATCTAGCAACTAGCCTGTGTGGGGCCGAGATTTCAGAAATCCCAGCTTTGTTCTCATTGTGCAAATTATTATTTTTTGGTCTAGCCTACCATTGTCACATTGATGTAAGACTAATGCACTGGTCTGAGCTCCTTAATTGAAAGGCAGAACATGAATTAAATGAGACACTCACAGAACCGCCAAGCTCCTGATGGCTACTTTCCCTGCCTTCAGCTACTGGCAAGCAGATTGTCTGATTCATCCCCTAGTAGCAGATGCAGCCAGTTTTATGTGCCTCTATAAACCAGCTTGGTGTGACCTAAAAGGCCAAGGGAAAGTGTGGGTGCATTGGAAGCTAAGTTGTAAATGAATATTGTAGGACTTCTTACATGGCACAAGGCACTAAAACTTGCAATATGCAAGTTTTCTGGTGCATGGCTCAAATTTGCAAGTGGCTTAAATCTTCTGTTGACTCCAGTCAAAGGCTACTATGGGGTGTGGCACTCATCTCACTTCAGGCCAAGGGAGCTGGCATTTGTCCACAGTTTTCCGGGTCATGTGGCCAGCATGACTAAACAGCTTCTGGCATGACGGCACACCATGACGAGCGCCAGAACAGACGGAAACACCGTTTACCTTCCCACCACAGTGGTACCTATTTATCTACTTGCACTGGTGTGCTTTCAAACTGCTAGGCTGGCAGGAGCTGGGACCGAGCAATGGGAGCTCATCCCGTTGCATGGATTCAAACCGTCAACCTTCCGATCGGCAAGCCCAAGAGGCTCAGTGGTTTAGACCACAATATGTACCGGTATGTCAACTAATTCATTCACATGATCAGGCAGAAGGGGTCTTCTTTCAGAATATAGAGCTCTATGTGATGATGGGGGGGGGGGAAGACTCCTGAACAGCAGTTGTGCTTGGAAGTAGCCAGAAATTAAATTACTTGAAGTCTGTGTAAGATATTTAAAGCACCAAGCTTGGGTGGAAAATGCAAAGCTTTCTTTTCAACTAGAAAACTGCAAGCACAACTTCAGGCAATACCAATGAGATGAAAACATGGAAGGTGCCTAAAGAAGCCAGGGTGGCTATCTAAAGAACTTTTAACTGAGTTAAGATTAAAAAAGGATGTGTACAAAAAATGGAAAGGGGGGGACCACAAAAGAGGAATTCAAACAAATAGCCAGCACATGTAGACACAAAGTCAGAAAAGCTAAAGCACAGAATGAACTCAGGCTTGCTAGAGAGGTTAAAAGCAACAAAAAAAGGCTTTTATGGGTATGTCCATAGCAAAAAGAAGAACAAAGAAACAGTGGGGTCACTCAGAGGAGAAGATGGTGAAATGCAAACAGGGGACACAGAAAGGGCTGAACTCCTCAATGCCTTCTTTGCCTCAGTCTTCTCCGATAAAGAAAAGAATGCCCGACCTGAAGAATTTGGAGCAAATGATTCAGCAGAGGAAACACAGCCCAGAATAACTAAGGAGATAGTACAAGAATACTTGGCTAGTTTAGATGTATTCAAGTCTCCAGGGCCAGATGAACTGCACCCAAGAGTATTAAAAGAACTGGCAGATGTGATCTCAGAACCACTGGCAGTCATCTTTGAGAATTCCTGGAGAACAGGAGAAGTCCCGGCAGACTGGAGGAGGGCAAATGTTGTCCCTATTTTCCAAAAGGGGAAAAGAGAAGACCCAAATAATTATCCCCCAGTCAGTCTGACATCAATACCAGGGAAGATTCTGGAGCAGATCATTAAGCAAACAGTCTGTGAGCACCTAGAAAGGAATGCTGTGATCACCAATAGTCAGCATGGATTTCTGAAAAATAAGTCATGTCAGACTAACCTGATCTCGTTTTTTGACAGAATTACAAGCCTGGTAGATGAAGGGAACGCAGTGGATGTAGCCTACCTTGATTTCAGCAAGGCATTCGACAAGGTGCCACATGATACAGTGGTGCCTCGCAAGACAAAAATAATTCATTCCGCGAGTCTTTTTGTCTTGAGATGTTTTTCGTCTTGCGAAGCACGGTCCGTTGCAACTGCGCCTCTTCAAGCGGCTTTAAGAAAAAAGCACAAGACATTTTCATCTTGTGAAGCAAGCCCATAGGGAAATTCGTCTAGCGAAGCAACGCAAAACCGAAAAACCCTTTCGTCTAGCGAGCTTTTCGTCTTGCGAGGCATTCGTCTTGCGGGGCACCACTGTATTCTTGTAAAGAAGCTGGTAAAATGCCGTCTTGACTATGCTACCACTCAGTGGATTTGTAACTGGCTGACTGACCGAACCCAAAGGGTGCTCATCAATGGTTCCTCTTCATCCTGGAGAAGAGTGACTAGTGGGGTGCCACAGGTTCTGTCTTGGGCCCGGTCTTATTCAACATCTTTATCAACGACTTGGATGATGAACTCAAGGGCATCCTGATCAAATTTGCAGATGACACCAAACTGGGAGGGGTGGCTAACACCCCAGAGGACAGGATCACACTTCAAAACGACCTTGAGAGATTAGAGAACTGGGCCAAAACAAACAAGATGAACTTTAACAGGGAGAAATGTTAAGTATTGCACTTGGGCAAAAAAAATTAGAGGCACAAATACAAGATGGGTGACACCTGGCTTGAGAACAGTACATGTGAAAAGGATCTAGGAGTCTTGGTTGACCACAAACTTGACATGAGCCAACAGTGTGACACGGCAGCTAAAAAAACCAATGCAATTCTGGACTGCATCAATAGGAGTATAGCATCTAGATAAAGGGAAGTAATAGTGCCACTGTATTCTGCTCTGGTCAGACCTCACCTGGAGTACTGTGTCCAGTTCTGGGCACCACAGTTCAAGAAGGACACTGACAAACTGGAATGTGTCCAGAGGAGGGTAACCAAAATGGTCAAAGGCCTGGAAACAATGCCTTATGAGGAACGGCTAAGGGAGCTGGGCATGTTTTGCCTGGAGACGAGGAGGTTAAGGGGTGATATGATAGCCATGTTCAAATATATAAAAGGATGTCATATAGAGGAGGGAGAAAGGTTGTTTTCTGCTGCTCCAGAGAAGCGGACACGGAGCAATGGATCCAAACTACAAGAAAGAAGATTCCACCTAAACATTAGGAAGAACTTCCTGACAGTAAGAGCTGTTTGACAGTGGAATTGGCTGCCAAGGAGTGTGGTGGAGTCTCCTACTTTGGAGGTCTTTAAGCAGAGGCTTGACAACCATATGTCAGGAGTGCTCTGATGGTGTTTCCTGCTTGGCAGGGGGTTGGACTCGATGGCCCTTGTGGTCTATTCCAACTCTATGATTCTTTGATTCTATGTGTGCCTGATAAGTTCTGCGATACACTCTGTAGAACTGTGTGCGTGCGTGTCTGCAGAGCAGTCTTCCCTAACCTGGCATCCATTCAGTGTTTGGACTGTAACTCCTCTCATTCCTGACATTGGCCATGATGTCTGGGAGCTGGACAATAAAGACATCTGGAGGGTCCCCGTTTCCCCCACGGCTGGTGTGAGAAACTCCTTGCACCCTGCTGCTCTGAATTGGAGCTCATTTTGAATAGATGAAAAGAAGGCAGAAAAGGGAACTTCCCCTGGAATCTGCTGTCTCAGGCATGCTGCTTTAAATTGCTATGTGTTTCTGTAACTTGAGGGAAGGAAGAGCAGTGTTATCAGACAAAGTCTGTTTTCACTGGTTCCCAAAGCCAATAAGGACCCATGATGGATGGAAAGGTTCAAGCCTTTATTGCTATAGCAATAGTGGCTTAGTTTGGATTTCTTTTCAAAGAGAAACACATGACCACACCCATATCAGATTCCTCCCACCCCTCCCAAGTTTGCTCTTGACACACAAACACTAGGTGCTAATTGATGATAAGATAAATATTTGCTTGAAGCCCTATTTTATTTGGTTGCTGTTCTCTACTTGCAAAGCAGCTGCATTTAATATGAGCTTGCTGGTGGGCTGTACTGGTGATGTTTGGGCTGGAACCTGAGAACACAGGAAGTTAGACTACTGCACAGAGTCAGACCACTGAGTTCATCCAACTTAGTGGTGGCCACACTGACTGGCAGCAGCTCTCCAGGCTTCAGAGTTAGGATATTGAAACAGGAGCTTCTTTGAGGCTATTTTGGGGGCCAGATTGGGGGGTGTTCAGCTAGCTTAAAAAATGTTATTCCTGCATCAGGAAGATGAGATTCCTGCATTGGACTAGATTACTCTTGGGGTGGGTCCCTTCCAATTCTACTATGATTCCATGCTGCTGTTGCTTGACATCTTGCCCTAGGGTGTTTCACTCTTTGACACCAATGAGGGGGACTTTTGGCCACAAGTTCCTACAGAGCTTACAGGAAGAGACAGTTGTCTCCTTATCTGAGAGCCAACAACTGCTAGCTTCTCATGGTGTTAGCAAGCCAACCAAAGAGGTCAAGGGGTAGCATTTCAACTGTGCCTTCCAAATCCCTTCCAAAACATTGTGCATCTGCTTCCCCCTAGAAAAGTAACACGTGAGGATGAGTACAGCCACAGAGTGCCATGGGGTTGCAAAACAAGCTCATTTCCCATTGCCTTTCTTTGCACCCTTCATAAATTCCCATCCTCTTTCCCACCTGCTCAACTCTAATTTCACCTTCTACCATGCAAATACAACTTTGAGCATCAAAGGCTTCAGTCTTCTCTAAAAACTATATTCTTGAGAAGTTGATGTTGTACAAATTAATAAGGCATATTTTGGAAAGACACCTTGTTCAAAAAATAAAAGCTATTTCTTCTGAAATAGTCGGACTAAGTATTGTTGATGGAAACTGTGCTTAAGCAGCAAAGGCCATTATTTGCAACACTGTGAGAATGTAAATGACCATGGCATTCCACTTTGTTTCAGTTGCCTTTGCAAAGCCAGTGAAGTTGTTAGCTCTTTCGTGCCTTGCATTTTAATGCAAAGTATCAATTTTGTTTGACTACAGTTTATCTGATATGCATAGTATTTCACACTACTTCCATCTATCACAGGATCCTCCATTGTTTTCCACTGCCTGTCACACCTGATTTTCATAACTACATATTTTCATTTCTAAACATTACTGCCCTAGTTGGCTAATCAGGGATGAACGAGCAAAAAAGGGTGAGCTTCTGAGTAAGCAGAAATGAATCTCAATGTCTGATCAGACCCATTGCACACATTCACTATCAGTTACTACAAGTACTGTACATACTTCACAATAAACATCTAAGAGAAACTGGAGTAAAGCAAGCTGCTTAAGTCAGAGTAAAGCTTTGTTCAGCAGTGGAGCTGCTGCCGTTGCTCTGCCTAAGCCTGGCAGAGACAAGAAAGAGGTTGCCGAAGAAATGTTCCTGCAGACCACAGTGATTTACTGGGTGTATAAGGATTATTGCTTCTAAGCAGTTTGTAATTGCTCGAGAGAAAAGCAATCGTGTTAAGTCAGCCACTGAAGCAAGTACTGTTGATAGTTTAGCACCAGGTGAACACTGAAGACTGGACAATTGTTAAAGCTTCTGCCATAGGTGCCTGAACTGTACAGTGGTACCTCGGGTTACATACGCTTCAGGTTACAGACTCTGCTAACCCAGAAATAGTGCTTCAGGTTAAGAAATTTGCTTCAGGATGAGAACAGAAATTGTGCTCTGGCGGCGCGGCAGCAACGGGAGGCCCCATTAGCTAAAGTGGTGCTTCAGGTTAAGAACAGTTTCAGGTTAAGAACGGACCTCCGGAATGAATTAAGTACATAACCCGAGGTACCACTGTATCACCACATGTCTCTGAACACAAGAGGAGTCCTGCTGGATGAGACCAGTGCTAGCACAGCATTATGCTCACCAAATAGCCAACTAGATACCTATGGGAAGCCCATAAGAAGGCTATGGATGCTGTCACATTTTTCTTCTTGTCACCCCCAGCAGCTGGTTTTCTGATACTGGAGTTAATAGCCCTCATGACTAGCAGTCTCCTTTAATTTCTCTGGTGCATTTTGAGTATGACCCTCGGGGTCCCTTCCAATTCTATGATTATAAAAGTACTGCATTCATCTTATGTTTATTATAGATTATAAAGCATGAGCATGGAATGAAACTAAAAGCACCATAAATCATAAATGGTCAGCCATCATTAAGGCTGCTGCAACTGAAGGCACAACCCACTGGCACAAACAGAAAGTTGTTTGCGCTCCCAGTTCCAGTGCTGCTCTCTTCTAACTCCCCATACTGCTGAGGGCAAAAGTGCTAAGCATGAGTGGTTCATAGGTTACCATGTGCATTTATGAAGTTCTCCACTGCAGCAAGACTTTATAGCTCTGAGTGGAGAAAGAACATGGAAATATTAGTAGTTTACCAGATATATACGGTAATGCGGGTGGCACTGTGGGTTAAACCACTGAGCCTAGGGCTTTCCGATCAGAAGGTTGGCGGTTCGAATCCCCACGACGGGGTGAGCTCCCGTTGCTTGGTCCCTGCTGCTGCCAGCCTAGCAGTTCGAAAGCACGTCAAAGTGCAAGTAGATAAATAAGTACCGCTCCGGCGGGAAGGTAAACAACGTTTCCGTGCGCTGCTCTGGTTCGCCAGAAGCGGCTTAGTCATTCTGGCCACATGACCCGGGAGCTGTACACCGGCTTCCTCGGCCAATAAAGCAAGATGAGCACCGCAACCCCAGAGTCGGCCATGACTGGACGTAACGGTCAGGGGTCCCTTTACATTTACTTACTAGATAAACACTTCCCTTTGAGCCAACTTGTAAAGCTCAGTAATGTGAATAGATTTAGTATTGGTGAATCATATGTTGAAGCTCTCAGTAGGCTATCTAGTATAGTCATACCTTGGGTTGAAGTAGCTTCAGGTTGAGCATTTTCGGGTTGTGGTCTGTGGCAACCCAGAAGTAACGGAACATGTTACTTCCAGGTTTCGCCACTTGCGCATGTGCAGACGCCCAAAATGACGTAATGTGGAAGCGGCGAATCGTGACCCATGCAGACGCGGGTTGCATTTGCTTCAGGATGTGAACGGGGCTCCAGAACGGATCCAGTTCGCATCCAGAGGTACCACTGTAATCCAAAACTCTCCTTGATGCAGAGTGAGGGTGTCTTCAACAGATGACTGCCCGGCCCTTGTTGCAGACTCCGTGATAGAGAATCTTCCAGTCTCCTTAAGTAATTGCCTCAGTTGTTACCTCTGAAACATTTCTCTTAATGTTAGACTACAATCTACCCTCCTGTAAATTATGGCTAAATGTACCCACTTCTTCCAACCTTACCTCATAGAAAGACTTTTCCTCATCTCTTCCAGATTATGTTTCTGAGGTGCTTTGAATGTAAAAGGTCAATAAAAGCTTTCTGGGAAATGATATATAATGAATGGAAAAAATGTTTAAAATAACTTTTGCAAAGAAACCAGAAGCCTTTTTTATTAGGAATTATAAATACCAATATGCCAAAGGAGCAGAAAAGACTTTTTATGTATGTGACAACAGCTGCACGGATGCTACTAGACCAGAGATGGAACGAAAGAGTCCCTACCAGAGAGGAATGGCAAACCAAGCTGTTGGACTATGCTAAAATGGCAAAACTGACCAGAAAGCTCAGAAATAAATAAGACGAAAACTTCAGGAAAGAAGGGGGGGGGGAATTATAATTTATTTAGGAGACCACTGTAAGCAGATGAAAACATTAGCAGGATTTTAATATCACTTGTAATGTAACAAACACTTTGGACAATATGGACAGATGCAAAATATAGATTATTAAATAATATGCAGTTGAAAATGTTAACAATAAGACCCATGGTGGGAAATTTCAGAGAAATCTCTATATACGGCTGTGCATTTGGTATTGTTATAAATTTACATTTGTAAAACTAAATGAAAACAAATTTTTAAAAAAGAATGTAAAAGATTAAAGGCTAATTTCTGGGCATTTCCAGGCAGAGAAAAGACTCCTGCCCAAAGGCCTGGAAAGCCATTGCCAGTCAATGTAGACAGAGATGAACAGAATGTAGATCAGGATCACTTTTAGATCCCTGGGTGAATTGCAATCCACCGGCAAGGGCTCTCAATGTTTTTAACAATACCCACAGCCAAATGACCTGTTCCACCTAGATTAGGCTACTAAAATGAAGTAAACTATTCCAAAGTTGACTTTTGTGCAAAAGGCTTGTGAGCTCAATTCAGTTCTGCTACTGGAAATAAATTACTAGACTCAAAATATGTTCAGAGGAGCCCTGTTTTTTCGTTCTTAAAATATGTCTTTTGCTCCTGACTCTGATCAGTAGATCTAGTGAAAAACAAGGTAGTTTCAGCAAGCCTGAAGTTTGCCAACCCCAGCACATTATGTTGAGCTGGATGGACAAATTGTCTGAATCAGCATAAGAGAATTTCCCATGCTGACTCGTAGGCTAGAAATAATCACTGCAAACTCACCACAGATAACATATGTTTGTGTCTGGGTCTAAAAACTTGCCCAAATATCCTGTAAGGACAATATGACTGCTTTGTTTGGCTGACTTGAGAGGTTTTTTTAATGAGAGGGTGGGTTTCCTTTTAGTTCAGCTACCTGTGAACTTTGCTTCCATCCCCTTTGTTCGGATACATACTTTGCTCAGCAACAGGAAAAGTCAAGAGAAAACAGAATGCAGCAGCTGAGAACCTGAGCTGGACAGTAGTGAAAATGTGTGTATTTGAAATTCATATTCCAAGTACAATTTAAATTGTACTATGAATCTGAAATAAAGCTAAAAATGTTCCTAGTAGAGTTTTTTGTTCCCTTTTGCTCACTGAAAGTTTGATGAGCAAACTCATTCTTGCAAACTACAGTCTTGAGAAAAAAGTTGAATAGAGCACACTGATGAATAAATTAGTCCTTGAACACAGCATCTCTAAATTGCCTTAGATAACAGGAAGGCAACTACAGTACATGATATGACTATAATTCCCATTATTATTCGGATCAACTGAATGCAAAGTAGGCATCACAAATCAACTGAAGCAGTATATTCATAAGGTACAGAGAAAACCCATGCGCCCAAGCCATTTTCTAAACTATCTGCTGCAAGACGTAAGTTGAAAGACTGCTTCCATTACTGAAACATGTGCCTTTTCTGAAGATAACAAAATACATCAGGGGTTGAATAGTCATTTTCATAAGTTTTGATGAGATCTTCAGTTTGGGGAATTGACTGTACAAAGGTCTTCAGTATACTGTGTCCCTAAACTCCAGACGACTACTTGAAAAGCTAAAGTGTGTTTATTTTCTATATGAAATTTAGTTCAAGCAGGTATTTTGTATAACGTGATTAAATTTATATATGTGTTTTAATTACTCAAATTACTTTCTCATGCTTTTATATACCCTATAGTCATATCATGTGGTGTAGTTGCCTTTCTGTTATTTAAGGTAACCTTGAGCACATGACAGTCCATTATGATACTTTCAGTTAGGATACTTTCTTACTTTTCCCCTAAAGTAATGTAACTGGATAGCTAGCGTTCTATGCTGGGAAACATGGCAGCAGGAAGACAACTTTTACTTGGCAGAAGTTTACATTTGCCTAGGATGTTCTCTTCTCATCAGGACAGGCCTTCTAAGAACCAGTCTTTTCTTTCAGAGAGGATGGCCTCTTTGAAAACCATGGACAAACCTCTCCTATTTCAAAATACTGAACACCAGCTCTATAGTTTTATGTGATCAAACATCTCCAGCTGGGCAGAGCAATTTTATATTCCAATACACCATGGAATGAGACACATCTTCCACTATACCGGTGCAATATCCACCATATTCTATAGCTGCTTAGGTGATGTTATCCCATTAAAATAATTTTGCACTCTAAAATTATTTCAATTAGTTTCTTCCTTGTATTATGTGTTTATTTATTGTTGTCAAAAGAAAACTCCTAAATGACAACAGTGTGGGCAGTTAAGACACAGCTTGAAGAAATCTCTCTTTTTTCCCAAACAACAACAACCCTGCTTTGGGGTATAGAACAGCGCACAAAAACCAAAACTCAGGGCACGCAAGCCAATGCAACTTTTCTGAGAGACTGGGCCTTGCACAATGTGTTGTTTTGTTCCCCTGCTGGTGTTTGCAAGCAAGCAGTGCCCCCTTCTCCTCCTGACTTTCCCTGGAGTATTGTGCACGAATCACAACATTGGCCTCTTCTGGGGAATACTAGGTTAGATGAGGAAAGAAAGAAGCAAGAAGAGGAGGAGGTGGGGAGGAGCAAAGGGTCTGGTGGGGGGAAAAAGGATCCAGCTACATGTTCTAACACTCTGTGCCCTAACTGGTAATGAATATGCCTGAGGCAAACTTCCAACTCTTTGTTTCCTCCTCAGGGCACCATAATAATTCAAAATGACCAACCTACGTTCTTGGAAACATGTGTCTATATCAATAAAAAAAATTTTTTTAAAGACATAACAGAATTAGCCCTGGGTTGACCAGAGGAGAACAATTGTTAGAATCTGGAAAAAATGTCAAGCAAGCTTTATGTTATGTACTTTTAAGAGTACCTTTGTAGCTTTCCTATTCAAATAGTGCTCCTGCCCTTCTTGAGTCAAGCTCAGAAGCTGCACAGTAACCCCTCCTCCCCCAAACCTTCTGCAGGGTACAGAGAGAAATAACCTCTGATTTTCTCTACCTCCATCAGTCGTGTTCAATGGCTGGTTATTCTTTCTTGTGTTAGGCTACAGGCAGAAAGCCAGCAATGGGTCTGCTTTCAGTCTGGTCTGCTGCCCTCTTTAAGCCTCCCAGCAGCACCAGATTTAGGGTGGTGTGGGCAGGTGCTTAAGTTGCTGCAACTATGACATAGCACACTTGAGAGCATGTGCAGAATGGAAAGGAGGGAGAGGATGCCAAAGAAATATTTAAGGTGCCAAATTTTGTCCTTACTCAGGGCACCATAATACCAAAGTCTGTCCCTGCTCCCAGCAAGCACATACAGTAGTACCTTGGGTTACAGACACTTCAGGTTACAGACACTTCAGGTTACAGACACTTCAGGTTACAGACTCCGCTAACCCAGAAATAGTACCTCGGGTTAAGAACTTTGCTTCAGGGTGAGAACAGAAATCACGGGGTGGTGGCAGCGGGAAGCCCCATTAGCTAAAGTGGTACCTCAGGTTAAGAACAGTTTCAGGTTAAGAACGGACCTCCAGAACGAATTAAGTTTTTAACCAGAGGTACCACTATATTACTTGGCTTTTTATCTACCCATTTTCATCTACCCTATTTTGCAGCCCTGTCCAACTGCCCCAGGGCAAGTGACCCTGTCCTAGTTGCACTAGTATGGACTGTGAGACTGCTTGTGTGGTATTGGACTGTGAGACTGCTTGTGAGACTGCTTGTGTGGTATTGCAGGAAATTGTGGATTTATGTATGCTCCTGAGTCCTGGCTTGTATGTGTAGTAGAGGATGGGTAGTCTGTGGGAAACAGCTGCAGTAGGTTTGCTTGGAACTTCAAGACCCTTCAGAGCAGACATCCCCCCACCTTCTCCCTTCCCACCAGTGTTTCTATTCGAAAATGACAGGTGCTGGGGCCTAAGCCTGCCTGAAAAGCCTCGGACCTGAAAGCCCCATTCTAAACAAGTGCGTGTGTGTAGCTATGCCACGAGGGTAGTGCACTTTGTATGTGCTCAAAGGTGCTCTCTTTTCCCCCTTTGGGTAAACCAGCGCTCCAACTAAACCTTTGTTTTCTCTGATCCTATGCGCCTCTCCGCCCACCCAGCTTCCTTTGGGGGGTCGCCGCATCTTGCAGACCATCTTACGGCCTCTCCTGACGGGAAATTTCAGACAAAGGCTGGGCAGCTGCCACAGTAGCCGCTTCCGCCAACAGCTTCGGCGGCGTGTGCGTGCGCCACGGTTTGGCGCGGCCAGAAGAGACAAGAGCTGCTTCTGCTGGATCCAGTCCGCGCTCCGATGCGCCAAAGGAGCCGGGTGGCCAATGCTCCCTCGCCTTCTCTCCAAGTCCTTCCCACGAGCCCGCCACCCATCCCCAGCAAGCGGCCACCCGCAACAGGGGCGCGCTTCCTCAGCTTCTCCCTCTCCGCTGCAGCCTTTGCGCCCCCTTCGGTAGGACAAGCCAGCGACTCCATCCATCCCCACGTGGGAACGGGCTCCGGAGGCTAGCGGGGTGAAAGCTTTGGGCAGGGAGGGCGTGGGAACCAAGGGCGGGAGGATGTGAGGCTGGGCGGCAGGGGCGAGGGGGCCGTGGTCCCCACGCCCTCTCCTCCCAGGGGGCGCCGAGACGCGGCACAAAGCCTGCGCGCAACTGGGGCGCGGAGGGAGCTGCCGCGCAACGAGGCGCGTCGCGGATCCTGGTTTGTTCTCTCTCTTTTTTCTTCCCATTCATCCCCTCCCGTCTGCCTCGGACGAGGCTGTGCCCTCGGGGCTCTCTTGTTTTTGCATAATCCTGCCTCCCTCCCTCCCTCTCTCCGGGCTCGCGTTTGATTGATGCGATGGGGGTCACGCTTTCGTTCCCGCGGGCAGCAGCTCGTCGCTGCCGAGGCCAAGCCTTTGTGCAGAAGTGCGCGGCGGCCCAGCGGCCACGGCTGGGCGGGAGGCATTTAAATGCCGCGATTTCGGGGCGGTAACAAAGGCGGCAGCGGGAGGGAGAGAGACAGAGTGAGAGGCGCGCGTACGGCTGCTTTGGGCCGCGGCCAGCAGTAGCGGCGGTGGCGTCGGACGCGGCGCCAGGAGCGCTCCCAAGTGAGTAAAGGCAGCGACTCCGGTGGATCCGTCCTTGCACGCGCGCACTGCCCGGTTACCCATCTGATTGGCGCTTGGGGGGAGCGGGCAGGGCGGAGGGCGCTCTCTCCGCGCGCAGCTTCGTAGGCGCGCACGGATGGATGGACTTCGCGGTGTGCCAGTCTGCCCTTCCCATCGCTCCTGCAGCGCCACTTCCAATTGCTAGACGAATTCGAATTCGTCTCCGGAGCTTTGACTTGCCCTCTCCCATCTCCACGCGGCTCCCATACTTTTGCACTGGGAAATCGCCAAGGTCCTGCCGTTTTCAGGATCCTGGCATTTCCCTTGAGCGACAGAGAAACCCTGCATGCATAACGTGTGGTAATGTTTTGTAATGTTTACTGCAAATAATAGATGGAGGATTTCCTTGGAGCGTTCTATCAACGCAAAACGATCAAGCAACTGGTGCCTCGGAATTGAATTTCCCCCCGTTTTTGATTAGGTTAGTTTCTCCCAATTGCCTCTAGCTTATTAAGATTTTGTTCTTGGGATGGGGAAACGGTAACGAGGTTGGTCGTGTTTTTGTTTCTGAAATGGTAATTAACTGGAGGGCTCAGTTTCCAAACGTGGGCAATATAAATCTTGGATAGAAAACTTTGCAGAGGCAAACTTGAAAAGTTTTCCCGGTTTGCCTGTAGGTTGGGGTCTTGAGGTTGTTGCTGAAGCAGATTCAAGCAGGAGCAAAGACTGAATGAACTTGGATCTCAGCGGCAGCATGTAGAGATGACTTGGAGATGGAACAACTTCCAGTGCATCAGGTTTGGCCTTTCAGTCACTCCTGCTTTTCATTTGCAGAATGCTGTTTTCATTTGTTCATCAGTTCTCTGTAGAAAAGAGCAGCCTGCTGAGATAATAATGTTAGCAATCAATACTGCTGTTTTTCCCCCTTGAAGATCCTTATATTCTCGCCATCTGTTGTGACATCTTGTGCTCCTCTTGAGTTTGCACTGTGCAACGTTTTGTGTGGAAAGGCAATTAATGGTTTCTTTATTTTCTTATTAGCAGTGGGCACAATCCACTGAGAAGCGGGAACAGTTGCAGATCTCACAATCCATTTGAGTAGGGCTTGCACAGGAGAGCTGCCGGTTTGATTGCACCTTAAATATTACATCAAGTATCTGTATATGTTTTCTCTGTGGCATTCGTTCCAGAATAGATAAAAGTTATATAATGGAGAGTGTGTTCATTTAACTTGCAGATTCCATGATAAAAGAACAACATGAGCAGATATTTTTCTGTCATGGGTTCTGCTCCAGATATTTTGTTTTCAAGTAGAAGCATTTGGCATCTCCTGTTGCTAGGCAAGGAAAAGTGTGAATTATAAAAATATGCTGAAACTTGAGGGAGACACATTTGGATTTTAATATGTTGCTGATAATATTTTTCAGTATGTTTAAGGCTGCTGTTCTGGACATAGTTTGGAGCAGATAATTTTACTTGACTTTAATAGGACTTGTATATGTGAAATTGTGCCTGGGATTTATGCTTGAATTCAAAAGAAAGGCACTGTCATCTGTTCTTGAGTAAAACTTCAAAAGGCAAGGATTTTGCCCAGTATAAATCATGTAATTCCCCCCAAAGTTGATCCTTCAATATTACAGTAATACAGAGGGCAGCAAGAGCAGTAGAATAAGAGCAGTGAGAGCAATAGCCAGGGCATTTTTTTCTAGGAAAAAAAGGTGCTGGAAATTCTTTTTAAGGACCTTTCTTTAGGGGAGCACCCAGCCAAAGTTGTTGAGTTTTTTTAGAGGGGAGCACAGCGCTCTCCCCCTAAAAATGTTTAGGGGTACTGTCATTTTGTAGTTCAAATCAGGAAAAATTAATAAATATAGTAAATGGACAAAAGTACAAAGATTCACAAAATGTTTAGGGGTGCTTCTATTCTTATGCCCACAGCTTCTGAAATGCTGTGCCATAATGCTAGGGGGACGCATAATGCTTTAGGGGCCGCGGGTGGCGCTGTGGGTAAAACCTCAGTGCCTAGGACTTGCTGATCGTATGGTCGGCGGTTCGAATCCCCGCGGCGGGGTGAGCTCCTGTCGTTCAGACCCACCTCCTGCCCACCTAGCAGTTCGAAAGCACCCCTAAGTGCAAGTAGATAAATAGGTACCGCTTTATAGCGGGAAGGTAAACGGCGTTCCGTGCGCTGCGCTGGTGCTGGCTCGCCAGAGCAGCTTCGTCACGCTGGCCACGTGACCCGGAAGTGTCCTCGGACAGCGCTGGCTCCCGGCCTCTTAAGCGAGATGAGCACACAACCCCAGAGTCGGTCACGACTGGCCCGTACGGGCAGGGGTACCTTTACCTTTACCTTTAATGCTAAAAAGGTGCTGGAACTCAGTTCTTGTAAGTTCCGGCTGAAATTAAGCCCTGGCAATCTGAAATAGAGGGCAGTGAAAACCTCTTCCCATAAACCTCTAGAGAAGTGATGGGGGCGCAGTAGCTGTCCACTTGTCTATCAGATCCACATTTTGAGCACATATACCTGTGTAACGTCCCACTTGTCTTTGGGTACACAATTGAGCTCCATGCTGGGCCCTGTATACTAGTTAGCCCAGCAAACCCTTTGGATTGGAACAACTATTGACCAGCTGCAAACACCCCCTTTGGGGGAAGATGGTGGAAAGGGTCATGGTGGGACTGCTAAAAGCATTCTTGGAGGACACTGATTATTTAGATCATTCTTTTTTGCAAGGGGATAAAGGAATAGAGATTGGGTTGTGCATCTCCTGATTCCCTCTTCCAAATTCCTACCTCCTTTGGGCAGAGCTTCCTTTCTGCTTCTCCGGGCTGAGTCTCACAGGTCTTCTGGTTGTGGTCTGCTGCTGGTCTTCTTCACTATTCACTCAGGAAGGATTCCTCCCCAAGGCCTGTTCTCACACCACTCCCACGTCTTCCCCTATAGCAGTTGCCACAGAAAATTAATATCCGGTGCCACCTTGCTTGGAAATGTTACGTGAGGTTCACTCACCCAGTAGTTGGAACTGTCAAGGACAGGCCACCTGCTCTGCCACAGAATTCACCCTTGTAGCTTTCCCTCTTCCTTCTCTTCTTACAAACTACAGTCGTACCACAGTTCCCAAACGCCTTGGGAGTCAAAACATTCTGGCTCCCAAACGATTGAAAACCGGAAGTGAGTGTTCTGGTTTTTCAAATGTTCTTTTGGAAGCCGAATGTCTGACGGGGGCTTCCGATAGGCTCCAGGAGCTTCCTGCAGCCAATCAGAAGCCGCGCTTTGGTTTCCGAACGTTTCGGAAGTCAAACAGACTTCCGGAATGGATTCCATTTGACTTCTGAGGTACAACTGTATGTAACTGGGACTGTTTGGTCTGGGCTAGTCATAATTTTATCTTAATGTGATCAGTAGAGCATGGATTCGAGCCCCACGTTGGGCAAAAGATCCCTGCACTGCAGGGGGTTGGACAAGGTAATCCTCATGATCCCTTCACACCCTAAATTTCTTTCTTTCTTTTTTATTAAAGATTTTCTTGATTTCCAAAAGTGTGTGCAATGTCTCTCTCTCATATTTTCCCCCATGTAACATTTTTACAAAACAGTTTCATTTGTTGAGACATTAGGAAGAAAAGGGGGAAAGATGGGTGGAGGTGGGGTTGGGTGGCGATGTTTCTGTTTTACTTACTATATGTAGGGTTTGGTGTCAGCGTTGCTTGTGCAGGTTCTTTGCTGTTCACTTGTGTTCCTTTGGTGGCGAGAGAGGTTGGGGTTGGCCTGTTGTTGTTGTTGTTTAGTCGTTGAGTCGTGTCCAACTCTTTGTGACTCCACTGACCAGAGCATGCCAGGCACTCCTTTCTTCCACTGCCTCCTGTAGTTTAGTCAGACTCATGTTTGTAGATTCGAGAACACTGTCCAACCATCTCGTCCTCTGTTGTCCCCTTCTCCTTGTGTCCTCCATGGGGTTGGCCTAGGGTGTGGTTATTCATTTGTGGTTGGCTGTGGTGGCCTTTGTTTTCATGTGTGAGTGGGGTGCGTGGCACACCCTAAATTTCTGTGATTGCTTTAGAGTTCTTTACACCTGGGCAGCAGGCATGAAAAAATAGCCAGATCCCCTCCCTTCTAGCCTCCCAAGGATACAATTTACAGCCAGCTTAAGTTAGGCCAAAGGAGCAAAAATAATTTATATTTCCTGTTCTTAAATGCACACCATTCCTTTGAGCAGCCACAAAAACCTCAAGCTATCACATAGCCTGTTTAACACACAACTGTGTAAAATATTTACTTCATTGTTGTCAGGAAAAGCTCCCAATATGTTACAATTATATGTTGAGATTCTGTGTCATCTTACACTGTAAAATACTGTGGTTTTTTTCCTTTTATGAAAATGTTAAGCAAAACTGCCCCAGTTGCTCCCCTGCCAGGTAGTCCTGCAACTTTGCATTGTTACCAAGGTGCACGGTACTTTCATCTAGTGCAAATGACATTGAAGTGGAAATTGAAAAAGAAAAATACTTTAAAGCTCATTTTGTAAGTATCCCAACAACATGTCAAACCTTGAAAATGAGGCTACAGACATTTGCTTTTGGGCACCTTAGCTCACTGCATACAGTACATTAAATGTACAAAAATGTAGTGGCTAAGCTCAGCACGATACTCGCTTCAGCTCAGCTTGACAACTGCCCCGCTCTCTCTGCCTTGGGACTGATTACCAGGAATCACAGAGTTATTTCCTATGAGATAACTTTGTACTTGAGTTCAGAATGCACAAGTATAGTATTGGTTTATTTAAAAGGATGCTATGGGCAGGTATCTTGTACATGGGAATTGGAACCAAAATAAAAAAATACCACATATATAGTTAACACACTTTTGACTGTCTTTTGCATTCACAATAAGAGTGGAGGTTTTTTGCACCTCTAAGTTTGCACTTTTGGGTTGAGTGTGGTCCTAAATTGCACCAGCAGCTATGAGTACAGAATCTTAGATATTCGGTTTTCCAGATTGATTAATCCATAGTAAACCAAAGTGAAACTTCTGTGTGTGCTATTTTTCTAGAGAAAGAGGTGCTGAAACTCACTACAAATGCCTCCCTCGTTCTCTTAGGATGACAATGGTGGTCACCTGAGAGAAGCCGAAACTGAGTTCGAGTGAGTTCCGGCCGGGAAAAAAGCCCTAACTTTACACTTTAAATGTATGGTGTGTAGCTTTTTTTATTGCAACAAACTCCAGCCCTAGTTCACAGATCTAAGACATGAACTCCGAATAGTATTCTGAATAGAAAGTTATATTTGGTGGAAGCCATTGTTGGCTTCATCCTGAAAATTCTTCTACTTAATTTTAAGAAAACAGCATTGTCAAGGCTTGATCGCACGTCCTCATTTTATATTTTCAGAAGTATAAAAAAAGTGGAAAAGTGAAATCTTTAGCAGTAATTGTCTCCCCGCAACCCCTATCAAATCCCCTGGGTTAGAAATCCTGCTTTTCATTTCTGCTGGGCTATCACATTTTCACTCCTGTCTGTTAATTCACGTGGCACTTCTTTGCTGCTGCTGCTGTTGTTATTATCTGATTCTAAATACTAATACCAACAGAAAATGGATCCACTATCAATATTGGCTCTGTTTTACATTCCTTTCAGAGAAGCTAGAATGAAGGTGATTGCTTCTATCGCCGTTTTATTTTCCTATAGCATCCTTAATCACTAGTAATGTCCTATAATGCCAACAGAGTTCTGACAGTAGGACTTCAGTGCGTTGAAGATTCCCACTTTTCAGGACTAGAAGACTCGTGGTCCTGTCCAATTCTAGAATTTTATGCAAACTGTAAAGGAAGAGCTATGCCATACTGTACAGACTGAAACATCAGTAAAATGACCAACCCCAGCATTGTATAAAATAGATTGTGTTGTTATATAGTTCCTTCTTAATGCCTTATTCAGCTGCAGCTGGGACCTGGCGCAGGCAGGCCAGGATCAGAAAGGCAATAGATGGGGTCAGAAATGGGCTGCAGGTAGAGTGGCCGGATGTAAAACAGGGCTTGGCTCCAGCAGCTTTAACACCTGTGCTGAAGAGGGAATTTCAGCAGATGCAGCTTGTCTGAGCTCCCCCTCCCCACACACCCTTGCATTGCATTGTTTTGTGGTGTTCTTCCAAATTATGGGAGGAGCTTCCGTGAGTTCCCTGTTGCAGAAGTTAATGGTTGCTTGTGGATGGTTGTGGGACTGGCATGATGAAAGCAGGGTCTCTCCCGCCCTGGTGCTGTGTGGATTGCATGGAGAAGAATAGAATGGCTTTGTCTGTGGTAAACACAAAGCATAGCGTGTCTAGAGTTTGGTGTTTTGCTCCTTCCTGTGGTGAAAGTTTGGGCTTCTGTGCTCCTATCCAACCTGTTTACCTCATTTCCATTAGTGAAGAAACCCAAATGAGGAAGTTTCCTTGCACGCTGCGGAAACTGGTGGTCTGTGAGCTAATTTGGTTTCGGTGACTGCAGAGGCACCTTCCGATGAGCTTAATTCTGTATTTTCCCCCTGCCCTGCACCTGACTAGCGCATACAGAAAAGCTGATACAGCTCTTGCTCTCTCCTTCATCCTGACATAGGTTTGTAACATAAACTATTGTACAGCCCTAGGTCAGAGCTATCAGTTTTCAAATCACCAGCTCCTTAGTCATCACGATTATGAAGGCAGATTTCATGTTGATGTTGGTCTAAGCAGTTCTCTTGTAGATTAATTCTAAGCAACTTCTGTGGGCTGAAGTCCTTCAAAGAATAATTAACCAAAAGGACATTACGAATCATTATGTTTTATATCTTTTTCATTACAGGTTTTCTTGGGATACTATTGTCACTAGATGGTGGTTCGTTGCAAATGGATCTGATTTCTGCTGACTTCGCAACCTATTATCTAGTGACAGGTGTGCTACCTAAATCGCTGAATAGATCACTTTGGAATTTGTTCTTTGTATAGGATTTCAGCCAGACCTGCATGCAGGCTTCGTTCTTCACCACTGCCATCAACCCCAGCAGTACTCTTTTTTTTAAAGTGTGTCTTTCCGACACTGCAGTATTTATTACTAAATGCCAAAATGATCCATTCAGCAGTTATGCCCCCCCACTGTATTAATATAATTAATGTCTAGATTAGAAATTTGTAAATGTATTTTAATGCATGAAAGCATTCTTATGATATTCTAAGCTTTTGTACCAACATATTGCTGCCAAAGAAAGCATAGGCATCCGTGTTGGTCCATAGTGGTGTGTTGGGGGAAAATCTACTGTAAAGCAGTTCCTTTATCACAACCAACCCAGAATGTGACAAAATTTTGAGAAAGCTGGAGAACCTGGAAATTTCCTTGCTACTTTGTGGCATTTCAGTTGCCTGTGGGGTTGGGATATTACTTTTTAAGGAATGTTGCCAAATTCACCTTAGCAATGTGTGATGGGACCATTTGAGCAAATGTATGTATCTGGATTTAAATCTCAGCTGAGTTCCCATTAGTCGGAACAGAGCATCAAACTGCATGCTGTGCTCCCACTGTTAGTACAAGGGAACACCTTGTTTCCTTGCTCTGGGCTAGCACCACCGCCTGCTATTCCTTTCAGGTCCTGTCCCCCCCCCCATACATGTTTGCTAACAGAGGTGGCCCAAGACATTTTGGCATGTTTAGCAGAACATCCCCCGTGATCATAAAAATAGAATTTGCTTTCCTTCAGTAGTAGCTCTGAACCTGCCACCTGAACTGAGCCTCTTGTTTGCGTTGCCCAATGGCAGGGCCGGTCCTGATTAGAAGCAAAAACCATCCATCGAAACTGATCTGCACTAGATAGATTCAGAGCCAACCAAAATATTTATTGTCTTCACTTACTATTATTGCTACCAGAATGGATGTCTCTCTGACAGATGGCCGTGTAGGGGAAGGATTCTGTAGAAGCGAATGGAGGCCATTTCATAGCAGGAAGGTCTTGTTAGTGAAAACAACAACCCACCAAAGAGTTGTGTGGCACGTTATCAACTAACAGATTTATTGTGGCATGAACTTTTGTGGGTGCGTCCATGTCATCAGGTACAGGATTGGACAAAAGGAACTCTCTTCTGCAAAAGCTTGTTCCATAATAAAACTTCTTATTTTTAGTCTTTAAGGTGCCACAATGCTCTTTGTAGGTCATGGGGCAACAGACTGTGTTCCCACAGCCATTGCTAGTCCCTATATCTTGCTTTTATTGATTTATTTTCACACATTTAGCCTGCCTTTCAGTCCCTTAAGAGCTGCCATAATGCCTAATGAATTATGCTACCATAAAGGCACTCCCAAAAAGAAAATGCCAAAAATCGACAGATTTACACTGCAAACTTAAATCAGCTGCTATTTTAACTGCTTTGGCTTATCTCAGCGAATCCTAAAAATCATAATCCCATGAGTATACAGATAATTTCCTGTTAAGAGATCTGCTGCCACCACCATCTGCTGCCACCAATAAATATATAATATTCTCTATTTCAGAAGTTAAGGCTTTGAGTGCTGTTGCAGGCATGGAAGATTCCCAAGGTTTGAAGAAATACAAAAAAAGACAAAAAGTATTGGGGGGAAATCCTCAGGAGGGACCCACCACCCACAGCCCACTGAGCATGCTCCGTGACTGTGGAATGCTGACTGACTGTTGGAAGGGACTTTGAAATGGAGTTGCTGAAATCCTGAACAGCAGCACCTGAAGCCAAATTTGTGGACTGGAGGATGGGGTGAAGGCGGGAATGTGCCTGTAAGCCCCACTACCACACTCTGTGCTTGTGGGTCCTCCTGATCATTATTTGACCTTCCCTATGTTGTAGTGGTCCCATCACCTCCTGGCAAATAGAAGGGGAAGAAATGGAGGCAGTGAGAGATTTAACTTTCTTGGGCTCCATGATCACTGCAGATGGTGACAGCAGCCACGAAATTAAAAGACGCCTGCTTCTTGGGAGAAAAGCAGTGACAAACCTAGACAGCATCTTAAAAAGCAGAGGCATCACCTTGCCAACAAAGGTCTGTATAGTTAAAGCCATGGTTTTCCCAGTAGTGATGTATGGAAGTGAGAGCTGGACCATAAAGAAGGCTGATCGCCGAAGAATTGATGCTTTTGAATTATGGTGCTGGAGGAGACTCTTGAGAGTCCCACGGACTGCAAGAAGATCAAACGTATCCATTCTTAAGGAAATCAGCCCTGAGTGCTCACTGGAAGGACAGGTCCTGAAGCTGAGGCTCCAATACTTTGGCCACCTCATGAGAAGAGAAGACTCCCTGGAAAAGACCCTGATGCTGGGAAAGATGGAGGGCACAAGGAGAAGGGGATGACAGAGGACAAGATGGTTGGATAGTGTTCTCGAAGCTACAAACATGAGTCTGACCAAACTGCGGGAGGCAGTGGAAGACAGGAGTGCCTGGCGTGCTCTGGTCCATGGGGTCACGAAGAGTCGGACACGACTAAACAACAACAACAACAACCATGTTGTAGTGGGCTTGTACGAACCCTCCATGCAAATGGGGATCCTGCTTTTTCAGGGTTGCCTGTGTGCAGGGTCCAAGCCTCCTGTAGTCTTTCCCCACTCAACATGGGGGAAAGGTTGGCAAGCGGGCAGCAGAGTGCAAACTGGGATGTTTAAGTCAGGGCTTGCACTGCCTTGCCCTCTATCTATGAATTTCGCATTTTCGTGTTCAGGCAAATGGTGGGAACACAGCTTTTTGTTGTAGCTTCTGCTTGTAAGCCAGTTAATCAATGATGTGCTGCCCTTTAATGGTACTCCCAGATATGACTCCTAAGGCTGCCTGCCTTACATTGCCTAATGGTAAGGTCTAGCACATCCCTGCTGAAAACGACCTCTTTGCAATGTAATGAGAATTCTAATTCGACACGCTTCAGCTTAATTTTCAGTTTTAATTAATTGCTTATTTTTAAGAAAAACGTTCAGCTCGTACTTGTGAGGAAGCAGGGATACATAATGAAAAAGCTGGCTTGTTTGAATGGACAGAGTCGGTGCTGTACTGATACCTGGCATTAATGATAGTGTTGGCTTTCATGTCCCATTTGGTAGGTGGTGATAAGCGTGCAGGTAACTTGCAACTTAGGGGCATTTAAATTAAACTCACCTTAATTTATGTGCTTGGTGGCTGGCGCACAAACTAAATGCATGCGAGGCAGAGAGCTTAAAAGCTCTTTCAGTGCGGAAAGAGGTTTTAAGCTCTCCACCTTGTTTACCAAGCTCTGGGAGGCTCTCTTGAGATCTCAGGGGGATGTCCCAGAGCCTGGTAAGAAAGGCAGAGAGCTTAAAATCTCTCCATTTTGTGTGGCAGCTCAAGCCTACCTGGCTCGCCAGTTTCAGAAAAGTAGGTAGGTTTACACGGAAGCGGTTCCAGGGTTGTTTTGACTATACACGATCTTGTCTTTACATGCAATCCCCAAAGTGTACCCCATACACAAGTTATGAGTTACCTGTTATGTGTATTCCCACAATGCTCTGATCTCACAATAAGGAAGGCTCAGAGGGATGGTGTCCTCTTAACTCGTTGGTGCTTGAACTTTCTTTAATGAAGTTGTTTATCTTAGGCTGTGGAGTCGCTGCAAGTGACACCCAAGGAAGTGGAAGATCAGTCAAGTTGCAGGGAACAGGGAGGATGTGCAGGATTAGTGCTTCTAGTGGTTGTCCTGCTGCTCTCAGAAAAATCTATTTGTGGCCTGGATTATACGTTATGCCTGGGGCAAAGTGTACAGTACTTTTAAAATATGACAATAAATCATGAAAATGGTGGCCAAAAATGACTAAAAGGAGAGTCCTGTAAAGTTCATGCTACAGATTTATTTATGGCCGCGTTATTAATTACCATTTCCTCATTCTCATAGAGAAAGGGTTTTTATGTACTGTACGCTTGGCTACCTATGTTTGCTTTCTTACCTTTTTGGTTAGCGAAGAAGCCTCTTGAAATGAGCATTGGAATGTATAATGAAAAGAGGAACGGGAAAAGTGCAGACTTTGAGAAGCCTAGCATTTGTTTGCTTAAATGAAGATCCATGTTCGCTTTGCCTACTTGATTAACTGCGGTACTAATTACAACATTGTAATGGGATGTTACATTAGGAGCTTGCAAATTGATTCAGTTGAATTGTTACTATTTAGGTTTCTATTTTGCCTTCTCCCTATGAGCAAAAGGAAGCACACAGAACACCCAATTAAACCTCTAAACATGTGTTCATAAACCCCACTTCAATTTTTCTCCACTTCAGTGGACTGTTTTTAAAATTTGAAGTTTGCTTCTCCCTTCCTCTCTCAGTTTGACATTCCTTTTTCCACAATTCCATTTCTTTCCCCAGGTGAAGAAGCAAATACAGCGGTACCTTGGGTCTCAAACTTAATCCGTTCCGGAAATCTGTTCCAAAACCAAAGTGTTCCAAAACCAAGGCGCACTTTCCCATGGAAAGTAATGCAAAACGGATTAATCCGTTCCAGACTTTTAAAAACAACCCCTAAAACAGGAATTTAACATGAATTTTACTATCTTACGAGACCATTGATCCATAAAATAAAAACAATAAACAATGTACAGTACTATAAAATAAATAAAACAGTATTTTAGATGATAAAAATTAAAATTATTATTTTTTCCTTACCTGCACTGATGATAGTCATTGTTTGGATGGGGAGCTTTTATCCATTTCCGTGGTCACACAATCAATCAATCAATCAATCAATCAATCAGTAGCTGAACTGGGATCCACACAGTCACAAAAACAAATTAACTGAAAAAGCATCAAAACAAAAAACGCAAAATAAATAGCAAAAACAAAAGCACCAAATATAAGCTCCAAATATCACCTCAGAACACTGCAATCGGAAATGGATGGCTTGAATTACAGTGGGGGGGGGGATGCAAATTAGCAGCTCAACAGGAAATACTGGGACTCAAAACGGAGCACATTCGGCTTCTGAAAAAAGGTTCGAAAACCGGAACACCTACTTCTGGTTTTGCAGTGTTCTAATTCCAATTTGTTCGTAAATTAAGCTGTTCGAAAACCAAGATACCACTGTAGTTCATTTCAGGTCTGGTGTCTATCACCTGATACATGACAGGACACCCACCATACAGTACTGTGTATTCTTGCAGTTGCTGAGTCCTGTTTGAAAGCTGCAGGTATGCTGATCACCTGTTCAACCAGGAGTGGAGTTGGGATGTTCTTGCCACCTCTTCTGAACAGCTAGGTGATACTGCCTGTATTTTAGCAGAGCTGTGCATGTAGGGCTTTGCATGTAGGAGACAATGTCACCACCATTCTTTGCGTGGCTGGTTCTCCATAAACCGAGTGTTTGAGAGCTCTCTTCTGTGCACAAATATGCTGTTGGACTCACCTCAGCCCCAGCTAGCATGGCCCGGTGATTAGGAATGATGGGACTTGTTGTTCTAACACAAATGGACCATCACAGGTTCCCCATTCTTGCATGAAATTCTCCTATCTGCTTCTTTAAGTATTTCCCATGGATACAGTGCAATAGGTAACAAGTATCCCTATGTATCAAGCACATCAGCAAAAAGATCCACAAATACGAAAATATACACCAAACAATGCATAAAAAGAGATAATGAACACAATATAAATAGGACAATAATACTACAAACCAGCATATTATAGATCCATTTCAACCATTAAGCTTTTTTCCAAAGATATTCTGATTAGTTCTGATTCCCTGGGAAAGGTTTTCTAGATAATCTTATTTGGGAAGTGTGCCCAATTGACTCTTGTTGTGCTTGGGCGGCTGATGATTTTTTACCTGAGCAGTTTTATTTTTTCTGAGAGGCTGTTTTTCAATATGCAGGTTGGATTATTATTATTATTATTATTATTATTATTATTATTATTATTATTATTATTTTACAAACATTGGTCATTTGCCCTTTTGTCTGGCTTTGCCTTGTTTTGGGAAGAGGAATTATTGGGATACATTCCCCAAATATGATGGGGAAAGGTTTTCTTTTTTTAAAAAAAGGACTGTTACATGCTTAGACACACAAAATAAACAGTGGGCCTGATCCTGCCAAAGTTAAGCATTTTTCAGTCCAAGCAATTTCAGAGAGAAATTGTTTAATTATGCTTGCTTAATTTTGGCTGGGTTTTACCTAAGATTCTTTTTAAATTTATTTTTTAGGAAAGGTCTGTACCGATGGTAGGAACCAAATTATTTCCTTGAAGGCTTTAAACAACATTCAAGACATGGGGCAGAAGACATCTTTAAGTACAACTAAATAAAGAAAACCTTTGATTACTTTTGGAGTGTTTGATCTTATAATCCGTACAGTAAATGAAAAAGACAGAGTTTCAGTAATGACAGGGTTTTCAGCCTAATGTTACATGTGTGATCTTCATGATAACCCCTCTCACAAGAAAACGCTCACAACTAGTTTCAGTTCTAAGAGCCAAAAATTTTTTAAATAGCAAAGGAATTTGTAATACTACTGTGTGGGATACTTTAGAATCTCATGTTGCAGGAAAACCCCTTAAGTACGTGCAAATGAATTTCTGCACATTCATTTCCTTGTCACCATTGTTTCCTTTTAATCTGTGCCGTTGTTCAATGTCGAACTTTACATTGGCATGCTCTTTGGGGCAGAGAAATATTATTTAAAGTACCATGGGCACTGATGGAGAATATGCATTAATTAAGTAACGATAGTAGTACTGGTGCATATTTTCCATCAGTGCCCATGGTAGTAGTACTGGTAGGGACATGGGTGGTGCTGTGGGTTAAACCACAGAGCCTAGGAATTGCCAGTTGGAAGGTCGGCAATTCGAATCCCGGCAACGGGCTGAGCTCCCGTTGCTCGGTCCCTGCTCCTGCCAACCTAGCAATTCGAAAGCACATCAAAGTGCAAGTAGATAAATAGGTACCGCCCTGGCGGGAAGGTAAACGGCATTTCCGTGCACTGCTCTGGTTCGCCAGAAGTGGCTTAGTCATGCTGGCCACATGACCCGGAAGCTGTACGCCGGCTCCCTCAGCCAGTAAAGTGAGATGAGCGCCGCAACCCCAGAGTCGGTCACAACCGGACCTAATGGTTAGGGGTCCCTTTACCTTTTAGTAGTACTGGTGATGACTTCAGTACTGCTTAAGAGCTGCCTTCAAGGTTTTTTTTTACCTTGTAGACTCCTGGTCATGTTATGCCAAGTTTTATTAAGTTGTTTCAGGCTTCTCTATCTATCTCTATCATCTGTCTCTCTTTAAGCCTATGAAATCTAATAAAGAACTTTGTGATTATGGAATCACAGTTGTTAGGGACAAAAAAACCCAGGCATTGAGAGTCTTCTCGATGTCTGAACCAGTTTGTTTGTTTGTTTGTTGGTTTGTTTGTTTAATTATTTGTTTTATTAAGTTTATATACTTCCCTTCATCCAAGGAACACAGAAAGGTTTGTGAAACACCTTGCTCTGTGAGATCCATTTAGCCCCATCTCTTCCTATTTTTAAAAGATGTTTGAACTTTCCTGTTCTAGCAAGCATTTATTTTGTCAGGTGGATAGATTTTATATGGCAGATCCTCCTTTTAGGATCTTTAAATCTGCCCAACCTTTCCCTGTTTTTATGCTGCTTTACTGATTTTATAGGATTGTTTAGTTTTGAATCAACATCAGCCGCTGCGAGTGATGCAAATGCATTGGAAGGGGCAGGGCAGATGTTTTCTACATAAATTACCCCTCTGAGAAAACTGGATACTTTAATATATATATATATATATAAACCACTTTTAAGGGTTAGTTAATGGAGCAAGATCTTCAGCTTTAATTCATTTTAAATAGGGAATCTTTTAAAAATATGGTTCTTGTAGAGATGCTATATGTGTTTCTTATTATTCATAAGGTTTATACACTGCCTTTCCTCTTAATGGACTTGAATCATTGTGCGTGTTCTCTATTTTATTCTCAGCAGCCCCAAAAGGTAAGTGATCCAATGGCCCAAAGTCATCCAGTGAGGCTTGCAGCTGAATAGGGATTTGAACCTGGTGCTCCCAATCTTAGACAAGCACAATAAATTCTACACCACATCTGCTGATTTCCCCCACCCTACCACACCAAATTACTGAGGTGTGCACAGGGTCACATTGTTTAGGAATATAATAAGCTACCTTATACAGCAGGGGTGGGCAAGGTTTACCAGCCATGGGCCTGATCACTCCCATGGAGATCGTCTGTGGGCCGGACTGGCACAGTGCGGTGCTGGAAATTACTTCTGCACATGCCCAGATGCTGAAAATCACACCTGCGCAGAAGCAATTTTCAGCATCTGGACATGCACAGACGCAATTTTCGGTATCTGTGCATGCGCACACGCAATTTCCGGCACCGCTCGGCAAGTCCCTGCGCCGTGCTGTGCCGGTTTAGCGCAGCGCGTGGGGGTCTTGCCGAGCAGGCAGCTTGGTTCGGGGGTGGCTTGTAGGCCAGTAAAATGGTCTTCGTGGGACGCATCTGGTCCATGGGCTGCACATTGCCGACCCCTGTTATACAGACCCATTGGTTGATCTAGTCCAGGCATCCCCAACTTGCGGCCCTCCAGATGTTTTGGCCTACAACTCCCATGATCCCTAGCTAACAGGGCCAGTGGTCAGGGATGGTGGGAATTGTAGTCCAAAACATCTGGAGGGCCAAAGGGTGGGGGTGTCTGAGCTAGTCTGATACTGTCTAAACTGACTGGCAGCTCTTCTCCAGGGCTTCAGATGGGACAATCCAAGTTCGACCTGGAAATGGGTAGTGCTGGGAGGCACAATTTAAGAAGGATGCTGACAAGCTGGAAGTGTGCAGAGGAGGGAAGCCAAGATAATCAAGGGTCTGTAAACCAAGCCTTATGAAGAACAGTTGAAGGAGCTGGGTAGGTTGTGCCTGGAAAGGAGGAGACTTCAAATATCTAAATGGCTGTCCCATGGAAGATGGAGCAAACATGTTTTCTCCTGCTCTGGAGCATAGGACTCAAACCAATGGCTTCAAGTTACAAGAAAGGAGATTTCAACCAAACATCAGGAAGAACTTTCTTGACAGTAAGAGCAGTTCGGCAGTGGAACAGACTCTCTTGGGAGGTTGTGGACTCTCCTTCATTGGGGGTTTTTAAGCAGGGTTTGGATGGCCGTCTGTCATGGATGCTTTAGCTGAGATTTCTGCATTGTAGGGGTTAGACTAGATGACCCTTGAACCCTACAGTTCTATGATGCCATGCCAGAGAATGAACCTGAGGCCTTCCACATGCAGAGATGCTCTACCACTGAGCTGTACATTCAACAGTATACATTTTTACATTCAATGTTAAAAATTTGGTTCATTCTCTATCATTCTATTTCCAGTGTCCAGACTCAGCTGTTTATGTAGTTAAAACAACCCCACTGTAATTTGTAGTGGAAAGTGCCACTTACATTGTATGTCCACCTTCAGTAACTTCTCGGGGGGGGGGTGTTCTCACAGCATCGCTTAATGAATGTTCCTCACAAACACACGTTTTGCCCATCCTATATCAATTTAGCCTTGCTTATTTCAGTCCCAGATCTCCTGGAAGTTTTCTCTTTTTCTTGAGGTAATGATCTTTGTCGTCTAGGTTCTTTGTACTTGCTTGTTTTTTCCCCAAGAAAATATGAGTTGTTGTTGTTGGGTTGCCTCAGCCACTCTTGGTGGCTTCCAACATATATATTAAAGGTAAAGGGACCCCTGACCATTAGGTCCAGTCGTGACCGACTCTGGGGTTGCGGCGCTCATCTCACTTTATTGGCCGAGGGAGCCAGTGTACAGCTTCCGGGTCATGTGGCCAGCATGACTAAGCCACTTCTGGCGAACCAGAGCAGCACACGGAAATGCCGTTTACCTTCCCACTGGAGCGGTACTTATTTATCTACTTGCACTTTGACGTGCTTTCGAACTGCTAGGTTGGCAGGAGCAGGGACTGAGCAACGGGAGCTCACCCCGTTGCGGGGATTCGAACCGCTGACCTTCTGATCGGCAAGTCCTAGGCTCTGTGGTTTAACCCACAGCATCACCCGCGTCCCTCCAACATATATAAAAACATAATAAAACATCAAACGTTAAAAACTTCCTGATACAAGGCTGCCTGCAGATGTTTTCTGAATGTTGTATAGTTGTTTATCTCCTTGACATCTGATGAGAGGGCTTTCCACAGGGAGGGCTCCACTTACGAGCTATAATTCAAATAATTATAGCTGTATTTTAAAACAAAATACAGGGGGTTTTTTATGAGCAAAAGCTTAATATGTGGCTTGGTAATAGAAACATTGCCACAGACATCAATAACCAGATTGTAATTATTTACAGAGAAACAGAACTTCTTCAAACAGTAGGTCAATAAGAAATTTCCATCACTTTGTCTTCTTCAGAAGTGCCTTTATTTAAAACAAAGTTATCAGAGACTATGTTGTCTGATAACAACCTCTTACCTCACTTCATTTCTCTGAAAATTGGGCAAGAGATGGTGGTGCTTGCTTTATATTTACACAATACTAGGAATCAGTCTGAGATGGTTGAAAGCAAAAAAGAACACATAATTAGTGGGTCTTGTTTCAGTCATTTCTTCTTGGGATAAGGAAATGCAAACAATGGAAAGCTTTGGTGGTTTGTAAAGTTGCCACCGGCTTGACTACCCGGGGCAAGTAAGAACGATCTATGTTAGATTTCTCTCTCTCTACAAATTCATAAAAATCTGCCACAAATGATTAACAGAGGTTTTCTTAGGCAGGTGTGTGCAGCGGAAATGTGTTCTCATATGTTTGTGAGGCTGTTATATTTTTGCAGCAAGTCCATAGTGATCTCAGGCGGGGTTCTCAAAGGACACCTGTGTTGGTCTTTGTTTTCTTCTTCTTCCAAGGCCCTCTCTTGGCTTCCAGAATTTCAAGAGTGACACTTGGGAATTTTGTTCTAGTGTGACAACTGGCAGTTGGTAACTGGACGTTTATTGTTGGATCAGTTGCAAATCCATAAAAGGGCATCCTCTTTTGTATCACGACAAAACTTCTTATTCCCCCCCCTTCCCCCTCTTTCGCTTCTGAATCTTCGACTAAACGGCCTTGTCAAAGGGCTTAATTGAAAAGTCCAAGCACACAGTATCAACCCTGATCTCCCTTATGCAAGATAAACAGGAGAATAGCCTCATTCCTGGTTCCAGTGTAAGTGGAAAAGGAGCTTAAATTAGATTTAAAATGAACTATGTACTGAATACAAGTTTTCAATCTGCTGTGGCAAGCAACTATAAATTACTCACCAGTAAGTCCAATGATGGAGCTTTACAGCCCTCTCCTGCCCCCCCCCTCCACTCTGCGCAAATAGACCTATTTTTGAACAGCAAGGAATTGTCTGGGGCCAGAGACGTTGGGTCTCTTACGATCGAAACCAACCTATAAGATTTGGGCTTGTTTCTCTTCCATTTGTAAAAGCAGGATAATTCGTTAACAAGAACAAAATGAAAGCCTGATGAAACATGACACAAATGCTTCTTTTCACTGAAGTGTAAAAGGAAAGTGAGAAGAAATTAAGTACTGAAATAGTAAGTTCCCTTGACAGACAGAGCAGCTCTAAACTGCTTGCCTCGTCACACCCTTTTGCAGATCATAGCATGGAACCAACATGATTACTGGGACTGGAAGCCTGACAGTCTCTAAGTAGGTGGCATTACATTTTGCCTTCAAATCAATAGCAGCAACAACAAAAGTGATGGTAGCAACAATACAATTTTACTGGAGCCAGAGTTCCAGGTAGCCATGATAAAATTTCACATTTTATTATACTACATTATCTGGGTCCCTTTCAAGCTACTGTTAAAAGCAATCAACAATCAGTTCTTCATTCCTCTGAGACAGACACTTGATAAAAGGGAAATTTCAACACATATCCTTTCATGAACTTCCTTGTAGTGGGGTTTGAGGCAGGCCTGCAATCCTCAAACTGTTGCCTCTTTCATGTAATACGGACCGGATGTAAGATATTGTTGAATCCATTGTGTATCCAAAATACGACTAACTTCATTTAGTTTTGGAGAAAGTTGTTCTGACTTTCATAAACCCATTCACTTGAAAGCTGGTACTTGTTTGTATTCTCATTTGTGTATCTTTTGTACATCACAACTAATGCTCCTGAAATGAGTGGTTGCAATACAGAATCATGGCTCAAGGCTGCGGTTGTCATATGCAAGCTGTTTTAGAAAGTGTTAGATCAACTAAGCTCTTTTTATACAAATTGGGTTGTAGAAGATGATACGGCTGCATTAGGTATAGCTGTGGTGAGGGTTGTCTGTCTGTGTACAGTTGTACCCTTGGCATATGCCCTTGCTCATTCTGTCTGGTGACTCAGCTGGTGAGAGCCACTTGTCGTGCTTCCTGGCATGCTAGAAATTTTCATCTGAAAATAAAACATCACACGGCGCAGAGTCAAATGTGCATGGTTCATGTGATGAAAATTCAGACAGCCCTATCATCTATCATGGGTTATAACCAACTGAACTAGATTAAGGCTAGACCCATTGAAATTAATCTACCAAGCTAGTTGTGCCCATGATTTTCAATGGGTTTACTCTGAGTAGAACTAACACTGGACACCAGTTGATTTTAGTGGTTTTGGATTGTACCCAGAGTCCAAAAGTGTCTCTCAATTATAAATGGCAACATCAGAATTAAGAAAAAAGCTTTTAAAAACCAATAATGCAGTGCTCAAATGATTTTATAAGTACCGTATTTTTCGCTCTATAACACGCACCTGACCATAACACGCACATAGTTTTTAGAGGAGGAAAACAAGAAAAAAAAAATTCTGAATCAAATGTTGTACTAAACTATTTATTAAACAACCGGTATATCAGAATCATATTACAACCATGTAAAGTGAACAGCAGTCAACAGTGGCATTAAGAACCATCATCACTGTCATTAACAGTTCGAGTACTCTTCTAGTCTTCTGTGAACCCCAAGAACTCATCAGTGTCAGAGTCAGAATTTATGAAGTTCAGCTCCTCACAATCACTGGCATCACTTTCTTCGCCATCTTCATATAAAATGTCATCTTCTTTTGAATCCAAACCATTGCTAATGCCACATTTCTTGAATGACTGTGCAACGATTTCCTCCTTCACCGAGTGCCATGATGTTTTCACCCATTCACAAACTTGAGTGATAGTGGGCCTCTTCATTCGTCCAGTGGGTGTTAGATCATGATTACCAGCAGCCATCCATTTGTTCCACTCTTCTCGCATAAAGACCTTAAATGGCTTGTTGATGGAAACGTCGAGAGGTTGCAACTGGCTGGTAAGACCTCCAGGAATTACAGCTAGATGAGTCTTCGCTTCTTTAAAACACTTTTTTGTACTTTCGCTAATATGTGCTCTAAACTGGTCCAGAACTAATAAGGCAGGTTTTTTCAAAAGCCCTCCAGGACGTTTGGACCACACTTTTTCAACCCATACTCTCATTCCATTTTCGTCCATCCATCCTTTCTCATGAACATGTACAACAATTCCTCGTGGAATCACTTCTTTTGGAAATGTTTTCCTTTTGAAAATTAACATGGGTGGCAATTTGGTGCCGTCTGCACAGCAAGACAACACAACCGTGTAATGGGTTTTCTCATGTCCGGAGGTTTTCACAGCAATAGTTTTGGCACCTTTCAGATCCACAGTCCTATTAGATGGCACATCAAAGGTTAGCGGGACTTCATCCATATTCCCAATCTGGCCAATTTCAAATCCATTTCTCTTCCTAGCATCAATTACAAATTTATGAAAAGACAGAATCTTTGATTCATATTCTTCTGGCATTTTTTGTGCAATTCTAGTTTTCGTGCGCATAGCAAGGCCACATCGCTTCATAAATCTGTAGCACCATGATGGTGAGCCAGTAAAATCATGAATGCCTTTCTCTAAAGCAATGCGTTTGGCTTCATATATTATCATTTTTGTGGAGACTGTGATGCCATTATTCCGGTGATGTGTGATCCATTCTTTCATGGCCACGTCCAACTGTGGCCACTTTGCAGCATGTCCACGAAAAGTGTGCTTATTTTTATCTGCTTTTTGCAGCTGATCCTCCTGTTTCCTCCAATCTCTTATCATTCTTTCTGTTGGAGGTGGCCCAAAATGTCTCTCTGCTGCTCTGTTTCCATGCTCCTTAGCATATTTCACTACCTCTAGTTTAAAAGGAATCTTATATGCTAGTCTTCTTTGCTTTATCATCCTTATCAGAACGGGGGAGGTTTTCTGCAAGAAAATACAGTTCTCTGCAAGAAAATGATGAAGGAACTGTCAGTAATGTATGGTATCTCCAATACAGTGACGAAGGAAGAGGGGAGGGCAGCTCACATTTCTCCTAGGCAAAGCAGCCAACTCCTATAGGCCTAGGTGCCTTCCCCCCCATTAATATTTGAGGGAGTCATCCTCCCCCCATGCTGATGGGCATTGCCATTCATATAAGGTACCAGTGTGCATGCACTTTGTCTTGAGATCATTGCAGTCTGTGAGATGGGGCTTACCTGTACCTGCCCCCCCCATATTTTATTGAAGTTGGAAGAGGGAGGGAGAGCTCACATTTGTCCTAGGAAAAGCAGCCAATTCCTATGGGCCTAGGTGCCTCCCCCCCATTAAATATTTGAGGGAGTCATCCCCTAATCCCCATTGTGGTATGTGAGGTGGGGCTTACCTGGCTGCCCCCCAATATTGTTTGAAGTTGGAAGAGGGAGGGAGGGAAGGAAGAGAGAGGGGGAACTCACATTTGTGCAGCTGCCTTGCCTCGAATGAGAGCAGAAAGAGGAGGAGACGCAGGGACACGAGCCTTGTAAGCTGCTTTGTTTGAATTTACCGGTGAGGTGCTGGGGGATGGACAGAAGGGGATGCCCTCTTTGTCCCTCCTTCCGGCTCATTGTAAAGAAAGCAGAGTAAGAGCTGCTTACATGTGTGTAAGGGAGAGCCATAGAGCAGGCAGACACTGAGAAAGAGAGGCTGTCTTCCTTTTCCGACCTTGACTTTTGCAAGCGCTCAGCTTTTGCCGGCTTCCAAGCTGCCTCTCTTCTCCCACCTCCCCAAAAAGCCATAGAGCAGGCAAGGAGGCAGACACGCTGCCCTCAGCTGTTTTGCTGGCTTCCCAGCGAGGGAGGAGAGGAGGACAGGCTGCTGGAAAGCCTAGAGGGGCAAGGAGGCAGACACGCTGCCCTCAGCTGTTTTGCGGGCTTCCCAGCGAGGGAGGAGAGGAGGACAGGCTGCTGGAAAGCCTAGAGGGGCAAGGAGGCAGACACGCTGCCCTCAGCTGTTTTGCTGGCTTCCCAGCGAGGGAGGAGAGGAGAACAGGCTGCTGGAAAGCCTAGAGGGGCAAGGAGGCAGACACGCTGCCCTCAGCTGTTTTGCGGGCTTCCCAGCGAGGGAGGAGAGGAGAACAGGCTGCTGGAAAGCCTAGAGGGGCAAGGAGGCAGACACGCTGCCCTCAGCTGTTTTGCGGGCTTCCCAGCGAGGGAGGAGAGGAGAACAGGCTGCTGGAAAGCCTAGAGGGGCAAGGAGGCAGACACGCTGCACTCCTCCGCCTGCATTCGCTCCATAACACGCACACACATTTCCCTTTGTCTTTTAGGGGAAAGAAACTGCGTGTTATGGTCCGAAAAATACGGTAAATAAGACAGAACATGCTGCCTGGTACTTCTTGTCATATCACCTGAACTGCTTCTTCACACTCACAGATTCATGATCTGCCATGATCATGTAAACTGTGCAAGTAGCATGCAAGTTATAACAGACTGAGCAATTGGGGGTGTCTTTTTCATTCATGAGACATTTTCAAGGCTCTTGCTTATTCTGAAGATGTTGTTGAAATGTTGATTCTTGCTCAGTAGAATCACAGAGCTAGCGGGTGTCCTGGCAACCTCTGGGATCAACTCTGTCTCCTCAGGCACCAGTATTCTATGCCTAAACCATGCCAGTGAGTGCCTGTTGATTCTTGTCTTGGAAGCCTCCATGGAAAGGGAATCCATAACCTAAGGAGCTTGTTTCATTCCTTAGGTGTCTCCATTTCCAGCACTGGCTACAAGCCAGATGGCCCTGGTAGCTTCATAAGCAGGGCCTGATGGAAACACCCAGCCCCAGTTATTTGTTCTGAGCATCTGATAATCAGAGCAGAATTGTCTCCGAGCACAAAAGCTTAATTTCCAGTTGTTTTGGCTAATAACCCTTAACCGATGTGACTTCCATGAGCGTGTCTAGTCATCTAAAAGCCGGCTAAGCCGAGGGCCATCGGTCTATCTTGTAGTAATGAATCCCTTTAATTACTTGTGTGTTTTGTAAATAATACTGCTCATCAGATTTGCTGGATGATCCCAAGCTCAGGTCATGGCATCTATAGGCAGGACTGCAAGAAGAGTCCATCTGAAACCCTAGAGCAGTGTTTCCCAAACTTTTTTGGGCAACGGCACACCTGTTTACTGAAAAAAAATCTCGCGGCACACCACCATTAAAGCCCCGCCCCGTGACGTCAGCGCGCAGCGTCACGCCGGGAGGGACGCACGAAAGTGAAAGTTTTTTCCCTTCCCCTTGCCGGGGAACCTTCAAGCTTTGGGGGTGGGAGGAGGCAGCAGAGCGAGGGACTGAGGGACGGCGGCAACTGAGGCGGCGGCGGCTGTTGTGGTGGTGGCGGCGATAGCGGGCGGAGGAGGGGGCGGCGGCGGGGCTTGAGGAGCCGTCGCCGGGAGTTGCTGCAGCTCCTCGAAAGGCTTCTCTCAGCTGCGCTCAATCCGCCTCGGAGAGGATTTCCCCTCCGGTCCCATGAGTTCGTTTGGGGCATCGCTCCGGCTGCTCCCTCTCCCGCCGCGCAGGAGCGATGCCTCTCTCTGGCTCTCCCTCCGCGCAGGCTGAGGGAGGGAGGGAGGTGCGCGTGTGACCCGTCTCTGCTGGGAGACCAAACCCAGTGAGGCAGAGTTGCGCGGAGGCGCCCAGGCAGCGCTGCCGGCTGCGAGGAGGAGCGCCAGGCAGCAGCAGGAGGCGCGGCCTCTCCTCGCCGCCGCCGCCCCGCCTCTCGCCGCCCGACTCGCCCGCCTCCCTCCAGGCATCTCGCGGCACACGAGGCAACGTCTCACGGCACACTCGTGTGCCGCGGAACACCGGTTGGGAAACACTGCCCTAGAGAGCCTCTGCAAGTCAGTGTAGACAACACTAAACTAGATGGACCAATGGTTTGACTCTGTATAAGGCAGCTTCTTACCTAACCTCTTAAGATTTGCTTTATAGCAGGGGCCAGCAAACTTTTTCCGCAGGGGGCTGATCCACTGTCCCTCAGACCTTGTGGGGGGCCGGAATATATTTTTTTTGGTGGCGGGGAGAACAAATTCTTATGCCCCACAAATAACCCAGAGATGCATTTTAAATAAAAGGACACATTCTACTCATGTAAAAACACGTGATTCCTGAACTGTCCGTGGGCCGGATTTAGAAGGTGATTGGGCTGAATCCGGCCCCCGGGCCTTAGTTTGCCTACCCATACTTTATAGGGAAACTTCCCCAACCCCATTGGTCTTTGTTATCCTGTACCTTTTCTAGTTCCACAAATTTCTTTTTTTCAGTCTGGGTGACCAACCACACCCAAAGTAAATGTACTCTAAGCCTTAGCTCAACTTTTCCCAACTTGCTGCTTTTCATGTACTTGGGACTACAAGTCCCATCATCCTTGACCATTGACCATGCTGACTGGGACTGGTGAGAGTCGTCATTCAAAACTTCTGGAGGGTAACAAGTAGGCGAAGTCTCCATTAGTGCACCATAGATTTACGAAGGAACATTCAGATATGAAATGGTGGTAGCTAATGTACAGAGTGATGAAAAGCAATAAAATAATCTCTAGATCTTTCTATTTAAAAGTTGGTGAACAGAAATGAAAGGCATGCAATAGAGAAACCAATAATTTCTAAAGAGAGAGAGAGAGATCGTTTATCTAGTGAACAAGTTGTTCACTTTAAATCTTTCTATGTTATAATTGCATCAGTTTGTAAACAATGATAAAAGGACTGCACCAAGTTAGTAAATGATTCTTCTTTTTTTAGTAGAACTTTTCATTTTGCCTCCACTTTAGATCATGGGTCATAAAGACGTATGCCTCTTAGACTACTCTCATTAAGAGTTAATTTTGCACTCTTAGGTAGGAATCCTGGGAACTGGTATTGATTACTGAGAGTTCTTTGTTGCAATTTCCTGGTTTCAGCTAACGTAGATGCTACTATACACAGCTATTTTAATCACAGTTTTTTTGGGAGAGGTCTGGTGTCTTAATTCTCAGCATATTGCCTCTAGTATGCTTTTGTCAATACAACTAATTTTCAAATGTGGATTTTATTGCATGGTATGCTAGTATGTCCTGTTGTTTTGTCTGTTTCTTTACTGCGTGGGGACATGTTTCTTGCTATATGTTTTTCTTTTTAAAATATCATTGATGTCTGATTTGTATTGTGCAATCTGTCATTGTTGGTTTGTTTGATTGTATTATAAAATCTCAATAAAGGAGCAAGGGACTTTACCCCCCCCCCCCAAATCATGATAGTTAATTTGGTAAGCGTCTAAGGTTCTTGGACCCAGGATACCATAAGGATCTCCTGTGCCCATATATCCCAGATAATATGGAAGAGGTGTTGTTGTTTTTTGACTCCATGGGGTCCCATTTTAAACATTTAGAACTGCATATTCTTCCATACTCTACTTTCTTTTATATCAATCCATATTGTCTATGATAATTGTAACACCAGAAATGAAATAAAAATCCTGCTAATGTTTCCAGCTGCTTACAGGGGTCTCCTAAATAACTTATAAATTTCTTTTATGAAGTTTTTGGCCTCTTGGTTTCTGAGTTTTCAAGTACGTTTTGCCATCTCAGCATAGTCCATCAGCTTGGTTTGCCATTCCTCTCTGGTAGGGACTTTGTCTTCTTTCCAGCTTTGGGCTAGTAACATCCGGGTGGCTGTTGTTCCATACATGAAAAGTATTTTCTGCTCCTTTGGAATATTGGTACCTGTAATTCCTAATAAAAAGGCTTCTGGTTTCTAAACAAAGGTTATTTTAAACATCCCCCCCCCATTTCATTATATATCATCTCCCAGAAAGCTTTTATTACCTTACAAGTCCACCACATATGATAGAAGGTACCTTCTTTTTCTTTACTTTTCCAGCAGATATTTGTATACATTTGTCCTATACATTTTTGTCAACTTAGTAGGAGTCATTTTCATATAGTTTTCTTTCAGTGTATAACATCCTGTAAATTTCACGTCTGTTTTCCATAACCTTTCCCAATCTGCCATCTGGATATTATGTCCCAAATATTTTGCCCAGTGTATCATTACCAACTTGACCTGTTCATCTTTTGTGTGCCATTCTAAGAGCAAACTATATTTTCAACAATAATTTAGCATTATTTTCTAACAAATCTTTTTGAAATCTTGATATCTCACGACTAAAACCTTTGTTCTTATCTGTCTTAAAAATATCATTTAGTTGGTGAAACTGTAACCTATTAGTTGTCCCCTGTGTTAAAGAGGCCTCAACTAAAAGTCATACATTTAGTGTCTCCAGCCCTATGCTGTGGAACAGTACTCCACAAGACATTCAGCAGGCACTCTCACTTTTGACTTTCAGCCATCTCTTGAAGACCTTTTTTTCTGACAAGACTTTGCTGACCTTTTAAAATTTTATTTCTGATTAGCCAGTTACTTGTATTTTTATTTTTTAAATTGGTGTTTTATGTCTTAACATTGTACATGATGTCATAATATAACATGATATGGCGGTATAGATTGATTGATTGATTGATTGATTGATTGATTGATTGGGTGGTTGTTCAGTGTCTATTACTGGTCTTCAACTGGTGGGATGGGACCCACTAGTGGTAGGGAACCACTAGTGGATCACGGCCTGATGTAAGGTGGATCTCAGTGAACACTATATGGCTTGTGAAACATGGACCACTTATAAACGCCATCTCCAACTCCTCAAAAGATTCCATCAACGGTGTCTCCGAAAATTTTTACACATCACTTGGGAAGACAGGCGAATTAATACCAGTGTACTGGAAGAAGCAAAGATCACCAGTGTTGAAGCAATGATTCTTCAACATCAACTTCGTTGGATGGTCCTGTTGTGCGGATGCCTGATGATCATCTTCCAAAGCAACTACTCTATTTTGAACTTAAAAATGGAAAGCGTAATGCTGGTGGTCAACAAAAGAGGTTTAAAGACTATCTCAAGGTAAAAACACCAACAATTGGGAAATACTTGCCTGCGAGCACTCCAATTGGAGAACAGCCTTCACCAAAGGTGTCATGGGCTTTGAAGACACTTGAGCTCATGACACAAAGGAGAAATGTGCTAAGAGGAAGGCACGCTTGGCAAATCCACACCATGATCAACTCCCGCCCGGAAACCAATGTCCCCACTGTGGAAGGACATGTGGATCCAGAATTGGCCTCCACAGTCACTTACGGACTCACTGTTAAAACCGTGCTATGGAAGACAATCTTACTCGGCTATGAGTGATCGCCAAAGAAGAAGAAGAACAACAACAAGATATGGCAAGATATTGAGACATGGGTCCCCAAATGCATGTCTGGGTTAAAAGTGGGTCTTTGGGTTGGAAAAGGCTGAAGATACCTGGTCTACATTACTTTAAGCATGGGACAGATTCCATGTGTAGTGGTATTAACAGAAAGATCTTGTCTGTATTTGGAGTTCAGGCCCAGTGGGCAGTGCAAGTTTCCACAGTTCAAAGAAGGAAAACCACAAAGGTCCCCTGCTGAGGCTTCCATAGTTTTTGGTTGTGATTTGAGGATGGTGTTGCAATGAGCATCACTTACCTCAATATCTGTGGTTTGCCCATTTGTGCAGCACTTCTTTGTGCATGGAAGAAAAAAGATCAAGGAAGCAAATTTTAAGTTACGGTAGTTTTTGCCAGTTGGTTCTGCGGGCTTTCTAGCAGGGTTCAAGATGCTCAGTTTCAAATTCCTTTTGTTTTGATGTTAACAGAGCCTTAGGTAATGCCCAGGCATAGCAGGCCATGAACAAAAGAAAAGGGGTGGGGGGCATTGTTCTAGGTGCATTTTGTGACAGGGAATTTCATTAGCGCAAGCGGTTTCTGAGCTCTGGGCGAAGTACTGTGCCTAAGATTTCAGATTAAAACTGCAGAGTGGAAGGAAAGGAAGAGCTTTTTCTGCCTCCCCTCTTCCAGCTACTGTCTGAATACTGGGTAAGAGACCCTCTTAAGAATATTAGGAGGGTGGGCAGGGGAAGGACCAGACCATGTGAAAAATGAACATAATATTTTAGCTGCAGTTCATTCATTTTCAGCTTTGTACTCTTGTTATAAAAAAGTGCACCTAGACATTCTGTTGTTGCGCCCATAACCTAGGTTTAAGGTCCATTTAGCTCCTAGCTTCCATATCCCAGTTCCTAACACTAGGGGGTGGGGGTGGGGAGCTGTCAGAAAGAAACTACAGCTGCTTTTGGCTTACGGCTCTTTTGGATTGGATGTGGCTGCACTAGTAATAGCTTAATGGTTTTCTGTTTAACTATAATTAACCTGACAGCAGGGTTTGAATATTGCATTCAGGAGAATTGTGCTGGCTTGGCGTTTATAGTACGGGAACAAACAATTAGTTCCCCATAAGTAAAAATGTTAAGTCAAAATGTTTATTTATAAAGGTAAATAGGGTGGGCTGCTCTGTCTCCCTAAAAAGAGGGTGGGAGTGGAGGGGGAAAAAAGAGAATAGAAAACTCCACACATGTCACCATTTAAGAGTGTCCACAATGTAGGTTAAAGTAGTATTTACTCACCACGTCATAGATTGTTCTTTGAAACTATCTGTTGTCATGTAGGAAGCATGGCAATGTATGTGCAATTCCATGCCTCTCTGATCTTAAGAGAAGTCTTCAGCCGGATTCTGACTTCCCTCACCCCACCCGAATCATTTTGGCAAAACAAAATCCTTTGCAGGCAGGATTGAAGCCACACCTACAGAAGAAGATCCTTTTTCACTGCTGGCTGTGATTCAGGCTGGTGAAGTGAAGGGATATTTGCAGGGAAGCCCCACTTACAGCTGCGTTAGGAAATGCCCAGTGGGAAATTCTGTAGCACAGCTGATGGCTGTAGGCTTCTTGTTGCTGCTGATTGGTGCTGACAGAATCACCGGGAGCACTTTGAGTGGGTTTCCACTGGCCCCGTTTGGCAGCAGGTGTGGGCAGGTGGGTATGGTTTGGGGAAATTAAGCCGGTGGACTGAACGTTCCCCACCCCTTCTAGAAGTTTTCAACCAGGAGGGTTGGGAACGCACAGTGCAGCTCCTTGCTTCAGTGTGTATGAGGGCAACAAAGTCCTGAGGTGCTCCACTCATCGGTCCTGGATCTTCCAGTGTGATTGACGTTTCCCAGCAAGGACACAGACTGGAGTGGCTAAGTAAGGTGAGTATCAGAAGGAACCCTGAGGTTCAAGAAGTACCAGTGTTGATGAATACTAGAGAAAAAGCAACTTGGTAGCAATCTAATGGCTGTTTCAGCAACATCACTAGGAAAAGCATACAGTGGTACCTCGGTTTTCGAGCATCTCTGTTGATGAACATTTCGGTTTATGAATGCTATAAAGCCGGGAGTAAATGCTTTGGTTTTCAAACACGCCTCGGAAATCGAACATGCCCTGTGGCTTCCACTGAGTGCAAGATCCTGAGACTTAGCTGTCGGCTGTTGAGTTTTCGGTTTCCGGACGTTTCAGAACTGGGTCTTCCGGAACGGATTACACTTGAAAACCGAGTTACCACTGCATATGGAAATGCTTTCTTGAATACTTTTATTTACCTTTTGGAAGTTATAAAAAAGAGCGTTGGGTTGGCTAGATTTCTTCTGCTAGAGTCCTAAAAACTCTGACTCCTGGCCCATTATTGTGGTGGATTAATTTCTCTCCAAACCAAGCTGCAAAGGTGTCTGTCTCTTCTTGATCCTTCTATATCACAAATGTCTTTTCATTTGAGGACTGTGGGGTGTGTGTGTGTGGGGGGGTGAGTTAGAGAGCTCCATGCAGGAGATCCCCTTCATGTGATACTAATCCTTTTCTGTCTGGATTTCCCAGTCCGGCATGTGTTATGCCTCTACCCCCTTCATCACCAGGGAGTTAACAGCTTTAGGGCTCCAGCGCTATAGCAACATTCCAGTCAGTGAGCCGTCTGCCTGAATGACCTCAGCATGTGGAAGAATGGTTGTATTCTCAGTTATTATGTTGGGACTGCTTTGGAGGGATGTGTAGCGAGGAAGAGGGAATGGAGAAGAAGCTAGAAATAGATGCCCAGTGCCAGAATCCTCTCTCAAGTATAAACAGCTACCCTGTTTTTACAGCCGCTTCGTAAGACACACACTCCAGCAAGGCTTGCCCTTTGGACTTGAGCAACTATGACTTAAGATTTAGGTGCTGTTCTTTTAGAAAGGCTTTAGTTTAGTATCTCAAGCTTTTCTAGACAATTGCTTTATTGTGTACTGTTGTTTCTCGGTTGTGACAGAAGATTGAAATTTATTGCCCACCCCCCAGGCCAAGCAAGTCTGTTGTGGGAAAATTAGATTTCAGTGACACTGGAAGATGCAGTATTATTATTTTTAATCAGTGGAAACATATTATTTCCCTCTTGCCCACTTCTAGTACTGTTTGGAGTGCTGCGCAGGATGTGGCATTGCAAATATTATGGGCATCTGTTGGTTCGTGTCAGTGACATCTCTGGTGATCTGTGACACACTTGGCATTTATCACACCATTGAGAGAAAATGGAAAATGGAAAAGGCCAATTGCACAGGCTCTGGAGAATCAGTGACTCACAAAAGCATAAAAATATCATTCTGGCGAAGTCTAGGCAGTTGCGTTCTCAACTTAGCTTGGGAATCTAATCTGTACCGAAAACACTTTGCAGTGCAAGATGTATTATTACTGCACACCGATTGATATTTCCTTCAGGCCTCCACCCTCATTTCTTACAGAAATCCTATGTTGTATACCCAGTCTTTATCAAATATTGTGCATCAAGCTTCTTGTTCATTAAATGAAGGTGGTCAAAGAAGGCATTCATCTAAATTCTCCTTGAGATGCTTAGAGTTACCCAAGTAGCTTTCTGGCATTTGGAAATTCCTGTACTTTTTCAAGCCACTGCCATGGAAGTGAGGCATAGTGGAGTCAATCTGTTCTGCTCTTCTGTGTCAATCCAGCCTTCTCTGAGCTAGGGAGTGTGGGCAGGAGAAAGAGGAGCCTTCTCCTTCTGTATCCTATTCTGGTTTACTCCATATCTGAGGTGTGTGGGAAGACGCACTGAATGAAACATACCATCATGATACTGGGTTAGGAAACATAACAGATTGATTGGGCGGTGGGTGGGCGAGCTTTGGGATCCTGAGGTTTAAATGTGTTCCAAGAGAGAAAGAAAGTCACACAAAGGTATTGCTAAATAGATGCATTATGTTCCTGTTTTCTACTAAACAACAGATGAGCAAACTCATTTGAGGGTAGGAAAGACAGCTCCAAACACTATGCACTGTGAATAATAATATGAGAAACCCAAGTGCCATTATGCTTCATTACTTTTTATATAAAAAAGAAGGAAGTAATTATATAAGTAGACTATAAGTATACCTATATAATGAGATAATTTACCAGTTCCACACAACTTAAGATAGTCTGTCTGGAACAGTGACTTAACTGGACCAAGGTGGAGAGTGCTGTTTTGACTTCTCACAACCAGTGCAAATAAGAGCACCTTTTCGTTTCCTCGAGTTTGCTAATATCAGAACTTGAAACATCCCTGATGTAGGGTTCAGTCCTTGGTTCCCTGCTGTCTTCTGTTTTATCAGGTCTGGTGGATGTTGTCTCTGTCTCCTTGCCCTTGCTCCACAGAGTGGTGTACACCAGCTTTCTGCAAACTGGTGTCTTCCATAAGCCTCATTGACCAGGGCTGTTAATGTTTAGGAATGATGGAAGTTGCAGTCCAAAACCTCTGGAGAACACTGGGTTGGAGAAATTCATACTATGAAGGCCTATCTAAACAGTACAGTTTTCAGAAGACAGAAGGCAGAGATGGTTCCTACCAAACCTCAACTGGTAAGGAGTTCTACAAGGCAGGGCCTACACACTAAAGACTCAGTCTTTAATGAAGGCCAAGCAAACCTCAAGGGCATGAGGAACTGCCAAAAGTGACCCATCAGGTTCTCAGTGATTGAGGTGGACTATAAGGGATCAGATGCTTCTTAAGTGACTTTGGGCCCATGTTGTTTAGGGCTTTGTGAATTAACACAAGAACTTTGAACTTGGTCTGGCAGCAAATTGGCAACCAGTGCATGAGAGGAACACCTGAAGGACCACAAGTCCCCCAAATCTGCTGTAGAGGGAGTACAACTTTTCCCCCAGAATACGACTTGCCCACAGCACATCCTCCTTAAATTGATTGCCCTTCAGTTAATTGGTCCAGATCCTGTCCATTACTGATCTCAGACACCCGTTCAGCACTTTTATTTATTTTTTATTTTTTAACAATGAAGATTAAAGTTTATTTCAAACACAAACAAGTTTTAAAATATATTTGAAACGCTGTCACTCTATTCCCTCTCAGTCTTGTCCCTGTCTCTAACTCACTCTGACTCCTCTATCTCCCTTCCCCCAAAGAACCAACCAAACTAACTGTTAAAACGTCTGGCTAAGCCTCAAAATCAGGTAGGCTCCGCCTCCAGGCTTTCTTATTGGTCAACAAACCACCAAAAGTGGGTGACTTAAATATTCGTTCACATCTTTTTAAAACTATAGTCCAGCCCCCAACAATGTACAGGGACAGTGAACTGGCCCCCTGTTCAAAAACTTTGAGGACCCCTGGTTTATTATGTTCTATGCTTTAAACTGTCCTGCGGTCTATTGAAGCAGGATGGTGTAGGTGTGTGTTTGTGTGTATGTATAAATAGATGAGTGAATATATGGACTTCTTTCTTTTTTTGCTTAATTTGCATACAGAAAACACCTGAGCAGGGAGTCATGAGGAGGTCTGAAGTCCAATCGCACATTATGACCTGTATGGGTTTCATGATGAGTCTGTACAGAAGTCAAACTCACTTGTAAAAATTATGTTAACAGCAGTCAGTCTAAAGCAGTTACCCACGGCCCTTCCTTATACTATTGCAGTATCCAGGGAGCGCAACTCCCAGTCCCCCATACAGGCAGAGAAAACAAAGCCTGACTTTTCCTGAATTCTGACCAGATACAACACCTTTGGAGAGTCACTGCAGGTTAGTTCTCCAATTTAATCCTTCAATTATCAGCAGGTGAGGGATAGTGCTAGGTGATCTCTTTGCTGTGTGTGTGTGTGTGTGTGTGAGAGAGAGAGAGAGAGAGAGCGAGCGCAAAGACCAAAAGGAAGGAAAGTCTAGGTGCGAGAGAAGTTGAACAATGGAGAGAATGGAGTGTTGTTTGGCAGGTTAAGCTGAGAAACAGAGACATCACATTTCCGTCGAATAAATTGCACCCCCAAAGTCCTGCCATTGCAGTTGTTCCTCCTAGCCTGTAAGACTGGAATTCTAAATACGTATTGTTCTAGGGGGCTAGAGGTTCCGGAGGTCAGGTCATAACTAGAAACGTACATAAGTAGAGGCGCACTTTTCCATAGAAAGTAATGGAAAAGTGAATTGATCTGTTCTAGATGATGTAAAACACCCCCTAAAATGGCAGTTGGGGGTGGGGCAAGGGTCAGTAAAGGGCTGATTCACTTCTGCCAGGGTCACTTTTTTTCTTGCCAGGCCAGGTTCTTCAGCACTTTTACTGCCTCACCCGAATCTCATGAAAAGGAGAAACCGAGCGGGGTGTTGATGATAAAATACAAAAGGCACCTCACCCGACTCAAACCCTCTGGATGACATGACTCAGCAGCTTAATGTCGATGACAAACAGCACTGGAGTCAGAAGGAAAATATGAGGGGACGCCGTAACATAGATGTCTTGATGTTGTGCTGTAATCTCCCAGCACCATATTTTGAAAGTTTTTTTCCAGGTAGTCCTGCAGCTCATTCTCTCCAGAAAAAGGGCAGGACTCAAACCAATATCTCTTCAAATTACAAGAAAGGAGACTAAACAGCAGGAAGAACTTTCTGACAATAAGAGCTGTTTAACAGTTGAATGGTCTCCGTCTGGAGGCTGGGTGGCCATCTGACATGGATGCTTCAGTTGAGATTCCTGCCTTGCAGGGGGTTGGAATAGATGACCTTGGGATCCCTTTCCAACCCAGTTTTATGATTCTTTGTGAGTGAATGTAGAAACTAGTCTATTGTACAAAGGTAAAATGTACACTTGTTGCTCTGCCCATTTTTGCCCCTGGTCCTGCCTACCACTGGGATGTAGAGCCTTGGAAGATCACCCAGGTGGAAATGTGATCCTCAGCCTGAAAAACCCTGCTCTATGCCTATCCATGTGTTATTTAAATGGGTACCTCATCACACCTGGGTTGGGTGAGAGTGCTAGCCCCATCCTTCCTTCTGTTGCCTTCCATAAGTCTACAGGTCCATATCGGATCCCCATATATTTTGGAAGTTAGAGAAGTTTTTAATGTCTGGTGTTTTATTTATTTATTTATTTATTTATTTATTTATTTATTTATTTATTTATTTATTTTCAATGCAAAATTACAACAAAAATGAACAAACATTGAATCCAAAATAAAACAGTACAAACAAGAAAAAACAAAACAAAAACAAAACACAAGAGAAAAAAAGAACACAAAGAACAAAACAAAACAAAAACACATATCTACAAATAAAACGATATCATCGTTCTAATCTAGTCATTACATACATATACACATATTGACTTCCTTCCTTTGTTCTAAGACCTCGGAATTTTTACTCTTTCTAAGTTGTTGTGTCTGATATAGATTACCTCTATCTTTATACTTTTTACACCATTTTTCTCTTTTTTTTTAACCCTGCAAAGCATCATTCATTAAATACCAATATGCTTTTATCGCTTTATTATTATTATTATTATTATTATTATTATTATTATTATTATTATTATTATTATTATCATTCATTCTGTTGGGAGAGTGGCTGGGGAAACCCAGCCAGATGGGCGAGGTATAAATAAATTATTATTATTAATAATACTCTAAAGCAAAAACGGGCACCAAGAAGGCAGCAGATTTAACCCACTTGTCCCTGCAAGAGCAGCCCTGCAATCTTCTAACACTGTACAACTTCAGTTTTCATTGACATCAGGTAACCAATCTGTCATCAGATTAGCAAATGAAATTTAGAGGCCCTGTAGTTGAAATAAGATTTCAATGGCTTGAATGAACAGATTGTCCCTGGTAATCACACTTTCAGAACGGTTGGTGTTCCTGCATTGCAGGGGCTTGGACTAAATGCCCATTGGCATCCCAACTCTATGATTCTGTGGTGGTATCAAAAGCCACAGAGAACTCCAGGAGAATAAGCAGGGTTGCTTATCCTTTGTCCCTTTTCTCAGCATCGTTCATTGGGCTCATCTAAATAGTTTTTGTGCCAAAACCAGGCCTGAAACCAGATTGAGATAGGTCTGGTAGGCTCATTCTAGTCCTAAAAAAAGAAATATGCAAAATGAGAGGTGACTCATAAAGTGGGGGAAAAAATCAAGGTCCATCTGGTCGTATTCTTTCCCCTTTCACAAGGCAATGTCATCTTCACTCAGCCACACATTTACACCTGCCAGTATGTCAGCCCACAGAACATCACAGTAACTAACACTGTTACTGTTGTGGAAGTTAGCTTATTTTATATTTATGCTGTAGTGGAGGAAGTATGAGGAGACAGCTCAGAGAACAAAGAAGGCTTAGATATAGTCCTCCTGAAACACTGGAGGTAATATTTTGCTTTCGTTCTGCTATTGGTTGATGTGGGTAGTGGATATAAAATTTCCATCTGACTCTGCTTTTCTTGAAATTGTTGATGCTGCAGATGCTGATCTCTGTATCAGCATCCCTCAGTAACTGTCACTTGGGTTTGTAAGGTGTCTTTCACTGCAAGGAGCGTTGAACCAGAGAAAAATAAAACTTGTTCCTCTTTTCGCATTTCTTAAAATGAACCACAAGAACTTCAGCTCACTTACAATAAATAAACAACACTGAGACCTTGGGAAACTTCTTTTGTAGGTAAATTGGAATATCGCACAAAAAGCAGCGCAGGACTTCTCTGCTGAAACAGAGATGTGTTGGGAATGGTGTGCGAGTCAGTGAGAGATTTCCAGCTGAATTGAAAGAACTAAATATTTATTATTCCTGGAGCAAAGAGAAGATCTGCATCCTGTCACAGTGCTCAGCTTTTTGATGACCACTCAATATGCAGCAAGGGAGAGAAAAAAGTTGTTTCCCTAACTCAGTTAAATTTAAAGTGCCAGAAGCTTGAAAACAGAACCCTCATCGCTGGGAGAGAGGTTTATCTTAAATTCCTCACTTTCATCCTGCATTTGTGTATATAAGAGTATGCCTGTTGCAAGTTCAAGAAAATGCAGGTAGTAAAAGGAGTGCAGCTCCAGCATTTGGTTGAGCACAAGTGCTCAGATTCCTTACTTGTGCCATTCCTTTCCAGGCATGGCAAAACTTGGCCCTCCAGCTGTTTTGGGACTACAGTTCCCATAATCCCTGACCACTGGTCCTGTTAGCTTGGGATGGTGGGAATTGTAGTCCCAAAACTGCTGGAGGGCCCGGTTTGGCCATGCCTGCTTTAAACCAAGTTGCACTGAAAGCTGTTGAAGCATTTCTATGGCTAATAAGGAAGGAGCAAAAATAGGCAGTTTCACTGCCTGCCTCTCTGTCACCCTAAAAATGGGTACAGGATGTCCGAAGGAAAAGGAAGGAGCAATGCTTGATAAAATACTACATTTTTAAAGGCACCCATGGAAGCAAAAAGCCCATTATGTCAGCCCGTCATTTTGTCACTCTATACAACGGCAAGTGGATAGTTCCAAAATGGGATTGCCACCTCTTGGACCAATCGGGAAATATTCAGAATCTAAGGTATGAAAAGTGGGGGAAATATAAATTCTTAATTCAGAGATGTTTATGCATTTCATTGAAGTTCTGCTTTTAAAGACAGGACAAGAAAAGAAATACTTCTAAGAAATGTACAAAGAGGACTACTGTTAGCTTTCAATTTCATGTCAGTGTTTTTTCTGTGGATTGCAAAGCTGACTGCTAATTGTGCTGTTACCTTGCCATTGGAGAGTCTTATTCACTTCAGTGAATCTGTTCAGTTCCGTGAAGGAAGGCCGGACACGAAGAACGTTCAGCAGTTCTACTGACCAGCATAACTGATTTTTGTTTCATTTCTATCTGATTATGCAGGTGGTAATGGGACACAGTTTAAAAGGTCTGTCAGATTCTCTAAAAGAGCCAAGGGCAACAAAACAAATCTAGTTTCCTGCATGGAAAAAATACAAGAGTGTTTATTCTGACTTTACTTTGCTTCACAGTGAAAGTCAGCATTATGAAATCATGGGTGAAAGCCAGCAAACATTAGTCATTCTCTGAGTGGACCCATTGAAATCAACAAAAACTATTGGGTCTGCTCTGAATATGACTTAGTTGGATACCTTTCACAGCCGAAAAAAATAGAGCAACAGAAGAGCAATGCTGGATCAGACCAGAGTCTTTATCTAGTCCAGCATACATTTCCCACAGGGGCCAAGTAGAAGCCTACAGGATGTCTACAAACAGAACAAGAGCTCTCTCCGGCTGTTGTTTCCTGGGAAATAGTATTCATAGAGACAGTATATACACATCAGGACAGGTAACTGTTAATATTTGTCTAATCCCCTTTTAAAGCTGTTGTGAGTTGGTGCCATCACCACATCTTGTGGGATCAAGTTCCACTGTTTAGCTGGGTGCCATGTGAAGAAGGACTTCCTTCCGTCTGTCCTGTTTTAAAGTGTTTTCACATTGAAAACAACCACTTGGTATTTTTGGACCACCAGATTTCTTGCTTGATGGCAGTGGCGTAGCGTGGGGGGTGCAGGGGGGGCGGCCGCACCGGGCGCAACATCTGGGGGTTAGGGTTAGGGGGCGCAAATCCATGGGTTAGGGGGCGCAAATCCACGGGTTAGGGGGCGCAAATTACTTGCCTTGCCCCGGGTGCTGACAACCCACGCTACGCCACTGCTTGATGGCAGTCGACTTCAACATTTCTCATTTTGCCTGAGTTTTTGTATTTTTTTAAAGTGAAATGCTGGGGGGGGGGGAGAAAAAATTGTTACGGAAACTCCAGAATTTTATACAATGGTACCTCGGGTTACATACACTTCAGGTTACATACGCTTCAGGTTACAGACTCTGCTAACCCAGAAATTATGCTTCAGGTTAAGAACTTTGCTTCAGGATGAGAACAGAAATTGTGCTCCGGCGGCATGGCAGCAGCAGGAGGCCCCATTAGCTAAAGTGGTGTTTCAGGTTAAGAACAGTTTCAGGTTAAGTACGGACCTCCAGAATGAATTAAGTACTTAACCCGAGGTACCACTGTATATACATCTGTAGACATTACATTCTCCACCCCCTAGGCTGTGTTGCAAAAAACATGGATTTGGGAAGGGAATTTTTCCCATCTCAGAATGGACTTGCTCTTTAATAAGCAAACATGTATAGGTGTTGGTTCTGTATATTAAATATCTTTTAGAGAGAATTACATGCTTACATGGTGAAGGAAATTCTAGTTCCAGCAATAGCTTTTTAAAGTGAGGCAGAACCACATGAGCATGGAAAAACTCCAGAAAATGCCACATGACTGATAAGCAAAGTATACTGAATTCAAGCAGAGCACGTACTTGGGAGCCATAAGTGTGTGTGCTTGTTGCTGTTGGCTTGACCTTTTTCTAAGCTCTGTTGGTCATGCCTCCTGTTTTATTGCCAAAGGATCTTGTGTTACCTAGGAAATGGCCACTCCTGTGTGCAGCAGCATACTCTCCAATACAATTGCCCACATATCTCTTACTTCTCAGAACAGTAAAAATTGATGGCTGTTGAGACCTTTACAATGTTATTGTACCTTGTTTCCACAGCATTTCTTTTGAGGAGCAGTATTTTAAGTTAATTAATAATTTTAAGAGGGCCAAAGGCATTGTAGAGTACATAGTAATTTATTGATTGATATCAGTGCTGTCTCTGGTTTAAAAGTTTTTGTTCAACACACACACGCCGGACACTGGTGCAGCGGCAGTAGGGGGCCCCATTAGCTAAAGTGGTGCTTCAGGTTAAGAACAGTTTCAGGTTAAGAACGGACCTCCGGAACGAATTAAGTACGTAACCAGAGGTGCCACTGTATTGTCTGTAATGATATATAGCTAGTGGTTTGGGCCCGATGCAATTGCAACAAAAGTATTTAGTTCTACTAAGTCCTGACATTTAGGGATGCGGGTGGCGCTGTGGTCTAAACCACAGAGCCTAGGGCATGCTGATCAGAAGGTTGGTGGTTCGAATCCCCACGACGGGGTGAGCTCCCGTTGTTCAGTCCCAGCTCCTGCCAACCTAGCAGTTTGAAAGCATGTCAAAGTGCAAGTAGATAAATAGGCACCGCTCCGGTGGGAAGATAAACGCCGTTTCCATGCACTGCTGTGGTTTTGCCAGAAGTGGCTTAGTCATGCTGGCCACATGACCCGGAAGCTGTCTGCGGACAAACGCCGGCACCCTTGGCCTATAGAGTGAGATAAGCACACAACCCCAGAGTCATCCATGACTGGACCTAATGGTCAGGGATACCTGTACCTTTAAGTCCTCACAGTGAAGTTGAGCGGAAAGAAGAAATGTCGGTTGAGCTTTCCCAGTAGTGAGAATTTCCAGGGATGCAGTGCTTACCCAGATTTAGTTTATTTTAGAAGGCGGTTACTGGAGCTTTGGTGTTTTGTAATATTTGCGCTTGTTTACAGATATACTTGTTAAGCACAGGCAGAGGTGCACCAAAATCCCCCCTCCCCCCACCATAACTCCACAACCAACAGCCTGAAGTGCTGCTAGCTTCCAAACCCCAAAATATCTCTCAGTACCTCTGCTTCCTTTAGTCACACTCAGACTTCAGCCTGTCCCCTTCTTTTCTCCACAGATACCTAGATTACATCATCCTTAGCTTGGCAGGGAGTAGGGTGTTTGTGTGTTTGTTTGTTTGTGCCCCAGTCAAAAGACCAAAGGAAGATGCCAGACAATTAGTTTCGATGCTCATCAGCTTTAATTCCCTGAACAAAAGGCAACTTTGTTATGGGATTATCAAGGAACTTTTGAGGGCGTTCTGGCCTCATTAATGCTTTTCCACCCCAAACCATCACTCTTACACCATTCTCCCCCCCCCCTTTTTTTTCAAGCAGGTGAGAAAGGAATGCTTATGTCACATGTGATCCAGAAATTTCCCCTTGAAAAAAACTAACACCGTACTACTACTTTTCATTTGCATACCATTTTGACTCAAAGCCTATCTAGGTGCTTCCCCCACCCCTCCAGTAAATACTTGCACATTCATTTCTAAAGCAGGAGTGGGTTTTACTTTCTATGTCAAAGAGACTCCACAGCAGAGGAGAGCCAAACCTGCGCCCTCCCCTCCATGCTTCTGTTTGGGGGTAGGTCTCAGCTGCTCTGCGTGCAAACCGAACAATAGGTTGTTGCTGGGGAAATCCCATTCATCCCCCAGCTAATACAGTCATTGCAAGTTGGAGCGCTGTGTTAAAACCTGGATGCATAAGTGCTGGCAAAATACTCAAAGTACCCGGCCTCTGAACTTTCTGTCACAGTTTCTCGTTTTCTTTGTGCGTCGGATCCACTCATGGGGGTGAGGGATAGGGGAAATAAAAATCACTTTCCCCTTTCCCAAGGGCACCATTACAGCTGCACTGTGTGGAGTGCTCTGATGACTGTTTGGACCATTGTCCCTGCAGTGAGTCTTAGATCCTTCCTCTACGCATTGGACTATAGAGCTTGCTGGCTGTTCTCAGTGGAATGGCATGGCAGCCCTTCCTGAGTCCAGGGTCACCAACATAGCTCCCGCGGGCTCCCTGCTGCCCACAAAGGCTTTCACTGGTGCCCCAGGGCAGGTGCCCCAGAGTCAAAAGTCTCTAGCCCTTCTAGAAGAACATAATGGGGCAAAATATGTAGATCGTACCTTACTGATTTTTGTGGAATGAAAGTGTGTTGTGCTGTGACCAACTTTTCCTGGTACTGAGGAACACTCCCTGTTGCTGTTAGACACAAACAGCATGTGTATGTGTTTGTGTGTAAAAAATCATTATTGTCCTCCACAATCAGGACTAGCAGGACACAGCTGACTTCTCTTAAGGTTTTCCAGGGAGGCTGTCTGTCTAGTTTTGGTTTATACCATGCCCCATGCCCCCCCCCCAGCAGCTATTTTGTAACTGCCAGAACCCTCTCAACATTCAACATGCGCCTACTGGTCCGAAAAGGTTAGTGCCCCCCTGCCCAAAGTGTTTGGTTGATCGTTGTTTGCAAACCCCTTGAGATACAAATATCTGTCCTGACATTTATGGCTAGTTGATTCCCAGAGCTACATGGTGGTCTGCACTGGCAAAGCAAAGTGGTCTCTTCTGGCTGCCCATTTCTGCATTGTGCATGCAGGGGGCATATATACTGGGTACAGTAGCATCAATGTAACATTAATACTGTTGCCACACATTGGCTGATGAGGTCCATGCATGGCTGATGTGTATTACCATTAGTTAGCAACCTCAGGATTGCTGGGCAGTGGCAAAGTTTGCAGGGATGCTGTGGGCATTTCAGTTAGTGCAGCAATTGTGCTTTTTGCTCCTGGCTGAACATAGGAGTCTAACTATGTTATGGTAACCTTGGCGGAACCGTAGGGTTGGCCTGCCAGTTTTTGTACAACAAAAAGAAAAAAGACATTTGTGATTTGATTTATTATGCTTCTAGGCCTCTTTCCATTCAGATGAACCCCAAAAGGGCATACAAACAATGGCACAACAGTATACAGTGGTACTTCGGTTTAAGAACAGTCCGGTTTAAGAACAATTTGGTTTACAAACTCCCCCAAACTGTAAATAGTGTCCCGGTTTGAGAACTTTACCTCGGTCTAAGAACAGAATCTGAATGGTGGAAGGGCACCAGCGGTGGGAGGCCTCATTAGGGAAAGCGCGCCTCGGTTTAAGAACGGTTTTGGTTTAAGAATGGACTTCCAGAATGGATTAAGTTCATAAACCAAGGCACCACTGTATTTATGTTTGTCTACATTAGCCCTGCCAAACATACCTATCAGTGGCAGTTAGGCTTTGGTTGAAAAATTGTCACTGTAGCATTCTAGACAATACTCCTTTTTTATTGTTTATTTATGCATTTTCAAGTTACAATCAGTTAAATTTGTTCCAGTTACATACACCATCTCCTATCCCATCTCACCTAGACTTCCCAACCTATCTTTCCTTGACATCCTAGCCCAATCCCTTTGGTTTGCTGCAACTCCTAAAGTTCTCCGTTCTTTCCCATCTCTATCTTTCACTCTTTGTTTTGTTTGCTGGTGTTCATGTGTTTAACCCTACTTGTAGGGTAGGGTTATACTACTACTTCTTAGATACTCTTCTAGTTGTTCCCCCTTTTTTGTCAGGATTTTTCTCTCCTTCCACATTTTAGCGTTTTGTTGCTGCTGTTGCGTAAAGGAAAAGGTTTTTTTTTACTTTATCTGGAATTTCCTGTCCTATTGTAGCTAACAGGAATGCTACTGGCTTCTTTGGAAAGGAATATTGAAGCATCTTCTTTAGTTCTTCATAAATCATTCCCCAGAATTATTTTTTTTGGGGGCAAGTTCGCATTGCTGCCACATATGGATTAACGAACCCTCCTTATCTAAACATTTCCAACATACTGGATCCTTCTAGACAGTACTCCTATAGCTGTAAGTCCTGACATTCTCATTGGCTATTAAACTGGGATATCACTGCAAACTGCTGCATTATCCATGGGAAGAAACCTCTTGAAATTTTAGAGAAGAAGCTGTGGAAGGTAGCTACTGATGGGGGCAGCTGTGTAGTACTAGCATCTAAAATAAACAGCAATGCAGCCTCTGCAACCACTGCAGAGCTCACAGTCCTTGTACCTATTCAATGGATGGAAAGATAACCTATAGGTGAGGTGCTAAATTTCCCAAATGCTGAAGCCATTGTGGGGATGAGGAGAGAACCGTAATTTTGGGGGAAAGCCGAAATATTTGCAATCATAACTTTCTCGCTTTCTTATCAAACCTAAACTTTATGCTTTAACAACATAAAATGTGTCATAACTTAGCACAATTCATGTGCTAATGCAATGTTTATACATAGCAATCATATGCATGTAAGGCTGACTGTTTAGTGGTGCTTCCCCGCCCCGCCCCTCCAGCTAAGTGCGCATAGGAGTGCTGCCTGAAAAACTATAAATGCCTCTGTATAATCCTATACATTGCAAGCCCAGGTGAGTTCAGTGGAAATGGCTTTCAGATAAGTGTGAATAGTCTGTGCAAGGAAAAGGAAACCAGACACAGGACATTTGCTTCTAGTATCTCCATACTAGATCAGAATTCACCAGAAAAATATATGGAACAAATCACAGGAAAAGGGACTCTGTGCACTCCTCTCATGCAAATGGCAGCAACCTCTAGTTGCAGAAATGCATTTTGCATTTGAATGATGAACATGCCTACAATATACACAGGAATTTCCCTTTCCTAATGTGGTAGAAGGGGACGCAGGTGGCGCTGTGGGTTAAACCACAGAGCCTAGGACTTGCCGATCAGAAGGTCGGCGGTTCGAATCCCCGCGACGGGGTGAGCTCCCATTGCTTGGTCCCTGCTCCTGCCAACCTAGCAGTTCGAAAGCATGTCAAAGTGCAAGTAGATAAATAGGGACCGCTCCGGCGGGAAGGTAAACAGTGTTTCCATGCACTGCTCTGACTTCTCCAGAAGCGGCTTAGTCATGCTGGCCACATGACCCGGAAGCTGTACGCTGGCTCCCTCGGCCAATAAAGCGAGATGAGCGCTGCAACCCCAGAGTTGGCCACGACTGGACCTAATGTTCAGGGGTCCCTTTACCTTTTAATGTGGTAGAACTCAGGGGGAGCTAATGTGATTCAGAGCTAGCTGGATGGGTCATTAGCAGGGGACACAGGCCAGTGATGGGCTGATCCTGCCTTGCAGGGGGTTGGACTAGATGACCCCTGGGGTCCCTTCCAACTCTACAATTCTATGCTAAGACTGCCAGGCAAAGGGAAGTGGGGCCCCTTCTTTGCTGGGTGCTAGTGGGTGGAGGCAGAGACAAGGTTTAGGGTCTCAACTTTGAGTGACGTAGGTGGCGGAGAGGTCCTTGGAGTGGGTTATCAGCAAGAAGGAAGGGCAGAACTGCGTGTGAGCTGGGAATGACAGCCCAAAAGTCATGTTGCAAAAAAAATATGGTGGGCCACCCTAGCAAGTGAATATGAACTTGTGAGTCCCCATATCAAAACAAAACCTGGGAACTGCCGCTGTAGACCATACTGATCTAGATGGCTCAGTGGTCTACCTCAGTTTAAGGCAGCTTCCTGCAGAGTTGGATTGCAGACATTTGAAAACAGCGAGATTGATGACGCTGATTCTACAGGGCCCATGCGGTTTTTCTTATCATTTGCTTAGGCTGGTTGCCGCTTCTTTGCTTTTCACTTGAGAGGTTTCTTGTTGCTTCTGTTCTGCTGAGCAGCTGCCTTTCAGCTGTGACATTTTGTCACCTCTCGGATGGCACCTGTTCTATCCCCACCCATCCCTTTTCTGAGTTTTATGCAAAGCTCACGGAGCGTTTTCTCCTCCTAAGAGTAAAATAGATAAACCACCACCATCAGCCAGATGAATCACAGAACAAGCCTGCAATTTAAATTTAGAGACACAAACTAAGAAACCCAACTTTTTTCCTCTTCTCGGTTCACATTTAGTTATATATAGTTATTAAAGGTAAAGGTACCCCTGTCCGTACGGGCCAGTCGTGTCTGACTCTAGGGTTGTGTGCCCAACTCACTTAAGAGGCCGGGGGCCAGCACTGTCCGGAGACACTTCCGGATCACGTGGCCAGCGTGACGAAGCTGCTCTGGCGAGCCAGCACCAGCGCAGCACACGGAAACGCCGTTTATATATATAGTTATTCGAAACACTTAAATTGAGCTGCTCTGCAGCTGTTTGTTTCCATGCAAGTTGAATTCAGAAAAAGCCCCAACAAGCAACTATTCCTTTAGCCTCAGTTCCCCAGTTGTAAAATGGCAGAAAGGTAGTTGATTGTTATTGAGCTGATGCTACCTAGTGAGAGCTGAGACAAAAAAAAGAGGAAGATGAAAAATATAAATTTAGAATAGGGCTAGAAGTTTTTGCAGTCTGTAATTTTGGAAACACAGGGCTGCACTGTATATACCATACCCCTTTAAACAGTCTTAGGTAAAGGGACCCCTGACCATTAGGTCCAGTCGTGCCTGACTCTGGGGTTGCGGCGCTCATCTCGCTTTATTGGCCGAGGGAGCCGGCACACAGCTTCCGGGTCATGTGACCAGCATGCCTAAGCCGCTTCTGGCGAAACCAGAGCAGCGCACGGAAACGCCATTTACCTTCCCGCTGGAGCAGTACCTATTTATCTACTTGCACTTTTGAAGTGCTTTCGAACTGCTAGGTTGGCAGGAGCTGGGACCAAGCAACGGGAGCTCACCCCGTCGCGGGGATTCGAACCACTGACCTTCTGATCGGCAAGTCCTAGGCTCAGTGGTTTAGACCACAGTGCCACCCGTGTCCCTTTAAACAGTCTTGGCTTCCCTCAAATAATCTTGGGAACTGTAAAGGGTGCTGAGAGTAAGGAGGAACCGCCCCCCCCCCCATTCCCTTCACACAGCTATCATTACAGAGTTCCCCAGGAAGAAGGATTGCCTGTTAAACCACTTTGGGAATTGTAGCTCTGCGATTACCTGTACCAGTGTGATTTATTTCTGAGGTATATATACATAGTAAGATTCATGACAATAGCCCAGTTACTTTTGGGGTCCAGGATAATAGAATGTAATTCTTCAAGATGTGGCAGTGAGCAATAATATCAGCAATAGAAGTTTGGCAGTAGATAGGTAGCCGTGTTGGTCTGCCATAGTCAAAATAAAAAAATTCCTTCCAGTAGCACCTTAAAGACCAACTAAGTTAGTTCTTGGTATGAGCTTTCGTGTGCATGCACACTTCTTCAGATACACACAGAAGTTTGGCAGTAGTTTTAGGTAAAACGAACAGAACTGCTGGAGCAGGCCAGTTGCTTTTTTAGTGATGCCTTCTGTGAGACCTGAGGATAAAGGAAAACAAGTCCAAAAAATGATTTTGACTGTGTGGCAGATTCCCAATTTCCAGTAGCAAGCCTGTTCTGACACTGCAGTGCCAGTTTGACTTGGTGGGTAGTATGCTGCACTCTTCCTGTATTTCTGTTGAATTTTATGTCTTAATGTATTATATATTCAGATGTTAGCCGTCCTGAGACCGGTTCTGGCCGGGGAGGGCGGGATATAAATAACATTTATTATTATTATTATTATTATTATTATTATTATTATTATTATTCCTGCAAAGATCTGAATATACCTTCCGAGTAGCACAGGAAGCTTCCTTAAGCTGATTTAGACCATTGGTCCATATATGCCAATACTGTTGACACGGACTGGCAGCAGCTCTCTATAAAGTTTCAGGCAGGAGTTTCTTCCAGTCTAGTACGTTACACATGTATTGCTATTTTTTCCTCCACTTCCTGAAGATTATAATCCCAAAGATGCTTATGAAATCTAAATTATTTAACCACATTATTAAGTATCATTCCATACCTATGAATCACAGCCTTTTCAGCACTTTGCAGTGAAGTCAGATAACATCAGACCCATAGGCATAGCTTTCAACCTTCCCCTTTTTTGCGGGAAATTCCTTTATTCCAGTGCTGTTTCCCGCTGCTATCCCGGATTGTTAGATATCCCGTAGACTGTCCCCGGGACAGGTGAGGCTGCTGATCCCTTATTTTCGAACCTGAAAGTTGACGGCTATGCCCATAGGTACAGAACATGCTGCCAAGGGCTATCCCTTGCATATATTGGCCAAGAAGGGATTGTTAGTGACCTCGTGGTATTTTCCATATACCTATGGCTCAAGGGAAGTCTTCAGGAGAGATTGCCCCAAAATATTGTGTGGTTACATAATATTTCTCTTCCTACAGAGCTTTCTGTCTTAGGATCGCAGCCTTGTCCTATAAGAAATATATATATATATGAAGATGACGAGTGAGACCTCGTCGAAACGTCGCCTAGACACCCCAACTCTTACACGGGAAGACACCCGAAGACACCAAAACCTGCATTCCTGTACCCGTGAAAATCTACGAAAGCATATATATATATATATATATATATATATATAAAGAGACCTAGGAGGAAGGACTAATAGAACTTAAAAGGAAGATCTGCTTAACTAATTTCATTCCTGTAACAATAAGTTCTGTAACTATTATCTTTCAGGTTTGTAAGGGAAACTCTTTCTCCTTACAATCCACCTTTCTTCCTTCAAGTAAAAAGGGTGGGGATTATACATGAAGATCTTAAATGAAATCCATGACTTGGAGCGATTGTTCAATTATTATTTTTAATTGCATCCCCTGCCAGAAGTGAGTGAGATTATCTCGGAGCACTGATGAGATCTGTAAAGGTTATTTTAATTGCAGAGAATCTGCGTCGGAGACACTTGAGCATTCCAAAATGTTACACTTAGAAGCAAATTACGAACCTACTATTAATTACAGCCCAGTGCAAAATGACAGCTGAATAGGAATGGAAGGAGCTTGAGCAGGTTTGGGGAAACATCTGTGGAAATAGTGGACTGATGGGAAGAATGCTGTTTCCTAGACTGGAATGTTGGTTACATTAAGGTTACTGCCCCTCAAAGAAGGATACTGTTGAGCTGAAAAAGCAGTGGAAAGGGGGCAACCAACGGGCCAAAGAGCTGGAGAAACTCTCTTGCAATGAAAGATCACAATGTTTGTGGCTTTTTAGTTTAGGAAATATTTAGAATGGGAAATATTCTTCATTAAGAATATGCTCATTGTGCTTTGCAGGTAGAATCTAGGCATATTTACTCAGAAATAAGCATCATGGAAGAGACGCGGGTGGCGCTGTGGTCTAAACCACTGAGCCTAGGGCTTGCCAATCAGGTCGGCGGTTCGAATCCATGTGACAGGGTGAGCTCCCGTTGCTCAGTCCCAGCTCCTGCTAACCTAGCATTTCGAAAGCACGTCAAGTGCAAGTAGATAAATAGGTACCGCTGCGGCGGGAAGGTAAATGACGCTTCCGTGCGCTGCTCTGGTTTCGCCAGAAGCAGCTTAGTCATACTGGCCACATGATCCGGAAAAACTGTCTGCGGACAAACGTCAGCTCCCTTGGCCAGTAAAGCAAGATGAGCGCCGCAACCCCAGAATTGTTTGTGGCTGGACTTAACTGTCAGGGGTCCTTTACCTTTTAAGCATCATGGAGCTCAATGGCACTTACTTCCAGCTAAATATGCACATGGTTATAGTCTTATGCAGTGGAGGGGTTTTTGTGTAAAATATAAGGTAAAAGCGCTGAGTGCCAATACAAAATGGCAGCAAAAGAAAAAATGTGGTCGTGAGTACCATTGTTTCAAGTGTTGTTAATGATCACTAAGGATCCGGCAGGAGTAGTATAAAACAAAGACATTATTTAAACCTGCTTTCTTTAATTCCTAACTCTCTCCAGCTCTCATGCACATGCCCTCTCTCTCTTTCTCTCTCCTTTCTGTGCTGAATCACTTCCTGGTAGCTGTCCCTTAACTTGTTCCTCCCTCTGCATTTCCAATTCCTTTCCCTAACTGCTATCCAAGCCTCTTACAATGGTACCTCTGGTTGCAAACGGGATCCGTTCCGGAGCCCCGTTCGCAGCCTGAGCAGAACGCAACCCACGTCTGCGCGTGCGGCGGTCGCGGTTCGCCGCTTCCGTGCATTCGTGTGATGTCATTTTGAGGGTCTGCGCAAGCGGCAAAACCTGGAAGTAACCCTTTCCAGTACTTCTGGGTCGCCGTGGGATGCAACCTGAAAAGATTTAACCCAAAGCGTCTTTAACCCGAGGTATGACTGTACTTAGTTCAGCATGCATTGATACAGCCATGACACATGCAAAAAGCACTGGTCTTAGAAGAATGTGCGGAAGAATCAAGTTTTGTAGTAAGGAAGCATCAGGCATCGGGGGCAAATGACCATTGAGACTCGCTCCTCACGAGCCACGCTTCATACGCTTCTTGAGTGTGTTTTCCTTTTCCTGGCAAGAAACTTAGAGAGGGATATGTAAGTAAGAGCTGTTAACCATGGAACGGTCTCCCTCGGGAGGTTGGGAAGGCCACCTGTCACGGATGCTTCAGCTGAGATTCCTGCCTTGCAGGGGGTTGGACTAGATGACCCTGGGGTCCCTTTCCAACACAATTCTATGATTCTTTGTGAGTGTGTGTAGAAACTAGTCTATTGTACAAAGGTAAAATGTACACTTGTTGCTTTGCATATTTTTGCCTCTGGTCCTGCCTACCAGTGGTGAGAGCCAGTGTGGTGTAGTGGTTAAGAGCGGTGGACTCGTAATCTGGGGAACCGGGTTCGCTTCCCTGCTCCTCCACATGCAGCTGCTGGGTGACCTTGGGCTAGTCACACTTCTTTGAAGTCTCTCAGCCCCACTCACTTCACAGAGTGTTTGTTGTGGGGGAGGAAGGGAAAGGAGATTGTGAGCTGCTTTGAGACTCCTTTGGGTAGTGATAAAGCGGGATATCAAATCCAAACTCTTCTTCTTCTTCTACCACTGGGATGTAGACCCTTGGAAGATCACCCAGGTGGAAATGTGACCCTCAGCCTGAAAAACCCTGCTCTAGGCCCATTCAGGTCTTATTTAAATAGGTACCTCATCACACCTGGGTTGGGTGAGAGTGCTAGCCCCATTCTTCCTTCTGTTGCCTTCCAAGAGTCTACAGGTCCATATCGGATCCCTATATATTTTGGAACGCTAAAGCAAAAACGGACACCAAGGAGGCAGCAGAGTCAACTCACTTGTCCCTGCAAGAGCATCCCCAAATGTGATATTTTCCCCATTTAATGAATGCCCAGATAGGGTGCCCCTCAAACCACCTTCACCTGCCAATCCATTTATTCATTATTACACACTGTTTGATTGTTTAAAAAACCCAAATGTAGTTTATAGAAGATCAAATAGTAAAATCAAGAAAAATGTACAGCCCTACTTCAAACACCCAAAGTTAAAATTACCTCAACTCACTAAGCACCTGGGTAGGCTTGTCTAAACAGGAATGTTTTTGGCACCAAAAAGGGTATAGTGAGCAGATGCCTGCTTGATCTCAATAGGCAGTGAGTTCCAAAGTGCACCAACCGACCAAATTCTTACAAATGTGAAATGGGCATTATGTGGCACCAAGCGTAGTGCCAGTTCTGCTGGTCAAAGCAGTTGAATGAGCATGTGTAGGATAAGGTGATTTTGTGGGGATACTGTTCCCCAGTGGTTAAGGGCTAAAGATGTCAATAAAAAGTATATCTTACCCCCCCCCCCCCGCTTTGCTGCCATTGAGGAAATGTAGTTCCTTCCTTCTTATGACTTCACACTGTCAAGTTCTGGTGTTCCGATTCCCTTCAGCTGTGTCTCAATAACCTGGAAAGTGGCTCCAGATGCCAGATTAGGCTTGTTCTTCTTTTCTGAGTTGTCTCAATTCCAAAAAGCAGTACATCAAAATAGAATATAGGTTGGGCGTGGGCTCTTTATACCTGCAGGAGATGAGCAGCGGGAGGTTTCTGGTTTCGTTGAGAAGTTGGAAGACAAAACGACAGATGAGGCTCCACACAGTTTCTCCACATGAGAAGTAGTCTAATGTTCTTGGAAGGGCATTTGAATGTATAGTTGGAAGGGAGCTTTTAGTGATTTGATTTGAATGAAATTGGATCCATTGATTTGTTTCAGGATAAGCTACTTTACGTAGCGGCGACCGGCAGTTGTTTGCATTTGTTTCTTTCAGGCCTCTCGGAAGGCTGTTAGCATGCTTTCCTTCATGCTTAAAAGGCTTGGCTCAGGCATCAGAAGTCTGTGTCTTTCAGTTTCATCTCTGTATACTAAAAGCATGACGACTCCTGTGCTGTTGGTATTTTTTCTCTAATAAACTGTTTTTCATTTCACAGGTGGCCTTCTGCCTTCGTTAGAGATCTCACTGCTTTGAGTGGCTGGGTTTCTAGGACAGCAAGAGCATTATGAGCAGCCCTGAAATCTTCTAACACCCTGCCGTGTCTGTCGCAACTTCAGTTTTCATCGACATCAGGTAACCAATCTGTTGTCAGATTAGCAAATGAAATTTAGGGACGCAGTAGCTGAAATAAGATTTCATTGGCTTGATTAGACGGATTGTCCCTAGTAATCACGCTTTCACAACTGTAAGGCTGTAGGATAGAGTGTTAAATCCTGAACCCATTTGTTTTATTGAATGCAGGGTGCTAGGCTCAAGCTATTATCAGGTTGCTTTTGAGCATCTTTCTTGTTCGTCTCTGTGTTGGTGGTTTTTCACCAACATCAGTAATTTGTTCATAGCTGTAGTCCAAATGTCTTTTTATTTGGGGGGTTTATATCATGGTGGTTTGGTACCAAGGATGTTATACAATCAAAGGGATGAGAGTGTATGCAAAAGAGAGAGAGAGAATGGATATGGAAGCATTGCCAACTAAAAGCAGTGCTGTTTCAGTGGGCGTAGCCAAAATGCTTTTACCTCATGCCTGCTTTTGGTACTGCTTTAGGCCATCATTTCTGGTGGTTTGCTGTTTCTTTTAATGTTTAAGCAAAACTTATAAGGTGCTTTGACTATATATTAATGTAGAAAAGCAGAGAATAAATTCTGTGCATACAGAAATATTATTTTTCAGAAGTACCTCACACCTGTGCTTGACATTAAAGCAAAATGTTTAGTTTGGAAGGTGTCACCCCCCAGTTTTGTTTAGTTTCACTCATTCTGGCATCTGCTTAGCATACAGGATCCTTACATTGTTGCAAACATTACATTTTTGCAAACATTATAAACAGTTTTTAAATGGTGTCTGGTTAGTTTGCTTTTTGTTTCTTCAGGAAAGCAAACTCTATTTTGCATGTACAGTGAGTGGTACTTCGGGTTAAGTACTTAATTCGTTCCGGAGGTCCGTTCTTAACCTGAAACTGTTCTTAACCTGAAGCACCACTTTAGCTAATGGGGCCTCCTGCTGCTGCCGCACGGCCAGAGCCCGATTTCTGTTCTTATCCTGAAGCAAAGTTCTTAACCTGAAGCACTATTTTTGGGTTAGCGGAGTCTGTAACCTGAAGCGTATATAACCTGAAGCGTATGTAACCCGAGGTACCACTGTATCAGTTTTGTCAGGAAGTTCTCTCCCAGTACATTTTGTATAATAAGAATTTGTGTGGCTTCTGAGCAGGAAGGTGACCAGTCTTGCATGTGACCATGGTTGGCTAGCCTAGAGACTGACTTGCAAATTTTCATCCTGAAAATTATTTCTGTTAATGATTAGCATGCTTATATCACACAGACAAAATGTAGAATGCCCTAGATAGGGGTGGGAAACTTGTGGCTTTTCAAATGCTGGAGAGGCACAAATTTTCCATCCCTGCTGTCATATTTTTAAAAAGCAAGTTAATAGAATGTTAGCCTGGAATCCTATACCCACTTATATGGCAGTAAATTCCATTAAAGTCAGTGGGAATTACTTCTGAGCACACATATATGGAATTGCACTGTCCTTACCAGAGTTACACTGTCAAAGGACTGCCTGAAACAGGAGGACTTAATCTGGTTATCTAGGACTTTTGGTTGATCAAGTATTCTATTTTAAATGTTTTGTAGCCGAAAAGCACAAATACTCTGGACTGTCGTGTTTCAGATCTTATTTTCTCCCACAGCCCCATGATTATGATAATAACTTTAAATGTGCTATCATATGCTTAGTGGAAAACAGAGGAGAAACAGCATTAAAGTTACAGGTCAGACATCTGCTGATGCCAGTCGTAGAGAGAAACTGCAACATTAAATTATGAGATGACTCTTTTGGATTTTAGCCAATTTTACATTGAATAAAATCTTCTGCATTTGAGGGCAAAAGAACTGTTCGCACCATGTTTTATTACATTCCTTATGAGGCTTCCCCTCTACATAAAGTGCAGATACAACATTGAAAATTAACTATTTCAATGCTTTTTTATGTCTCATACCTTCATAGCTCTTTTTCGGTAAGCTTGCATAGCCTTTCACTAGTCTTTGGCTAGGAAATATAAGGATCTTTATGGCGGCTCATCCGGATAGACAGATGTTTTTTTTGCGATCAACCTGCATACCAGATGGAGCTGATAAACAGCTGCCCTGGACACAGAATTGACCTGAGCCTCAATGGACAGCTGTGAGTCCAAAATGACTCCCAGGCTGTGCACCTGCTCCTTCAGGGGCACAGTTACCCCATTCAGGACCAGGGAGTCCCCCTAACCAGCCCACCCCCTGTCTTTGGTTCTCTTTGGTTGGCTGTAGTGAGATTGGTTATGTGTGTGAAGGGGTGGATTTTTGGGACAGGTTAGCCAGATTGATTCATATCCTGTCGGTGGATTCTTCTTGTTGTCTTGTTGGGCTATGTATGTGCTAAAGGGAATCCATACTGGAGTGGAGGTGTCTTCTTCTATTTGTCCCCGACTGGTTTCTAAGAATTTCCAGTTGTTACTTTAAGAGCTAGATAGTCATAGGTTGATGGCTCATGATGGGCCTTCATCAATACACACATACTGTATGCGTGCTTAACCCTTTTGGTAATGAACGTTTTAAGTACATTTCCGTGCAAAGAGTGGGATGACAGCATATTTGCATTCAGACCAAAAATACAGCAAAACTGCCACACCAGCAAAGCTCTTGTCCATGGAAGTTTATGCAAAAGTAATACTAATTTATGGGACTCTTTTTGGTTAAATGATGTGCCTTTTCATGTCAGATGAGCTGGTGGAGTTGAGGTATGTGCAGTTCCCAGGAGAGTTGTCTTCTCTTTTTTGTTTCTGCATGCATGTGATGTTTTCAGTTCTAATGTTTTCTTCTGATGTATCCAAAAAGTTTAAAAACCACCCTTGAAGGAGAATTTCTGTGTACTGCCAGCTTTTTTTAATGAAGAGGGTATAAGCACTGTCTGTCCCTGTTGTAGATTTCCTATGATCTCACTGAGGTTGCCATAACCTTGCCTTCAGGCTTTCTTGGTGGTTTATGAAATCACCTTTTCCACAGCTTCTTATAAACAGTTGTAATTTTAAAAATGGCTGTCATCATCCTGGAAAAGCATAGGAAGTGACTCAAACAGTGAATACAGTCATACCTTGGTTCTCAAATGGCTTAGTTGTCGAACAAATCAGCCCTCAAACGCCGAAAACCTGGAAGTAAGTGTTCTGGTTTTCAAATGTTTTTCGGAAGCTGAACGCTTCTGCTTGAGTGCAGGAAGCTTCTGCAGCCAATCGGAAGTCACACCTTGGTTTTTGAACGGTTTTGGGAGTCGAACGGACTTCCAGAATGGATTAAATTCCAGAACCAAGGTGAATATCTGAAAAGTATAAGTGAGGGACAGATAACGCTAGAGGGATTTAAAGAAGCACTGTGAAATTTGAGAAGTATTGTTAAAAGGGAATAGAAAGGGAAAGGTTTAAATAATGACAATACAAACTTAAGGAATGCGTAATTTAAATAACGACTATGGATGATTCTTGGAAAAGCTGAAGGAAGTCCAGAAAAGAAGTACTCTGTGAAAAATTGGATGTGAAATTATTGTGTGTTTGTGTTTTTGTTGTAAATTAATAAAAATTATTTTCAAAAAAAAAAAAAGTTCCAGAACCAAGGTATGACTGTATCTGTTTTGGTTACTGATGTTATCTGCCTCAAATGATCTCATATTTGATACCTTGATATCTGAGATCCTCTGATGAGGTGGGATTCAGCTGCATTTACGAGGGACTGACCCTTTAATGTATCAGTCCCTGCCCTGTGGAACTCACTGCCTGTAGGGGTTCAGCAGCAACCAATCCTGCCTTCTTTCAGACATCTTCTGAAAACTGTTTAGACAGGCCTTCACAATATGATTTTGTTTTCTTGCAACCAACCAGTGTCTACTGATGTTTAAAATCATGTTTCCTAGATATTTACAGTCTGGTTTTATTGAATTTTATATGCTGTACGCTGCCTTGATATATTTGATGTAAATACAAATTCTAAATTTTCAAATCTGGCAAGCAAGAATACTAACATTTGAAAAAGCAGTTCAGAGCAAGGAGATCTCTATGTTATACAATCTCACCAAAAGGATATGATAATTCATGAGACAGGAAAGGGAAAAATGGCCGTGCTATTCATCTATTAATAGGCTTGTGGTTGTGGGTAACTCCACACCAGACGAGGAACTGCCCACAGATAAGGTGCATGCGCATTAATGCCAATGTCTCTTACGCAACCAGCATCCCATTTTAAGTAGAGGCTTGCATTCATCTCCACAGCAAGAGCTGGAGGATGTGGGTATACTGCTAGAAGCTGCCTCTTGGTGATGCCTTAAATCATATTGGCTTTGCCAACCCAGCTGCCGGAGGAATAGCAGCAGTCTGGAACTCAGGGTTTCTACTTCCAGCTTTTGCCTATTTGTCCTTGGTCTGCACACACAAACCACTGCCACAATGGAGATTGCAGACTTCCCTCTTGGGATGAATGACTGGATAGCCAAGACTCTTGGCAGTCACAGGCAAAGGTAGAGCAAAGCAGGCAGCAGTGATTTGTGCAGGCTCATCCAGGTGACCCCTTTCTTGAGCACGCAAGAGTAGTTTTCCGATTGTGGATATTTGTACGGCTGCCACATGCGTCTCTCCTCATATTTTGGTTAGCCCTATCAAATAGACTCATTTTTATCGACTGATGCAGCCTTTTGTAGGAAAGTTCTCCAGAGCTTCTGTCACAGTAGGTGAAGGAGCCCACACAGGTCTGAAGGAGCCTGCTTTGTTATAACCCTATAAAGGGAAGTCTTCTTTCTGCATATAACTGTTAATCTCTTTCTACACAAAACTGCTCCATTTTGGGGAAGTTTTGCTCCTCTTTTCTCTTGCTTTCTGAGAAGTCTTGCTTGTAGGTTTTTCCCTGCTTTTGCACACACTGTACGAACCTGCTCTTCACGCCTAGCTGACCACATCCACAGAACTTGATTGTTACATTGTTACATGCTATGATCAATCACTAGTAACAGACATCCCAAGCTCATGGAAAACAAACTGTACTTGCTCTCCATGCCTAGCTGACCATAACTATAGAACCCAATTGTTATATTGTTTGTGCCAATTAATCCCTAGTTACAATTCAATTAGGAGGCTTCATGCCTGTCTAGTTCTTAGCTCAGATTCTCAGCCTCTCCCCATCAATGATAAATGATCACATGTAATCCCCACCTTTCAGATGTAATTCCCGCCTTAGTACTTATGTTAACCAATTACAAGTTTCTGTGTGTATGTATCAACCAATCAACCACAGGCCCACCTGGGGCAATGCTTGCAATATTCAATAAAATAGGCTCTCAGGGCCCGCCCTGACAGACGCCTAGCTACACCTGCCTCTCTCGTCTCCCATGATTTTTCATTTCTACATCTGGTGACCCACGACGTGCCAGATCCCTTGCGCAGCCGAAGCAGTCAGCCAGCCTCATACTTCACTCGACTGGAGAAGTCTTAGCCGGCTACACCGTGAGTATGGGGGGGGAGCTTACAAAGTCCCAGAAAGTGCATGCTACTGAACTGCTTCATTTAGTCAGACAGAGAGGTGCAGGTGCTCATGTTTCTTTAAAGGAAATTGAACGTTTGTTATGTGAGATTGCATTCCAATGCCCCTGGTACCCTGAGGCAGGTTCCTTGGGGGTAGAGACCTGGCAAAAGATTGGAAAGACCTTTTTTGCAGAGCCCAGGGCTCCTATCCACTGTCTGCTAACTTGGCAGAAATGCGCATTTGCCGTGGCAAACTTAGGGCCCCTGGCCTCTCAGGCGTCTCCCACGGCTCCTGCACTTCTAACTATTGCAGACAATCCCCCTCCTTACCCCAAGCTTTTGCCTCCTGCACAATCCTGCCAATCCCTCCCTCCTTTGCCTGCTTCCAACCCATCCACCCCCCCTTCCACCCCTCCTGCATCTGCTCATACAGGAGCTATTCCTCAGCCCACACCCATTCCCCCTTCCCTCCCTCCTGCATCTGCTCATACAGGAGCTATGAACCAGCCCACCCCCATCCCCCCTTCCCTCCCTCCTGTGTTTCCTTTGCATGCATCCGCTTCTTCAGAAGCTGTGTCTCAGCCAACATCCACTTCCCCCCCTCTTTCTTCCCCCCCTCTTTCTTCCCTCCCTCCTTCCACCCCTCCCTTGCCTGCCTCAGCTCCTGCCTGTTTCAAGGGAGCTGTCCGTGTTGCACTTTCTCAGGCAAGGCAGAAAGGGCTCCTATCCTTAGAGGAAGAGTCTGAATGGGCTGGGGTGTTGCCATCTGCTTTCCCTATTTCTTATGCAAACCCAGGAACAGCACAACAACAGGTGCTATATGAAACCCTTTCTTATTCTGTAATGCGAGAATTAAGAAGGGCCATTGTTGATTCTGGTCTCAAATCCTCATATGTAACAGGAATGGTGGAGGGAATAGCAACTGCTTCAACTGCAATTGCCCAGGTCATTTTGCTAAACAATGCAGAGCCCCTGGCAGGGGTGCAAACAGGAATGGTGATGCCAATGAGGCTAAGCCTTCCAAGAAATGCCCAAAGTGCGGTAAAGGCTATCATTGGGCAAATCAGTGCAGGAGTTCGGGAAACTCCTTAGGGGCCCCACTCCCGGGCCAGGACAAATAGGGAGCCCTCCGCCGTTAGTCTCCACTATTAAAACCATCTCAAAGGATACACGCTCTGATTTTACCATCGACTTAATTAATCAAAAAACCAAAGACACTGTTTTTACCTGGTGAAATTGTGCTTATGACCACCCAATTGGCAGGCCCACTACCTCCTAAAGTCGCAGGCTTAATTTTACCCAAATTTTCTGCGGCCAAAGAAGGAATCCAGGTTATTCCAGGAGTTCTGGATCCTTTATCCCACTCTTGATATCGCCGCTCTGTGAAATTGACTAACGATTGTGATGCTTTTGTCTCCTTTTTCAGTAGGTCTGAATAGATCTCTTTAGTTGTTTCTCTCTTAGGAGTCCCTGGATTGGCTGTACAGAATCGTATGAACATTAATTCTTTAGCTTGTTCTGCAGAAGAAGCCCTGAATTTTACTTCACAAGCTTCTCACCTTTTGAATAAAGAACAGAGTGAATTTCACTATGGACTTTTACAAAATCGTTCTGCTATCACTATTTGCTGATGCTTCATCATTATGGATGTGAATCATTATGGATTGCAAAATCTTACACACCACATTACACAAGACGTTGGTTTTTCGGGCCTAATCTCTTTCAATATGCCCTTGTCATTATATGCATCTTAATTTTGTTATGTTGCTTCCTTCAATGCGTTCCTGGCCTCATAAGTCTTTTCTCTCGGCTTCTCTCTCCCCCTCAACCACCTAATAAACTCCTTGCTGCCTACTTTGCGAAATGGCAACACCAACAGTAAACCTAAGGTGAGATGTGGATGGGCTTATTTTGGGCATGCGTTGGCAAACCACGTATCCCGAAGTATTCTTGTCCCATCGATCCTGGACGGATTTATTTTGGGCATGCGTTGGCAAACCACGTATCCCGAAATATTTTTGTCCCATCGACCCTGGCGAACTTATTTTGGGCATTTGTTGGCACACCACTAATCCTGAAATATTTTTGCCTTATCTACCCAGAATGCCTCGCAAACAAGAAAAGAAAGGGGGAGATAAAGGGAAGTCTTCTTTCTGCATATAACTGTTAATCTCTTTCTACACAAAACTGCTCCATTTTGGGGAAGTTTTGCTCCTCTTTTCTCTTGCTTTCTGAGAAGTCTTGCTTGTAGGTTTTTCCCTGCTTTTGCACACACTGTACGAACCTGCTCTTCACGCCTAGCTGACCACATCCACAGAACTTGATTGTTACATTGTTACATGCTATGATCAATCACTAGTAACAGACATCCCAAGCTCATGGAAAACAAACTGTACTTGCTCTCCATGCCTAGCTGACCATAACTATAGAACCCAATTGTTATATTGTTTGTGCCAATTAATCCCTAGTTACAATTCAATTAGGAGGCTTCATGCCTGTCTAGTTCTTAGCTCAGATTCTCAGCCTCTCCCCATCAATGATAAATGATCACATGTAATCCCCACCTTTCAGATGTAATTCCCGCCTTAGTACTTATGTTAACCAATTACAAGTTTCTGTGTGTATGTATCAACCAATCAACCACAGGCCCACCTGGGGCAATGCTTGCAATATTCAATAAAATAGGCTCTCAGGGCCCGCCCTGACAGACGCCTAGCTACACCTGCCTCTCTCGTCTCCCATGATTTTTCATTTCTACAACCCTAGTAGGAATGTCCTCCATCCCTGTTTGGCAAAAATGGAAATTTCTGCTTCCTGTGAGTTTCTATTTTACTATAGGGATGAAGGGCATCTCTCCCACTTCTGCTTCACTGTCTGTTTTCCACCTGGAGTGAGATTGGTGGCTTAGGGCTTCTACCGGCGACCTACATATCCCAGAATATTGGTGTTTGCCCTGCTTGTTGTCTTCATTTTCTTGTCTTTTTCATTATCGGTTCCTTGTTTGGAGTTGCCATTCCCAGTTGTCAGATTTGGGGTTTGAGGAGTTGTCTTCACTCTGCCACTCTGGAAGGTGGAATGATTCCTCCCCCTGGAGAGCTTCTGAAGGACTTGCTTGCCGTAGCCAGCAAGAGGAGTCATTCCTGCCAGGAACATCCCATCACCAAGCAGACGTTTGCTATAGCTAGACATTTCCACTCCCTCCCTCTGTGCAGCTGCAGCCCAAGCCCATGCAAGTTTCTTGGGGCGTGAATTGCACTGCAGCAGGTTGATTGACAGTGCTGTGTGAAGTCACTGTGAATGACAGGTTGTGGAGTGTTGAGAGTGGCAGTTGAGGGAGTTGGAGGAGGTGTTGAGATGGAGTGAGAAGGAAGGCGATTTTATGTGTATGTTTTGGGTACTTTTATCCTGCTTTATAACCCTGAGTGGGCTTTGAAAGAAACTTACAAAAGATTTTCACAATAAAAACCATGTCTGAGCCTGGTATCGGGAACAAAGATGAGAGGGGGGAAAAACATGAGCACCTAGGGGTAAGAGTTTGGGTAGCAATCAAGGAGGAGAGTTGCGTATGCCAGGCTGGGGTAGTAAAACTACTTATTGTTCTTTAGTTCTTTTTAAAAAAATAAATAAGTAAATAATGTTTAATATTCTTCAGTTAATGAAGCTGTTCTGCTCTGTGTGGATTCTAGGAACAGCCTACTGGACTGCACGTGCCCTGTATTGATATACACAACTGCAGAGATAGCATGCCTCACCCCACGTGCCTTTTATTGATATACACAGTTAAACATAGAGAGGGAGAGGCCCACTGCTATCTATCTCTCATTAAGGGAAATCTGGATCTATGGGACCAACTGAGTGACTGGTCCAGTGACTTGTGTAGGACAGAGCCTCACAAGAGACCCCCTGGAGCATCACAGACTGATTTTTGTGCAGTGTGCAGAGTACTGTGGGCTTTATTGTTTTTCTCTTGCTTCTGTGCCCTGTTCTTCCTTACTTGGTTTTGTGTTTCATTGTCCACTCACACTCCTCGTTTCCCCTTAATTTTAGTTCTGATGTTAGCCACCTTAAGCATAGTAATGCAGCTTATAAATGAAATGAGCACAATTGTGTGTTTCTCTTTCCCTTCCATGCACTCCTTCTTGGATGTCAGTCTCGGGTTCATGCTTCTTGCACTGTCTCACAATCTCTCCCTCCAGAGATTGTGGCTGGAGAAGAAAGGCATATTTTTATTTATTAATTTCTATACAGCTCTATATTTTTAAGAAAAATCTCAAAGCAGTTTACAGCATATTAAATCAATAAAACATAAATAAAACATTCTGAAGAAAGTCAAATACAGTGGTACCTCGGGTTAAGTACTTAATTCGTTCCGGAGGTCCGTTCTTAACCTGAAGCACCACTTTAGCTAATGGGGCCTCCTGCTGCTGCGCCGCCGGAGCACGATTTCTGTTCTCATCCTGAATCAAAGTTCTTAACCTGAGGTACTATTTCTGGGTTAGCGGAGTCTGTAACCTGAAGCGTATGTAACCTGAAGCGTATGTAACCCGAGGTACCACTGTATAGAGTATACAGTCAAAGCAACATAACAGAGAACTAAAATATTATCTTAAAGATTTAAAAATAAAACATTACATAAGAGGTCAGCTACAGAATACATATTTAATATGTATAATGTTCCCTTCCAAGCATGCTGTGGTCTTGATGACATTCACCACCACCCTGACACAGGGATTTTATTTTATTTTTTGGTCTTTTATTTTTAAAGATCAACAATGAAGTTGCTAATCAAAGTGCTAACATCACTTGTAGTTTGGTCCTCAGATATAAAAAGTATTCCTTGAAACTGTATTAAAACAAGGGCCCCTTCTAAGAGATTGCTGGTGCTGTTGTGGAACGTCCCTGCATTGAGTGCCAGAATGTTAAAATAGTGCAGGCTTCCTCAGCCTTGGCCCTCCAGATGTTTTGAGACTACAATTCCCACTGGTCCTGCTAGCTAGGGATCATGGGAGTTGTAGGCCAAAAACATCTGGAGGGCCGAGGTTGAGGAAGCCTGAAATAGTGCATAGCAGACATGGTGGCTACAGCGAGGACAGGAGTGCCAGCTTGGCCCCATGACCGTGGCTGCCATGCAGCATGCATGCCCCTGGCACTGAAATTTGTGGGTGCCCGATCCCTTCATGAGGAATTTTGTGGGTGCTCAGAGAGTTGGCACCTACGAGCAAGGAGAAATTATCACAGCATTTCCAGCAATAGCACCTGCTGTAGCTCTTAAGATGTACAAGTTCCAGATGAATACAGGGTGCAGAAATCTCACATTGGGGGGAGATGCATTGGAGGGGCGCAGAGCAATCCAAACTATAGGAAGACAGCCAGGGTAAATTATGCTGGTGTAATTACACCTACTCCTTTCAGGAGAAGGTTACTGCTGGCCGAGCTGGCTGAAGCCTGGCAGAGGGAAATCAAGCCCTTAAAACAGAATTGGACTTACAAACCTTCCTTTTTGCTGGTGTAACGTCTACTGGGTTGCTAGGTCATGTGACTGAGTTAAAAGGAGTTTCAAACAAGGGTAGGTTTTCCTCTACCCCACCCTTTTGGGGGGACTTACTCTGGCCTCAGCCAAACCAGTATGAAGGAACTTAACACTGGGATGGGGGACTTCAGCCACCTGAGCCTAGCTGATCCCGGGCCCAGCTACAGATCTGACTGTCCCCAATCCCTCTCATCTTGATGGGTCTTAGGTTTGGCTAAGGTTCTGCTTAGTGTCTCAGGTGTGCTGGAGGATGCTCTGCTTCCTGTGTATGAAGAGCAAGAAAGTGTAGCTCCATTAAGAGCTGTGCTAATAGTGTCACTTAAAGGTAGCAACGTCCATATGGGAACCACTTTTGGAAAAGCATCTTTCTCTTAGCTGAGTTTGTGTTGCAAGCAAAGGTTCTCAGTCTGGTCTGTGGGTCACTGGTGACCTGCCAGCTTCATTCATGCGGTGTGCAGAAAAGTTGCAGAACAGTTGAGAATATCACTGCTTGACCTTGCACATTATTTATTTCTTCTCTGGTGACTAATATTGAGGCCATTTTGACCAAGTGCTGGATCAATAGATCAGGCTAAAAAGGCCCTGACCTACGGCCCATGGCCATCATAATACAACACTGGTTTTGATTATTATGTCAGCGCAGAAGGAAAAAGGGTATTGAAATGTGAGTTACACATGTGCTTTGATTTGTATAACGAGAAAACTTTTATTAAGTGGTTGTTCAAGACTTGTAGCAATTTTCAAGTTTTGAGGGAGGAAGGTTGAGTTGTTGTCATCTTTGTTGTTGTTAATCAAATTTATATGCCACCGTTCATCTGAAGATCACAGGGCAGTTTACAATATAAAAGCACAAAAATACACACCATAATAACAAACAAAAATGTTACTCCCCACAGTTTAAAAGACCAAAGATGGTTTAAATATTAGCCAAAGACCTGGAACAAGAGGGACATTGGATAACGGGCTGTTTATTTTGGTGATTTCAAATGATTTGGTGATTCACACCTTGAATTCTTTCCTCTCCCCATCCTGATTTTAAAAATGCATTTTTAATGCTTTTTTTTTAGGTACAACTTCCAACCTGAAGTTGATCTTCCTAACCTGATGCAGCGTACATTATGGTTCATGTCAACTTTGTTAGAAAATGGATATATGTCCTCCTGGCATTTATTTTGGTCCTGACCATTTGTTTGTGGAAGGAATCGCGGAGAGGATTTTATGTTTCGCTTAAGACAGAAGACCAAGCCAATCATGGACCGTTGAGGCTGTGGAGGTGGAACAGCCTAAGACAAGAAACTGTCCAGGATGAAGCCGTCAATGGCACAGGAAAGCTCCATTTGCCCACCAACACATCTCAAGCTCATGTTGCCGTCACTGCAGTGCCAGCAAGAAGTAAGTTAGTCATAAAACCTGTGAAATTGCCAAGTCCCATCAAAGTGTGGAACAAGGACAGTTTGTCCAGAAACCTCAACGCTAGACTGCAAAAGGTGAGGAAGAATTATTTGCATATGAACAAATACCGTGTGAAGTACAGTGGGCCAAAGTATGCTACTAAATCCAGCCCCCAAAAAGTGTTGTGCCAGCTGCGGAAGCAACTGAACTTTGGGATGATCACCACATCAGATGGGCCCTTCAATACATCAGAATGGGAGACCTACCTGCCAAGGAAGAACATCAGCATGGAAGTGGGGCAGATGGGCCGGTGTGCAGTTGTGTCCTCTGCAGGATCCATGAAGTTATCCCATTTGGGGGAAGAAATAGGTTTGCATTATTCCTCTGCCATTTATTAAGCAACAAAATACAGTTTGAAATCTTTGACTGGAGGTGGTGGGTGGTTCAGTGTTACAGGGCTGGAAAAACATTTAATTTTGAATTAAATCTGAAGAAGTGTGCATGCACACAAAAGCATATACCCAGAACAAGCTTAGTTGGTCTCTAAGGTGCTACTGGACAATTTTTTACTTTATTTGTTTATTTAATTTTGAATTTATTGAATTTGCCAGTAGGACCTTTTCTCTTCTCTCTTCCTGCCTTTCATTGCTCAGTGACCACAGATGTCTCGTAGGAAGTGAGTGTGGGATCCCGGAACATTAAAACTGGGTATTGGGTATTATATTTGAAATTAGGGCAAGGTATTGCTAGAATTGGCATAGTAACATGTTAAAGCACTTATGTGTTAAAACCTTGGGCTAGCTCAGGTTTAGCCCTAGAGCAGGTGTAATATTGCAGGCCTAATTCTAAACCAGGCATCCCCGACCTTCAGCCCTCCAGGTGTTTTGGACTACAATTCCCATCATCCCTGACCACTGGTCCTGCTAGCTAGGGATCATGGGAGTTGTAGGCCAAAACATCTGGAGGGCCACAGGTTGGGGATGCCTGGTCTAAACCTTGCATTGTAATCTCACTTCAGCCATAAAGTCACAAGGAGGTCTTAGAACAAGGGTAGCTAACATGACGCTCTCCATATGTTATCCCTGACCATTGGCCATACCAGCTGGGCTGATTGGAGGCATCTGAAAAGGAATATGTTTGTTACCCCTGCCTTACAGTATTTCAGCTTCTGCGGACATCCCACCTGTAATTTGGAGATAATAATACTGATCTATCCTACAGGGTTATAAGGATGATTGAGATAATGTACACGCAACATTCTGAACTCCACTTGAATGATTTTAAATACAATTATTCACCTGTCCAATAGGGATCCCCAGTGGTGATAGGCAGTGTAAAATAAAACCAAAACAATATGACAACCTTATAAAAATCCATAAAATATAAACTAAGCCTGTCCCAAACAGACTCAGTGCCTGCTCCCACTTTTTCAGTACCCACAACCAATATTACCTCTGTCTGTGTTAAGCCTCAGTGTTTCATCCACCCCAAAACTCTTAAGCTGCTTCCACTCCAAAACAGCAACCAGACATCAGCTTGAGATCTCTCTCCTTACAAGGTAGGTGCCTTGGGAAATGGAAGTGAAACAGCTGGTACCCCCTTTCACAGCTTTCACATGTCCGCCTTTGCTGAAATTTTCAGTTCACAGTTCTCTGTTAACAGAGGATTTCTTTCAAATGGCATAAGAGTTTCAGGAGCTAATTGGGATGTGGCAGGGCTGATGGGAAGTTTTCACATTCACAGTGGAGAGTTTGATTGTTGTAAGGCTAATGCTCCTCACTGTCTTCTTCCGAAGCAGTGGCACAGTTGGGTTCCAGAGCTCGAAACAGAAACTTTTGAGACTTCAGGGCTTTTGCTCGAGCAGGTGCCTTTCAATTTATATTTCCCCCTCGCTGCTTTCAGATCACCACGATGCAGTGCTGCGGTTTAATGGAGCCCCTACCAGAGGGTACCAGGCTGATGTAGGGCAAAAAACCACAATACGCCTTGTTAATTCCCAGGTAAGTTTGCATGGTATGCGCTGTGCTAAGGGAGCAACAGAAAGGAGTGTGTATTGAGGGCTTTAATGAGAGCTCCTTCAGCTCATTTTTTGTTGTTCTGTCCTGAAAAGATTTGCAAGTAAGAATAGCAGCAAAAAGTAGAAGAATCACTTATGTCAGCTCTTTATGCTGCCATTGCACAAGAACACAGCTGATGAACATAAAAGGCCTGCCTCTAAACCTTTCTTAGTGATATCTGAAAAAGTGTCTTTTCACTGTGAAAAGGACAGCAGATTTTTTAAAAAGCACCACCTGACAGTGTGTGGGGAGGAGGGGGAGAGGGAGAGGGAGAGAGAATAATAATTTTGTGCCCATGTTCTACAAAAAATCGTGATGCAGCGGCTCACACATTGCAAAAGCGAGAAGGACCTTCAGAGTAGGCCACAGGGAAATGAGCAGCGCAGCATGATCCCTTTGCATGTTTATTTAAAAGCAAACACCCTGTGTTCAATAGGATTTACTCTAAGGAAAGTGCTCACTCATTCAAGAATGACTAGAATTGGAACGGGATGCTTTTAGGTTTTCTGAATGGGATTTCTGAATTCTCTGCCTGACAAAGAATAAGACCAAAGGAGTTTAATAGGGCTGAAATATTAAGAGAGATCACAGATTTTCCAGGTCCTTGTGCAACCCTTAAGGGCACAATCGGAAGAAAAGCAGTAATTTCTTGGTAAATAAATACCATTGCTCTTTTGTGATGATTTTAAACGGTGTCCCTGGCCGGTGATAAAAGACAAGGAGAAAGAATGCGGACACACACTCTTGTCATTCATAGCACAGCATGGATTTTGCTTCACTTGCCCATCTAAAATACCTTTGTCTTGGAAAGCTCAGTGGTAAAGCATCTGTTCTGGATGCAGAATGTCCCAGGTTCAGTCCCTTGCATCTCCAGATAGGGCTCGATATGCCCCCTTGTCTGAAACCCTAGACAGCCACTGCTGGTCAGTTTAAACAATGCTGGGGTAGATGGACCACTGGTTTGACCAAGTATGAAATAGCATATTGTATTCCTATGCACCTATCACCATTTGAAAGTGGTGAAAGAAAACCTGTTCCCTTTCCCTTATGGCAGGCATGTCCAAAGTCTGTTTTGGGGGCCTAATCCGACCTGTTGGTTGATTTAATCCGGCCCCTGTGACAGTATATGTCCTGGGGTAAAATGCTCTTTGAAAAAAGTTTGGGCACCCCTGCCTTATGGGGTATTCCGAAGTCCATATAGAGTCCTTAAGTGGGTTCCCTATTGGTAGGAGAAAACAGGCCAACCAGGGTATATTGAGAAGCAAAGCGGCTAGTAAGCCTGATCTTTATTAAAGGAGCTGTTGCAGCAGGGTCCCCACACGCAAGAGGGAGGAGAACCCTGAACAATGGTGTGCAAGCCCTTACATAGACATTTGAAATTGCCCACCCTGTAACCCAAGGCCACCCACCCAAAAAAAGATCATCACAGAAGGAGGCAGTCTGCCAGGATCATGGTCACCGATTGCGTTACCTGGGCAGTCTAGCTATTCTTTTGTAATGGTTAATACTTTAGTTCCTGAGTCCAGGTCACAGGCTCGCTCTATTCATACACAAATACGCTCTTAAGACAGGATTTGCAAGCAAAAAGACAATGGGAAGGCTTTCCCATTTGCCTCCCTTACTGCAGAGGAATATTTGAGGCCACTGGGAGAGTCAAAATGGCTTCAGGATTGCTCTTCCATACTATTTCAGACACATGGTTCATATATTTAGATATATGTGCATTGATGAATATTTATTCTATATTTGAGACCTTAAAATTCTTCTAACAAAAGTGATCTCACTCTGGGGCGCCATTCCATTTCAAAGTCTAAATCTGATGCAAGGAAGAGTCCATGTTCTCCAAATCACGTCCGCAATTGCGAATGACCTCTTCACTGCAACATTTCAACCCTCTATGCCCGCAGTCCAGTTTGGATATGTGGTGTCGCCAAAGGGATGCCATGATCCCTGCAGCTGGCCCCGTCAGACAACTTGATTGATTGGAGCAGCAGGAAGAGGCAGAGGCCTTTTCCTAAAACTATGAAGGATGGTGGGAATGGAGCAGCTGAAAACTAATCCTTAGGCACTTCGTGTTCTCTGCCGTAAAAGCCTCCATGTGGGAAGTGTCGCTTCCAGTAGTCTGATGGGGAGACAACATGTGGTAGGAGAGAGTAAATCACACCTGTTGTCAGAAATACTAGAAAGCTAAACTGAAAATTAGCATTTACACAGAAGCCGGTTTTTATATATATAAAAAGAAGAAAAAACCTCCTCTCTTTTCCAACACATGAAAGAAACAGGACACGAAATTAATTTTGCAGATTCCAAATTGCTCTTTAACATGGAACATCACCACAAGAGAATAATCATGGAAGCCATCGAGATAGAGAAACACCCTCACAACATGAACAAGCGTGACGACACGTCCCGCCTGCCAGACATCTGGAAATTAGCCCTCCCCACAAAAACCGACACCAGGACCAGAGGCACACAGAACGCCATCACCTATCAACCACACCAGACCCAAACCCTCTCCACAGATAAATTACAGACTCCATCCGGTAGCCAAACCATAGTGGCACCTCCGGATGCTGCACCCCCCTGCAATCCCTACACAGATCTGGCTGGCACAGGACACAAAACCACAGCTCGCCCCTATACACGAAGCCAAGCCAGAGCACAACTAAGTGCAGTACAGCCATCTTCTCAGAAAAATCTCTTCACTAGCTCAAAAGGTCAAGACACGAAAGCTATAGCAACTAATCCACACTTAATGACCCACCTAAGTGGTACTCAGAATACCACTCAAGATATCACTCAAGATATCCCCCAAGTAATTAAGGAACAAAAGAAGAAAAGGCACAATAACCTGGGAACTTCTTCTCTGCACCACACCCCCTCAACAGTATTTATAGGAACTCAAACACTGAGATCCTGCTCTGTTCCAGTAACAAGAAGCCGAAAGCACCAGCCTGAAGATGACGAGTGAGACCTCGTCGAAACGTCGCCTAGACACCCCAACTCTTACACGGGAAGACACCCGAAGACACCAAAACCTACATATATATATATATATATATATATATATATATATGAATGATATGCCATTCATCCGTGTAATAGCTAACGCAGAATGAATTACAGAGGCAAGTAAGTCCAGAGTTAGCAAGGCAGTCTAAAGCCCAAACAGTTAAGTAATGAAGTAGTTCATTAGGAGTCGTACAGGGGAACACAAGTAAATCTGGTAGCAATTTAGCCACAAGCTGATGAAGGGCAGAAAGGCACTGCAAGCGGGATTGTGAAGCTGCGGCAGTACTGGTGTGGACGTACTGTGCTAAAAATAGCCAGAAGTATCTGGTGGCAGCATACTAATGAGGCAGCGGAATTAATGGAGAAACACTTTTGCAGGTTCGTGCAGAACTGCCCCTGAACCTCAGTGTGCAGAAGCAGTGGAAAGTGAAGATGATGATGATGATGATGATGATGATGATGATGATAATAATAATAATAATTTATACCCCACCCATCTGTTTCCGCAGCCACCCTGGGTGGCTCCCAATCGAGTGTTAAAAACAATACAACATTAAATCTTAAAAACTTCCCTAAACAGGGCTGCCTTCAGATGTTTCTTTGCCTTTTTGCTTGCCTGATCGGAGAAAGGGGCGTGACCGGCATGTGCACAGATACCTCTGGCTTGGTTGTGTGACTTGAATGCAGCCTTCTGCCACACCTGTGGCCCCACCTACTCTTGCTTCCGCCTCACCCATCTCTGGCATGTGCTCCCGGAAGGTTGCCTGTGAGGGCAAGTGGCCTTTGGGTACAAAAAGTTTCCCCACGCCTTGCCTTAGTACTGTAACTAAGCCAAGATAGTGTGACTGGGACAGACACACATTTCCCCTCTTACTCACACATGTCTCCATATTTCTTTCCTTGCTCTATTCTCCCCTGTGTTGACTTTTAGACTCCATGCTCCAGATGCTTCCCCCCTCCTTTTTTCTAGCATTTTTAGATTTAGAGAGGTTTTTCTGTGGGAAACATTTCAGTCAGAGCAGTTGTAACCATCAGAATAAAAATGTTTGGAAGCGGGTCAGTCTAGCTTATGGGTCGCGATTGCTGATTCGTGCTTTCTGAATTATGTTTTTCTTTCGACACAGAGGGCATGGCATTCAGAGTGCTACCATTCAAGTAACATGTATTGGACACACCCGTGAAGTTCTGTTTAATGCAAATAAAGTCTTATCACTTATTTTGCTTTTAAAGATAGCTGTAAAGGTAACAGTGGCTTTTTTAAAAAAAATGAAATGTGCCATTTGCACTCAAGCTTGCCGTTCTCACACACAACCTGGACATATTTTGGGATCATTTGACTTTGAGAGCTGAGCCCATGCCAGAATTTGACCCTATAACCATTAACACAGACCACAGAGATAAATCAAAAGTAAATTGACTGCATCAAGGTGGGGAATTGGCTTGCTTACTGTAAATCAATAAACAGAATAAATAACCCTAGTAATAGGCTAAGTTTGAGAGTTTAAGACCAATACAAGAGTTAATTACCGTATTTTTCGCTCTATAACATGCACCCGACCATAACACGCACATAGTTTTTAGAGGAGGAAAATCCGTAGGCATGCCACCTGTAGGCATTCCCTCCATAACACGCACAGACATTTTCCCTTACTTTTTAGGAGTAAAAAAGTGAGTGTTATGGTGCAAAAAATACAGTATATTGATTATCGTTAAAGCATTCCTGGGAACATATAGAAACTCTAGGATGCATTGACATGGGCCAGGGAGATCAGACTGACTTGCTTTAGGAAGAGAAAGGGAGGTTGTCAGAGGATGAAGGAGGTAGTAATTTTATGGGGTGTTGAGAAAGGTTTTAGGGAAGGATCAGAAGAAAGCAATTGGATGAGATTGGGACATGACAAGGAGAATAAAGGGAGCGGGTCTCAAACTGGCTCAAAATTAAAACAGAAGCAAAGACAACTCTTGTCTTCTTGGCCATGAAAGAGTGGTAAAGGGTTTAAAGTGGTGCCAGCCAGGAAAAGTCTAAAGGCTTTAGAAATTGCTTCTAAAAAAACATCATTCTGTTTCTAGGTGATTAGGGGATTAATGTAATCTTTTGGGCTCTACTGGAAGGAGCCTCAGGCCATTGACACTACTTGATTAATAATTGTGGGAAGGAGTGCATAGGAAGGAGTGCCCCGTGCAGGTGATAATATCTTGCCTTAACACTTCCAGATTGAGTCAGATGCTGTTCTGTTTGTTTTAAACCCACAAGTGATAAGGGGAGATAGCAGAGATTTACAGTAAAGGAAACAATAGGTTTACCAGAAAGTGTTGCAACTCAGTTTGCTTCAATATGCATGATGAGCTTCCTGTAATGGGGTCTGCTGACCAAAATCCCCTTCTCAGGCACAGACTACCATAGAATAAGCAGAGGAGTGGGGGAGGCTTGCTTTGTAACAAGCTCATTTCCCAGTAAGGATGATCCAGTAGAAACATCCTAGTAAGGATGACCCTAGTAGAAAAATTGAAATCTAATCCAGTTGTTTAATAACCCTAGATTGCTGATTGGTGGTTTACACAGGCATTCCCCTGTGTTTTAACGGGGCTGTTCCATTGCACATTTTAATAACGGTCATTTCTATTTTAATGTTTTAGTGGGACTGTTTTATTGTGCACTTTAATTATGGTGTGTTTCTAATTACACTGTATCTTAACAAAGATGCTCAGTTGGTTTTTTATGCTTTGTAAACCATTTAGAAGCCACGTGGGGATTAAGGAATATATAAATTATTAAAATAAGAACAATATTTCTGTTCTCCCTACTCACATGGATTTTGAGCTTGACGATGAGAGGAACTTGCAGGTGCCTTTTGCAAGGCTTTGTGAGTTGGCTACCTCTGCATAACCCACCTTCATGGTCAGGAAAAAGTTGGGAGATGGTGTGAGGCTGTGCCATCAAGAACATATGATGTGGAGGAGAGACTGGTCTCGTTCGCATGTCACGGTAAACCATGTCTTATGGATTACTGCGAAAGAGATTGTTCCCACTTTGCTTCTCCCATCAGGTGAGCTGTCACTAGTTTCTCCTGAAGCAAAACAAACCTTAGCTTCAGATCATGGTTTGTTTCCCATGATCATGCATTTGCATGTTACAACAGGCCAAACTTTGGGTTCCCAATTCTATGATATGAAAGCCATTGACCACTGTGTGCAAAGAAGGCCACTGTCTGGAGAATATAGGTGCTTGGTGCCTGCTGCAATCAAAGATGTGCAGAGGATATTTTCTGTACAGAAGGTGTTTTTAAATTCATTTTTTCACTATAGATGTTTTGGATAACAGGAAATGCAGCTCCAATAAACTTGAACATCAGGTTTTTAAACTATATAAAATTAACGAATTGTTATAAAAAAAAGAGAAGAAATCCATGATAATCTTGTTTGGATCAGTAGTGAGGATGATATCTAGGAAAGGGATGTGTGAATTTATGATGCTGCTATTGCACTGCATTTCATAGTTGGGTGAACAGAGCTGACCTTGTTTTTAAATTGCTCCAAGCATTCTTTGCCACTGGGCCAGAAGAGAGATATGTGCACTACCTCATGGTCTTTAGCCTGATTTGAGAATAATTCAAGAGAATGTGTGGCTAGGTCATTTAACCCTACTGCATGACTAGATCTGTCTAGATTTGGAGCCACTGTTTTCACCGATCCTGCCCTGGTTATCAAGATCATTGCCCTTGGTTTCAAAAGGAACTGCAGCTTAAAAGTTGCAGTTCTCATGGAACAGTGTCCTGCAACAGTCAGTGACATTTGCCACCAGTAAAGCCTTGCAGTCTGACCCCCCCTGTGCTTTTCAGAGTGGCAACATGTATTAATCACCACCTCTTTTGTCATTCCCAGCTTATTACTGTAGAAGAACAGAAGTTTGTTACAGATCCGCAGTATAATTCTGGAATCTTAATTGTGTGGGATCCAGCACCATATCATTCAGGTATCCACGAGGTACGTTTGAGCTATGTGCATATTAAAATAATTGCCTGGAATTGCAGTGGATTCTGGGAGAAGGTTTTGGTCATCCTGGAAATGCATGGTTCTGTGGTTGTAAAGACTAGTACAGGGGAAGACAACCTAAGGCCCGTGGGCCGGATGTGGCCCAATCACCTTCTCAATCCGGCCCACGGACAGTCTGGGAATCAGCGTGTTTTTACATGAGTAGAATGTGTGCTTTTATTTAAAATGCATCTCTGGGTTATTTGTGGGGCATAGGAATCCGTTCATTTCCCCCCAAAAAATATAGTCTGGCCCACTACATGGTCTGAGGGCCCACGGCTGAAAAACGTTGCTGACTCCTTCTCTAGTATCTCCTCACACCTGACACCAGAAGCACCAGGTACCTGAAATCGGCCTAATCCTCAAATCAAAACACTTTGATGCTCCATGTACAGTTCCACCAAGGCTTAGGGCAGCTATTGAATTATTGCCTACAAAGAAAACCAAAGGATAAAAGCACATCCCTTTAATTATTTCCACAAAAAATCAATTTAAAAACAACCCCTGAATCTGTTTCTCTGCAGTTCAGCAAGCTTCTTGTCTAGCAGCATCTCTCTCATGTCTACAATTTTCAAGCCAATTGCCCGCAAAACACTTGAGATTTAAGTGATGCACCTCAGAGCTGCAAAGGCAGCCCTCACGGAACCACTGCAGCTGTTCTTCTGAAATTCGGCACGGTTCTTCTGCTTGGTGTGGGGACATGGATTTTTTTTTTTTTTGAGAACATCTCTGAATCAGGCTTCTCTGTTTGGAGACAGTTTTGCTAGTATTCGTAGAAGAGCCACAATTCTTTTTTGCTTTTGGTTTCAGTGGTACCAAAAACCGGACTACAATTTCTTTAAAAGCTACAAGAACTATCGGAAAAGGCACCCGGAACAACCTTTTTATATCCTGAATCCCCACATGCAGTGGCAGCTCTGGGATATCCTTCAAGAAAACTCACCAGAGGATATTCAGCCAAATCCTCCATCTTCAGGGATGCTTGGTACGTTGTTTTCAGGACAAGTCATGGGTTTCTTCTCTGGACTGTGAGTGGGTGTTACCTATCTTTTCATATAACAGTGAACTTGGCCAGTTGAGTGCCTTTCAATAAGAGAAGGGTTTCTACATACTTGGGGAGCTCAGTTTGCAGAAGTATATAGATTTGTAAATTCAAGGAAAAGCAGCCAAAACAGCCAGGTAAGAACCTCTGAGCTAACAAAACATTGGTGGCAGTTGAGCCGAGGGAGTAAAAAAGGGTTTAAGGGATCTAAAAATTCAGTAGAATAAAGTCTCTGGTTGAGAGCAGCCGAGACATGGAAGAGAAAATAGAGGTCAATCCATTGCCCTCATTTATCCCTTTCCTCATAAAATAGACGGCTAGATTTGTTAACAAATGCTCATTCTACAACTTCAGTCTATCCCTGGCCTCTGTTATAAGGTGCTGCCACCCCTCTTGCCTCCCTCAAAACACACTTGTTTAGTGAAGCCTTTGACATCACCCTTTAGCATACTGCTGGGGTAGTCATCCTGGTGCCCCCAGATGTTGTTGGCTCCCAATTCTCATCAGGCCCAACCGGTCTGGCCACCAACATCTGGAGGACACTATATTGAGCAAACATGTTATTCTCCTGTTGGCACTTGTCTCCATCTTTTGACTGCAAACCAAGGATGGGTGATATGTGTTCCTCCAGATGTTGTTGGATTCCAATTCCTACCAAGCCCTGCCAGCATGCCCAGTGGTTAGAAGGGTGGGAGATGTGCTGTGCCATCTGGAGGGCCACAGGTTCTTCTTCCTTAGTGTAAACACTATTGGGTTAAGGATCTGCCTCTTGAACTTGCACAATGCACAGAGGGAATTATTATTATCTTCTTCTTCTTCTTCTTCTTCTTCTTCTTCTTCTTCTTCTTCTTCTTCTTCTTCTTTAGCTAACAGTTAGTGTTTGGCACATAGCTTGAGCTGCTTCCATCACAGGAAAGAGGCTGGTTTTTTTCTGGATGAAGCATTCTTTTCTTTTCTTTTTACACAGGTACACACACACACACACACACACACACACACACACACACACACACACCTTACGTGTAGCTAAATAACTATAACAAAATGATAATTCCATTACCACCCCATGGCATTTCCTACCCCCCACACTCCTAAGTATTACTGTATTTACTCGACTCTAATGCACACTTTCTGGGGGCCAAATTACGTTGTGAAAATTAAGGTGCAAGTTAGATTCAATGGCGCAATGTTGTTGTTTAGTCGTGTCCGACTCTTCGTGACCCCATGGACCAGAGCACACCAGGCAATAGACGGCGCAATAGACTCGAGTAAATACGGTAGTCGGTGTGTGTTTTTAACTCTCGCCACAAGATGGCACTATTGCATAGTAAGATTCTGACACAAAAGAGGACATGTTTCCAGCGGAATTCTGTTGCTGTGCTTGAATTGATAAGGCGCAAATATTGCTGTGTCTTGCTGCGCATTGAGATCCTGTGACTGGCAAAGACAGTGGGGCTCTTCAGGGAAGCCCTACTTGACTCAAACATATTCCGTGCTAGTGCAGAAAAGGGGAGGGGTATGATTTGCCTCTGAGGACGTCCACAAAGCATGACTGGATGCTGCCCTCATTAGCAGAGCAAATTCAGAAAAGTTGTTAGTGAACATTTCCCTACAGCATGTTCCACATGACAGCTTTGTGAAGCTTCTCTTCTGCCTCGGGATAAAAATAAACTGTTTTTTCACTGTTAATCATCAGAACGGCACCTTTTCCAGTAATGCGTTATGAATGTAAATCATAAATGGCTTTGAGGAATTGTGGAAAATAAATCTGCCAGGAACTGCTATTCACGGAAGCCCATGGTACAGATTGTATCATCATCATTATATAGTGCTAACAGTGTGCATGGGAATTTGCAAATGACAAGAGGAGAGGATCCCACCCGAATGGAACTTTGCAATCAGGAATTTGACACAAGGAAAACCGAGAAAGGCAAAGAGGCATGTGTGTGTTTGTGTGTAAACAGTGAAAGAACATGCAGTTGCATGTGCTTGGGCTTAGTTAGAGGTTCACTCCAATCATTATTATTAAAAGTAATTAAAAGTAATTTATTAATTGTCTTCTAAGCCACTGTCTCAAGCTGATTTACACATAAAATAATTAAAAACTGTTAAAAACACAACACAACAAATGTTTAAAGCAAGACTAAAAACCCTCACAAATGGACACTTGTGATATAGTCCCATTGATCCAATTGGGAAAACATGCCAGAACAAAAATATCTTCAACTATTTCCACAACCCCCCCCCCAAAAAAAGTGTAAATAGTCAAGTCATATCTTGATAGGAATGCTATTTTCCAGGACAGGGGCAGCCACACTAAAAACCCTGCTCCAAGCTATTGCAGAGTGAGCGTCTGCTATTTTTGAAACTTGTGGGAGATCTCTCCTGCAAACCACAGTAATCTACTGAGTATGTAACAGATAGGGTGGTCTCTCGAGTAACCTGGTCCCAAACTAGCCTGGTAGCAAATTGGTTGCCAGCACAAATCCCCAAAGAAAGCTGGCCGCCGTCTTCTGCACCAGCTGCCCCCTCCAGATCAACTCCAAGGGTAGCCCCACACACAGCATGTTGCAGTAATCCAACTGTGAGGTTAGCAGCGCATGGAGAACTGTGGTCCAGCTGCCCCAACCCAGGAATGGCCGTAGCTGTCTTATCAACCAATGTTGATCTCAGGTGCAGGAAATGTGGGTGTAGTCACCCAAAATGGCTACTCACTGGGCCTGGTAGGTTGAAGGTTCCCCGCCACTGTTTGAGGAAAGGAACTTTCCTCCTCTGGCCATTAGTCAACCTCAATGGAAGTGCTTTAGCTAGGCAGATGAAAAGCAGCGCCAATGGTTGTGTTTGATTTACCAATGTTGTGATAAGTCATGAGTGTGCAGCTGACATTTCCATCTCCAAAGACCCTCCTCCCCCTGCCCTGAGCATCTTGGGGCTACTGCAAAGTCTTGTGATGTGGAGGGAGGGAGGAATAGAGGAGGGAGATAGGGCAGAGGCAGATTGTATGAATGGCGCGCCCCCCCCCCTCCACTCAGACAAGCAGCCTCCTCCTGATTTCCGCCTCACACTCAAACAACCTGCTCACATCACATAATTTTTACGAGGGTCAAAGGACAACAGCTGTCTGAGGAGAGGAGCAGGGAGGGAATCCCCCCTGCACAAGTTCAGCACGTGATACAACCAGCTTCATTCGTATTGTGGTATATTGTTTTTATGTACAGGCCTCTGAATGAGAAAACCTGGTGATTGTGGCTCATTAAGAGAATGTCTATCACTACACGTACCTGTGGGGAGTTTTGTACATCTAAGGGGAAAGCCCACTAGATGGCAGCAGAGCTCCAGCTTGGGAATAAAAATGGTACAAGCAATTCCACTTACGCTTTATTTGCTCTCATACGGTTTCCGACATACAGCAGAGAAATGACTTCTATCCATATACCGGTGCAATCTTAGCAGTAATTGAACAGTGTTCAATTGCAACAATCAGGGGTGGAGAAGACGCCATCTTCAACAATACCTATCAGGCCAGGGGGATCTGTAGCCTTCCGGGTTCCCAGATCCCATTATTCCTCACCACTGGCCATGCTATTTGGGCAGGATGGTGGTTGGAATCTAACAACATCTGGATTGCCACAGCTTCCCCATCCCTGCTGTAGAGCCTTTAACTCCTTTTGTCTAGGTTTCTAGTCAAAAGAAAACATCAGGAAGACCTCCTTTCTTCCCTCTGCGTTGCTGAGGATTTCTCTCTCTCTCTCTCTCTCTCTCTCTCTCTCTCTCTCTCTCTCTCTCTCTCACACACACACACACACACACACACACACACACCCCTCATGATTTTTAAACCCTGCCTTCAGGTCACCCATTCTGCTGTGTCTTTTAATGGATCCTTTGTCTCTCTCCCCTCCCTTTCTAGGCATTGCTCTCATGATGAACTTCTGCGACGAAGTGGATGTTTACGAGTTTCTCCCTTCCAAAAGGCAGACAGACGTTTGTCACTATTACCAGAAGTTCTTTGACCAAGCCTGCACTATGGGTGCCTACCACCCGCTGCTCTTTGAGAAAAATATGGTGAAGCACCTTAATCGAGGCACAGATGAAGACATTTACACTCACGGGAAAGTCACTCTAACTGGCTTGAGGAATGTGCAGTGTTAGACCTGTGAATCCCCTCTTCTGGGCTTGGAAAAAAACCCTTCTTGAATCACAAGGCACTTTTTAATTTTTAATTTTTTTAAATTCTAAAGTTGGGCAAGCTGTTCACAATTAACAATTCTTCCGTTCAGTACGCCTTAATTTGTGACTGCAGGGTGGGTTGTTTCTACTAAAAAGCAGGCAGAAGAAAGCTCTACCTGAGGCCTCCAGTGTTTAGGAACATCTTCATGTTTCATTGCTCTGTCTCAGAACACTCCAGTCCTTAACTCAGGAACACATAAAATCAGGGCTGTGAATTAAAGTTAGTTTTGGGCTGAGAATTCTGCATTTCTGATCATCTGTTTCTCTCGCCGCCGCCGCCGCCCCCACCCCCATTTGACGAGTTTCTATCTCTCACGGTGGGAGGATAGATTGTGTGCACACAATTGATGCAAAATGAATATGGAATATGTCCAGTGATTAGGAGTCAGGGCATCTGTGACTATCAAGCTCTTAGCAGTATCTGCTCTTGCTTGTGGGATGCCAAGGCAAAACCTCAATGATGCTTGCTCCCAGGTAAGTTGGCATAAGATTGCTGCCATAGTTCTCCCCCTTCCCCCCCAAAAAAAATCTCTAAATACATTATCTGATGTAGCATTTCAAAATGTTCCAGAGAAATCTGTGGGGAAGGGCAAGGCACCAGAAGTCAACTGCTGAACCGTCATAGTGACATAAGGTTCAGACTAATGAGCGAGTTTTGAGGCCAAGGCTTTATAGGCCTGGGTGAGAAGGGATTGGCCTGTGAAGCCAGTATCGCAGCCTAGGTGGTAGCCTTGCAGTGCAAAGCTTAGCCAGGTTTTCGGCAGTGGTCTGAGCAGCACAGGACACTAGGTCTTGACCCTTGGGTCCCTCTGACACCTCACCTCTGTCATAGCTAAGAGCCCTTCGTAAGACACACAGAAGTAGAGAAAGTGTGAAAGAAGCAAACGCACAAATTGGTTTCATTTGCTTCATTTACCTTGGTTGCAGAATTCCACTTTTCTGGGCGTGGAAATTTGAAGTTGCTTTTCCAGCGTAGAGTCTGTTCTGAGCCTGCATGTAGCTAAGTAGACCTGAGGATTCCTCTTTCTTAACTATCCCATGCCTGGACTAAAAACCACACATTCTACAAATCCGTGTCAAAACATGTAAAAGTTGTGTGGTTAGGAATACATTTGAGCTACTTTTAGTGGGTTGTGTATTTTATTCCCTCTGCAAATTTTGGAGTGTTGTGGTTACAGAAGGCATATTCTGGGTATCCAAGACATCCCTGCCCATGGAAATTAAGAGAGTATCTCTGTTGTACTGTGAACGGGCACCTGCAAGACACTGAACAGCCATGTTGGCTGGATGCTGGAGATGCTATAAAGTGCCAAACTCTGTTGAGTGCTTATGATATATTAATAGCACTTCATATGTTGGTCAGATGAACTCAGTGTGGTACGCAGGGGAAAGAATTGTGACCAGGGTTTAAACACACTGCTCCTAAGTGTATCTATCCACTTCTGACGTCCCTGAAGACAGAGCCAAGAAAAAGTTACCAAGGGGAATTGTTTTCCTATGTCTTTCCACAGCAAAGATGCTCTTGAAATAATCGACTAGTTTCATTTTTAAAATATTATTTAATATAATTTCTCCCCAGGCTTGTCTTTCCACAGCAAAAGAGTACCCAAAATTTATAGCTACCTGTTTCAGAAAACCTGGCAATTGCAATGACAGAGTTATAGCCATGCCAGAGGACTAAGGACTAGCTAAGTTGCTGTTTGGAAGTGTGCCATTCCAGCTCTAGTCGCTTTTGGGTGGCATAATACCCCATGCCTGTGACTGGAAATTAACCCTTGACAGATATGCTTCCATGTGCATTGGGGAGGTAAGATCTTAAAAGCCATGGCAGCCTTGTTATTTTATGCAAATATGTGAATCCACATGAAGATGCCATTTAATCTTGAGCCTGCAGTACACTGCAAGTGTAACAGCCAGGATGCTGTTGGATTCAGATGTGATTGATAAAAGATAATACCTCCTGCCGCCACCTCTAATACGGCAAAAAGTCAGGCCATTTAAAACCAACTGGGCAAAGTCCTGCTGTTGATTAGAGCTGTTTCTATTTTCCTTAATCAGGTTAAATTTTAGATTTGGTCATTGCATTATTCAAGATACAATCAGTTTCATCATCAAGGGTCTGTTGCTTAGATAACTTTACTTCATTGCCTCTTCTCCCATCTTTTACGACGTTCCATACTATTCTTCCTCCTGTCTTGCTATTTCTTTCAGTGCTCTTCATCTCTTCCAGTCCCTGGAGAGTTCTCAGTAGGGTTGGACCTTTGTCTCTGACTCTTCTCATTCCACTGTCACTTTCTGGCTACTCTCATTCAGTCAAAAGTCTTTGGCTTCCTCTGTTGTGCTGATAACTCCCCAATCTGCTTTTCTGATCTGATCTCCCTCTCCAAACCTCATCTAACCTGTAGATGTCTGGGCGCAAAGGTGACAAGCCTTGTTCCAGTTTCTCCACTGGAATTCTGCCTCACATCTCCCAAGACCAGTGAATGGTGACCTTTACTTTTTCAATACAATCCCCTTTCCTCTAGGATTTGACATGAATGGGAACTTTGTTCCTAAGCCTAATTGCCACCTAAGGGGGGGCAGTTTGTGGGGGCAGGTGGGAGGGTTTAGGGGGGACAATGGGTCTCATTTGCACTTGAACAACAGTTCACAGGACTGGAGAAAGAGAAGGGGGAGGATGATAACTTGAGAAGGAAAAAACGGTGCAAGAGAGCAGGGAAGGTTTCAGAGACTGTGTGAATGGGAGGGCAGGGTGTGGATGTGAGAGAACTGTGTGTGTGTATTTGTGTGAGTGGGGTGTGTATTTGGTATTGACCCCCTCCACCTCTGGCATGCGCCCCACAGAAGTTTCTCTGTGAGGAAATGTGGCCCTCAGACTGAAAATATTTCACCACTACTTGTTCCTTCTCAGCATCAGCATGCCCTCCCCCCCTTTTTTGCACCCACTACTAGACCTCTTTTCCATATCTAGTAGTAACCTTGTAATTGCTGTGAAAATGAGCTTTTTTTTAGAGGGGGGGGTGTCTCATTTTCAATGCCTCTCTTAAAATCGCCATTATCCCTTCTAGCCAGTGCTAATTTTCCAGAAAAAGAGGTGCTGGAACTCACCACGAACTCCTCCCTTGTTCTCCTAGAATAGCAATGGCACCCACCTGAGAGGTGCCAGAACTGAGTTCCAGTGAGTTCTGGCTGAAAAAAAGCCCTGCTTTTTGCTATCATCAAATTGCCCTTCTCCTCAGCCTCTGTATTGGCTCAGTTTGAAGCCCCTGGTACTTATTTGAAAGCTGTTTGCTGCTTCTCAAAGCATATATCATACATAAGAATGTACACCAAGTCAATTCATGATGTATGGTATCTGAATATCAGAGAGGAGCAGTTGAGGTTTGGTTCAGCGCAGGTACACACACATATTGCTTCAGCTTTCTGAACAATGCCTGGCAGACCAAGGATAGTCACAATTTAGTAGCAACAACAGTAGAAGACTCTACCTGGACAGAGATATTGAGTGGCTTTCCATTAATCTCAGATGATTCAGCAGCAGGATAGAAGCCACCTTATTAGAAGCACTGTTTAGAGAAGCCAGTTTTGAGTATCTGCATAATGTGACTCTCCCTTATTTTGCTGACCATGTGAAGGAAATGATGTGACTTGATAAGAACACTGTAAATTTGACTGACCCCCCCCCCCTCAAGTCAATTTCTGAATCCCAAGCTCCAAATTCAGGCTTGTACTGAAAATAACATTCTCTATTTAATTGTGGCTCCACACACACACACACACACACACACACACACACACACACACAAAGGCATTTGGAATAACTACTTTGCTTCCAGGGTTGTGTTTGCCAGTTTTATATACATGTATAGACTACTTTTCTCAAGAAATGTTTGCTTTTTTCCCAATGTGAAATGAAAACACAGAACCTCGTCTATGTGATTTGTCAACAATGATCTTTGAAATCGATTGAAATAATTCTGAAGGACCCAAAGATGTAAAATTTGTAATAAAGATTTTGTAAAGTGATTGTTTCTGTACTTCATGCCAACTCATTTAATCATTCAGTTTTAGTCACACAGATGGCAATAGACTAGGAACTGAGGCCCAAATGCGGCCCACCAAGCCTCTCTTCCTGCCACACACCCTCCTCACCCACCCCATTACTTGACTTCCTTTGCATCCTCCTTGAGAGCTTTTGCCTGGCTGGAACGCCTCTTTCTTCCCTGTATGAAGAACAGAGGGGAATATAAGTATGTGCAGAAACTAGCCTAATATACAAGGGTAAAAATGAGTTACTCCACCCACTTTTGCCTCTGGCCCTGACCACAACTGGCATGTGGCCCCTAAAAGTTTGCCAAGAAAGCAATGTGACCCTCAGGCTGGAAGAAACCCCCCACCCCTGCAGCAGATGCTTAGGACCCCGATCTTGATCCATTTTTTGCATTCAGCCAGTTCCCTGAATAAATTCTTTCCAAAGCAGATCAGTTTGAACCCTTTAAACACATCCTATAGCGCTTACATTAGTTGCAGAGATTTTCAGTATTGGTGCTGAAGTTACTTGAGGGTCACGTTTGGATGGATCTAACCAACAAGCATGCCGTACTCTTATTTTAAATCACCTTTGTCCTTTGATGCCCTGTGACTCATTTCATACTTCTGTCAGGAGTTCAGCCTACACTCGAGTAGGACCGATTGGCATGTTCTCTCCCTCCTAGTCAATCATTTGGGAGCTTCAAAAGCTTTCTTCTGCCCGAACATCACAGCAACCGATGCCAACTGACACCGGCACACTTAGGGATCCGCAGAGTTTGCACAGCTGCGTAACAGACCTCAGCAACTCAGCATTTTGGCTAATCTACTTTATTTACATATAAACACACACGGAGCACTGCAACATGGCTCCCTCTCTAGCATCAGACAGCAAAGAGAAAAAGAACAAAGGACAATAGTCCCACTTCACAGAACACAGTAACACAAACATCCTGTCTCCATCACATCCCACTCTGTGGAGTCAAAACATATACCGTCATGTGATAGACAAAAATCCCATGACTGCAATCATGGAGCAGGAATTCTAACATCTTCCTGTAAATATGCATGCACTTCTGCAATCGTAGAAGAGCACCTAAAACACTCACACAATTTTAATATACTTGTCAGAAAGGAAGGAAGCCTTGAGGTAGGCTTGAAGTACTAGCCCCTGGGTTGTGAAAGAGGTTGGCTTAAGCTTCTGCTACAAACAGATGAGTAGCTAACTGCAAGGCACCTTCATAGAATCATACATATAATTTGTAGGGTTGTTCATGCTTCATTCTCTATTAATAAAAGTGGTAATCCCCAAACAGAAACCAGGAAATCCTGGAATAAATGGGTGGTAGTCAACTATGTTTTCCTCAGAATGGACTAACTTACTCATGTTAATTACCGGTAATTTCAGTGGGTGTACTCAAACTTAATTGATTACAACCCCCGGCACTGCCAGCCAGTGAGCCAGGACCCTGCCTTGGGAAACGTAAAGGAAACTCAGTCCAGATTTGCCTCCTCTATAATCCTGGCCTGCATATTCCTCTGTAGCTGGGCCTAAGGCTAGTGGTGCAGATTGGGCTCCGATCAGGTGGTCAGAAGGGGTCTGATTTGGGAGGCAAAGACCACCAGGGACCCAGGACTTTTAGCTTTGTTTTTGTTTTTTTAAAGAAAGTTTATGGATGCTCTGGTTCAAGAGAGAAATGTCAAAAGGTAAGGTCCCCCCAAGCTGTAATTTCTGTTTTCAGAGCTAGACTGGCTGGTAGTCCCAGCCTTTACCTCACAGGGTTTTAACCAGTGAGTGAAGTTAGAGCTGTGATTGGCAAATGACCTTTTAGGATTTTACACAACAGCTGTGAATTCCTAGAGCTTTCTCTTTCTACCTCGATCTTCTGCCCTCAAATTTAAATGAAGCTTGTTATCAAACCTGGGAGTGTTTATCACATATTCTGCTTTTTCCAGCTGGCTTAAATAACAGCAAACTCCCTCCTACAATTATGTAAAGACCGTGGCAATCCCTTTCAAATTAGAAAATACTGTGCTGCTCAGGAGCATAAAAACCTATTATTCTACAAGTATGGACTACACCATTGTTTAAATGGCACAAAAACTACCATGTATTTGTGAAATTACATCTCTCTACAGCTCTAGAAAAGTCTGTCCTCTTCCATTTGTGCTGGTCAAATACTGTAATTGTCTGAAAGCATGCAAAAGCTGGGTTCTGATGTCTTTCAAGATCCTCTTTATCTTTTGATAATGTGATCTTTTCAAGCTATGACTATTCATGGCTAACAGTAAAATAGAACATAAATAATGTTCTGTCTAGCAATTCCACTTGTGAAGTGGAAATTCAATAGACCAGTTACGGAGACAGGAATTGGAAACAAATCTTAGGTTTCATCAATATTTAGGTTTGTGATTGTGTTCTCCAAGGGCAGATAAAAAATGCCATCATTCAGCCATGCATGCAAGAGGAGAAAGGCAGGTATACTGAATTGCTACTAGGCTCTTGTAGACTGCTGCAGAGTATGTTTAAACATAACAATCTCAGACCAATAAACCCATTCAAATTCAAATATCTTTAATACGGTCAATGACCAGGAAACAATAAACCCATGTTTCTTATGGTAAAGGAGCCCTGTTCCTATATGTTCCCCCACATGCACTCCATCCCACACTCAGCTCCAATGCTAAGATCACGGTGCACCACAGTTCCCTATTACTTTTGAAGTAGGAAACTATGGTTCAATCCAACCAACTAACAAGGACACGAAAAGGAAAGTAGGAAATCCCACAAGAGCTCCTCCTCCCTGGCAGTAAAGATGCAGTAATCAATTAAATAGCTAACAATTTGCTACCTTTTCATGACATAAAAAACCTGCCTGAGGTAGCTGTATCACTCTACCTAATGGCAGGCTGGCAAGTAGGCAGAGATTAAACCATAGTTTCCCAATTCAAATATCTGTGATCTCGGTGCCAAAGTCAGGGGAAAGGGTGCATGGTTCATTGCTGGGTCTATAAACCACATCTTATCAGCCCATTAATTTGATATATGAATCAGACCTATGTGTGTACAAATTTATGAAATTTATGAAAGCTGCAGCATTACAAAGGAAGGAACATTCATTCTTTGGCAACTGGGGGATGAACAATGAAAGAAAGTGTGATTTTAGAGTAAGTTTCTTACTAGCCAGCTTCCATTACCAAGACCTGCCTATCATTTATCTACTATCTGGAAGTGAGAGCCGGACCATAAAGAAGGCTGATCGCCGAAGAATTGATGCTTTTGAATTATGGTGCTGGAGGAGACTCTTGAGAGTACCATGGACTGCAAGAAGATCAAACCTATCCATTCTGATGGAAATCAGCCCTGAGTGCTCACTGGAAGGACAGATCCTGAAGCTGAGGCTCCAATACTTTGGCCACCTCATGAGAAGAGAAGACTCCCTGGAAAAGACCCTGATGTTGGGAAAGATGGAGGGCACCAGGAGAAGGGGGCAACAGAGGACGAGATGGTTGGACAGCGTTCTCTAAGCTACGAACATGAATTTGACCAAACTGCAGGAGGCAGTGGAAGACAGGAGTGCCTGGCGTGCTCTGGTCTATGGGGTCATGAAGAGTCGGACATGACTAAACAACAACAACAAAGTAGCATTTGGAGAGGGTGATCTGCAGGGGAGAAGTGACAGATAGAAGATATGTTTAATTCCTCTTAAGTTGGGCAACTCCCCATTCAGCCATTCCCCACCCCCACCTGAAGTTTTAGACTTGTGTTTCTATCACACATCACAAATGTGTGTTCTGCCAGTGGTGGTTCTTCAGTAACATTCAAAACTACTCTCAATATGGAAAATTCATTTGAATGTCATTGGAGAACTTCAATTGGCTCTGGCCATCATGGCCAATGGCCAGGGATGGTGAGAGTTGATGTCCCACAATGTACTGTGATTACTGATTCCTGCATTTGAAGAAATTTCTTGCCACACAGCTTTCAGACACACAAACATGGAAATAACTGGATGCATCTCTAGGGCTTACATCCAAGCAACATTAGGCCCGTTCCAGGTAAAAATAAATGCAGTTCACTAAATTCCATTTTATGTTCAATAATATATTATATCTCTTTTGGTTTAGTGGAACACTTAGTGGTGTGGGTTTCATCAAATGTCTCAATTAAGCAAGGCTACTTGAAACTTTTTTCAGCCAAATCCATTAAAGCAAAGATAGGAAATCTGAAAGCTGTATTGGACAGCTCAGTTAGGTCTTCAGCCAGCTCTGTTTTCTATTATCATAACTGGCCTCGTGGTCACTGCCTTCTTAGTGGTCAGACGAGGAGGCAAGATGATTCCGCCGGTGGATGTTTCCCCTCTGAACAAGTTTGGCAGGCATTCAGTGCTCATGGGGATAGTCCATGGAAAGAAAAGATATGGCCATTTGAAGCCTAATGCTGAGGAGGAAAGTAGAATAGCAGCAGAGGAGAAAAAGAAGTGTGAGGAAATGGAACGAATTGCAAGAGCACTGGCAGAAGCTAACAAAGATTCAATGCTGAAATAAACCTGCTTGATCGTTTTTACCTTTTAATAGCCAATGTATGAAATTTTGAAGTAGTGTCAAACACAAACTTATTTACCTCAATAGACAGTTGCTGGGGGGAGGGGAAAAAATAACTGGCCTGACAAAAACCCTGACTTCAAAACAGAATAATTTCTGAATCCCGAATCGAAAGAGAAATGAGGCTGTATTTCTTCCCCCTCTCTTAGTGTTCCTATCCAAAATGTTTCCAAAAGGAGAATTGGATTTATCTGATGGTGTTTCCCATCAGAAATGAGCAGCCACATTATTGGAAAAATCCACATGGATTTGGCCTTGTGTCCAGAGGCTCCCTTGTGCCCTTTGTCATCCTTCCCCTCTAACTGCTGGAGGGGAACAGCGAACTTGACTGTTACATCACACCCAGTTTGTGAGCGGCACATGGAGTATTTTGTTTATTTATTTCACAAATATGGCTGGACACTATGAGTGGCAAGGTGAAAATTGTTTAAGGGGCAAAAATGAAGAAGCCTGCCCTATGAAGAAAAGAAAGCTACATTAAGTTTCTTTCGTTGTTTAATTGCTCATGCAGTAACAGCTTGCACAATGATTTCTTCCATGTCAAACTAAGCAAATTAGTAACTAGAGCCTTGTTTTACTCACTAACAAACGTTCAGGTTACCCAGAAATTTTAAAAGCAACAACTGATAACCTTCCCTTTTTTTGTTTTCTTTCCATAGAGAAACAGAGTCTCTGTGGATCTAATTAACTGTGTAGCTTAAGAAGTGCAAGCCTTTCTGTAATCCCTGATTTGTTGACATATTGCTTCAGATTTGAAATAATCAGCCCAGATCATATCATTTTTCAGAGATTCATGAACTCAGTCTGGTGATGGTAGCTGCTTGATTTGCCTTTGGGGACTCTGGGATCATTGCCCTAACCCCTTTTATTGTTGCTTGATGTGCAATCATAAACAACTGACTTCAATGTGTGTACACTGAAATGCCCTGTCCAAGCAGTACAATTAAGGGTTTTTATTTTTTATTTATTTTATTTATGGGACATCTAAGCTTTCACATTGTTCCCCATTACGACATGTGGGCTTGTGGGAATGAGCATGTTAGCGATGCCCTTGGTTGCCATTCAGTTATCTTCCACAGGTCAGCCCTAGGGGTCTGGAAACCCTAACTGAGACCAGGGCATTAAGGAAGGGGGTTCAATTCACCGCTCCCCCTATTGCCCCCAGTCTGTCCTCAGCTAGGGATGAGCAAATATTTTCTGTTTCTCATTTTGCCCTCCCACCAGGTGGCAGGGAGAGGGCTTGAATCTCCAGATAGGTGACAGCACCTTTAAAGGTAAAGGTAAAGGGACCCCTGACCCTTAGGTCCAGTCGTGGACGACTCTGGGGTTGCGGCGCTGACCAAGGGAGCTGGTGTACAGCTTCCGGGTCATGTGGCCAGCATGACTAAGCCGCTTCTGGCAAACCAGAGCAGTGCACGGAAACGCTGTTTACCTTCCCGCCTGAGTGGTACCTATTTATCTACTTGCACATTGACGTGCTTTCGAATTGCTAGGTTGGCAGGAGCTGGGACCGAGTAACAGGAGCTCACCCCATCATGGGGATTCGAACTGCCGACCTTCTGATCGGCAAGCCCTAGGCTCAGTGGTTTAGACCACAGTGCCACCTGCGTCCCAACTTGTACCAATTTGCAAGTGCATCATTAACATCAGCTCTTCACAAAAGCAGTTCACATAGAGCATAGGAATGTTGGGATACTGCCAGGGAGACAAAGGCCATCATGCCCCCACGCCGTCTCCGGACGATCCATCGATCTCCCGTAGAAACGCAGTATCAGTCAATTAGCGACACAAGCCTCAGAAACAGCATGCCACATTCCAAAGCTAGTGCACGCCCTTTCAGCAGAGTTCACACAGCGAAAGATGCACTCAGGAGAGCATTATTTACAACTTTATTCAGCGTTGGTCAGAACAAAGAAAAAAACATGACTGCCTGTCTGCGTGTTCAGGCACAGAGAGAGAACGAAAGCTATAGACAAAACAGTAACTTCCTGTGAGCAGGAAATACGCAGGCTGTGACACAACAACCTACTCCCTTTTTAACGTGGAACGGAAATACCCTAACAAGGAACACACCCTTTATGTGAATGACATACTCTCAGTGAGTCTGGTTAATGCTTAAAATGGATAATGCTTAATGACATTCCCAGGGCCTGCTCCGATGACATCATCAGAAGTGGCTCCTAGGTTTGTGCCTTCAAATCCCAGGGCCTCAAACGCTCCTGACCCGGCAACCCTAGTTCCAATCCAATCTGCAGTTGCCATTAAATAAAAAATTCAATTCACAGATCTCTTTAACAAGAAGGTGAGGGTCTTTCAGTCCCTTGTCTAGGCATACCAACTCTAGGGGGCTGAGGTGTCTTCAACCCCCTCAATATTTGTTTGAAGAGGGCCCCATCCTCTTCATGGATGTCGGTAGATGCTGCGAAGACCGGTTTGACCTAGCGGAAGGCTGCACCGGCCTGCATCAGGAGATGCTGTGGGGGCTGGTGCGGCCTGGCGCAAGGTGACACTGGCCTGTGCAGTGTTGAGAGATGCAAGTGATGCCTGTGTGACATGCCCTGTGCCCCCTCAATCTTGGTGGCACCTCTGCTAAGAAGAAACACCTCGAAACTAAGAAAAGCAAGATATTTTAGGACATGTTGGGATGCACTTCCCAAAAGTGGATGTTTTATGAAAGTGAATGTTTATATAAGAATGCCTCTGAATGCCAGATCTTGGAACCACAATTGGAGATAGTGTTGTTGTGACTCTTCTTACGGGCTTCCCTTGGGCAACTGGTTGGCCACTGTGACCATAGGATGCTGGAATAGATGAGCCATTGGGCTGATCCGCCAGTGCTCTTCTCATGTTCTTAAAAGGTAAATGACCCGTGACAGCTGAGTCCAGTCATGAATGACTCTGGGCTTGCGGCGCTCATCTCACTTTACTGGCCGAGGGAGCCAACATTTTCCGGAGACAGTTTTTCTGGATCAAGTGGCCAGCATGACTAATCCGCTTCTGGCGAAACCAGAGCAGTGCACATTCTTATGTTTCCTAATTAGACACCAATGGAGAGGCACCAAGACTGCTCACATGATTCTTTGTAATTCTAACAGAAATGTGCTACTTATGTAAACTAGGTCAGTTTCAATCAGAAACTCATGGTTGCTGTGTTTCCCACTCTTGATTTGGAGCCCTCAGAACAGGACCAGCTGACTCAATCAATTTTTTTCTTCTCCCAAAACCATTTACAATCAAATGTTTCACAAGCACTCACATTTCTACCTAGGGAGAGTTACAGATTTCTGCCATAGTTTTCTGGGTCATGGTGGCTCATTTTAATGGTCTGCTGGGTTTTATTATAAGAATATGCAGAACAAATGTGCAAAGTCATCACATGTGTGTATCAATAGTGTTTTATTTTCATATTACAAATTAATTCTAAAGTTGTGATGAAACCACATGCCAGGATACAAAACTCAGCGTTTTTTGATACTGTATGTGATTCTTGGTGACATTAGTATATGTAAGCATATGCCCTTTCCAACTTCCCACATGTTCTTGGCTTTGATAATTTTGTATAATTGTATCTGAATTAAGATCTAATTAGAAAACCCAGCTGGCCACCAAGGACTGTCACAAAGATTGATAATAACCCCACTGAAAGATTATTGTAATTAAGCAGCATATAAATGGTCAAAACAGATAAAAATATGATATATATGTAAAAACAGGTCACTTAATTTTGAACTTTATTCTGAGTCTTCTGTTTTCAGTTGCAAGATTTCAGGCTGACATTCACACGTTATGCCTACTAAGGCTTTGCTACTGAGTGTAAACCCAACTTGAAGCAGCAGCCAATCACAACTCACCAGCAAAATTCACACGTTTGCAAACTCACCTTAAATTTTTAGGTGTACAATGAAAAATTCTGAGGTATACACAAAAAAGGCAGGGTAACGTATGAAATAACCACTAGCTTATGCTAGCATTTAAACAGGATATAAACAGAGTAGTATCCAATGGTGTCAGTCCTCTTGTGGAATGGACTTCCATTTGGTGATGGGACTTCCCCTTCCTCTCATTCTCACCTGCAGCCTTCTGTGTGTCCCCAAAATCTTCTCTGGAGGGTTGGGGGCTTCATCTAGAGCAGCATTGGTGGAACACAGGGAGTGGAGACGGGAAAGTGTTCAAGGGGGGGAAATTCTATTTTTCAAGAGAGGGTTAACATAAGAACATAAGGGCCTGGTGACTAAGGCCAATGGCCCACTTAGCTGAGCCTCATGTTCTCAACTTGCCACTGCTGTTGTTGTCAACAACTGGTATTCAAGTGTGGAGGCAGAGCTGAGCCATCATGGCTAGGAGCCCTCAATAGCCCCCTCCTGCATTGCTGCCTTTTCACACAGTCTGCCTTTGGATATACAGTGGTACCTTGGGTTAAGAACTTCATTCGTTCTGGAGGTCCGTTCTTAACCTGAAACTGTTCTTAACCTGAGGTACCACTTTAGCTAATGGGGCCTCCCATTGCCGCTGTGCTGCCACTGCATGATGTCTGTTCTCATCCTGAAACAAAGTTCTTAACCTGAGGTACTATTTCTGGGTTAGTGGAGTCTGTAACCTGAAGCGTCTGTAACCTAAAGCACCTGTAACTTGAGGTACCACTGTATTATTGTTTTTGCTAGTCTGCTCCAGTGAGGTTGAAATGATGCTTCCTTGAACATACTGTACACGTCAGTGCTTAGTGAAATCAATGTTTACGCACGACCCAGTCCCTGAACAATTATTTTCCTCAGCTGTCATTTTGTCACTTGAATGGCAATGCCAACAGACAGCCTGCAGCCCCGAAAGAGAGAGAGAGAGAGAGATCACCAAGCAAAACACCTGGGACTCTGGCATCTGAACTTGCCAACTCCACTGCCAATTTTCATGGCAGATATTTCAGACCTTTTTGTGTTTCCCATACCTGCGATGACATTATGCTGCATCATGATGTGTTGATGCAGACATCAGTTCTTCTGTCTTCCTGGACTATTGCAGACACCACTTTCATGTACCCCTAGCAGAATGGAATATTTCTTTGTTGAGAGAGAGAGAGAGAACTAAGAAGCCAGTGGTAGACTCACACCCATCCCTAAAAGACAACACACATGACGCATGAAACTTGTGAATTTTAGCTCCCTTCTGCTTGTTCTGGAATCATGTGCAACGAACTCCCAGTGTACCTCTTGCTCTAGTACAAATGGGACTGAGTGGTGACATTGGCAAGGACAGGTGTGTTCACCTCTGGTGAGAAGAAGCTGCCGCTGCTGCCACACATAGCTCCAGCCCCATCATAGCTGCCAGTCACAGCACCAAGTCTGTGTTTTTTGTTTTGAAGACAGACATGCTTTGCTATTTGAAGAGAACAGCTGCTCCCAAAGCTAAAATGCCTCTTTCTTGGCTGGATGGAAAATAAGGTGTGTGTGTGTAAATGTGTGCATAAACTAGTCAACTGTACAAAGGTAAAATGTATATATTCTGTGAACTGCCCTGAGATCTTGTGACGAAGGGCGATATATACATTTAATAAATAAATAAAAATAACACAAATATGCATACTGCTCTGCCCCCTTTTGCTTCTGGTGCTGTCTACCAGTGGGTTCTGGCCCCCAGAAGGGGGACTAGAAGGGAATTTGGGAATTTGGCCCTCAGATGAGGAAAGGTTTCCCATCCCAAAGGGAGGAAAAGAGTTTGCGAACCCCGATTTTTTAAAATGTTTTTTAAAGCAGTTAGGGATGTGCTAGCAGGTAAGAAGCTTTGCAAATAATCCGATCTTCTTATCTTTTCAAAAAGCCAAATAAAGAATTAGAAACGATGGGTTAAAAGAAAATGACAAATGCAGGAACTGCATAAGGAAATGTCATATGTTGGAAAATTAGGGGAAAGAGAAAGGTGGAGTGGTTTCACATGTATTTTTGAACAGATTTCTCTTTTTATTTGATGAAAAGTTCTCTTTGAGCCACAGGAGCTGTATGAGGAATCTGAAGAAAAACTCAATGAACTGGGCGAGATCCCCAAGCGAAGGGTGTCATAGGTATGCCTTTCTCATCTCTGCACAGAAGACAAAGTCTGAAGAAAATGAAGGAACGAGGTACTTTAATGTTATTTTGCACTTCTTTCTGTAGTGCTTGGTTTTCTTAAAGGCTTCTTTTTAAGATTCGCTGTTGAAAATGGATCCACAAAAGTCTGCCTCAGTATTAAAACAGCTTCCTGCATTGCCATGTTGCATCTGCTCATGTAGATTCCATGTGGATATTCAACTGAATGTATATGGACCTGACACCATTATCCTGTCTCGTCTCTCAACTTCCTCCATCACAGTACATACAAGTGTTTGTGTCTGAACAAGCTTTTTATGTATATTAGGCCCTGAAAGGCTCAGGTGTTCCAGGTCCTACTATGAAGCAGAAAGGGCTGTCATGCTCAATATTTTGCCTAAGCCATCAAAATGCTTAAAACCAGTGCCAAGCTGTCAGCAACTAACAGTTTTCTCCAATGCATTAGTTTGATGGATGAAGGCCACAGATCACTGACTACTGCGTGCTCATCCAGTTTCAGCACCCAAAGGATAAATATTTGGCCTACTCATAAGCTTCTTCTAAAAAGCCAGTAAGAGAGCTGTTCCTATTAGACTGGATCAGGAAGTATGTGAAAGATGAAGCTGAGCAGAAACACACAGAAAACAAACAGCTGGACCCTATCTAGCAGAAAAGCTGTTTCAGACACATTTTGAGTTGATTGCTATGTTTGCAATGCAAGGTAAGTACATTTTTGCATGACCAGATCTGGAAGCTAATGTAAGAAAATGACCATTCAGGTAATTAGTACATCTGCTGTCAGATGTTTACTGCTGGAGTGGGCTCTGCTGAGCAAATGTATGTTAACCATAAAGGCCTAACTCATCATATTATGAGATATGTAAGGGGCCAGTGATTTAACCTCAAACCGAATGCTGAGCAGTTGAGGGAGCAGAACTTATTTAGCCAGAATATTGAGATCTTTGTTTAAGTTAAATTTATGCCAATTAATATTTTTTAAAATCTCTTGGGGATACTTCCCAGCCTCGATTGTAATAAAAATAAAATCATTTTGCTATGTTTTCATTTTCATACGGTTTCCTTCTACCGGGTGTTTGGCTGTACTCAACCACAGTTAACTAGGAGGGATGAGAGGACGTCATAATGTTGATGCCGTCATAGTTTCTGACCAATTTTAGATGATTTATACTTCTAAAATATGCCTGTAGTATAAATGTGGCTGTCAGTGCTTTGGGAAAAGTTTATTTGCCTGATGGAAACATCTTAGTGACAAAGAGGAACCCCTTTCTTTATGTATTGTTTATGTATGTCATGAATTTAGGCCTTTATTGTTATAGTAAACCAATGGCACATGTTACAATCATGCTCTCAATGCATTTCCCCATTTATCTTGCATAGTTTTTCACTCCTCAGACTGTTCCAGCTTTGTCAGATAACTTGAAACTATTTGAAACAGGACCTGTAGCATTCCTGTATTCCCTCTTCACACTTCTATGGAGACTATATATTTACCCTTTAGCATCAATTGTAAATGTTGCAAAAACTTTGCATGCTGACATTTGCATTTCAGCATTTCACACATCAGTTAGAAAATATGACAAGCGAAGACTTCTTGATCTGCACAGCCTTTTGTTCAGTTTTTGTTATAGAGCAGGGCCCTGGGCATTTCATACTCTGCTTGAGAGCCTCTTTTCTGAAGACTTTATTGCTGGCAACCAGTTAACTTGGGTTGATCTTCTCCCTCACCCCCACCCACATCCCTGGCTGCTGTGAGAATGTGAGGAAAGCCTGGCAGCTATTTGTCTGAGAGTTTTGGAGGGGTTTTGTTTCTTTTTCATCAGCTTCAAATGGGTGGTGTCAAATGTCTTTTCCTTATGACCCATCACAGCACATTGTTTTGCTGGTTTAGAATTTGCTTTTGTGTTTCGTTCCTAATTATTGCTGTAAGCTTAAGGTCACAGAGAAGAACACTGTCTGGGCCAAGCTTCCTTTATACAGAGTGGTGAGGAAATTATCTGTGGCAGCTTTACCGGGAAGGAAACTTTTCAGCATTAGTGAAAGTGCTAAGACAGCGCAGCTGAGGAAGCCCCTGGGATGGAAACTTTCTTCTCACACCTAAAGTGCAAAGAGAGTTACCTCAGGACGAGAGGAAACAATCCTGCAGGGCAAGTATTTTGTACAACAAACTGAGTGCTTGAAAAATTCATAGAATCATAGAATCATAGAATCATAGAATCATAGAGTTGGAAGAGACCACAAGGGCCATCGAGTCCAACCCCCTGCCAAGCAGGAAACACCATCAGAGCACTCCTGACATATGGTTGTCAAGCCTCTGCTTAAAGACCTCCAAAGTAGGAGACTCCACCACACTCCTTGGCAGCAAATTCCACTGTCGAACAGCTCTTACTGTCAGGAAGTTCTTCCTAATGTTTAGGTGGAATCTTCTTTCTTGTAGTTTGGATCCATTGCTCCGTGTCCGCTTCTCTGGAGCAGCAGAAAACAACCTTTCTCCCTCCTCTATGTGACATCCTTTTATATATTTGAACATGGCTATCATATCACCCCTTAACCTCCTCTTCTCCAGGCTAAACATGCCCAGCTCCCTTAGCCGTTCCTCATAAGGCATCGTTTCCAGGCCTTTGACCATTTTGGTTGCCCTCCTCTGGACACGTTCCAGTTTGTCAGTGTCCTTCTTGAATTGTGGTGCCCAGAACTGGACACAGTACTCCAGGTGTGGTCTGACCAGAGCAGAATACAGTGGCACTATTACTTCCCTTGATCTAGATGCTATACTCCTATTGATGCAGCCCAGAATCATACTAGATGCAGCCCAGAATCATACTAGATGCTATACTCCTATTGATGCAGCCCAACTTTTTATGCACCTTCTGTGAGACGGCCTAAACCTTGTACACACCAGCAGAGAAAGCTTTTTGTGGCAAGGACATCTTTCTAAACTTAAGAATACGCTGTAATCAATATCAGCAGTAGCTGGCAGGGGTGCTTACCTGACCGGCCGCCAATGTTATTGGGAGGGTGAGGTGGTGGCAGGTTCGTGCTGCACAAATGCACTGGCAGAGCCAACATGGCACCTCTGCTGGTGCATCTGCAGTCACCCACCACTGCCTCACGCATCCTCCTCTTCCTCCCAGTAAGCCACAGTGATGCTAGTAATGGAAGGTCAGATAAGCGCCACCACCCTGGTCAGCATTACTCAGCTCGGCAACCGGTCTGTGGCTGTCATAAAACATAAGAATAGCACCGCTGGATTAGGCCAAAGGCCCATCTAGTCCAGCATCCTGTTGCGTGTTTAGACCTTTAAACCTCCCCCTTAAATAAATTCAGACAAGGCTCAAATTTTGGTTTGGTTTTTGGCAGAATTTAGGCCACAACTTTATTGATTACAGCAAGTGACTGGTTGCATCAGCACTGGTTCGACTAGCTCCCTGCCATGCAGGTAGCGCTGACCCAGGGCACCAGCATAGATCAGCCTAGGGTGAACACCTAGATAAGCGGAAAGCCGGGAACAAGCTATCTCCACCACCCAAATGCTCCCCTGGACTCAGGCACGGGCACAACCCCCACACAGGGGTTGACCAAACCATTGAGTCCCTGAATTCCTTTATCAGAATACCCTTCACATAGGGATGGCGAGACCATTCCCCCATCCCTATCCCCCATCCCTATCACCTGAACCAGAGCCTATCCGCAACCTTACAGGTTGTGACAATTTGCTACGCAACAGGTGAAACCCAAATGGCAACGGCCAATCAAGCAAATGGGGAAATTCCTGCCGTGCCCCTGTCCCAATGACAGACGACACATGACGGCATAGCAAGGTCAAGCGCGCAAGCCCTAAATATAGGGAGAGGTGGGCTGGTGTTCCAATGCACGCACCGAAAGAGGAAGCTCTGGGTCACATGCATAGGTATATATGAGAGCCAGTGTGGTGTAGTGGTTAAGAGCGGTAGTCTCGTAATTCTGGGGAACCGGGTTCGCGTCTCTGCTCCTCCACATTCAGCTGCTGGGTGACCTTGGGCCAGTCACACTTCTCTGAAGTCTCTCTGCCTCACTCACCTCACAAAGTGTTTGTTGTGGGGGAGGAAGGGAAAGGAGAATGTTAGCCGCTTTGAATCTCCTTCGGGTAGTGATAAGGCGGGATATCAAATCCCCCCCCAAAATAAAAATATATAGGTCCCTTGATCCGTTTAGCCTGCATCCCATTGGCCTGATTGAACCCAGCATCAAGGGACCTACCAATCGGGTGCTGTGGCTATCCAAACGTACCCACCTACAACACAGGGTTAGGTTGCCAGGTCTCACTGCAACACGTGGCCTCTTTAAGGGAGGACCCAATTTTTCACAATGGCTAAACAAATGCTTGCAGGAAACCCACAAGCAGGATTCAGGCACAAAAGCACTCCTCTCTCCTCCTATGGCTCCCAGTGACTGTATTTCAGAAGCATTACTGCCTCTGACTGTGGAGGCAGAGGATCACCACCATGGCCAGTAGCAGTCGTTGATAGCCTTCTCCCCCATGAATTTGTCCAATTCTCCTTTAAAGCCACTCAAGCTGGTGGCCGGCACTGCCTGCTGTGGGAGAAGCTCCATAGTTTTACCACGTACTGCATGAAGACTCTTCCAACACTTTGCTTCCTTGGCCCTGGAAGGCCTTAATAAAGCCGTCAAGCATATTGCCATTCGCGTTCCTGCAGTCTGTCAGTCAGCTTAACCCAGGCTTGTCAGAAGGGTTTCTCCCAAGAAGACTCTTTCTTCCCCCTGGTTAATAGGTACAGCGGTGGAGCTTGGTGTCTCAAATTTCAGCGGCGCACTGTGGAAGGCCAAAATTTGCCCCCCCCTCACCTTTCATGCTCCATTCTAAATCATAGTTGTGGTGTCCCCTGTTGTATCCCTGTTACTATACAGCGGAAAGGAGCAGCCAAGCATACTAGGACTCAATTTCTTGACTTTAAGAAAGCCGACTTCATAAAACTTAGGGAAGTGGTGGGTGAGATCCCATGGACAGTAATACTAAAAGTAAAGGGAGTTCATGATGGCTGGGAGTTTGTTAAGAGGGAGATAGTAAAAGCACAACATCAGGCAATACCAATGAGACGGAAACATGGAAGGTGCCTAAAGAAGCCAGGGTGGCTATCTAAAGAACTTTTAAGTGAGTTAAGATTTAAAAAGGATGTGTACAAAAAATGGAAAAGGGGGGAAACCACCAAAGAGGAATTCAAACAAATAGCCAGCACATGTAGACACAAAGTCAGAAAAGCTAAAGCACAGAATGAACTCAGGCTTGCTAGAGAGGTTAAAAGCAACAAAAAAGGCTTTTATGGGTATGTCCGTAGCAAAAGGAAGAACAAAGAAACAGTGGGGTTACTCAGAGGAGAAGATGGTGAAATGCAAACAGGGGACACAGAAAGGGCTGAACTCCTCAATGCCTTCTTTGCCTCAGTCTTCTCCGATAAAGAAAACAATGCCCGACCTGAAGAATTTGGAGCAAATGATTCAGCAGAGGAAACACAGCCCAGAATAACTAAGGAGATAGTACAAGAATACTTGGCTAGTTTAGATGTATTCAAGTCTCCAGGGCCAGATGAACTGCACCCAAGAGTATTAAAAGAACTGGCAGATGTGATCTCAGAACCACTGGCAGTCACCTTTGAGAATTCCTGGAGAACAGGCGAAGTCCCGGCAGACTGGAGGAGGGCAAATGTTGTCCCTATTTTCAAAAAGGGGAAAAGAGAGGACCCAAATAATTATCGCCCAGTCAGTCTGACATCAATACCAGGGAAGATTCTGGAGCAGATCATTAAGCAAACAGTCTGTGAGCACCTAGAAAGGAATGCTGTGATACCAATAGTCAGCATGGATTTCTGAAAAATAAGTCATGTCAGACTAACCTGATCTCGTTTTTTGACAGAATTACAAGCCTGGTAGATGAAGGGAACGCAGTGGATGTAGCCTACCTTGATTTCAGCAAGGCATTCGACAAGGTGCCCCATGATATTCTTGTAAAGAAGCTGGTAAAATGTGGTCTTGACTATGCTACCGCTCAGTGGATTTGTAACTGGCTGTCTAACCGAACCCAAAGGGTGCTCATCAATGGTTCCTCTTCATCCTGGAGAAGAGTGACTAGTGGGGTGCCACAGGGTTCTGTCTTGGGCCCGGTCTTATTCAACATCTTTATCAACGACTTGGATGATGGACTCAAGGGCATCCTGATCAAATTTGCAGATGACACCAAACTGGGAGGGCTGGCTAACACCCCAGAGGACAGGATCACACTTCAAAATGACCTTGACAGATTAGAGAACTGGGCAAAAACAAACAAGATGAACTTTAACAGGGAGAAATGTAAAGTATAGCACTTGGGCAAAAAAAATGAGAGGCACAAATACAAGATGGGTGACACCTGGCTTGAGAGCAGTACATGTGAAAAGGATCTAGGAGTCTTGGTTGACCACAAACTTGACATGAGCCAACAGTGTGACGCTGCAGCTAAAAAAGCCAATGCAATTCTGGGCTGCATCAATAGGAGTATAGCATCTAGATCAAGGGAAGTAATAGTGCCACTGTATTCTGCTCTGGTCAGACCTCACCTGGAGTACTGTGTCCAGTTCTGGGCACCACAGTTCAAGAAGGACACTGACAAACTGGAACGTGTCCAGAGGAGGGCAACCAAAATGGTCAAAGGCCTGGAAACGATGCCTTATGAGGAACGGCTAAGGGAGCTGGGCATGTTTAGCCTGGAGAAGAGGAGGTTAAGGGGTGATATGATAGCCATGTTCAAATATATAAAAGAATGTCATATAGAGGAGGGAGAAAGGTTGTTTTCTGCTGCTCCAGAGAAGCAGTCACGGAGCAATGGATCCAAACTACAAGAAAGAAGATTCCACGTAAACATTAGGAAGAACTTCCTGACAGTAAGAGCTGTTCGACAGTGGAATCTGCTGCCAAGGAGTGTGGTGGAGTCTCCTACTTTGGAGGTCTTTAAGCAGAGGCTTGACAACCATATGTCAGGAGTGCTCTGATGGTGTTTCCTGCTTGGCAGGGGGTTGGACTCGATGGCCCTTGTGGTCTATTCCAATTCTATGATTCTACGATTCTATGATTCTATGATTCTATGATTCTATGATTCTATGATTCTATTCTATCCCCGAGGCTCTGCACACAGCACTCCCCTAAATCTGCCTCTGTTGAGGAAAATGTGTTGGATTTAAACATCTGATAATTTCTACCTGCAGCTTTTTCAGATGGTTCTAGTAAGTGACGAAAAGAAGAAATGAACACTGCCTTCTTCCCAAGACATTGTTGAGTGCCATGCTTTACCTGCAGAGCTGTCGTGCTGAATCATTGTCATCGCTGTCATTCCCATGGTAACTGACACTCATGTCCCACCTCAGGAAGGTGGCCTTTCATGTCTGTGCAGGAACTGGCAAGAGCCGAAGCAGAACGCAAAGGAGGACAGTTTGCCTCAGACGCCATTGCACACATTGGGCTTCTTTCTAGGCGCTCCTGTTGGAGGTGTTTCTGTACCTTTCTTTGCAGGGTGGAGATGGATGGAGAGTTGCCTGTTCATTTTTATCCCAGAGAAAGCCAGTAACAACACCACTAGTCTTCCCCCTTTCTTTGCCAGCAGCATTCAAGCCAAGCCGAACATGATGTTAACAAGCACTATTGTGTTTAAGATGCATAATTATGTTTTAAAATGCAAAAAAAGCCCACTTCATTTGAAGCTATTTGCATTGGGAGAAAAATTCCCATTAGTGCCTGCTGAGATAATTACCAGCCCTTCACCCTCAACATCTGCTTTCTGCATTTTTTTAAAAAAAATACAAAAATAAGTTTCACAGCTCTTCTAGATGGGCCATTAGGCTCTGTCCTGGGGCAGAATTTCTGTTGGGACAGCACACCCTTAATCAAAAATGCCACAAACACCACTGGGGGTGGAAAGCAATGGAAATAAACTTGCCTACTCCCAAGGAGTCTTATGCTGCAATCCTATCTCAGTTTACCATTGAGCAAGCCCCGTGGAACTTAATGGGTCTTACTCCTGGGCAAACATGTAGACTATTATTACTTTCCACAACTGAGCTCTGCTTTAAGCTTGAATAAGTATGAGCTAAGGAATTGGCTTTTCTGGATAGAATCCAAGATGGACTTGCAATGAATTAGAAATGCCAATTTCCCCCCTTGGTATGCACTGTTGAGAACAGAGCATTTGGGAGCTACTTATCTGTCCAAACTCTCACCAGCTTCCTTAAGAAATGCCTCTATTGCACTGTGTTTCCATGGGATGCCCACTGCAGTCTTGGACAGCCACTTCAACAGGGTCCAGAATGCAGGTTGTAGTCAACCTCAAGTGGAAGAAATCAATCATTATCTGTTAGCCGAGAGACCACTTTCTGAAACCTTTGTTCACAAACGCAAGTAGGTTCAGCCCGACAGAAACAGACCAGTTTCTTTTGAGTGACAATAATAGCTTCATAACACAGAGAGTGGTGCTCTGTGCACTGGCTGCAAAAACAAAACAAAAACCAGGAAAATGGATAAAATCGCTATAAATTGCCGTGGTGATTCAGAGGTTTAATTTGAAATCAAGCTGGGTTTGAGTTTGTTGGTATCTCTGGTATCTCTCTTACATCAGGGATGTTGTCTCATGTTATGGATGTGTGATCTGTATTGCTTTATTGGTACTCTTGCTGCATGACTAGAACAAGAATCTTGTATTGATTACATGGAGATTTTTTTCAGATCATCTCAGTTTAAGACCCAAATAGTTAAGGGCTGCATGTGTTGCTGTACACACCTTTCTTATATTTTATGGATTGGCAGTATATACTGTAAATGCTTTTAAAAAGAAAGAAAGAAAATCTATCCATCTGGCCATCTCTCTGCAGACCATTACTACTAACATCTTCTTCCACTTTGAATAGATCCATGCAGAGACATGTACTGTTTGGCAGGCAGGCACATTGCTGGGTGCTGTGACCTTTTCAGATTGCTACTGCTGGTCCAGTTCTCAGGTAAGAACAAGGGACCAGCAAAGAAATGGGTTTTATGCTTTCATACTCAGCATCTTCTTTCTGCACCAGCTAGACATAGTTAGTGGGGAGATGACATTTTGACTTGTTTTCAGTTCTGTGATTCTATGAGTCCACATAGATGGAGCATCATGTTGTATCTACGCCAAAGGATGAATATGGAAAATATGTGTTTTATGAACACCAGGTAAAATGCAGAGTAGGTGACTGATTCCTAAGACCCACTATAATCAGTGAGACTTCATCATACAATACTTCCATTGGCTAGGCTTGCCAACCTTTCTCAGTTTCAAATGTCTGGGCTGGAATCATATGAAGGGACATGCAGTCAGGAGAAAGACCTTTTTGATTACTTAAGAACATAAGAAAAGCCTTGCTGGATCAAGCCAAGACCCCATCTAATCCTTCATAGTGGCCAATCAGATGCCCATGGGAAGCAGATCCCGAGTCCAACTGTATTGCTGTTTGTTCCACTGGTGAAGAATCAAGCTGATATTCTGGTTTAAAAAGTATCTTGTGGGAACTGCTGCAACAAAGTAGGAAGTGGAAGCATCAGCTAGGCATGTGGTTACAAGGACACGATGTGTGCAGTGTGTATTGTGAAAGGTGATTGATCAAAAGGATGGATGGCTCATTCTATTCACTACATCATCCGGAGCTGTGATTGGGACCAGAATTTATGGAGAATTTTTATCTCTGAAGGGGCTTGGCCCCTGCTCTGCAGTCAGCACTCTCTCCGTATCAGTTTAACAACACTTCTGCAAAAGCTGGACCCAAGTCTATAGTTTAGTTAACATACTACTACTACTGCTACTACTACTACTAATAGTAGTAGTAATAATAATGGTTTCTTCCATCTGTCTGTCTGGTCATTTTAACTGTATCTAGTTTTGAAATTGTTTTGTGGGTCTTTGGACCACAATAAAGTATTGAATTGAAAAATTGAATTGAATAATAGTAATAGTAACAGCACTGAGAAGAAAATAATTTATTCATTATTTCAACATGACAGTAATTCAGTCACTGACCAAGAGAACCTTGAAACAACGAACCATTTGAAACACTTCAAAGTATCTAATCCCAAAAGAAGGAATGAAAATGTCAGCTGGGATTTTCACAGCTTGGGTGCCCAGAGTTTGACATTAAAGGCAAAAATGGCACTTAGATATCTAGCAATTATTGATTTTCAGCTGAATGGATATGTTTTTGTTAGGGATGGATGACCTTGTCAATTTTTGCTTCTCTCAGTTTTTCATATGTCCAATCTTAAATTCAGTTGGCCACATTTCTCTCATCAGTTTGCAAATTATTTTTAACAACCCTCATGAAAATTCACCAGCATCTTAGTTAGCATTTCTCCTGACATACACAGTTTCATGTATGATTTTCCCTGATAGAATGCATTTTGCCATGTTATTTTTATTAATACATACATTTAAACACAAACTCTTTCCCCCTCATGTACATATTTTGTGCACATTTTTAGGTTGGAAAGCAGCATCAGAAACTTTGAAGAAGTATGATTTTCAAAGGAACACTGTGTTTCGGTTTATGTATTGTTTCAGGAAGTGTGAATTAGGTAGGATGAGAGTCTCTTCCATCTAAGTTTTAGTTCTGTGCTTGCTCTTAGATGATTTATTTCCCCAATTCCAGTATTAAAAATGATAAAAAATAATAAAACAGTTTTTAAAGTTGATAGAACTAGCACACTACCTAAAGTATTTAAAGTAGCAAATGACTACCCATGGCAGTGACTTGTGTCTTTCGCATTGATTTTAGTGTGAAAATCAACAAAACACTTGTAATATTGTTGTGGTTCTTTTTGTAAGAATTGAATGAAATTTGCCAGCACATTAACCCCTTCTTTGGCGATGTAGCCTGTGAAATTTCAGACAAATTGGCGTAGGGACTTTCATGTTAGGTACCTTCAAAATATGAGGTGTTTTAGTTGTGTGTGAGGATTTTTTTATCCCCTGAAAGGAATATCAACAAACACAAATCATTTTTTTGGGAGGGGGGCAATTGTCATGTAAGGGGAACTTTCAAAACCATGTGATAATAGACCAAGGTTGTTGTTTTTTGTTCTGTTTTTTAAGAAAAACAAAATCCCACTCAGCACGTGCTGACCACCATGGATGCTTAATTCTGGACTCATTTAATGTGTGCTGAATGTCAGTGGTAGATGATGTGGTGTGGCAAATTGGCTCCACTGGGGGATCTGTGCATCCCTGGTTTGCTGCCACCCTGACACAGCTCATCCAGGTAAGTTGTATCAACGCTATGATAGGAGGGTGACTCCATGGCTCTGCCACAGTTCCTGCTGTTGCTGCTGAGGGTATATTTTTGTTCAATGCTCCTAAATCGCTTCAAGGCTTACACACTTATTTTCAAAAACTAGATTTCCCCCCACTCACTGGATGCATTTGAAAATGCATGCAGTGCCTGGGTGAGTGGCTGACTTCTGAAATTTATACATGTTAACTCCAAAATAAATCCTGCCAAATTCAGTGGGACTTACTCCCTAGTAAGTGTGTTTAGAACAGCAACCTCATTTCTGAAGGCAGTTCTGCAGGTCTGATGTGCCTTCATCCTCTGTGAAGTAAAAAAAAAATCTCAGCTGACAGTTTTTAAAAAATAAAAATAAAACTTGAGGCTATGAATATAATTTGAAACAATAGCTTCTTGTCAAAAACAAGAAATACAATACCATTCTGTAACATCTTAAGCAGCCTAGAGAAATACACTTGAAGCTGAAATATATTCACATATGGGGTGGGGGGGGGGAAATCACAGGAAATACAGACATTCAAGAAATGTAAAATCATAAATATTATGTTCAATGGTTATTTAGAAATAGATTTCCAACACTGATGAATCTCATTATTTAAAAAGTTCAGTCAAAAGAACACAAAGAGGAAAGGGGGAGGGAGTCCTTAAAAGGACAAAATAGCCTTTTGAAACACAAGCAGAACCAACCATATGATATCAGTAAGCGCAACGATGCATGCCTACCTCAAATAGCTCAGTCGGTAGAGCATGAGATGTTTTATTCCAGGGTGATGGATTCGAGCCCCACATTGGACAAAAGATTCCTGCATTGCAGGTGGTAGGACTGTTTTCCGACTACAGTTCCCATCATCCCTGACCACTGGTCTTGCTAGCTAGGGATGATGGGAGTTGTGGTCCAAAAACAGCTGGAGACCCAAGGCTGGGAAACACTGAACTAGATGACCCTCATTGTCCCTTCCAACTCTTCTATAATTCTGTATGACATTCCATGTGAAATTTTTAAACATGGCCTTGGAAATTTGACTCATGCGGGCTCCCTGCCTGATTTTGAATCCTGATTTTCCAGGGTTCTATACCCTGGAACCCACCCAATCTCATCTGCAGAAGTCCAGCCCTCAATAGGGGAAGAGTTATGGGATAACGTGGGTGATATGACAGAAGGAGAAGGGACAAGGAGGGGGAGTGGGGAAAGAATGCCTGGATAGGGCCATACAAGGCCCATCATTAGTTTCAGACTATGCGAGGGATCCAAGGAACTTGTTCCTCCTAGTACAGAGATTTACGCTCGTGTAATGGACCCTTTCCCACTCTTCTTTCCCTGCCCTCCCCAAATCTGTTTGGTGGGTTTGGGGAACCCCCAACACATATTTATGTGGCACATGGGGTAGGAAGGGGAATTTTGTTGCACAAGAGTAAATATTTGCACTAAGGGAACAAGAGACTCAGTGCTACTTTGGATACAAGCCTGTCCCATCATCCTTTGACAACGGACTCCACAGATTGTGAGCAACTGCATCTTTGTTCTCTGACATTCTCACAGCCTTTCTGTTTGGCTTTTATTATACCGAGACTCAATGTTATAAAGTTATGCTCCTCATAATCTAGTGCTTATGGGACTGAGGTTTGTCCCTTTCAACTCTTAAATTATTCATTCTGGGGGAGAGAGAATTGATGGACCTGAAACCCACAAGGCAGGTTTCATCCAGACGCATTCTATTGTGAAATAGACTAGGGCTTCTCCCACAGACTGTCATTGTTAGACTATTTTCCTTTAAATGAGGAGAAAATGTCAAGAGACTTCTTCTGGAAGGGAACATGCCTTCCTTTCCCCTCATTACTGAGAAGATGATGTCATCAAACTGTTTGTGAAGAAACTGCCGGTGTAGCAGGGGCAGATGAAGCAGCACTCAGTTGAGCTCTGCCTTTATCTCAGTGTTTTTGCTCTTGCCCTAGACTATCTTATGGGAGAACACTGGATCATGGACTAAGTGCTGGAATGGTTTAATCCTGTACCTTCACCTATAAGGTATAAAATCCCTGTAAGACTCCAGTGACCTCCTTCCAAAAAACCCCAAACCTGAGTAAGCACTGTATCCCCAAACCTTGAACACTTGGATTTTTCAAGTACACATAACAATATAGTCATCGTATATACGAATACATTGTGAGGAATAGGATGGTGACGTTGCCAATTCAATGCATGATTATTTTCATGTGGGATTTTGAATTTTTTACAACAAATAAAATGTCTGCTATAAATAAATAAATAAATGATAGCTTCCATGATTATTTAATTTCTTTAGCCTAAAGAGTGTTCAGGATGCACTATCAATAAATAACTGATTCAGAGAACCAAATTATTATTTCATTCTAAAGAACATTCTTCTTTTATTCTAATGTAACCATTAATTTGCCATTACCTTAAGAAACCAATTACAACCCTTACGTACATTACCTCATGATGGATCTTGAAAGAGATAGCGAAATCTATTTGTGTCTAATTCAACTTTCTGTCTTCTGGAGATATCCAATATTCCCCAGTCAAGGGATAGCCATGTGTTCTGCTTTTATTTCAGTTGAATTACAACCAATTGTCCATTGCTGATTTGAAGCCATTTGACATTCATAAACCCAAGAATGTAAATTGTTAGAAAAGTTTCTGTGGTTTGAAAGGACCCATCAATTTTTACCATTGTTGGTTATGCTTTCAAATGTGCAAATTGAACCATTTTAGTATAATTTTTAGTGTAAGGATTTTCATTTGGTACACATGAAGAATTTGATAGTTGTATCTACATATATACACTGAGGTCTGGGAAAAGGTAAAAAATGAAAATGAAATGAAATGTACTGTCCTTTCCTAGGGAAAATAAACGTTTTTAGGAAACCATTCTTGTTTCTTTAAGCTGACTCTGTAATTCTCCTTTCTTAATTGGAGTTGTTCAAATTTCCTAACCTACTTTCTTATCAGAATTATAGGGTTTTAGTTACTTTGCATTAGCCAGCTGAGAGAGAAAAAAGAAACTTTTAACCCAAACCCTGTATGTTGAGCTTAGATATGAATTGGTTACAAAATATCCAGCACTGTGTGCAACACTTTCAAAATTCTATTGTAGTTTTGAGGTGAAATATAATTAAAAACTGTCCGGGGGAAAATGGGAAATTATTGCGAGCTCTGGCCAATGCTGATAGTTCATGCTAGGAGGGATGATTCGTAGTTGCAATATAGTAAGTAACAAAAAGAGAAATTAACTTCTCCCCATATCCAATATGAACCTTGATTGCACAATGTGAAATTGAAACTTCCACTTAGGTGGTCACAGATGACACAAGACCGTCAGTCCCTCTGCTTTAACAGTGGCCAACCATTTTGGCAAGGCCAGCAGTGCCAAAAGTCCAGTTCAGAGTAAGACATAATGGCTCTCCATGCACAATGCCTATAGGTATCTCCATATGAATTGAGTTGGTTTTCCCTGTAACCTGCTTATCTAGAAAGTGGGCAGCATTCTTGAGCAGAAAGTGGGACTGACCGATGCCAGAGGCAAAGCCAGAAGGTCTCCTGTGCTGTGCGTACATGCACATTATTATTATTTTTTATTAGATTTATATACCAACATAACATAAGACCTTGGGGCGGTTTACATGCTTATGTTGTAGATTGACCACCAATGCTGTGTTTTGAGCATGGTCAAAATCTAGAGCATTTTCTCCTCTAGAAGGAAGAGTTTACCATACTATTTTCTGCATTCGGACTCTCCAAACACAGAATTAATACATCAGTACCTCGAAGATCGAGTATTACCTTTCTGAGGGACACATAACATGCTGTCTGTGCCCCGGAGAGAGAAACCAATTTATGTTCATTAGGCACTCCCCAAGTCCTGCTCCTCTTCAGTTCTACCTGCTTCTCAGTCTGAAAGGGCAAAGAGTTTGCTTCCTCTCAAGCACTGTAATGAGCTACAAGCAACACTGTTTGTTTTGCCTTGGGGCCATTGAGGGCTGTGGGTTCCGGATTCTGGAGGCTGACAGTTGCTTCTGGGTGTTCTGAGGACGGCTGTCCGGCTGAAGCAGCGACAAACGTGAAGTTATTGTCCTGTCTCGGGACAGTGCAGCACATTCGAGTAGACCTCAAGGAGCCTTTGTTGCTTGAAAGGCCTGATTTCCTGTCACATTTCAGGAGAGAGCAAAAGCACCTGTAAAACTGAAACACAAAGACAGGCATTAAATAGAAATCTGTTGTGTGGTTGATTTGTTCTGCCATTGCACCGAGAGCGATGTAGTCCTCCTCTTCAATATTCAATAGAGAAATGATGTTCTGAGCAACTGTAATGGGCAGGAATTATAAACTGAAATAAATTAGCAGATGCATTTAGAGTTCAATATAGTTACTTAGCAGCCAAATATTATTTCAGTGAAACCTGACTCTATCCTTGTAGTAATGCAGAGTAACCGAGTTAAATATTGTCTCTAGTTATTAGGGGTTGGAGATAAGACTCCATGCATTAGCTTGTCCTTAATTGTAGTTACTTTCTTTTTCCTATGCAGTTGCGGGTTAGCCTGTTATTTAATAAACAGCCTCTTGTTATGAGCCTACAGGGATAAAACAGCAAATAAACCTGCTCAGACTAAAAAGGCAGGGAAATGAAAATTTTAACAGATCAACAGGCACATGCTGAAAAGTGAAAAGTGTGCTCACACAGTGATGGAAAGCCAGAGGAGAGAGAGAGAGAGAGAGAGAGAGAGAGAGAGAGAGAGAGAGAGAGAGAGAGAGAGAGACCTCTGCTTTACAATGTGAATAGGGACCTCCAGATGTTGCTTGATTATATTTTCCATCATGCTTGTCTTTTGCCTTATGCTGGCTGGGGCTAATGAGAGCTAGAGTCCCACAATCTCTGGAGGGTCCTAAATTCCCAACCCCTACTTTATTTTCTTGCATCTCTTTATTCCAGTTCAACTTCTGAAAAATATTTCCATCTTATCGAACAACAGTCCTGCCTTGACTCCCTTCGCTGAGCCCTTAACATTAGTTACAATCATATGCTCTGTCTTATTTCCTAATTAGTATAAATGCATGTACTGCAAGGAGATGTAATCTCACGGGGCACATTGATGCATCTGAATTATTTGAAGGCATTAAAGAAGTCACTGGGTGAATTCCACATGGAGCTACTTCAAGGTCACCACCATATTTTAAAGGAAGTCCTACTGCTCATTTTACAAATTTGGGCTAAAAGAGGTCATGGCTCAATTCTCAGTCTTCAGTAAAGTGCATTAAACTTGGAATTAGAGGACAAAACCAAGTGCACACTAATGATTTTAAGCTACATTGCCATCACTTACATCTGGTCCTCCTAAATTACCACTACCAATGATTACAAGGTCAGGTAGAAGTCAGAGACTGTAGCAACAAACCAGAAAACCGATTGAGCAACTCAAAAAATAAAATACAGGAAAGTAAGTGCATACTTCTGTATGTGTGATCAAACTCAGTCTTCAACACTGAAGGCTATGTTAGAGGAACCAATTTCATTTTTCAACTGCATAATGGCATGTAGGAATGTTGAATTTGCCACTAAGTGCTACTATCTACATTGCTTGAAAGTAAGTGGCAAATCTCTCATTGTTTGCAATGGTCTCTCAGTTATTTATCTGAAGTAGTTTTACCCTGCTGTTCAGCTGACAAGGTTCCCAGAGTGGCTTACATAAGATCAATAACAAAGAAGACAGTCCCTGCCCTCGAGTTTGCAATCTAAAAGGCTTGGCATAAAAGGAAAAAGGGAGGATGTGGGAAGATAACAACAAGCAAACTCTTATTCTTAAAGTTACAGAGTTCTTAAAATGAGCCACTTCAATGGAAACAGTTGAGGGAGGGAGAGGAGGAGCCCATGAGAGTGGGCCCTGCTTCCAATCTTTCCTTCTGCTTTCCTTCTGTAGTCTGATGGAATGATTGCACTTAGAAAACTTATTCTGTCTGTTTTTAAGTACACGCGGTGCAATAATCAAAGGCCTTGAGATAGTGAAATTCAGAGATGGGACTGATGGGGACAGGACGAATATTCCATCAAAAGCCTTAAAATCATTGGTATTTTGTAGATCTTAGGGAAAGCTATAATAATAATAATAATAATAATAATAATAATAATAATAATAATAATAATAATAATAATTTATTTGTACCCCGCCCATCTGGCTGGGTTTCCCCAGCCACTCTGGGTGACTTCCACAAAGACAAAAAATACACTAAGATGTCACACATTAAAAACTTCCCTGAACAGGGCTGCCTTAAGATGTCTTCTGAATGTCAGGTAGTTGTTTATCTCTTTGACATCTGATGGGAGGGCATTCCACAGGGCAGGCGCCACTACCAAGAAGGCCCTCTGCCTGGTTCCCTGTAGCTTTGCTTCTTGCAATGAGGGAACTGCCAGAAGGCCCTCGGCACTGGACCTCAGCGTCTTGGCAGAACGATGGGGGTGGAGATGCTCCTTCAGGTATACAACAAGCTATGGCAAGGTGACAATGTGAAGGATGGCATATACCAGGGGTGGCCAACTCCCAAGAAACTGCAATCTACTCACAGAGTTAAAGCCCTGTTTTGGGGGGTTCAGGGCAAAAATGCTGAGCTTTACTAGGGGAGCCAAAGTTGTTGAGCTTCTTTAGAGGGAGCCGGTGATCTACCGGTGATCTACCACAGACGTCCAGTGATCTACCGGTAGATCATGATTTATGTGTTGGACGTGCCTAGCATATACTAACTGTGAGGGCCTTGGGTTGAGCCAGGGTGCAGATGTCTGTAGGTTTAAGAAAGTGTATGAATGGATATTTGTGAGTCTGTAAGGGAAGGGTAGCAACCCACTGGCTTCCTGTCACATGTCATCTGTTTGCACAAGAAATACAATGCTGTATCTAATAGCAATAAGCTTTCATAAACATCTAGGGTTGTGAATACCTAAGGCTGTGTGAACTTGTGATGTTACACTTGTATCACCAGAATATTCTTGCAAGAAATGAAACAAAAAACCCTCTGGCATTTCAGTCACGCTAAACTAATTTCTATTCCTCTTAATGAGATACAAAAGATGAATCCAGACAACAGAAGACTAGTCCTACAGCCTTCTCTTGACAGTCATCACAAGGTGTTGATACTGTATGGCCAAAACAATACATAATTTTAAATGCACCCTTCTTCCCCTTCTGCAATGAAAGCAGGAATTCCGAAACTTGTCATGGTCCTCCCTACTCAGCCAGTCACAGATTTGCCTTCACTATAGTAGTTGTTGATACAATTCTCCCAAAACAATCTGGATAAGCAGCTTGGAAGACTTACAAAATCTTGATAAAATAAAAGCCACAGAGGAGTGGAGAGAGGGGACATTGCTAGATATCTGAGGCTATTCAAAGCTCTTTGAGCTGCTAGGAGGTTCACCTAAGGTGGTCACTTATGCACTGCCAAAAAGGAGAGAATGAACCCAAAAAGAGTACATAAGAGGCTACAGATTTGCAGAAAATATGCACTTGTTGATTTATATGCACAGATGCATTTATATGCATTTATATGCACAGATACAAATTTTAAAATAATTGCTAAAATTATTTAGTATTGCTAAAATTAGTTAGAAATGAAATACATCATCTTACCACAGTGGGGAACTTTAGGATCAGGAGACCTGTGTGTGCCTGCTGTCCAGGTGTCAACTTCTAAGCCCCTGCTCTGTATTCTTAAGGTTCCTTGCCTTTAAACTGACTTGAACTGGACTCTCCTCTGTAGAGTAGAACATATGAACTTCCTAGGTTCACTAAGAAAAATGTTGAGCACTGAATGAGATGGAGGCTTCAAGTAAGAGCACAATTTAAGAGGCACTCCTCAACTAGGAAAAATAGAGCTGAGATTCAAGATTCAGAACCTCCACCAGAACATAATGCCTGAATTTAGGTTTAGCAACTGTTGGAGCAAGATGTAGGACTGAGAGCATTGCAGACTGTGTCCAAACTGCTTCTCTGTATTGCTACCTACTTGGTTCTTCAATACCCCTCACCTACCCAGTACATCATCTGATTTGTTGCTTGCACTGACCTAATTCCTCAGTGATCAAGGTGGAGTACAAAGGACTCTAGTTCTGTCTGCCAAGCTTTTTGGTTTTGGCATACAGTGGTACCTCGGTTTAAGAACAGCCCTGTTTACGAACGATTCGGTATACAAACTCCGCAAAACCGGAAGTAGTGTTCCAGTTAGAAAAACTTCACCTCGGTTTAAGAACGGAAGCCAAACACTGGAAGGGAACAGGAAGAATTCAAAACTGGCGGGACCAGAAATTCACGGAAGACTGGAGTAAATTTACGGACTATTTGAAAAGTATTTGTGAAGACCAGACGACGTTTGTAGGTTTACAAGAAGTTCTGTGAGGAGTATTATTGGAAGTATTGCAAAAATAGACAAAGGAAAGGATAATTTGTTAAGAGATTTAAAGGCAATATAAAGTTAAGAAATGTATAAGAAGTGGATAAAACGGTGGATTATCAGAGGTGCTGATGGAAGTCTAAAAAGATTGTATAAGTGATAAGTTTCGTGGTACATTTTATAATTTATATGTTAAAATCAATAAAAAATATTATTAAAAAAAGGGAAGGGCACCGGCGGCGGGAGGCCTCAGTTTAAGAAAGGCTTTGGTTTAAGAACGGACTTCTGGAATGGATTAAGTTCGTAAACCGAGGTACCACTGTATATGTTCAACATAATGTAGATGTTCAACATCTGACAGGCCCTCTGTGGCTGGGCAGGATAAACATCTGGCCATTGGGTCAAATTGCTCTTAGTTTGCTATTTTCATTTGTTCACTGCGGAGTAGGCAGAGGAGAAATTTAGATACAATGAAAAGTTGAATTGGATGTTACAGGATGACCACATCCCCCCAAATGTAAGCTGCATATCTAGTTTCAGTGCCCCAGACATAAAGCATATGACTTCGCCTGTGGCCGGTTTTTATTTTTTGCACAGTTAAGACATCCACTGTTAGTATTTTTTAAACAAAACTTACACAGGACAGCTACATGCCTGCAGGGTATTCCTTAGCTGCCCTGAAGCCTTTTGCTTCTTTCTCCATAGATGAATGGATGTTTACATCACATTTCCTGGAAATATGTCATACTAGAAGCTTTCCCACCCGGCAAGTAATTACTATAGAACAGAGAACATTCCTGTAAGAGGAATGTAGGCTCCCTGGGAAACCATTGCAACATAATTTGGGTTTTCTTGCTAAATGAGCTTTTGCTCCACAGCTCAAGCAGAGCATTATGGATCCTTTATACTGCTGACTAGTGCCATGCTTGGCTAAATACGAGTATTGATTTTGGGTCCTTCAGTGAGCTCCAAGCTGGAGAATGGGTGATTTATAGGAATTAGATTCTATAAGAAAGTGATGTCCACTCTGGATGTTTTGGAACACTGTTACTGTTATTTTATTTATTTTTTTGTAGAATTTACGTTGCAACATGGTGAAACTGTAAACTGTTTTTCCATGACTGCTTTTCACGGAGCAAAAGAGTGTGAAGAAAACAGGCAAGGTTGCCTGCACAGAGCTCCCTTTAGAAGGAAAAAGGAAACAGATAAAAAATACTCCAGTTCATCTGTTTGGTGGAAAGGCAACAGCAGCGACGGGCTAAATCTGGTCCCTGCTCTCCCATCTGAACAGTCTGAAATTCCTGAGATTGTTAGCTGCTGTATCAGAGAAAGGAACCTCTGTGCACACAGCTTCTAGCATAATAAAGACTAGAAAGCCAAGTGGAATTGTGCCTGCAGAAGTCTGCAACATACCAAATGCAGTCAAAGCGCACTGGGAAAACTTTTCTTCTAATCAGATTTCACCATGACATAGGATATACCATAACAGTCCACTCAGAAGTAAATCCATTTGACTTCAAAGATATGTTCTCCAGTGTACGTGCATATAAGATGATTGCAGCCTAATAGGTATGTCTTGTTAAAAGGTGGTCCTATTTAGTTCAAAGACAGTATCCCCACAGGCTTATCTGCTCAGAAGTAAATCACATTTCGTTCAAAGACACTTCCTCCCAGGTAAAGTGTAGAACTGTAGACTGAATATAAATCTACTGTATATTTTGGAAAGTGGTCCATCTGTTTGTTCTCTATGCATTCAAATGCCTCTTGAGATAGTGGCTGAGAAAACCCAGCCGAATGGGTGGGGTATAAATAAATCATTATTATTATTATTATTTAGCACAAGGGTTTCAGAGGCAGAGAAGCCAGTTTTTGTCTACATTTGGATACCGGATGCCATTTTGAATCAAGATAGTGGACCAAAATTTTCCAAATTTCCCCTATTTGGATGCCTCCAAAGATATTGTTGCCCAAGCTGGCATGATGGTACCTGAGATTTAGGAGCAGGGTTTGGCCTGTATTTGGATACTGATGGATGCCATTTTGAAGCAAAACATTCCAAACTGTGCCAATTTGGACACCTCTGAAAATACTACCATTCCAGTTTGGCGTGACAGTGCTTGGGCTCAAGGAGTAGTTTTTTTGTCTATGTTTTGATACCGTTGGACACCATTTTGAAGCAAGATGGTGGATGCAACCATTCCAAACTGCTGATTTGGACACCTTTGAAGATAACAGTGCCCAGTCCGCCACAATGGTTCCTGAGATGGGCTTTGCTTGGATTTCTGTACTACAAGTATGCAAGCTTTCACAATTTCCCATTTGAAATTAAGTGAAGCCCTGTTTAGGGAAGCTTTTAATGTTTGATGTATCACAGTATTTTAATATTCTTTTGGAAGCCGCCCAGAGTGGCTGGGGAAACCCAGCCAGATGGGTGGGGTATAAATAAATAATAATAATTATTATTATTATTATTATTATTATTATTATTATTATTATTAAAAATAAAATTCAGCACCAAATTTTCCAACACCGTTTTTGGTTTGGGTGTTATAGTTTCATGACCTAGATATGATTTTATTGGAGGGTGGCAGAACTTATTCCATCACGCCTTTCAAAAGTGGAAATGACATTTTGCGACCTTCACGGTACTTTTGCAGTATCAAAAAATCATAAGCAGTTCTGATATAGAAAAGCAATTTTCTGCTTCCTCTCTGTATAATAGGATGAACTGTAATGGTGAGGTTTTGTGAAACAATGACGGGGAACGTCAGTTCAGCAGCAGAAAATCAGGTAACTGGGGAAGATTTTGCAACCCGTTTTTAGCTCGAAAAACCAGGCCCAACTCCTCCATTATTCGTGATTAGGGCAAACCTTGGTTTACACAAATAGACGTGCCCCTTCATATGTAGCTCAAGTATTGGAATTCAAACCCTGGGAATCATTGACGTAGATCAGCATAAAGATCCTGTTGGCTATGAGCCAACAGATCTCTGGATAACCAAGGGCCACTTTCCCTTGTCACATGGTTTTTTATTTATTTCACTTCCCACGAAACATCCCAAGGTTTTTTTTAACAATAAAAACATCAGCGAGAAAATGTGTATAGATACAAGATAAAAAGCGGGATTTAAAAGAATTTCCCCTTAAAGGCCTTTTGGAAGGGGAAGGCCTTCAATCAGTGCTCATTCTTGTCTGATAGATGAGAATACCAAATAGTAGATGTCACCACACTCTGGATTTTTATGTAAGGATGACTGGGCTAGTTAGGGTCACTGGAGTCTTATACCCCCATCTGCCCAAACAAATAAAATAAAAGGAGAAATAAAGGTATGAGATATGGGGGCAGTGCTCAAGTCAACCACCCCCCAGACCACTCCCTTAAAATGCCCCTTGCTCAAATCACTTGGACTAACATTCACTGAAAAATCCCCCTATTTCTCACCCACTTCCTTCAAGTGGATTCTGTGTTCCAGGTGTTGCTCTTAACTTGGACGACTTGCTCATTGTTTGAAAGCTAAGCAGTACCATGAGGATAAAACAGTCGGATCCGCCCTGTGGATGTACTCCATTGTCTATAGACAATAGATCCCACAAGGCAATGCACAAAAATGAACAGCTTCTGCATTCTCTTTTAGAAGGCAATTGTTGGCTTTTGTAGCTACTCATTAATTCTCGCCTGTGCTGTCCTTTGGCAGCGTTCCTTACCGCTCTCATGAATGCACTCTGACATGCAAATCAAGTATTCATTGTCGCTAATTGTACCACTGATGTGACTCTAGCTTTTATTTCTTGGCTCTGGTGTGAAAGGGTTGTTTTAGATCATATCCTATCCGACAAGTCATCATAATGGGAGACCAGCTCTTCTGAAATGGTCTACCTTTCAGTAGCAACCTGCCCTCACCTGAAGAGACAAAACTCTAATATGATTTGGTGTTGATCCTCAAACCCCCTTTTTTCAAGAAATCCCCAACAGCTGTTTACAATAATATAGTCATTCCAGTGAAGCAAAATAAGAGATAGCATCACATGCAAAACCAAGCAATTGAAAACAGTTTAGAAATCAGAACTTTACAGAACTGGGAGAGCAGAAAACAGTTATTAATGCCTAGACAATTACAAAGTAGGTTCCAACTGAACCTCCCAAGATAGGAAGCTGCCTAACACCAAGTTGGACCATTGCTTCACCTATCTTAGTATTGTCTGCATAAACTGCCAGTAGGGCTACAGCAGGGATCAGCAACCTTTTTCAGCAGGGGGCCAGTCCACTGTCCCTCAGGCCTTGTGGGGGGCAGGACTATATTTTGGAGAGAGAAAAATGAATGAATTCCTATGCCCCAGAAATAACCCAGAGATGCATTTTAAATAAAAGGACACATTCTACTCATGTAAAAACACGCTGATTCCCAGACCATTCGCGGCCCAGATTTAGAAGGTGATTGGGCCGGATCCAGCCCCTGGGCCTTAGTTTGCCTATCCATGGTCTACAGGATATGGAGCTGTTAGGGTTAAACCTGGATCCTTCTATATTCAAAGATGTTCTCCCTTTGAACTATGGTTCTCCCCCACCCCTGGGAAGATGGTAGCTTTATAATTGTATGGCTTAGGGGTCAATTTTGGTGACTGCTTACCTTCATGCCAGCCTTGATTCAGAACCACCAGCTATGTCTGTGCAACCATAAAAAGGTAAGGCAAAGGGACCCCTGACCATTAGGTCCAGTCATGGCCGACTCTGGGGTTGCGGCACTCATCTCACTTTATTGGCCGAGTGAGCCAGCATACAGCTTCCGGGTCATGTGGCCAGCATGACTAAGCCACTTCTGGTGAACCAGAGCAGCACACGGAAACACCATTTACCTTCCTGCCGGAGCAGTACCTATTTATCTACTTGCACTTTGAGGTGCTTTCGAACTGCTAGGTTAGCAAGAGCAGGGACCGAACAACGGTAGCTCACCCTGTCGTGGGGATTCGAACCGCCGACCTTCTGATCGGCAAGTCCTAGGCTCTGTGGTTTAACCCACAGCACCACCCGCATCCCATATGACTACTAATAGCAGCCTTTCAGAATGGGGTTGCAACTCAGATTGCTAGCTACAGTTGCCACACAAGCTTTGGTAGAATCAGCAGGTAGAACTCTCTTCATTTAAGAGCAGAAAATGTGGAAATAAAGCACACTTACAGTGTCCTTAGCTAAAGTAAGTTTATGGAAATGGCCAGTTCTTATGTGCGGATGTTTGTGAATTTAAGATTTTCAATTTTTTAAAAGGTGAGTTATCACTGTAAATCCTTTGAATTATGCAGTGTATCGGGGATTTGCATGTTCAGTGAAGCATCTTCTCTGTGTGTCATGTACTTCATGCCTAAAGCATTCGCCCACCTTAATTTAAATATTGCCTCTAAAGACATCAACAAGCATTCCCCCCACCCCCACAAACCCTCAAAGCTAAATCATGCCCTCGATTCTTCATCAAGGACATCTTCAGAACAAAGAGCACTTGATACCTTCCTTGTTCTCTAAATTTCTTTAGCAGAATTCCATGTCAAGGACACTAGTGGGCAGTATAAACTTTTGAAATAAAATAAAGATATTAAGTCTTTTTTTTAATCCCACCTTTCAGCAGAAAACTTCCAAGACAGCAAAAAACCAAAACTGAAATATAGTAAAACAATAAGAACAACAACAAAAAAAGAACAAAAGAATACAAGAAGTAAATAGTAACGGCAGAATTTTGAACTCCCCGGAAGCACCACACATAGAATTGTAATGTTTGAGGGTAACCTCCTGTAGTCCAACTCCCTGCAATGGCAATGCAGGAATCTCAGCTAGATCATACATGACAGATGGCCATTCAACCCCGGCTTAAAAACCTCCAAGGAAGGAGAGTCCACCATCTCTCATAGGAGTCTGTTACAAAAATTGAGCCATGGAGAGCACCTGCCTTTATGACAGGAACTGAGGAGCTTTTACAACTCCTTCCCTTCTGAGGAAGCTTCCGAGGGCCACATGCCAGAGGTAAAAGTGGGTGAAACAATCCATGTAAAATTTATCTTTGCACACTAGGCTGGTTTCCTCTCTCTCTCTCTCTCTCTTCCTCTCTTTCTCCTCTCCGTCCTCCTCCATCCAGAGAAGCAGGAGGCATTATCAGAGTTTGGGAACTCATTCTCACACTCAGGGTGTGACCAGTGAATAGCAGCTGCCTGGAAATAGTGGGGCGAATGTGTGATCTCTCTCTCTTCCCATGTCTCCCTGCCACAGTCTGTTACACACACACATACAGAGAGAGAAAGAGAGAAAAGAGAGAGTTTTTTTGTTTTTGTTTTTTTGAGGAACAAGATCATGCAGATACTCCCAAACACCCATAATTACAATGACATTTTTCCCCCAAAAAATAAATAAATGAAGCTTTGTCTCATTTGAAATTTAAGCTTCCATCTCAAGACTCAAAAACTACATCTTTTGCTGTGTTACCAAATAGCATGTCTATTTGTTTTAATTCACCTCCCTCCCCAAGAATAACCTGTAGCTCAAAAGATATTTTCTAAAGGAAACTTGTCAAGTGAAACTTGTGAGACGTAACTTTTTTTAAAAAAAATGGAAATGCCTTTGTGCAAAAGGAAGTTTATTTGGGGGGGTTGGGGAGGGTGACTCAGCTGTCTTAGCAGGTATCAGCAAGATATTTCACAAGCAATTATCTGATTCATAGGCCTCTTATTCCAAGCTGTAAAATGAAAAGCACAGGCCTTTGAAGATAAAAGGCCTAAGAACTGGAGTGCCCACTCTCGCCTTGTTGCTTTGGCAGGCAAAGCTTACTGTTGTGGCATGTTGTCTTTCAATTACACTGAAAGTATTTCTGCTCCAAACAAATCAGCTGCTGAAATTGAAGCACATCTGGGCTCTGTTGGGAGACAATAGAGGGAAAATGTTGGTCGGTGGAGAAATCCACATTTGGGGTCTGATTTTATGTACTTGAAGATTGCCTCTGCCAGTTGTAGATGGTGCTCAAGCAGACTAGTGCCAAAGCTTTATGAGGATGTGGCAAGTCAGACAGTGGTTGCTTAGATGAATATGATATGAACCAATTTGATACATTTTGGTGATATAGCGCTATATATATTTGTTAAATAAATAAATGAAAAGCCTAAAAATAAACGGGAGGAAGGAAGCTGAGTCATTTATTTCCTGTGAAGAAAACAATGCACCCAACAATTAAGAAAAACAGAACTTAATGAGAGAAAACTCAATGGAACTGGACAAAACCTGTGTGGTTAGTTCACAGTGGTGACAAATATCCAAATACTTTGTAGCCAGTTAGCGTTATTTTCAGTGCTCAGGCAAAGTTAGCTCAACACAACTACTGATGGCAAGCAGTAACTCTTTTCGGCTGTGCCTGACCCAAGTGGTTGAAAAAAAAATGAAGTAAACTGCATTGGACTTGTTTGAAAACCTACAGCAGACAGAGACCCTGGGGTAATCTGTTTTTGTTTGAGTCTTTGCATGTTTATATGGACGCTAAGTCCCACTTATTTAACTGCTAGTGGGGCATCTGTGCTACTCTCCTGCCCTAAATACTGTAAATCAGTGGTTCCTAATTTGCTTATTACTGCAGACCCCACGTTTTTCAAAAGCCAAGCTATGGACTCCCTACTTTGGAAAATTTTGATATTGGTAGTTTTTGTTACGTGAATGCTGCCACGGACCCCCTGGGTGGGTTATGTGGATCTGGGGCCCTCAAACCACTAATTGGGAACCACGGTTGTAAACAAACAAACAAGTCTATGTTTATCTTGGTGGGGGGACCCTGTAGGCACCAGAGAAGGCCTCTTCAGGCACATGTGCCCCCACAGCCATCATATTGGTGACTCCCTGTTTATGCAATGAGAAATTTGTCATTTCAACAACACTCCCTGTGATTTTTCTAACAGTGCAACATTATCCATCTCACACATGATATAAAACAAAGCAAACGCTGAATTTCAGAAAATATTGGTGAAACCGGGATATTTTAAACACATTTTATTACTGAGGAGGCAGCTCAACATGTACATGTTTTCTGTATATGTTTGCAAATAGTTACAAATCACTTCTGAAGAAATTAATTGTTGTAACAGTCTCTTGCTTACCTTAGACCTCCCTCCTGGAGTTCTCTGTGGTGATGCTGGCTTCGTCTTTCAAGGCAGTCAGTTTTCTGTAGTGGGAATGTTACCTTGAATCTGCACAGCATTTTTAGTCTTCAACTCGCCTCAACTCACAATTTCCATATAACGGGCTGGGAGGAATTGAAGACTGAAAATGACATACAGGGCAATCAAACGCCACTTGTTCTGAGAGGCAAGAGTCCTGAGATTGATGTCTGCTGTGTATGATTACCTGAAATTTTCATGGGAAGAAACCATGATAAAGACCATAGGGGAGAGATTTGTTTGTACAGAGAAAATATTTTAGAAAGCTCCTTCCTGGTTCCGTTGGAATTTGCAGTTTATTTTGATGGCTTTTACATATCCTTTCTTTTTGGTTAAGAAAGTAAATGCTTTCACACAGTGGCAAACCATCAACATTTCACCTAAAGAGAAACAGGAATTAATTATCATTCCCAAACATTTCACCTAAAGAGAAACAGGAATTAATTATCATTCCCAGACATGCACATGATGTCCACCACATGGTGCGTGAATTCGATTTGCATTGCACAAGGCAACTGCCTTGCTTGACTGTCCTGCTTGAAGATAAAAAAAAATATTGCTTCTGATTTAATGGAGCAATACAGGTAACAAAGCTTAAACAATAAAAGTAAAAAATCTGGCAGAAAAGAATGTAATGAGAGGGTCAAATAGAGAGGTACTTATACACTACTAACTGACATAACTTTCCACCCTGAGTTCTGATACATACTTTCAAACATTTAAATTCATAATGCCAATCCTTTGGATCCAGTAGGTTAATGAGTAGCTTGGTGATCTTGGTCCATTTCCTTCTGTTGCACCAAACATAAACCAAACAGTTGTAAAGATATAACTCAATGGCTTGAAATGAGAAACCTGGTTTTCTGCTACAAGAGCAAGTCTTGGACCAGTACGGAATCCCCTTCCTGTTGCACTCAGAAGGAGCAGAGGTTTTCGGCTTTAAACAAATGATAGTTCTGCATGATGCCCAAACTCAGGGAGTGTGGTTTCTTTAAACCTATGGTTAGTGAAAACAAGCAAAGATCTGAAACCATGGTTTGAGCTTAACTTGCTCTCACCAATCATACAGCGGCATATCAAGACATTTTCCTGTCTGGGGCAGAGCAGCAAATAGTGTCCAGTTCCCACAGTTGAGGTCTATAGAACCTAAGGCTGGTCAAGTTATTTTGCCATTTGAGGCAGAAAATATGTATGCCTATTCCCCTCTCTGGTAGGAAGTAAATAAATAATAAATATTTGTTGCCTTTAATGATATGCAGAGTTAGCTGCATGACCAATGGTACAGACAACCGAGAATTCTGAGTCTAACACATGCATAACAAAATATTAACTTATATCACTTTTTATTCTGATTTAGTTTTCTTGTGTGTAGCTTCCTCACTAGGTGTATTTTAGAAAATTTTAAACGAGAAATGAACATCTAATTGTGCAATCCTGGACATATCTACTACTCAGTATAAATCCCATCAATTTCAACAAGGCTTACTCTCAGGTAACAGGCAATAGGATTGCAGTGGAAAGCAAATGACTTGCAATACTAGGAATGAGAAATGTTTCCTCAGTGACACAAGAGTGAAATGAAACGGCAGTCTAGCATTTCCGACATCTCTTAGAGAAGAGAAACTCTGCATGTGTCTTCCTTTTGGTTTTTAAGAAAGCCACAGTACAGCCCTTTAGCACGCAAGTGTCTGAACTGTTTAATACCACACATCCCACAGGTCAGGATGCAACAGTTCTACATCACAGAGATAAAGAGACAGTACAAATAAGGCAGATTATTCTGGCTTATTTTTAGAAAGGTACTGGTATTGGTGTTTGTCCTTTCCTGAAATAAGCACCGCGTACAACCTTCAAATGAGTTATATTCATACCTGTACACAAGGTTAGTAAATACAATAATTACCTGCATTCTATAAGACTATTCAAATGAGTAGAAGCAGAAGCAATTCAATTAGTCTAATCTTTCCATATTTCTGTAGAAATCATTCCTAGGTGGTAGCTTTCCAGTGTGGTAACCTACTTAATTCTATGTGTTTCAAGTGTTTACAAAGGGCAAGGATATAACTCAGTAGACAAGCACAGGCTTTGAATGTAAATAGTTCTAGGGTCAATTAAAGCAGGAGATGATGAGGAAGACCTCTCAGTCTGACATGCTGAAGAGCTGCTGATGGTCAGAGTAGACGATAGTGGGCCAGACAGACAAATAGTCTGACCTGGTTTAAGGCTGTTTCCATTTGTAACTACATCTTGTCATTTACACACTAAAATTAAAGCAAGGAGCCTTGGGGCACCTGAAGGACCAACACATTTATTATGGCACAAACTTTCATGGACTACAGACCACTTCATCAGAAACATTTAGTGCTATCCTGATATATAACTATCCCATCAGCTACATTCATTATTATTACAGGCTTGGGGCACTCTATCCCAGAGATAGCTAATGTAACAATGGAATCCAGTGACCATCAGCATCAGCCAGTATGGCCAATGCTCAGGGATGATAGGATTTGTAGTCAAACAGCACCAAGAGAGCACCATGTTGGCTACCCCTGCTCTAACCCTTGACATTTCTATGTTGAAAAGCCTACAAACCTTCTGTTGAAAATGTAAGCAGGAAACCAGTTTAATTTTATACTAGACGTACCAATAAGGGCTGTGGTAGTTTGTGACCCTAAACTTTTTCTATGAAGTTATTGGAAGCTGCCTATATGAGATCAGGCTTTTCCCACCATACAGCCTAGACTGTGGTGCTCTAGAGTCTCAGACATTGGCCTTCTCCATTGCCTACTGCCAGATCAGAGACCCTGGTCCTTTGTATTTACTTGTTACTGACCATAAACCCCAAGGCTGATCCCTGACACAAATTAGGTCCTGGTCATCACAGCACTCAGTATTCAAAATGGGGCACTAGTTGTAGTTCAGCAGTCAATTCAGCAACTTGGATGAAGAACATGGCTTTGAGACTTCCTCTTGTTACTTATATGGCATGTCTGATTGCTGTAAGTGAGGGCAAGAAGGTAGAAGAGAGTGACAAAAGTCAGCATTTTGACCAACGTTGGGCTGTATTCACATCACAGTCTGGTTGAACTGATCCATTTTAACCTCCATGTGTGACAGTGGCCCAACTCTAGCAAAGTCCTAATGCTTTAGGCCAGAATGTTAGCACCCACAGAAACTGTTTGGATTCTTCTTTCTTTGGAAAAATACGACTTACGTTGATCAATGTGATGATTAAATATAGATTAATTGCTGAGGGAGGGAAATGGGGGTAGATGCAACAACAAAACTATCACAAGGGAATGAGAAGGGCACGAGGAACCAGAAGAGAATCTGGCAAGATATGTTCGAGTTTCTGAAGCTTATCACTTTGTGAGGAAGGGGTGGGTTTCCTCTTCCCACGGATGCTGCACAGTTATGCTTCAGATAGTACTAATGCTATAGCACTTGTTTGCAGAGCTCCTGTTGAACTAGCCTCCTGAGGCTGCATCCAATGGAACAAGTGCTACTATCAGCTCTCAGATGAAAGGCTTCATATGGCCTCCAGATGATCAAGGTGATGTTACACTGAACACTTCCTTGTGGGCACCTAGAGTCAGATAAGGCAGGTAATCATTTCTTTGTTTACATTTTGCATTATTCTGCTAGATTAAGATATTGGTACTATAGATATATAATACTACAGAGAAGTCAGTCATGATATATAGATCTGAAAATAGGCTCTAAAGAAGCACATTAGGAAACTAGACAGAATTGGCAAATCTGAAAGTTTCAAACCAATATGTACCCATGTTTTGAAAGATGGAACAGATACATTGGTTTGAAACTGATATATACACTTGCAACAGGAATGATTGTGCCCATGGACAAAGCCAGGATTTTTGTTGGGGGGGGCAGGCCTTTTTTTTTAGGGGGGCAGAACCTTAGCTTGCTGTGTATTTTTATTGAATTTTATTGATTGGGGCAGCTGCCCCTCCCTGCCCGCTCCCAGCTACACCCATGATTGTGCCCCATATGCCTTTCCGGGAAACAATAATTTTTTGGTGTCTAGTATTGTCCTACTCTGAATCAGGGAGGTTAGGAAACAGTGAAGTTGAACCAGGTGCTTCTGTTAAAACAATCAATCAAGCTTTAATGATCTCTGTGTTCCATTTTTGCTACTTGCTATTTGAAATATACTCAGAGTCGAGAGTGGATTTCATGCTCTTTATTCAGCTCATAGTGGTGAGGAGGGAATGGAAGCCCCCTCAAAGTATCTGCTTTATATACATTATTTACACAATGGGCTGCATGTGATTGACTAACTCCGGAATTCTCCTGTTGGCCAATCAGGTTGTGGATTCACTTCTATCTGGAGCTGGATTGGGTGGCTCCTGCCGACCAATCATACTGCTGCATTGTTCTAGGACCAATCAGACTGCTGCATTCTGAATCCTATTGTTCTAGGACCAATCAGACTGCTGCAGTTTGGATCCTATTCAACTCAGTACATAACATTATTTTATTTTTAAAAATCTCTTTACAGAAACTTGTCATAATGGCAAATTGCAGTGAAATCAAGATGGATAAGAACGTAGTCACTTTTGAATATGTTCTCTACAGCCCAGTCACTCTCTTCGGAGTCATATTTAATACAGTTGCCTTGTGGGTGTTCTGCTTGAAACTGGACAAATGGACAGAGACCAGAGTTTACATGATCAGCTTAGTCCTAGCAGACTACACACTGCTCCTTACCTTACCATTCATAATGTACTTTCACTACCATGAATGGCCTATTGATACTTTTTGCTTTGTCGTATTCGGAATCAATTGCATGAACATGCCAATGAGCATGGGTGTCATCATGCTAATAGCGATAGACCGGTACATTGCAATCAAACATCCTCTGAAAGCCAAAGTAATCAGGTCTCCACGGAAGGCAGCTCTTTTCTGCTTATTTGTCGGGCTCTGCTGTTTAGTTTATACAATCACACGCATTCGGTCATTCAAAATTAAAGAAGGATATGTTTGTTTTTATTCACACTTTGGTCAAAATGTGCCTCATGCCCTGATCAAACCTATTGTTTTCTTTTTCATACCACTGGTTATATTGTTGTTTTGTTCCGTACAAGTCATCCGATGCCTCAGGAAGAAACATAATGCTGGTCCTCATGAAGAAAAGTTAACCCAGAAAGCCATCTGGGTGGTCTCAGTGAACTTGGCCACCTTCATTATATGCTTCCTGCCTTTCCACTTAAGCTTTCTGCTTAGTTATGTCCTGAAGGCCATCAGAGGATCGGAATGCGAGTTGCAGAATGTCATGCATATAACTTCATGCATAGCCAATCTGAATTGCTGCTTGGATGCCGTGTGCTATTATATGGTTACTAAGGAATTCCAGGAAGCTGCAGCTCTCTTGCCTCCCTTCAACACAATGCAGTCCAGGTCCAACTTAACTCAAGATTTACAGCTGCAAAGTAAAGCACCTGAAATGGCACCATTACAAAGTTAAACACCTGAAATTACAATGCCATTTTAAGAGGCATGTAGTTTCACCTTTGGAGTACTATGTCCAGCCAATCAAAACCTCATATTTAGGACTTTATGTCAAATAAAGCTCAGCAGACAAAGACAGTACAGAAACCCAGTATTGTGTTTATTTTAATTTATACATTTTTTCTGAACTTGGTGCCCTGAATTGTCACTGATCAGTGTCTTGGTTTAAGGTCTCCTGTTGAAACATCAGATTCTGCTCTTATTTACTAGTAATGCCTTTCATTCAAATATGTCCCTGTATTCAAGATGGTACTTTGTATATTGAAAACCTGCCTTTGTACTTTCCCAGTGATTTTAGTTTGCAGCAGATACAAGCTACAATGCTTTGTAAATTTGTTTTAATACAGAGAGAGAGAGAGAGAGAGAGAGAGAGAGAGAGAGAGAGAGAGAGCGAGCACCAGCCACTGGGAACCCTGTGTGAGCGTGCTAGATATAATAAATAAATATGATTTTTAAAAATATTGGCTTTATTTCCAAATGTTTTTGACAAAACATGTTCTTAAGGTGATGATATTTACTGCACTGTTTCATCCCTGATATAAATGAATTATGTCCTTAGTCTCTTACTTAAATGGTGGTGGTGTTAATTAGGATTTTTCTACTGTTTTGAGTTTTGTTTATGTGCTTGTCAGCAGATAATAGCATAAACCGCCGAGGAGATCTCCTGACAGCTTTGCTGATTGTGTCAGAATTTTAGCAGAGAGATTGCCCAGAGCTGCAGGGAGAACCTGTAAGCACCGAATATAGATACAGAATTTGATTCTAGCAAATTCGTAGCATATATATATATATATATATATATATATATATATATATATATATATATTTGCTTTCGTAGATTTTCACGGGTACAGGAATGCAGGTTTTGGTGTCTTCGGGTGTCTTCCCGTGTAAGAGTTGGGGTGTCTAGGCGACGTTTCGACGAGGTCTCACTCGTCATCTTCAGGCTGGTGCTTTCGGCTTCTTGTTACTCACCCCAGTTGTTTTTCCTGCCCCCCTTTTGAAGGCTTGAATGCTGGTATAAAGAATAAGTAACAAGAAGCCGAAAGCACCAGCCTGAAGATGACGAGTGAGACCTCGTCGAAACGTCGCCTAGACACCCCAACTCTTACACGGGAAGACACCCGAAGACACCAAAACCTGCATATATATATATATATATATATATAAAGGATGGATCCAGGACTAAGAGTAGGTGGCAAGGAATCAAGCATTTTCTCTACTCCAATGATGACTGAGATGTGGTCCTCAAACTGTTGCTAAACTATCTTCCATTGTCCACGTACATTGCTGGCTCAAGTTAATGGGAGTTGTTGATCAGCAAAATCTGGATGGCCAGAAATTTGCCACCCCAATTATTCAAATTGTAACGATCCCAATTATCCTGTGCTTCATGCATGGCCATTTCTGCAGGTTGAATTGATAAGCTAGAGATGCATCTTTAAAACTGCACTGAAATGATTTTTAAAGGACATTGGTCCAACCACGATGCTGTCAGTGATGTGGTGCTAAGGGGACTTCTTATCACTTACGGTGGGGATGCCCAGTAATGCAGGCATTTTGGGGACTGGGGTCCTCAGACGTATTCAGAATGGCTTGTGAGCCCATGGATTTCTCACCCCAGTTGTTTTTCCTGCCCCCCTTTTGAAGGCTTGAATGCTGGTATAAAGAATAAGGATTTACTGGCTATTTTTTTAGTGGCTGCTCAACGATCTGTAGCTGAAACCTCACAAGGATTATCCCTGGATTTATTGTATAAAAATGTCTGGCGACTGGCTGTCACTGAGAATATAACACATAATGTAAAAGTGATAAAAGGAAAGGAGAAAGCGGACATTTTTTCCCTGCAATATGGTGGCCATTTATTCAATATACAAATGAAACTGGTCTTAAAGATATACTCTCTATAGCATCTTTGCATATAAAACTACATTTGGCTTGAAGTATATTCTTTCCTGGGAATGATTATTGGTGACTGGGGAAAGGAGCTTTTATGCTGCCCCCAGGACATTATATGCTGGACATTTGGATGGAGTAATTGGAATAATTAATGTTAATGTACAACATGATACCCATTATAGGGGTGAGTTTTATAGGGGTGAGAGTTGTTCTATTTATCATTATGTGTGTATATATTTGATAGAGATAGATGATAGATAGACAGATGATAGATCTTGCCCACAAAAGCTAGGAAAGTATCTAAAGCAATCTAAAAAGTGTTGATAAACTATCTGATGTGTATGTTTCCATGGCATCTGTCTAAATGTAAAGGTTTCACAATTAAATTGTACTTGTCAGTCACAAAATTCTTCACTGTGACTTGGTATCAGATAAAATGGAGCATGGAGTTCGCAACAGATGCCAGAGCAGATGCCTGTATTATAACAGTATATTTTAATCAGCTGGAAGTATGCATATTTTTCTACTTTGGAGGAGGATGGGGAGGTGGGGTAAGCCTACTGTTGCATACAGCAGACGTTTTTAAAACGGTTACAGTGAAATTCTTCTGTCAAGAAAAAGACACCTGTATATGCTTCTCTAGGGGACACTGAGCTAATACAAGGACAGAAAAGTCCTGTTGCTCGTAGGACAATGAAAACTAAAAAGTTACTTCCAAATAAGCGATTGGCCTCTATCCAGAGATTGTGCTTAAATCCCATTTTAACCACCACCCCCCCCCCGATAATCTCTACATGAATAAAAAGTGCAATACATGAAACTATTATAAAACAGTGGTACCTCGAGTTACAAACTTAATTCGTTCCGGAAGTCCATTCTTAACCCGAAACCGTTCTTAACCTGAGGTGCGCTTTCGCTAATGGGGCCTTCTGCTGCCACTGTGCCACCTGTGTGCGATTTCTGTTCTCAACCTGAGGTACTACTTCCGGGTTAGCGGAGTTTGTAACCCGAGGGGTTTGTAACCCGAAGCGTTTGTAACCCGAGGTACCACTGTAAAGCAAAGGGATTATATGGCTATTGACTGGAATTTATGGGTGCTATTCATCTAAGTTTTACTCAGATAAGGTTCATTAAAATTAATGAACATGCCTAAGTTAGTCTAAGGTACTCGGGTGGCGCTGTGGGTTAAACCACAGAGCCTAGGACTTGCCGATCATAAGGTCGGCAGTTCGAATCCCCACGACAGGGTGAGCTCCCGTTGCTCGGTCCCTGCTCCTGCCAACCTAGCAGTTCGAAAGCACGTCAAAGTGCAAGTAGATAAATAGGTACCGCTCCGGCGGGAAGGTAAGTGGCGTTTCCATGCACTGCTCTGGTTCGCCAGAAGCGGCTTAGTCATGCTGGCCACATGACCACTATACGCTGGCTCCCTCGGCCAGTAAAGCGAGATGAGCGCCGCAATCCCAGAGTTGTCCGTGACTGGACCTGATGGTCGGGGTCCCTTTACCTTTAAGTTAGTCTACTACAGTGGTACCTCATGTTAAGAACTTAATTCATTCTGGAGGTCTGTTCTTAACCTGAAATTGTTCTTAACCTGAAGCACCACTTTAGCTAATGGGGCCTCCTGCTGCTGCCACGCTGCCATTCTCATCCTGAAGCAAAGTTCTTAACCCAAGGTACTATTTCTGGGTTAGTGGAGTCTGTAACCTGAAGCATAGGTAACCTGAAGCGTAGGTAACCCGAGGTACCACTGTATATATTTTGGGAAGTCTGCTATGCATTTGGATACATCTCAAGATTATCATAACCAAATTTTGCTCTTCTGCTGTATGACAGTTTAGTATGGTATCCCAGATTAAGTCCTGTTGAAATCAGCAGGACAAGTTCCTCACAACAAATAACTCCCATTGCATTTTAATGGTGCTTTCTCAAGATATAACAGGACTTTTCTCCAGAAGTGGTGATGGAGCTTTAGCAAGATGAGTTCTAGGGTTGTGATACAGCCATTGGGAACACCTTCCTCTGTGCTGTCATTGTGTTTAATTTGGTAGGCTATTGCTGTAGGCAAGCATCCCTGTTTGGTTGATATGAAGAATGAACATGAAATGTAAGTGTGGATGAAGTCCCTAAAGTATATAGTCTCTAAATGGATATTTGGAATGTTCTAGCTCGGGGCCATTTTTTTTTTTTTTTGGAATTGCAGATAAGACAAGAGAGAGCCAATGCAAACATTTAATGAAGATGCAACAATGGGAACAGACTGTCACATTCTGCAAAAGCTGACCATAAGAAGCACCTAGGTTTTAGGGAGGAAAACAAGAAAGCAACACAAAGCCTCTTGAGTGCAGCGGGAGCACTCCTCCCACTGCGCTCAGGAGGCTTTGTGTTGCTTTCGCTGAAGCCAGGAGAGTAAGAGGGATCGGTGCGCACTGATCTCTCTTGCTCTCCTGGCTTCAGCGATAGCTGTGCAGCCTGCGTTCGCTCCATAAGACGCACACACATTTCCCCTTACTTTTTAGGAGGGGGAAAGTGCGTCTTATAGAGCAAAAAATACAGTGCCTGCCGTTCATCCTCGGCTCTTAAAAAAAGAGAAATGTTTCTTTTAAAAAGCCTTTTCTATTGGCCTGCCACCTGAAGAGAAAATGGGGAGAGTGCTTCATGACAAAGCCTTCTCTTGTTGCCACCCCACTGAGGGACCTCATGCTCACAGCAGTAGTTAATGTGGTTCCCCCCAGATGTTATTGGACTCCAACTCCCCTCAGCCCCAGCCAGCATGGCCCATAATCAGAAGTGCCCCGTGTTAACCACCATTGATATATTAATTATATATCTCACACAAATGAGTCACTCTGTGCTTAAAAAAAAATATCGCATGGCTTGGGACTAGTGGGAGTCTTTCTAGATTTTAAAGAAAAGGGCATGACTAAGAATTTGACTGGCTTGCAGCCAGAGAGAGCGGCACATCAAAGGACTAAGTCTCCCTGTCCTTTATTCTATCAGCGGCCTTGATGCTTCTTCTCATATTTGATGAGTCAGGTCTTACGAACTGACCTCTGCCCAGGATGGGGGAGGAAAAGGCAAGGAACCATATGCGCAGGCGAAAGGAGCGAAAAATATAACTTGCGGTGTTGCTTTAGTATGTTTGATGATTAAAAAATAACGACCTTCAAGAGCTTTTGTATTCTTCCAGAAGAAAGCTCAAAATTTTCCACATACAGTTGTACCTTGGTTTTCAGAAAGCTTAGCTCTCGAATGTTTTGGCTCCCGAACGCCACAAGCCCGGAAGTGACTGTTCCGGTTTGCAAACTATTTTTGGAAGCCGAACGTCCGACGGGGCTTCCATGGCTTCCCATTGGCTGCAGGAGCTTCCTGCAGCCAATCAGAAGCCACGCTTTGGTTTCCAAACGTTTTGGAAGTCAAACGGACTTCCGGAAGGGAATCTGTTTGACTTCCATGGTACGACTTCACAGTTGTTAATGAATTTGCACAAATGAGTCCCCCTACTGCTTAGAAAGAAAAGCCAAAGAGACCCAGCTGGCCTGTTTCTTATAATAAGCAGAGGGTGTCGTGTTTAAAAATACAATGCAATTAGCAGCACATCACAATGCAGCCCACATGGGTGAAACTGCCAGGCCTTGACTATGTAGAACCTTACAATGTATGGCTCCAGCTATCCAATTACCCTAGAGAGAAATCTAGCTCTAGGCATCCAGTGACACTTCACTATAGATTTTTAGAACAGAATCATAGTATTTTAGAGATGGAAGGTACTTCAGAGGTCATAGAGTTCAACCTCCTGCTCAGGCAGGAATTTTTAACTATAACCAGTATGGGGAACCTTTAGGCCTCCAGATTCTGCTGAACTGCATTGGCTAGTGTGGTGTAGTGGTTAAGAGCGGTGGACTCGTAATCTGGGGAACCGGGTTCGCGTCTCCACTCCTCCACATTCAGCTGCTGGGTGACCTTGGGCCAGTCACACTTCTTTGAAGACTCTCAGCCCCACTCACCTCACAGAGTGTTTGTTGTGGGGGAGGAAGGGAAAGGAGAATGTTAGCCGCTTTGAGACTCCTTAGGGTAGTGATAAAGCGGGATATCAAATCCAAACTACTACTACCTAACTACTACTACTACTACTACTACTACTACTCTTCTTCTTCTTCTTCTTCTTCTTCTTCTTCTTCTTCTTCTTCTTCTTCTTCTTCTTCTTCGCTTGCTGACGCTGATGGGAATTGTAGTCCAGCAACATCTGGAGGGCCAAAGCTCTCCCAGACCTGAACTACAGCATCCCTAACAGATGCTGTCTACCTTCTGCTTAAAGGTAATGTAGCCAAGCATAAAGTGATGCATGTTGGGGCAAAAAATAGATATATATTTCACATATATGCTCACGGAGCCTGAGCAGCAGTGACTGAGACCTTTGGATTGTACTAGATGGCTTGATGAAGACGCTGTCCCAGTGGGTGGCAGCTGTGGAAAAGGCAAATTCCATGCCAGGGATCAGTAGGAAATGAACTGAAAACAAACCTGCCTACATCATAATGCAGTTATACAGATCTATTGTTGTTGGGACTTGTCTGTCTCGGGAGACAATTATGCGACTTCCGAGCCAAGGAGGTAAGTTACTATGAAGCCTTTAGAAGACATCTGAAAGGCATCCCATTAAAGTCTTTTAATGTTTAATATTTTTCTATGTTTTTATATATGTTGGAAGCCACCCAGAGTGGCTGGAGCAACTCCGTCAGATGGGTGGGGTATAACAAATTATTATTATTATTATTATTATTATTATTATTATTATTATTATTTCCCTGTTTTCATCAGAGAAATATTAGAGGATGTGCAATTGCAACTTTATGCAGTTGGGGAATGAATAAATAAATAAATGGAATAAATGGAAATAATAATGGAAATAAATAAATGGAAAGCAGAGGGAGTCACTCCCCACTCCCAATTTATTTATTTATTTTTCCTGCCTGTTCACGCAGCAGGTTTTCCTTCCTTACTGGGCTGTGGGAAAGTCATGGGCCGTCCCACAACCTTCCCAGAGCCCAGTAAGCAGCCCTCTGCCTTGCAGCCCTCTGTGGTTCTGGGGGTTCCTGGCTTGGTGTGATTTTGCCTTTGGATGCAGACCCCAGAAACCAAACTCTATGTAAGTAGCAGGCCCACTGCGTTTCAAGTGCTAAGCTTTAGGCTCACACAAGAGCTTACACACATCTAGAGGAACGAGTCCAGATCAATCCCTGCTATTAAAATTTGGGAGTAAGATAAAATAAACGAGTCCTACTGGAATTAATTATTTTACATGCAGCTGAAGCAATAAATATGTACGCACTGGCAAAAGGCAAAAAAAATTATGTATGTGTCCTAAGCATCTGATAGCAACATTTTGGTTTCAACAAATTATAATTCTGTTTCACAAAGTGATGTGGTTAGTTGAAATGGGCATTGTTCATAAGAGGCCCCTGGGCTTGTCAATGAATTATATTGTTTAATTTATGTATTCACTGGATTGAATCGCCAGTTGCATAGAATATGGGGTGTTTGGAGTTTAATTGGATTATCTCCTAATATAATTACATTTGCTGATTATAAATGATGATTAAAAACACTCTTAGGAATACTATAAATACCATATTCAGGAAGAATTTAATGATCGCAGGTAGCCCTTGTATATTTACAGTGTGTTGTTCGTGTAATGACTTTAGTTGTTCATTTTCTTCTTTAACTGTGTTCTATTACTCTTTTTCATTTTTTTATTGTTTATCCTTATTTTAATAATAATAAAAGTTGCAAATGAAAGAACTGTCATGCGGAACTGTAGAACAGTGTATCAGAGTACATTCTGATTGCTTCTGAAATAAATTCCTGAATTCCCGAGTAAGAAATATAAAACAGTGACATTTCTTTCCTTTCTTTGGAAATAGTCTTGCCAGTCTGGGCTGCTTTATCTTTTTCCAAATGGGTATATGCATCTCTCAAGGTAACTTTGAAATAAGACTGAAGTAGTGCTAACCTTGAACAAAAACATTCCTTACCTTGTATGGCTCAGAGTTTTCACTTGGGGAGATAAATGGATATGGGTGATAATGGAAAGGCATCCACTGTTGAATATTATTGTTATTATTTTAAGAGCTCCCAGAGCGGATAAATGACACAATAAGCACTGACCAGTTACTTGTGTCACAGATAAATGGATTGAGAGTAACTATTTTCCTGCAAAATACCATTGATACTTCCCTTTTAAAAAAAGCTTCCTCATGAAGCGATCGGAACATCTATCTTCAATGACATTGCTCTGCCTTGTGGAATCCAAAAAAGGAGAGTCCACTTTCCTCCATTTTCTGTGAACCCTTCTCACCAAAAAGCTGCATTTCTGACAGGTAGTCTATTTCCCTGTTTTCCCTGTTCTGCCAATGGCTGTCATTTGCGGGAATTGCTATGAATCAAAATGATTCTGTTTTCGTAAGACCAATTCACACTGAATATTCATATGTTGATCAGATGTAAAGACCATGCAGCTGGAATTAAGTGACTTAAATTAAAGAACAAAGAAGAACCCTGCTGGACCAGACCAAAGGCCCATGTAGTCTATTAATTTGTTCCCACGGTGGTCAATATGCAGAACATGAGCACAATAACACTCTCTTCACGTGATTCCCAACAACCAGTATTCATCACTGCCCTAGAATATGCTGTACCCAAGTTGTTCAGGGTTGGTATATTAATGCAATACCCTTAACCAGGCTTCCTCAACCTTGGCCCTCCAGATGTTTTGAGACTACAATTCCCATCATCCCTGACCACTGGACCTGCTAGCTAGGGATCATGGGAGTTGTAGGCCAAAAACATCTGGAGGGGTGAGGTTGAGGAAGCCTGCCCTTGACCCTGGCTGGGCACCGCATTGGCACGCGGTGCAGATCTTTCAGCAGAGGTGTCTCATGCTATCAGCCATCTCTACCCATCATCAGTCCAGATACTGCATTCTCCATTAACTGGATCTTCTGGTCCAAGGGCAGCTCCAGTTCAATGTCACTAATGCATGGGCTACACTGACTATCATGATCCAAAGATGGCCATAGCTGGCATACAAGACAAAGGTGATAAAAGACCTGGGTCTCTAATAACAAAGATGGATCACATGAATTTTCTTTGAAACTGAGGGACACAAGAGAAGGGAACAGTTGATGTTCCATCTTTTATTGAGTTGTACAGCTTGTGGCATTATCTTGTAATAATATGATCCATCATCCTCATGCCTCGAAACTCTGTGGAAACAACCCTTCACTTTTAATAGCTTTCTATTTCCTCACAATAATGTATGGCAAATATTAGATGTGGTATTTACCTTGTATCTGCACTGTATTATTTGGACAGTGTCTTCTAAAACACAGAGAAGTTCAGGAATGCTGAAGACTAAACAGTATATTTATCTCCAGTGTGCTTTAAGAAGAAGGCCACCTGTAATCATTGTTCCAAGTTGCACGAGAAACAATAAAATAAAATAATAGCCACTGCAGCTTATACATGCAAGTATTTATACTTGTTTAATGACCTCGTTGGATCAAGAATGTAATCTTTAAATCTCTGCTATGTAAACCTCCTGAGTAACCAAGATTAGCCTGTACCCACAGCTCTCTGCCATTACCCCTTGCAACACCAGCAAATATTAGCAAATCAGCACCATTACTAGATATTAAAATATTCAGTGCCAACATAGATGTGGTGCATATTATGCATTTGTGGGGGAAGTGTTATACTGGAATATATTTGGAATACGTGTTTATTAAACGAAAAGTTCAGCAAAAAGTAACTCAGAATATTTCCATGCTCATGGATTAATTTGAAACTCTGGGAGGAAGCAAACACAGTTTTACAATATTACCTGCAAGCATTGTTGTTAGACTGAAGAGCCTACAATTGCTACAAAAAGTATAACTGCTTCAACAGTAGCTGTTGTTAATACAACTGAAAACCTAGCCTGCTCATTATGTCTTTATGGAAGTTGGTATGATCAAAAGCACAAATTGCATATACAGAGGGTTTGTGCTTTATAGAACTTGACAGGGAGGCAGAAAGTCAGGGGACTTTTTCATATAAAAAACCCCCAATGTTATGTTCCTCAACAGGGCATTTTGTGGAGATATGACAGCTGAGAAGCAATAATAGTGTTAATCTCAATAAACCAGTTCACAACTGAGTAATAAAAAGGATAGTGAATATATATATTTTCTTCTATCTTTGGCTGTCAAAAATACTGTAAACAGCATAATCCGTGAAGTATTTCAGCCATGATTCTTTATCTGTGCCTGGTTCAACATGGAAATGCACTAAATGTGAGTGAACAAGGCTATATTGTGTCCTTAGGCTTATACTATAGATCAGTTTGCACAGAACTGGTGCAGAATCTGGATGTTGAGTCAGATATATTTCACTCCAGAATTCCACTCCAGAAGCTAGAATTCAGGAGGCTGGATAAAAATGGAAAACAGAACAAGTGCTTATTGCTTTTATCAAAAAGAGGCTGAGGAGAATCTGTAGATTATCTGTAAACATACAGATTCTACATGAATCTTGCAGATAAGTTGCTGAAAATTCATCTTTGTGTTTTGTGAGTAGAAGGTGAAGGTGAATACATCATATTAAACATAGATGTTCAGACTGGACATTGTTTCTAATATTCAAAGCAATAACATTTATTTGCTTATTAAATTTATATCCCGTTCTTTCCTCCTAAAGGAGCCCAGAGTGGCAAAGAACTTTCCAGAGTGGAAAAAATAAACACACATTTAAATCTACTTTAAAACATCTCAAAAGGAATTCCAACACAGATGCAGAATGGGAAAGTTCTCAGCCTAAAAGAGGAAGGTTTGCAGTGGCTACACTGTCCTGTTTTAATGTATGCCACCTTGAGGTCCTTGGAGAAAAAGAGGGCTATAAATTAATTAAATAAAGAAATGCTCATTTAGGGCCAATTCATACTGCTTTGGAGGCTGATTTTGCCTCCTTTCATCTGAAGTGATGAACTATTGATGGCGTGAAGTAGTTGTCATCAGAATAATCTGAATGCTCTGTAACATGAGCTCCTTTTGACAGTTTCATTGTTGGAATGGCTTCCTGCAAATTTACAGAAAGGTAAAGGACCCCTGGAGTCCAGTCGAATTCGACAGTGGGGTGCGGCTCTCATCTCTGCTTTCAGGCTGAGGGAGCCGGCATTTGTCTGCAGACAGCATTCCAGGTCATGTTGTCAGCATGACTAAACTGCTTCTGGCACAACAGGAAACTGTGATGGAAACCAGAGCGCACGAAAACACCGTTTACCTTCCTGCCACAGCAGTACCTATTTATCTACTTGCACTGGTATGCTTTCAAACTGTTAGATTGGCAGGAGCTAGGACAGAGCAACGGGAGCTTACCCCGTCGCGCGGAATCTTACAATCGGCAAGCCCAAGAGGCTCAGTGGTTTAGACCACAGTGCCACCCATGTCCCATGTAAATTTACAGAGTAACTTGTTGATCAACCAAACTATTCAGCCACTAGAGTGGCATGTGATGAAGCACGCCGTGTTCCAAACATCCAAATATCCACTTGGCATGAAAGCTGATGTTGCACTCATCGTGCTGCTTCTCGTGAGATCAACTTACAAAAACACTGGATGCTCTGAGAGTGTCAGTGCCAAATATTATCTTCTTTTTTTATTAAATAATTTTTATTCATTTTCCAATAAAAATCTTCCAATTATTAACAAACCCAATCAAATTGTATCAAATCACATACAATATTACCAGTTATATATTCCAAATTCAAATAATTTCAAAAGGGGGACTCAGACTCCTGGGTTTCGGAGATAATGTCTTTTATTTATTTTCTGCTTTCTTTAGTGCCAAATATTATCTTGACCAAATAAAATCATGGCAACTAGCAGACCAGGTGGTGGTTTTTGCTGTATGCAATCCAAGGAAAGTATATACTCAAGAAAAATGGAAGATTCCCAGAAACATCACTCTCGCCGTTTTACTTCAGTGCTGTATGAAAGTGTCTGAATTATAACTCTCACGTTGTTTTTTGCCCATTAAAACTTACTGGAAGGAAAAGAAGGTCTAACCAACTAACTGAGTTGCTTTCTTTTTAGTACTCCAAAAGTGTCTGCTTCTTTAGTTAGAAAGTTACTGCTCATGTTTGTACAAAGCCTGTCATACATTTTAAAGCCACATCCTTGGCATTTCCCTGGGGAGCTCCTATACCTCCTTGACTACTCACTGCTCCATTTCATTGTCATGGAGCCACAATATGCTCAGCCGACAAGATAAGTGGGTTGTCAAAGGAGCAGGACTTCATTATGTAATGTTGGATTTTAAAATACTGGGCTAAATTGTCAGACTGTGTCAGTGAGTGCCTCTCCTTCACAGCCACCATTTGTTATTTGGGAGCGGTTATTTAGAAAACAGTTCCCATTTTCCCCAACTATTGTTATCAACCCTTTCCCTATACCACAGTGGATTTTTATTTACCTGTTTGTTCAAAAATATGTAGATGACCGGATTGTAGACCGTGCTACTCTTTGCAAGGATGGAAGGAATGATGCTGGCAGAGGCGGTAACTAGGCCGGGCTTCCCAAATGTCGCTATCAGGGCCACGATGCCATAAGGTAGCCAGCAGAGAAGAAAGCAGATGACCATCACAACCACCATGATCAGCACCCGTTGCTCTCTGGTTTGTGCCATCCCTTTGGTGACTCCGCTCACCTGAAATAGAAGAAGCACATTGGATGATGTCCTGCTAGAGCAGAAAGAAAACAGTAATAGACTCATAGAATTGTAGAGTGGGAAGGGACTCCAGGGCTCAGTGGAAGTCCAAGTGAGCCACCTTCACAAAGCCTTGTTGACACTCCTTCACGTTGGTGGGCACAGGTACAAACTATCCTTACACATGTACAACTATTTGTTTGGAAGAATGTACCCTGTGAAGCTCAAGTACAGTGGTACCTTGGTTCTCAATGCCTTGGCACTCAAACACCTTTGTTCCCAAATGCCAAAAACCCGGAGCTGTTCCCGTTTTCAAACGTTTTTTGGAAGCAGAACGTCCAATGCGGCTGTCAGCTATTGTTTCCGGGGCGTCTGCACCAATCACAAGCTATGCCTTGATTTTTGAACAGATTGGAAGTCAAACGGACTTCCGAAATGGATAAAGTTTGGCGCTTTTGTTTTTGCTATATATTTTGCATTTTTGTTTTTGAGGCATTTTTAGTTAATTTGTTTTTGTGACTGTGTGGAACCCAGTTAAGCTATTAATTGAGTGAGTGAGTGAGTGAGTGAGTGAGTGAGTGAGTGAGTGAGTGACTGCGGAAATGGATAAAAGCCCCCAACAATCCAAACAATAACTATTATCAGTGCAGGTAAGAATTTTTTTTTTTTAATCATCTACAATACAGTGGTACCTCGGGTTACAGACGTTTCAGGTTACAGACTCCACTAACCCAGAATAGTACCTTGGGTTAAGAACTTTGCTTCAGGATGAGAACAAAAATTGTGTGGCGGTGGCACAGCAGCAGCGGGAGGCCCCATTAGCTAAAGTGGTACCTCAGGTTAAGAACGGACCTCCGGAACAAATTAAGTTCTTAACCTGAGGTACCACTGTACTGTCTTATTTATTTTATATTACAGTACATTGATTATTGCTTTCATTTTATGGATCAATGGTCTCGATAGATAGTAAAATTCATGTTAAATTGCTGTTTTAGGGTTGTTTTTAAAAGTCCAGAACAAATTAATCCGTTCTGCATTACTTTCTATGGGAAAGTGCGCCTTGGTTTGGAACGCTTTGGTTTTGGAATGGACTTCCGGAATGGATTAAGTTTGAGAACCAAGGTACCATTGTACTGTATTTGTATAAACAGGGGGTTGTTATGGATCCCCAATACCGCACTGATTTTGGTGTTTGCAGCAAAAAGCAAAAGAACTAAAGTAAACACGGTGCTGAAGTAAGCAGAAAGGCTTGAACCTCTCCACCCACCCAGCACCCTGATGAAAATTCACATTGCCCTCTCCATAGGCATCAGATCCATCATTTTGTAAGTAGGGAGGGGTAATCACTTCTCTTCAGCCAATGTGCATAGATCAGCTAAGGAGCATGAGTGTAGAAGAAGAAGAAGAGAAGAGTTTGATATCCCGCTTTATCACTACCCGAAGGAGTCTCAAAGCGGCTAACATTCTCCTTTCCCTTCCTCCCCCACAACAAACACTCTGTGAGGTGAGTGGGGCTGAGAGACTTCAAAGAAGTGTGACTGGCCCAAGGTCACCCAGCAGCTGCATGTGGAGGAGCGGAGTCGCGAACCCGGTTCACCAGATTACGAGTCTCCCGCTCTTAACCACTACACCACACTGTACTTGTGTGTAGTGTGTACAAGTGTCTTGTATATGAGGTGGAGTGGGTGGACTGACCTCACTAGCACTAGTCTGCAGCCCTCAGCAGGTTGGCCAAGAGTGAATGATGCCCTTGGCAGTGGATGCTGATCTTTTAGGGCAAATGGGGCACTGCCCCACCAACCTCAGCCTGTTCCACCTACCTGCTCACCTTGTTCTTACAATCAGTCATGGGGTGGTTATGGGCTCTGGTTCCACCTACTGTTGGTCTTCCTGCCTTCTGCCCTACCATTCTCAATCATCATCAGCCACCACTGGCCTTTGGGACAAAAGCAAGATTAGCCACCCCTGATGTGGACATAACAGTGAACAAAAGACTGTGATCTTGTACCATCTGCTATTCCCTGTCATGTCAATTTCCTGCCAACATGGGGGGGGGGACCAGACTTTGAGGAGCAAAGACCTTGCAAATACATTACAATTCACCCAGTTGGCATTATCACAGCTAAACAGTCCCTAGTAAATATTGGCCTGGATGTTTGAACTCCAGCTGCTCTGAAATGGTGTTTGTTATCTGATCATTAAAAAAAATAAAAATCAACATGATGCCAGCATACTCTTTCCATCACAATTGGCCCAACAGTGCAAGAGACATTTGAACCGCAGATTAATTTAATAACTCTCATAATTTAAATAAAAGCTTTATTTTCTGTTTTGTTTTTTTGTGTGGTTTTTTTTTGTTATAGAGCACAGAGGCCTTGCTGCAACAGTTTTAAAGCTGTGAGCAATTATTAACTCAATTAGGCTGGCTTTCTCTGTCTGGCAGGCCAGAGTATAATTTGCAGCTGCCATTATTTGGAAGTGAGAGTAATTTGTGCCAAATTTTGTCAGAATGTATTTTTCAGCGCTTAGTCAAAGAGTCACAGAGAGCAATTATTGACTCTGCAGTACCAGAATCACACTGGGGACTCCCCCACCCCACCCCCCACCTAAATACTTTTTCTTAAAAATGCTCCTCTGTTACAACACATAAATGCATATATCAGCATATATACTAATAGCAAACTCAGTCTCCCAAGGCATTTCCTCACATAGCCAAAGCAACACGATTCACAAACAAGCATTGGCATGCTTGGGGTTTGCTGAAGGACAACAAAATATTATGGGGGAAAAGATTTTAATGGATGGGGATCCCCCCCCCAAAGCCCAACAAAGACGATGTGTTGTCAGTGGATTTGGGAGAAAAACAGAAAACCACGGATTGGGGTGTTTGGGGAATGCTGGATGGCTGGATGGCTAGAACCCTGAACAGGAACACTTTGCACTGCAGCATTTCACACAAAAAGTATACATATGATTGTTAGAATTCCTGCTCCGTGATTGCAGTCATGGGATTGTTGTTTTTCACATGATGGTATATGTTTTGACTCCACAAAGTGGGAAGTGACGGAGACAGGATGTTTGTGTTACTGTGTTCCATGAAGTGGGACTATTGTCCTTCGTTTTTTCTCTTTGCTGTCTGATGCTAGAGAAAGAGGGAGCCATGTTGCAGTGCTCCATGTGTGTTTATATGTAAATAAAGTAGATTAGCCAAAATGCTGAGTTGCTGGGGTTCTGTTACGCAAACTGTGAACACTCTGTGGATCCCTAAATGTGCTGATGTCTGTTGGCATCGGTCGCTGTGATATTCAGGCAGAAGAAAGCTTTTGAAGCTCCCGAACAATCGACCAGGAGGGAGGGAACATGCCAGTCAGGCATGTATCTCTGCCAGGGTCCTACTCGAGTGTAGGACGAGCTTCTGACAATGATACTGTACATCAGAGAAAACCAGAAGGAAGGAGAGGAAACTGGAGGCCATGGGAGATAAGACAGTACATGAATCTTTCATCTCATGCCATCTTATCTGGCCCTGAAGAGAAGGGGAAAGCAAAAATACCATACAAAACATGTCAGTAATGCCTGAGTCAGTGTGGTGCAATGGGTTAGAGTGCTGGATTATGCCTTGGATGCTCACTGAGTAACCTTGGGCCCATCACTGTCTCTCAGCCTACCCCACCTCACAGGGTTATTGTGAGGATAAAATGGGGAGGGGAGAACCATACCCGCCACCTTGAACTCCTTGGTGGAAAAGGTGGCATATACAGTGGTACCTCAGGTTACATACACTTCAGGTTACAGACTCCGCTAACCCAGAAATAGTGCTTCAGGTTAAGAACTTTGCTTCAGGATGAGAACAGAAATCAGGCTCCAGCGGCGCGGCAGCAGCAGGAGGCCCCATTAGCTAAAGTGATGCTTCAGGTTAAGAACAGTTTCAGGTTAAGTACAGACCTCCAGAACGAATTAAGTACTTAACCTGAGGTACCACTGTAAATGTAATAAATATACGGACATGAACACAACTTTTTAATCTCACCCCGACCTAGTACATTTTTAAACAGCTGAAGGCAAGTGCTTTCAAAAATATTGTTGTGCTCCGTTGTGGTTTTGTTTTGTTGCTGAGTTCCCATGGAACAGCTTTGCCATCCACATTCCAGTCTAGTCTGACGTGCCTACAAACCCCACAGGTGAAAAACAAGCCCCACAGAATGTTCATATGAATCAGCCTTTACTCATGGTTACAATTTATTTATTTTTATTACATTCATATCCCACTTTTCTTCCAAAAGAACTGCAGTTGGCACACATGGTTCTTTCCGCACTTCTTCCCTATATCTTATCCTCACAACAATCCTGTGAGGCAAGCCCAAAGTCAACTAATGACTATGTGGGGACCTGAACCCGAGTCTATCAGGTCCTAATCTGACTCTCTTAACCACTACAACATATTGAAACTAGTGGGACAGCTGTCTTAATCTCATTTTTAACAGAGGTGTATGAAGTGGACGTTATACTATCTATGTTGGAGACAGTAGAAAAACACTGTAGACCCACAGTCTTGCTTTTAATCTAAAGGTTGTTGCTAATGTGAAGGAGCAAATTCATTACTGAAACAAAAAGGCATTTTTACTTCACTTTTACCATTCTCGGAACAAAAATTAAGGGAACAGTAAAATGTGAAAATCACTTTCTTCCTGAAGAATCAGTTAAAACGTTATTGCCTTCAGGAAGGAAGTTATGGGAACATTCAAGCAAGTTTATAGGGTTTGTTTATTTATCTCATTCGATAGGGCTCACTCTAACTGACTTTGAAATCTCTGATTCCAAAGATACATGGGAAATTATCAGAAAGACTCTCACAGAAAAAAGTGTTCTCGCCATGCTTGAGGTTGCAAAGCACAGCACTTGCTCTCCTATCCACTTAAATCTCCCTTTGTGTAGAGATTTCCAAAAGGGATACATGACAAATCTGAAGAAACATGAATCGTGTAGGCTGTTTATGTTGGCCAGATTCAACATGTTTCCCTCGATGGTAGTGAGAGGAAGATACTTAGCTATCCCAGAATCAGAGCGTCTCTGCAAATGCAGAAAACAGGAACCCGATACTCTAGAGCATATATTCTTTTCCTGTGATTTCAGCAATTATGCCAGAAAACAATTACTTGAGGCCCTAAAATTTAACAGACAGATTTTTACACAACCAACTGTTCAGGACCTGCTAGCGGACAGCAATGATCAAATTACATTAATAGCGGCTGAATTTTTAAGTGCTGTCCATGAAGAAAGAATGGGCCATGATAAAGAGACTTAGTGGTTTTTAATGGTAGGTGATGTTGCTGTGTTGTATTATATTATCTTTGTACATCGATTCATTTCTTGGAGTTAAGAATAGGACTAGGATAAATTGTGTTCGTTGAGCCCGTATTTTATACAGTCTGTATATGATGTTTGTTTGTTAATGTGTGGTGTGTTATGCCTAATAAAGGATTTTGAATTTGAATTTATTTATCTCACCCATGTTCCTTTCAGAAGATCACCTCAAAGCCCACTGCTGCTGGAATTCCCTGCTCCTCCCTCCTTCACAGGGCCATTTTGTGACCAGCTGCCCTGTGGGAAGGATCCTGATGACATTTTAAATGTTGATATTGATATTGTTTGCTATGATGCTTTTCTTTAATATAATTCTTTTTTACTTGTAAACAGCCTTGGAATGATTTATATCTGGCTATAAATAATTGTAATGAATAATTACTCCAACTATGCTTCCAAAGTAGTAAAAAAGAACTGTTGTTTTCAGCTTTTTGAATAATTGAAGACTGCTAACAAATTCATTACATTTTCTAATGAAGCCATTACTTTCTAATGAAGCCAAAACTGGTTTGCTGCTGCAATGGCCCAAATGATTAGAGAAGTTTCTTGAAAAATTTGGCCCGTTGGCCACAAATTTAGGTAATATAATCAGTTTTAACAATGCTAAGAAGGTAGTGATTGTGCTGCTTTCACATTAGTGCCAGGCAAACCAATTTTTTCTTTGCTTTTCAGCAAAGGGTAATTTACAACTTCTTGTCCCCAAAAGGCACAGCCCTTAATTTCCTCCATTAGGGTTGCTGTCCATATACTGCTTATTTCAAGGTGGTAACATATGCAATGGGAAGATACTGGTCGTCATACTCAAAGCCCAAACACAGTTGTGTATGACATTTAGATGGGAGAAAGCCACTGCAAAGTGGTTGGAGGGAGAAGAGGAGGGAATGATCAAGTAATACAACTGAAAGGAAATAAGGAATAAAAATAATATGGTGTTAATTATGTGATTCCTTCTGCTGAGGGGTGGGGTGGAGAATCTGTTGCATCACTTAAATATTGCAGATAGAGCCCGGAGAAAAGAGAAACCTGATAATATTTTACTAAATAGAATAAAATAAGCAGTGTATAATTTGAGGAGAAAGGAATGAGAGACTTTGTCTTTCCTAATTCAGGACTTGTACATAGCATGGAGACATCCAGCCAACCATACAAAGGAAAATTTCCTCATAACTACACAACCAATCAGCGCAGTAAAGATCATACCACTTTGCCTGGTTACTAAGCAACAACACCACCAAACACCCCTTTGCTAGTTGACTTTAGCTCTAACAGAATGAACCCCTAAAAGGCTAAGTAAATAATCTCTGCTATTGCACTTCCAACAACAGCTTAGTACCACAAGGAGGCAAGCCACAGTTTATCAGAAGTAATGTAGAAACAGGGATCCCTCTCCACTTTCCTTCCTAAGCTGCTCGCTGCTTTGTTTAACTTAAGTCAAGGTGAAAGCAGAACATCTCACCAAAGTATACCAACTATAGTGCAGTACAGGTGATGATCAGTTTATAGCTTGCAGGTGGTACACTGCACACCTGAAGAATCCACACACTGGATGCTTGAACTGTTAAATGTGCTTCGAAGAAGGAATGCCTAAACCACACTAAGAAGTATTAACTTGCCTGTGCACAAAAGAGAGTATGTTATTTATTCTTCAGTTCAGTGCTATGTTCAGTACTGGGTGATAGTAAGCCACACAAACACTTCAGCTTTGATGACACATTAGTCAGATCTGATACAGCAAGCGGTCTTACTGCAGTAATAGCAGAGTAAATTACTATTGCCCATTGGGTCAGCTGTCTTGTTCTGGAGTTTTATCTGCTGTATGGTTAAAGGTCAGCCATACGCCCCGGGCAGCTTGACATTTAGGCAGACTTTATGTAGCTTTCCGATATGGGCTTCGGTAAAGCTTGTTTGTGACACGGAACTCTCAGTCACAACAGATTTCAAACCACTACCAACATGGTTAAAGGCAAAACCATTAATCCATAGCAGGTCCGCTGAGTGCATTTCTCCCTCCCTGCCGCTCAGGTCTTACGTAAGGTGCAACTTGTGAGAGAGGCAAAGAGAAAGAGATGATTCAGCCTTAGCATTTCGATAGTGCAGGTGTCAGTCAAAACCCCATATCCCTGCCTGCAGAAGGCAAAGCTAATTGGCATCAGTGGGAACAAGGACCAGAAATTGTATGAGGAATCAGCATTCCATGAAATTGCCATTTGCAAAGCATCACCAGTTTGATAGACCCCAACGTGCAATTCTTAAGTACAGCTGCTATGCCCACCTTTACCACTAGAGAGATGGCACCACAAAGTAGGTAGGAAAAACGATTCATGATGTGAAGTTCCTTCAAGCAGTGTTGGATCTTTTAGGGTTGCCATATGTCCTCTTTTTCCAGGACACATCCTCTTTTTCATGGGTATGTAAAATGAGAGTCATCATAGTGATCCATAGTTAAAAGTAGAAGTTGGAAAATGTGTCCTCCTTTTTGTGCTTCAAAATATGGCAACCCTAGATATTTTTCTGAGTACTCCACCCCTACAAATTAGATCAGCTCCAAGGCTTTTACCTTTTACTTTACTTAATTTAGCCTGGTTATTGTATGTTTTACTGATGCATGCATCCAATTTGTGTCCAGTTGCACACAGAACTGGTTCCTAATAGGAGTTGCCTAAGACCTGCCTCTTCTTCAAAATATACTTATCTAGCCTTCATTCTTTCTTCATACAACGTGACTGACTTTTGCTGCCAATGAGCAGAACTGTGCTACATGCCTATCAACTAAAAATGCTAACATATTTCTAAAGGACGGTGCTATATAACATGTTCTGCCTCATTTGATTAATCTGTTAAACCAAACCCCTATGACACCCATATCATACAACAGAGGTTCACATATAAAATAGGCCCTACTGTCTAGATGAACCTTAGGCTGCTGCCTACTTGCTTTCACATAGGTTTGTTCTTGTCCTCCACTCCTCAGACACAGAACCGATGTCCCTTCTTACTTAATGCTGCTGTTGTACGCACTACAGGATTTTTCTCACATTACCTGGAGTTTGGTGCATTGAGCACAAGTTCAGTTTATCCATAGGTAGCTTTGCAGAACTCAAGTCACAAATTACTTTCCAAAGTAAGTTCCCAAGTGGTCTTATCCAACACCTTGCTGTAATTTCCAGTGGAAACGTTTGAGCACTCCAGTGTGCTTCAATTTATTTTTTTTATATACTCAGCAAACACTTAACAGCACTATTAACCATGTTCTGAGAAGAGAGAAACAAGACAACAGGGAACACAAATTTAAGGTTGTGCGTAATGGTTTCTAATCCAGGGAGAGCCTAGATTCATTTGAAATGTTCTTTGTTGCCAGTCTATTCTTCTCTCTTCCCTGTTCATGTTAAAGAACCCACACACATAATGCCCCTTCCTGTTTTGTACTCAGCACAGTGTTTGCATTTGTTAAAATAACCTTCCCACAAAATTCTTAAAGCAAGGTTGCTGAAACCTTCCGGAACCCTCCTGTGTCACCCTAGGCACAGAAAGTTGAATGCAGGACCTTTTTCAACTAGCAGCTCACAAGAAAATCCTATTGAGTAAACTACATAAAACTTTCAAGAGACTTGGAGTGGTTTCTTTGAGTTCTCCTTCAAGTATCTTCAAAAGCCACAAAAAGTGGGAAACACATTGCAGAAACAGAAACTTTTGTATAAGGAAGCTGCTTTTCAGAAAGACAGAACATTGGTCCAGCTTGCTCAGTATTGTCTACACTGACTGGTAGCAGCCACAATCCAGCATTTCAGACAGGGGGAAATCCCATGCCTACCAGGAATGATGCAGGGTTTTCTGTATGCAAGACAGATCTCTATCACTCAGTTGTTCCCTGGTTTACTCCACCAATTGCACTAATTGCTGGAAACCTTGCCAGATGGGCGGAGTATAAATAACTGATGATGATGATGAAACAAAGGCCCGCCCTGTGGAACACCCTCCCCTCAGGTGTCAAAGAGAGAACCAATTACAGTGGTACCTCAGGTTAAGTACTTAATTCGTTCCGGAGGTCTGTACTTAACCTGAAACTGTTCTTAACCTGAAGCACCACTTTAGCTAATGGGGCCTCCTGCTGCCACTGCGCCGCCGGAGCACGATTTCTGTTCTCATCCTGAAGCAAAGTTCTTAACCCGAGGTACTATTTCTGGGTTAGCAGAGTCTGTAACCTGAAGCGTATGTAACCTGAAGCTTATGTAACCCGAGGTACCACTGTATACAACCTTCCATTGGCATCTGAAGGCAGCCCTGTATTGAGAAGCTGATGTATTGTGTTTCTTTTTATATTCTGTTGGAAGCAGCCCAAGTAGCTGGGGCAACCAAGTCAGATGGGTGGAGTAGGTAATAAATAAATTATTATTATTATTTCACTCTGACACTGTAACTGCTCAGCACACACTCACCCAATACACGAGTGACTGTACAACAGAAATGAAAATGCTCATTCCAAAGATGTTAAGGGATCCACAGTGAGGAAGGGATCAAGGGAGAGGGGAGACCAAATTATGTTATTGTAGAAATGTGGTAACTTTAATGAAATATCAATATCAAATAAAATGTTCAGCATCTTGCAAAGGTATCTGGGAGCAATCTTTCATGAAGCAAATGAGGTGGGATCAAGGAATTATGATGAAGAACGGAGTAGATTGTCCGTTTCTGTTGCCTTTCTCAGCAGCATTTAGAACTGGCAGGCTGCCATTACTTTGTCGATGATTTGACAGGTGTCCAAAACTGGGGCCACCAATCCTCACCAATATTGTAGACTCCAGGCAAAACCCAAGGAACCAAAGAGCAATGGCTATTACTATGAGGAGGAAGTTGTGATCAGTACATTGAACTGATAAGATAAAGGGGTGAGTAGAACTTTTTGAATTGGTGATTGTGTGCACCATCAGGTTAACAAAATAAAGGGGGAGATATGGAAAGAATATGTAGGGGGGGGACCTGTTCAAGCTGTTATTCCTTCTGGTAAACCATCTGGATTATAAAATGCAGACCATACAGCACTGTGTGAACATTTTACCATACTGTGAGCTGCACACGTTTTAAGGAAATTTGCAGCTAGGTAATGTAAATCAGGGGTGGAGAACCTCTTATCCATTGGCTGAAGGTGGACCTCTAGGCCTTTCTGCCTGGCCTTCAAGACTCTTTTCAGGTCAACCCCCTCAATAACCAGTATACCTGAAGGAGCGTCTCCACCTCCATCGTTCTGCCCGAACACTGAGGTCCAGCTCCGAGGGCCTTCTGGCGGTTCCCTCCCTGTGAGAAGTGAGGTTACAGGAAACCAGGCAGAGGGCCTTCTCGGTAGTGGCGCCCACCCTGTGGAGTGCCCTTAACCATCCAGGGGTCCTTTACCATTACCCTTTCACCTTTTAGTGCAAGGTCATGCTGAATGCCTCAGGCATCTATCAGAGCAAGGTTTTGAAATGTGCCCAAATGATTTGAAGTTACAGTTGCGTTTTGTAATTATGAGTGAGATGAGTTCACAGTTGCATCTAGTTTGGAGAAAGCAACTCTAGTCACAGCCACTCTTTCACTTGACCCATATTTTGATCATATTTTGTACTGTTTAATTCCCCTAGGTCTGAGGACTTGTCTCCTTGTCCCATCTTACCTGCTAAATTCAAACTTATCAGATGCATGAAAAATTTGAAGAGAGATTTTGCTTAACCGAGCTTCAGTTGAGCAGCTAAGATTGGATTTTTGCAAGCCATAGCCATGGAACAACGAAGAAAGCTCTCAGTCTTGGGGGAATTAATTGGTACACAATACTATCAAAATGCAGGTCAAGTAAATGTGTGGATGAACCCCCTGTGATTCAGACTCTGGCCATCAAATTCCTCATTATTTATAAGAAAGGTAGACTAGGGAAATATCACTTTCCAGCACTTTCAGCATAGTAAATTGCTGTTTCTGATACTTTTCTCTGTTCCATTGGACGAACCCACAAAAATAATCATTCTGCTTCTTTGCAGCTTTAGCTTCAGAAATACCTTGCAGCTTCCCCCCAGGCTTAAGTCACCCAGGAAGGTGCTGAAGGTATAATATCCATTCTGTACTCTGTCAAAGGTAGAGTGATTAGTCAGTTCTTTCATTTTTTTCCTCCTGAATCTGTTGTGGCTCAGGTTTTATTTTTCCGTTTGTTAAGTTTCTGCCCTACACTTCCTCCCAAAGGAGTCAAGAAGGGCAAACAACAAAGTAGTAAAACAATACAATTAAAATAAAATAAAAATATGTTTAAAACATTGAGAACATATAAAAACTAATCACATTTAAAAGTCACATAAGTGCACAGCTGAAGGTTGGTGCAGTAGTATCTTGCATCCATCAAATGACTGGATGAACAAGTATGTTTTTAAGTCCCAAAGCATCACCTGACTGGGAAGAAAGGGAGTGTTAAGAAATGCCAGGAGGTAGCTTGTAAAGATTGCCTTTGTGAGATAGACAAAAACACTGGCACCATCTCCAGGGGTCCCTGGCTGCCTGGGCACCCACAAAGTTTTGCTGTGGGTGTCCGGCCTCCGCTCCCTGCCGCCTGCAACTGCCTTACCTCTGACACTGTTGTGGTGACTGGGCCAGGGCCTGTGCCTCTGCCACAGGATCTCTGATGGAGTTTTGTGGCACAGGTGCAGGTCCTGGCCCAGTTGCCATCGCAGCACAGTGCACATGTGCTGGGCGCCCACAGTCTGTGGCCCAAGTCATCACCACTGGACAGGAAAATGGCGTGTGTGTTCGAGCAGAGAGCACTGTCATTGCAAACATGTTGCTGAACTGCTGGCCTGGATTCATAATGTAATTTCAATTCTGAACATTGACTGTGAACAGATTAGGATTTGGTTTGGCTTGGTTAATGGTGCTCATTAGAGAAGCTCCTAATTTTGGTGTTCTCATCATCATATGTGTTTTCTTCTTCCAGCAAGCTGGATGCTTTTCAACCTCTCTGCTAACACTCAATTCACACTCTTTTTTAACCTGCCTTAAGGTAATGCAACCAAAGCCAGCAATTGTCAAATTTCTTCTCATTGTGCACCCTCATAATTGCACAATGTGATCATAATATAACTGGATGTCTGGCTGTGCAGCTCAGCTGGAAAGCAAAATGAGTCCTCAAACTCAAGGTAATGTTCTCCAGAAGGGCTTTAATATACCTTTATTGGCTTAATTGCATTGACAGTATTCTTCAAGCTGTGATTACTATGGGTAAATTCAAAGTGAAGACTCTCTTCTTATTGCTGCAAGATACCGTTGAGTGGGGGGGGGCAACATGCAGCATGCAGTGGGCAGTTAGGGGGCACATGTTAGTAAGTGTGGCCAGAACTGGAAGTGTGTGGGGCCTGGGATAGTGGTGGATGGGGTTATTCACACATATGGTGGGTGGTGGATGGGGCTATTCACTCATTTATGCACCCACATGTACACACTTCATGGGGAGGTTAACCTACCAGTACAATACAAATTTTGTATTGTATGCAGAAATTGGATAGAGAGATGTTCTGCTTGCAATACTAAAACATGGGATCATACTAAAACATGCAACATGTTTGCAATGGCAGGCAAAAAAAATGAGAGGCACAAATACAAGATGGGTGACACCTGGCTTGAGAGCAGTACATGTGAAAAGGATCTAGGAGTCTTGGTTGACCACAAACTTGACATGAGCCAACAGTGTGACACGGCAGCTAAAAAAACCAATGCAATTCTGGACTGCATCAATAGGAGTATAGCATCTAGATAAAGGGAAGTAATAGTGCCACTGTATTCTGCTCTGGTCAGACCTCACCTGGAGTACTGTGTCCAGTTCTGGGCACCACAGTTCAAGAAGGACACTGACAAACTGGAATGTGTCCAGAGGAGGGTAACCAAAATGGTCAAAGGCCTGGAAACAATGCCTTATGAGGAACGGCTAAGGGAGCTGGGCATGTTTTGCCTGGAGACGAGGAGGTTAAGGGGTGATATGATAGCCATGTTCAAATATATAAAAGGATGTCACATAGAGGAGGGAGAAAGGTTGTTTTCTGCTGCTCCAGAGAAGCGGACACGGAGCAATGGATCCAAACTACAAGAAAGAAGATTCCACCTAAACATTAGGAAGAACTTCCTGACAGTAAGAGCTGTTCGACAGTGGAATTTGCTGCCAAGGAGTGTGGTGGAGTCTCCTTCTTTGGAGGTCTTTAAGCAGAGGCTTGACAACCATATATCAGGAGTGCTCTGATGGTGTTTCCTGCTTGGCAGGGGGTTGGACTCGATGGCCCTTGTGGTCTATTCCAACTCTATGATTCTATGATCCAATAAAGCTGAATGTTGGGAGATTCAGGGCAGAGAAAAGGAAGTGCTCCTTCACAAAGCCCATATTTGTACACGGTTTTAAAAGGTACGTAGGCAGATTCATGGAGGATAAGGCCATCAGTGATAGCAAGCCATGATTGTCTGTTTACTACCTCCACTGCTGGAGGTGGGATGCTTCTGAATACCACAAATGGGGAGGGTGCTGCTGTGCTCAGGTGCTACTGAAGGACTTCCCATAGCTATCTGAATTAGCAGAATGCTGAACTAGACAAGCCTTTGTTCTGATTCAGCAGGTTTCTTCTTATGTCCTCATATTGCCTAATTTGCTAAACTGTTCTAAAAGGGAAAAACAGCTGAGCTAATTCCAAATAAGCGCCTCCAACATTTTATGATACTGAAAAATAAATGATGAATGTAAATTAATTCCAGTGGGGTTTTAAAGCACTTGATTATTTTATTGCTTCATTATGACTGACCTTATTTACCTTAACAATTTCAAGAGCCTTTCATGAATCTACAGACCCTGGGAAGAAAACAGAAGAAAGAGAATTCTAGCAACTCAGACTAACACAAAGTTTGACAAAGCATCCACACAAAGGGGAAAGTCCAGAGTCTGGAAAGTAAGATTCACCCCTGGTAAATAGAGATAGCTGAATTATAAAAGGTAAAGGACCCCTGACAATTAAGTCCAGTCGCAGACGACTCTGGGGTTGCGGCGTTCATCTCGCTTTACAGGCCAAGGGAGTCGGTGTTTGTCCGCAGAAAGTTTTTCTGGGTCATGTGGCCAGCATGACTAAGCAGCTTCTGGCACAACGGAACACTGAAACCAGAGCAGCGCACGGAAACACCCTTTACCTTCCCCCTATTCATCTACTTGCACTTTTTGGCGTGCTTTTGAACTGCTAGGTTGGAAGGAGCTGGGACCGAGCAACGGGAGCTCACCCTGTCATGGGGATTCGAACCACTGATCTTTCAATCGGCAAGCCCAAGAGGCTCAGTGGTTTAGACCACAGCGCCACCCATGTCCTCCAGCTGAATTATAGGCAACCTGAAAAGAAAGAAAGAAACCTCCGGAAGAAATGCCAACAAGCCTGCCATGTTTTGCAGGCTGCGCTACCAGGCTGGCTCTGGGCTGCTGAAGCTGCCGCTGCCACGTTTCCCGGGGATTTGCAAATCTGGGGACATTCCGGGGGTGGAATTTGTCCAGGGACAGATTTGCAAATCCAGGGACTGTCCCTGGGAACCGGGGACTTCTGGTAACCCTAAGCCAGGGGTCTGCAACCTGCGGCTCTGGAGCCGCATGTGGCTCTTTTACATCTTTGCTGCGGCTCCGGGGCGGATACTAGCGAGGGGAGGAGGCGCATTGTGCACCCCGACACTCCTCACTGTGGCGGGCGCTGTACTGGGTGTGACGTCGCATGGGGGCGGTGCGTGCGTTAGTCACGCACCGTCCCGACGTCACCTTCCCGCCCGCTGTCAGATCGTGGCTCCAGAGATATATTTGTTTTAAATGTCGCAATGGTTTTGCGGCTCCCAGTTGTTGTTTTTTCTTCGGAAATGGGTCCAAGTGGCTCTTTTTGTCTTAAAGGTTGCAGACCCCTGCCCTAAGCTATCAGCCAGTAGGACTACTTAAAGTTGGTCAACACTGCAGGCCAGGAGGGGGGCTCTGATAGTGATCCATAGCATGGCAACTGCAGGTTGCCACAAGCAGGCCCCTTTTGCTATCTGTGAACACTGGAGGATATGGGATTGTGTTTCCCATTTTCTCATAAAGCAGCAGAACAATTTCGATTCTAACTAGTGCATGCAAGCTTAATGTAGATTTTCTCCTGGAGACCTGGCATGTGCTACAGATTTATTGGCCAGCGTTCCAAAGAATCAATCTACTGAGCATCCCTACGGTTATGCGCCTGCTGTTCCAAAGGCATTCTGGGCCAACATCAAGCAGTGCAGATGTTGGGGGTCTTCTCTAAAGCTCTTCTGAAACTGACTCTCTGCACCACAAACCTTCACATTGGCTACAAACAGTACCAAGAAACCTAGGGATTTTTAAAATGTGTTTCATGCAAACCTAAGCATAGGAACAGTTACAGATAGGTAGCCGTGTTGGTCTGCCATAGTCAAAATAAAAAAATAAAAAAATAAATTCCTTCCTGTAGTACCTTAAAGACCAACTAAGTTAGTTCTTGGTATAAGCTTTCGTGTGCATGCACACTTCTTCAGATACACTGATTTTTTTATTTTGACTAAGCATAGGAAAACTGTGTAAATTAGTTTATTGTTTCGGTTTAAGAAAGATTGGGGGGATGAATTGGGGGGGTGTATGCAATGAGTTGCTTGGTATTAGTTAACTTTATGCTTTTATTTGCATGAATTTATTGTAGGGTTTACTTAACACATGAAGATACTGTAGTTTTAAACTTTTTTTTTACTGGTTTCGAGCTGCTTTGAGCTTTCAAAATGATCAGCAATAAAGATAAAGAGGGGAGGGAGGTGAAGGGATTAACTGAAATTGTTAAAGATTGATATAGGATTTAAGAGATTAAAATTTGTATAAAGATTCTATAAGGAAAGCGGAAAGCATCAAGAAATATCAAGTAAAAGTATCGGAGAGGAGATCAGTGTAAATGAAAACATGAGACTTATGGTTTTGTTACATATGATTTTATTTTAGAGTTGTCTGCTTATTTTGGAGTTGTTTGCTGTAAAGAATGTATATTATGTGAATAAAATAATAAAGGATTTGAGAGACAAAAAAGAAAAAAGAAAAAAAGATCAGCAATATAATGTGATAAGACTTGTTCAGTGCCGAGGAAATAACAGCACATAGGTTGCTGTTTATGGAGCATTAATCTTGATTTGGTTGGAGTGAGATTAGATGACATTGGCTATTTAATTCTGATGATGTTGCATCAAAGCAAGTGTTATCCTACTCTTTCCACTGCACTTTCACATCACTTTCCTTACCACAAAAACTTAGATCTCTAGAGGAAGTGGCTTTGCTTTGCAAGAGCTCTGAATCATATTTCATAGTGCAACCTGAAATTGCCAGTACATGACTGGCTTCTATCTGAAAACAGTGACAGTTTAGAAGCACCTATAGATGGGTTTTATAAATTTAGAAGCTGTTGAAATGGACAGTATTTTCAGTTACAGATAAAAGAGTGTCCATTATTGATTGGTATAAAATAATTACAAATGCTCCTTCTGGGTCTTTTCACTCTAAATTGTGCTGAGGTGTTTTTTTTCTTCATCATTTTCTTTGATTTAAAATTGCCCAGTAGCCAATCCGGAACTTGTGGCAAAAAATACAGCCAGTTTCCCCACACACAATACAGAAGATGCACTTAATGCTCACTGTGGGAGCAAGAGAAGTAAGATGAAAATAATCCTTTGTCCTAAAACATTTATTACATTTCAGGCTTCCATAGATTCTGCCTGGCTATGCTGGTACAGTCCCTGAGCAGTCCAGGCAATGTCTTAGATCACCTGGAGATTTGGCAGCTTATTTGCATGAAGCCCCACATCCACAATGCCACATCTGTCCTCACAATGTCCGTTGTGCCCAGGCAGACAACAACCTCCTGAATCCAGTCCAGTTGAGCTGATCGCTGATGTCTATGCGCAGCGCCAGTGCTTCCCATTTTGCTCCACCCTGTCGCCATCACCACCATGCTGCCAACCCCGCTTCCTCTGCCACGTGTGAAGTAGCAGCACCAGCAGCTTCGATTTTCAGCAAGATCCATGGAGGCGCTGACTTGGGAACTTCCACCACCAGAGGCGGCTGCTTCACTCTGCCTCTTGAGTGGGCCGGGCCTGTGTGTGTGTGTGTACATAAAGGTAAAGGTCCCTGACCATTAGGTCCAGTCATGGCTGACTCTGGGGTTGCGGCGCTCATCTCACTTTATTGGCTGAGGGAGCCAGGGTACAGCTTCTGGGTCATGTGGCCAGCATGACTAAGTCGCTTCTGGCGAACCAGAGCAGCGTACGGAAATGCCGTTTACCTTCCCGCCGTTTACCTTACCTATTTATACATACCACACTTTTAATTCAAGAAGGCAGCTTCAAAATGAAGCAGCATAAGAAAAGATTTAAGGTACTGTAAAATTGCTAAAATATACAGTGGCCACATTTACAAATGCCAAACCATTATTTAGCATGATGCATATGAGCAGAAATACACTTTAGCGAGCCTCGGGCTCACCTGTTACCCTCTCTCCTTTCACTGTCCCACAAGGCTGAGAGGAGTTCAAAAGTTCCTGCTTCCACCCTTAGTCAACCCCAGCTCCCCTTGTTATTTAAACAGGGAACTGTGGTTAACAAACTTGTTTCAAACTTGCTGCACTTAATGGTTCCATTTGCACTACACATTTAAGCCAGTATCATTCTATTTTAAACACCTTTGTTTCCCCCCAAAGAATCAAGTGAAATGTAGTTTGTTAAAGGTGTTGAGAGTTGTTAGGAGGCTCCTATTTCCCCCATGGAGTTACATTTCCCAGAGAACAGTAGTCTCTGTGAGGGGAATAGGGGGTCTCCTAGCAACTCTTAGCATCCTTAACAGACTACCATACCAGGATTCCTTGAGGGAAGCTATGATTGTTTGAAGTGGCATGATACCTCTTTAAAAGAATAGTGCAGATGGGGCCAATGTTGACCACAGTTTGTTGCTCCTGGTGACATGGAGGGAAATGTTGGGTTGAGGGAGCAAAAAAGCTTTCAAATCCATCCCAGCCACACAGGAGCATGTGACTCTAAGACTTGCTGTGGATGTTCCATCATATGCCCATTGTGCAGACACAGACAAAATGGTGTAGAATGCACTAAAATACCCCACTCAGAAACAACATGTTTATCAACAAAAAGCAGCAGTAAAATCAACCTTGCTGTTCTCTGAAAGCCTGGAATAAAATGGTTTTAGCCCAGTGTCCTTACAGAGCAACATCTCTAGCAGGAGTGTCCCAAATCAGGCCTCTGACACAGAGAAATCTCATCCTCTAGCTGACACCTGCCTAGGGGAATAGCTAGAAAATGGCCCTTAAGGATATTAAGGACTGACCAAGCACTTTCACACAGGAGTAAGTGCTCTTTTAGATACTTGGTTCCCAAGCTGTAATCTTCCAAGTAAATTTTTCCATTACGAAATGTAAAGAAACTGAAGGTACATTCTTTCACCTTTGGTGGACGTGCCCAAGGATTAAGGCTTTCTGGGAGATTATTTATAATGAAATGAAAAGGGTATTTAAATATACCTTTTTGAAGAAACCAGAGGCCTTTCTCCTGGGCATGGTCGGCCAAATGGTGCCAAAGAAGGACAGAACTTTCTTTATGTATGCCACAACAGCAGCAAGAATACTTATTGCAAAGTATTGGAAGACACAAGATCTACCCACTCTGGAAGAATGGCAGATGAAGGTGATGGACTACGTACATGGAATTGGCAGAAATGACTGGCAGAATCCGAGACCAGGGAGAAGAGTCGGTGGAAGAAGATTGGAAGAAATTTAAAGACTATTTACAGAAATATTGCAAAATTAATGAATGTTAGAATGATGTCAGAATGAAGTTAAGTGGTTTAAGCAGCAATGTTATAAAGGTGTATGTAAAAATGGATTGTTAATAGGTGAGAATCCAAAGTTATAATATATTATGTTAAAGGACTAAGATAAAAACAAAGAGGGAAAGAAATCGCTGAATTAGCTAACTGAATTGGAATACAAAAAAGGGAGGTGTGAGGAGGTCAGGGAAACAAGGAAATGAATGTAAGGTATGGAAAGACTGATGTATTTTTTTAAAGTGTTTTTTATCTTTTTTGTATTTTGTATTTTTTATTTTATTTTTACTTTTGTCTTTCTTTTCTTCTTTTTTTCTAATTCTTGTAATTCTTTTCTTTGAAACCTTAATAAATATCATTTTAAAAAAAGAAGTAAATTTTTCCATTACGATCATGGTGAATACTCGAGAGAGAGAGAGAAAACCCACTGCCATGCTGTTGCAATTCAATCACTTTTCCTCCCATTAGTAATCTCCAGCCACAAGTGCCTTTATAATGTAACATCAGTACAATTCCTCTTCTTCATCCATATAATTAAGCAGCAGTAGCATTGAATATGTAGGAGAGAATACAGACTATTATCTCTTCAGGGTTTCCATGCTAAAATCATCTTCCAATAATCCCAAACCTTTAGATGTTCTCATCTATTATTTTAATAGATACCTTTCATTCTCCAACCTTTCCAACCCACTCTCCTTTGCTTATTTTGAGGCTTATTACTGTGGGTTTTGTCATTTTACCTGTAAAATCAGAAGGATAATGTGTACATTTGTCGGGTTGCAAAATGCAACATGAGTGAGGTATTGTGATGGATGTTTTGAAATGGAAAAACGGAAAACTTAAATGGTATCATGTTTCAGGATCCTGGAACAGCAAACAGTCACACCAGCCTGCAGTAACCATGGGCCATTGTGTCTCTGGTGAGGGCTTGGCAACAGAGAATGTACTGATGATTAGTGAAAAAGCTAAAGTGCTACTGTCACACTTCTGAAGGGTTGTCTAGGTCCTGGAATGCCCTTGTTAGAGGTTGGTGAATGATTGCTTAGTACATTGAGACTACAGTGGACGCTCGGGCTGCGAACGTGATCCATGCGGGATGCACGTTCACAACCCGCAGTTTCCGCAACCCACAGTGGCGCTCCTGCGCACACACGGGTTGCAATTTGGCGCGTCTGCACATGCACAAACCACGATTTAGCGCTTCTGCACATGTGTACCTGTTCCGGTACTTCTGCACATGTGTACCTGTTCCGGTACTTCTGGGTTTTGGTGGTCCGCAACCCAAAAAAACGCAACCTGAAGCGTCTGTAACCCGAGGCATGACTGTATTTTGTAAAGCTTAACCAATGGTAATAATGCTACTGAAAAACTGCCAGCCAATCTGCCTTTTAAAAGGCAGAAAAATAGTAATACATGGTGTTTTTATTGGCTGATTTCATTTATTAAGGCCATCCTTAATACAAACATATTGTGGACCAAAAATTATAAGAGATAAAACAATGCTTGCTGTTAGATCATCTACTACCAATTTCTGAAGAGCTTTGTTTTTGGATATCCATTCATTACTCCAAGGAGCTCAGGGCAATATGGAAGTCCCTCTCTGCCCCTCCCACCCTCTGTTTAGTACTATGGTAGTTAATATTGTTACTCATTGAAGATCTTAACCAAAATGTGTGTGTGTGTGTGTGTGTGTGTGTGTGTGTGTGTGTGTGTGTGTGTGTAATTTTGCCCATCTGTCCTTCCCCAGCCTGATTTTAGAACTCTTGAGGCATTACATAGAATGCTACTGCCCACCTCCTGTTAGATGTGGGAGGTGGGAACATATTCAGCCTGTTCAGTGTCAATGGCACCTCTTCTTCAAATAAGAAGGATGGCCCAAGGAAGGAGCTCCTCTGGTTTTTCCTCACTGTAGTCTTTATCTCAAGTAGAAACCAGACTGGCAGCCAATATGAATTAATTCCTATCATTCTGTGGTTGTCCTGATGCTCCAAACTGAAATCTAATCTTAGATATGTGCAAACTGGAAGCTATTAATGGAGCATTTCCACAGACCCTCCAAGTGTTCCTGCTTACCAGGGGTGTGCCTGATTTAGAGAAGCCATCCTGGTTTCTGATTTGATCCCAGAATGTCCTGCTTTTCCTTAGGTCATGCCTATTTTCATTGGAGAAATGTTGGAGGGAATGGAGTTATTTGACTCCTGAGCCGCCCTGTACAGTGGTACCTTGGTTTACGAACTTAATCCGTTCCGGAAGTCGGTTCTTAAACCAAAGCATTCTTAAACCAAGGCGCGCTTTCCCACAGCAGATAGGTAGCCGTGTTGGTCTGCCATAGTCAAAATAAAAAAAATTTTTTATTTTTCCCACAGCAGTGAGAGACTCAGTTGACAAATGGAACACACTCAACAGGAAGCGGAACATGTTCTGCTTCCAAGGCAAAATTCACAAACCAAAACACCTACTTCCGAGTTTGCAGCGTTCTTAATCCAAGTTGTTCATAAACTAATTGTTCTTAAACCAAGGTACCACTGTATAGGGAAGGGTTTTTTTAAAAAAAAAAGTTTAATGTTTTATTGTGTTTTTATAGATGTTGGAAGCTTCCCAGAGTGGCTGGGCAACCCAGTAAGATGTGTGGGGTATAAATAGTAAAATTATCATGATGGAATGGGACGACCCTATTTTCATTGGAGAAATGTTGGAGGGTATGTTTCCATTTATTGGTGATAGGAATCAAGTCGGTAATCTGCAGCCAGAGGTAGTCATGTCCCTTCTGCATTTTCCTCAGTCAATTGATTCCAGGGACAGAGCAACAAACTCTACCAGAAGTGATCTGTAGAAAGTTGGTTCGTGTGGTTTTTGTTTTTAATGACAAAACAACTGGAAGGGTCCAGGAATATTTTGGCAGCATAATACAGCACTTTGAACCGCATTGCAAGGCACACTAGCACACCTAGAGATGGGAAGGCCTGGGGGGCGGAGAAATTGGCGGGGGGCAGGGTTTTTCCCAAGTTTTTCCAAAGACAGGTGGGGTTTTTTAATAAAAAAGGTGTGTGGAATATTCAAACTATATCAAACTGGTATTTTTATTGTTGTTGTGTTGTTGTTTTTTTTTAAAAAAAAACAACCCAAAAAATGGCTTTGGGGGGGGAATAGAAAAAAACCTGGGTTTTCCCCAAAATTTTCCGAGTTTTTTCTAGGCCTTCCCATCTCTATGTCTCCCTTTCTTTTTCTTCCTTGACACTAAAGTTTCTGCATCTTGTTCAAGCCAAGGTATTTGTAACCATCATTAAAGCTTATTATACTGCAAGGAAGCAGCACAGAAGTGTCAGGTAATAGTAAAGAATGATAAGCATGATTATAGGTTTTCATCTGTCTCACCTTCAGTCTGTTGTCAGAAAAAGATAAGTTTTCACCAGAAATTTCAGCTGCCTCTGACCTGTTTAATGGGGAATCAGGAAATGGGACCCACAATCCCAAAAGCATGCATTTGGGAAATCAATCCATGTCACTCTCACTCTTGCTTCTTGAAAGCATAGTGTTATATGAAAACATTCTCACAGCTTCTACTGAATCCCATCTACAGGTTCTGGTGTTATCACTCCTCAGACTGGGATGGGACAGACAAGTGTTTAAGGGGCACCAAGCTGCAGCTACCATATTGGCCCGAATATAAGCCACACTTTTTTTCCAAATTCCGACTGTGAAAAGTTAAAGTGCGGCTTAAATTTGCAACCTTACAAAAGCTGGCTTTTACGATATTGCTGCTGAAACAGCTATGCGGTAAAACAAAATGGGTGTGAGTGCCTGTAGAATTTTACGGGAACTGCTTATATTCGGGTATTGTCTTTTTTTCTTTTTCACCCTTGAATTTTAAAGGTGCGGCTTATATTTGGGTGAGGCTTATATTTGGGCCAAGACAGTAATAGCCCACTAACTAATTAGCTGTTCCTTATTTTTTATAAATTTTTATTGGAAATTTTATTTACAACATAACATAAACCCCCCACCCCCCCATACAGAAATCTACCCTCATTAAACATAAACATAACATACAATGAGCATAACATACAACAATACAAACAACCAAATAAAAGACCAAGGAAGTCTTTATTTGGTCTAATTAGTTGTTCCAATCAAGTATCTTAATTTTGCATTGCGTTGCCGCAATGATATTTTTCAAGAGGGGTGAAAAAACAAAACCCTACATGTTGACTACAAGTCTGTCATAAACATAATTAGCTGTAACTCTTGCCCCCATTTCAAGATACTATGAGAAATTTATAATATGGGGTGAATAGTTCTGATTTGACAAGGGCACAAGGTCCCCTGTCCCAGTAAAAAGGCAGCAGTTCTAATTAGTCTAGTGTACATTTGATTTTTTCAACTTTCAGTAAGTATAAGTTTGACGAAGCCTAAAAAGGTTCGTTAGCCTGTAATTTAGGGTGTACTTCCTCTTCCAATTACTAACTTTGAATAACAAAACATTTCAAAGCGGCTGAGGAACAAACTAAACATGACAACGGCAATTCTGCTTTTAAAAAAAATAAAACAAAACTGGGCCAGCTGCAATGACTTCTAAAGCAGGAGGGTGAAAGCAGTCTGTTTTTTAAAAAACCAAAAGTAGCACACAGGTAAAGTAAACTCTACTTTGGCTTTGCCCACCACCTCATGAGAAGAGAAGACTCCCTGGAAAAGACCCTGATGTTGGGAAAGAGGGAGGGCACAAGGAGAAGGGGACGACAGAGGACAAGATGGTTGGACAGTGTTCTAGAAGCTACCAGCATGAGTTTGACCAAACTGCGAGAGGCAGTGGAAGACAGGAGTGCCTGGTGTGCTCTGGTCCATGGGGTCATGAAGAGTCGGACACGACTAAACGACTAAACAACAACAACAACCATTTGGTAGCGTGAGATGCCTACCACGGGCAGTGAATTTTGAGCATTAGCAATTTGCTGCCCTTTCTGTTGTTTATTTATTATTACGATATGTTACTGCCAGGGAGGAGCATGTCAGGAATTTTCTGCCTCTGGGGCTATAATTATTTGGCTAGCTTTGAATACTAGCCAGGGAAATCCAGCCAGATGGATTGGGTATAAACAATAAAATTATTATTATTATTGCTGCTGCTGCTGCTGCTATCAGTGGTGGCTGGTGCCCACTGAGTGGAAGGCCAAGAGTAGGTTCAGCTACAGCCATTGATAGGTGGAGCCAGGGCTAATAGGATTGGCATGGGTGATATAATAAAAGAAGAACTTTTGGTCTGTGTATAAATATTGTGCCCTAGCTAACATATATAGGATAGGAATGGGAGAATGCATTTTTGCTTCAGTGCTCAGCCTCTGATTAAGAATGTCTTGGTAGGAGAACAGATCGAGAATTTCCCTGAGGGCTCTGAAGCATATGAAAGAAGCAATTTCATAACATATGCAAAGAGTAAACAAATTCTGGTTCTGTTTTTTATTCCCTGAGTGGTATCATTTTTTTATTTTTTTTAGTCCTTTAGCACGACAGATGTTAAAATTTGGGACTTGTTTCCAAATGATTAATTGTGGTAAATGTGCGTTTAATTGTGAACCCACATGCCAGATTGGTTATCTGAATTGGCCTCATGCCAGCTGGGTAGCTGTCATGAAATGACCACTGGGAGGAGTACAGAGAGAAGAAATGGCATGGTGCACATGCACCGTCAAAACCAGATGCCTTCATTTGCCCCAGCTGCAATAAAACATGTCTCTCCTATATTGGTCTATACAGCCACAGGAGGCGCTGTAACTCGGCTGTAGTTTGACTTTACCCCTGATAGCACACTCTTCCATCATCTCTCAAGACAGACAAATGCCAACAGCTGGGTAGACTTCAAGATGTCTGGCGAACATCTTCAAAGATTTACTTAATGCAAAACCTTGTTTTATTAATAAAACACACAGACACACTATCAACTACTGTATCTTTGATCAAAAACCCATATTGAGTATCTAACTACTCTCCAAAGCCAAAAAGAAAAAGCAGTCAATGTTTTATAGCAAGTTGGATTTTGAAGTATGAAGATATTCTCCCAAGGCAACCCCATTAAGAAATGAAGACAATATTTTCAGAGAAACTCTGGGACCTTCAATGGGTTCATTTCTGCTCAAATATTCATTAGCTATCAAAGAGGCATTTCCAGTTACTGAACGTTTTAACACCCTGGTAGAATGTTTTCCTTATAAACTCCAGAATGTCAGTTCACATTTATCACTGTTATTAAATCTCAATCCTATTAGGTTCCTGACAAAGGGAGGTGTTATTAATGTCATAAAAGAAAGCATATACCTCTTAGCTTTTTGTTGTTAGTACAAATGGTGGTTTAAATGGTTTAAAATAATAGGTATTGGATATAGACGGCAATAAAAACAGCTCTTTTTTTAAAAAAAAAAAACCTTCACCACAAAGATGCTAAAGAGAATAAAGACTGGATCATACAGCAAGAAATTATTACGCATTTAGTATACCATTCAAAACCACTAAAAAGATGTTTGCAAGGAAAATTCATTAAAACTGCTAATATAAGTGCGTTTGCATAGATATGCACTTCTTTCCAGATAGGATCCTATATTAGATGTCCCTTCTCTTCGGTGTATTAACAAATAAAGCCATATGAATTCAAACATTTATCCTCCTATGATGGTTGAAATGAGCTTCCACTAAAATGGGCAGTTTAGGTGATAAGTGCTTTGATGGGCAATTATTTTTAGTCTCTGGTATGCTGGCATCCGGTAGTGACAGACTGTCAAAATAATCTTGCCAATTTCAACATACTGGCTTCTCAACAAGTGGAGCCATGAAGATTTTTCCAGGGGCCATCATGTGCTACATGTTTGCATGAATCTGGGTCTTTGTTTAAGCAGGGAGCCTCCCACTTGAACAGTTAGTGTGCAGCTGTCTATAGAACAAGGATGAGGAAGCTGTGACCCTCCAGATGTTGTTAGACTCCAACAACCATCAGCCGCCGTCAGCATGGCTAGTGGTCGGTTTTAGTTCAACAACATCGGGCTGTAAGACATCAGTGAACTTAACATCCCTCTGCTGCTATGTGTTATGGGACGGTGCTTGGTTCTCAGTTGAGAAGCCAATGTGATTACAAGCATACAATGCAGAATTTCACTCATTCTGAACCATCCATCCAAAATCCCATCTTAATGACCACCTTGGCTGTGAATCCTGGAAGACCTGCTCCTTGCCTTACATGCCTTTTTCCACCTGGCCTGGCAGGGTGGGGCTCTGACTGACTGACACCAGCTACAAAAGCTGAGGCTGCTGAATAGACTCTTGGGCGGGGTATATTTTTATAGATGGCTGGACAGTGTTCTTGAAGCTACCAGCCTGAGTTTGACTAACTGTGGGAGGCAGTGGAAGACAGAAGTGCCTGGCGTGCTCTGGTCCATGGGGTCACGAAGAGTCAGACACGACTAAATGACTAAACAACAACAACATATTTTTATAGAAGTTTGTGGGGGGTGGGTGCTGCTGTTAATGATATTATTATTTTTGTATCTTTATTTTATAAATTACTATAATTTATGTGGAAATCGTTGAATTACATTGTTTAAACCACTGCGCCGCTTGGACTTGCTGATCGGAAAGTTGGTGGTTCGAGGCCCCATGACTGGGTGAGCTCCCGTTGTTCAGTCCCTGCTCCTGCCAACCTACCAGTTTGAAAGCACGCAGTGCAAGTAGATAAACAGGTACCGCTCCGGCGGGAAGGTAAACGGCGTTTCCGTGCACTGCTCTGGCTTCGCCAGAAGCGGCTTAGTCATGCTGGCCACATGACCCGGAAAAACTGTCTGCGGAAGCGGACAAACGCTGGCTCCCTCGGCCTGTAAAGCAAGATGAGCGTCACAACCCCAGAGTTGTGGACTTAACTGTCAGGGGTACCTTTACCTTTTTATGTATGTATGTATGTATGTATGTATGTATGCATGTAATGTGTAGATTGTAAACCAACCAGCCTTGTCATATGAAGCTATTGCTCCTAATTGAAAAGACAACTATATTCACATGGGGTGATATCGTGTGAGCAGAATCCCCTTTCCTCTCTTCCCCCTTCACAGCTCTAGAGGATCCCACAAGCATCTGAAGCAAATTTGATGGGTGGGTGGCAGGCTGCAGGGAGGAATAGAGAAGGCAGACGTCTGGCCATGCTCCCTGAGACTGATGGGAGTCTCAGAGCCACAGATTCCCCATATCTGACTGAATTTAGCCATATGCATCTATTTCTTAAAAAACAATACCCCCTGTAGATTTTGAGGACAATGAGACTAGTTGAAAGTGTTTTCTTTCCAAGGATCTCATTTAGCCATATTGACTTTCCATCAGGGGGAAATGGCAATGCTAATGATTCAGCACTTCCCCTTCTTAACAAATCACCTTTTCTGTGTTTGTACTTATGCCCTACTTAACTCAAACATCAGATAGATGAGAGTTTCCCAAAATTGCCTCCGCCCTCAGAGCTGCTGTAAAAGCAGCACGAGGGCAAATAGTCATGCTTCAGAACTCTGAAACACAGAGCAGTAAAGGGACAATTTCACCACCAGGCGAACAGATGACAGTAAAATGATGAACTATTTAAATTACATTAATTGGGGGAAAAGATGCAATTTACTTTCAGGTGAAGAAATTTCACCTGTGGTGGTTGGAAACTCTATGACACCATGATCATGTTAACTAGTAGTGACATCTGGGAGGAATCAAGAAGTTCATGTTGTTCTGCAGCAATTTAATCAATCCCAAATCCACATTATTTCTCCCAGGCAGCCAACAGATGCACTAAGTAGCAACATGGAAAAAAGAAGCAGATGGTAATTAATCCAGAGCCCACCTGCTTGTGCCTGGAATTTCCATTTGCAGAGAGCTTGAGATACACAAAACAGATCCCCTGTAAGAGCATGTGTGCATGAAAGAGAGGGGGGGGAAACTCTGCAGTACTTTTCTCTAGTAAACTGTAATAAAGTTCATTTGGAAGGAGATGGTCCCATGGAGCATCTATCAAAGAATTATAGTTGGAAGCAGGGGTGTGTTGTCCTTTCCACCCCATATTCCATTCTGTTGCTGTATGTCATGGCCTGGTTGGATGCTGGGGAACCCCCAAGGGAACCCCCAGGGGAAGAAGGCTTAGAGCCAGGGGACTGGTGGTGGAACGGTGCTGAGTGGTCAGAGGGAGAAGAAGGAGCAGACTAGGGGGGTGAGGTGTCAGAAGAGGAAGAGGCAACAGGGTTAAGTGAGCAGGAAGAGGCTGGGGCAGAGAGCAGTCCAGACTCAGAGACAGAAGAGGACAAGGCCAGGAGACAGAGATGAGGCAGGCTGCTGAAGAATCCAGGGAGTCTCCCCCTCATGCTGCGATCATCTTCCCTCCCTGCTGATCTCCCAGAATACACAGAGAAATGAAAAAGGCAGAGCAAAGAGAGACATGGCAAAGGAGTCTCTGGTTGCTGGGGAAGGAACTAGGGGAAGAGCCTTAGAGGGTAGTGGGAAGGCAGGGACCTTCAGTCCTCACAACTGCTTCACTGGGGCAAGACCTACTGAGAAAAGTTGTTGTGATCACTAGGCCTGCGCAAAAGAGTTAACTTCACTGACCATAGCTGTCAACTTACAGATTTGAAAATAAGGGACCAGCAGCCAAAATAAGGGACCTGCAGCCTCACCTGTTCCAGGCACTCCAGTCTTCCTGTCCTCTTGCAGTCTGGTCAAACTCATGCTGGTAGCTTCGAGAACACTGTCCAACCAACTTTGTAACCAGAGGTTCAACTGAATAGAATCTGAATCACATGCACCACAAGGCCTATGCAGCCTCAACTTAAGATGGCTCCCTGGCCTTGCTTTGCACTGCAAAGTTTGCAGCAGCACGTGCAACAAAATGGCGTCCAGCATTCAAAACCCCCGTCAGCTTGCATTAACTAGCCACAACACAAGGCATGCAAGCTCCACCCCCAGTCATTCTTAGACTTCTTCTTTTTTTATATAAGATATTTATTAAGATTTTTTCATACATTACAATAAAAATGGAAAAATAAAAATAAAAATACAAAATAAAAACAGTTAAAAACACATTAATTTTCCATTTCTTGTTTTCCTTAAGCTTATTTCCCCGGACCTCCTCATACCTCCCTTTTTTGTATTCCACTTAAATTTATTAGTTCAGCAAATCCTTACCATTAAGCTTTTACCCATTTATAGACCTTTGTTTCATATTCTCTTAGCATTACAGTTAGAAACCACTTAATTTCTATCCAACATCATTCTAACATTCATTAATTTTACAGTATTTCTGTAAGTAATCTTTAAATTTCTTCCAATCTTCTTCCACCGACTCTTCTTCCTGGTCCCGGATTCTGCCTGTTCTTAGACTTCTTATTGGGTGAGCAACACAGCCAAGCAACACAGTTGGAGCCTCCCTCCTCCCTGGCCGGCAGGGAGGGAGAGGAGCTGCTTCCTTTGAAATTTAAGGGACATAATTTAAGGGACATTTAAGGGACATCCATCAATAAGGGACAGCAGCGGGACATGGTGCTGGAATAAGGGACTGTCCCTTCAAATAAGGGACACTTGACAGCTATGTCACTGACCTATCTCTGACTCAGTTCCTAAAAAGTACATCTTCCACCAAAATCTATATTATTCACCTTGCTGTCTTCAGTGGCAAAATTACATAACTTACATAAAAGATTTCATAAGTTACATTGCCACCATGTTATTTTGCTCCTGGTGCAGTGAATATTTTTTATTTATTTTATTGCATTAATATGCTACCATTCATCTAAGGAGCTCATGGTGGCAAATGTGGTTTCCCCATTCCTCTTGTTATCCTCACAACTAGTCTGTGAGGTAGATGAGGCCCAAGGTTGCTCAGTGGGCTTTGAACCCTGGTCTCCCAGGTCCTAGTCCAACACTCTAACCACTACACTACACCATACTGACTCCTTAAATGTCAATTGTTAATTGTTCCCACACCTCTTTCTGCTGCCCCCAACACACACTCACTTGCTAAAGCAAATTGTTTTGTCAGAACACAATAAAAAATAATCTCCCCAAAGAAGAAAATAATGTTTACATTTAGAAATGACTGAATAAATGGGGGAGGGGAATAGGGTACTGATTTTTCTTCCAGGTGTTGTGTGTTGCAGCCATTTGCTTATTGAGACCTTGCTTATTGTGGTGCTGTTTGTAAAAGTTAACGCAGAAGAATCCCACCATTCTCAAATCATTAGGTATCTTAGACTGCCTTAAATTGCTTTTGTGTTGCACAATGCTATCTCAAAATGTCAATAAATATCAAATTTGAAGAGCAGCAAAATGTTCTCAAGCACATCTCTTTAAAGAAAGATTTTAATGAACCTGTTGGATTTTAGATTTGAAGTGAATCTATTATTAACCTGTGGTTTGAGACATCACTGGCTCATTCACACAGTGTGACAGTGCACCTTTTATAGCATTAGTTAATAAGTTTAGACAACACTGATAACAGCAGCATTCCTCAGAGTGCTATGTGAATAAGATCAAGGCTACAAAGCACAGCTCTTTGTGTATGCAACCAATTATTATTAATAGCCATGTACTGAATGTGTTAAAAAAAATGATCGGCTAGAAAAGCTAAAGCATCAAGTTACAAATGCAGTCTTGAATCATCTGTGCTGTCCTGTTCTGCCTAAATGATTGTCCACTTATACCTTTTTGGAAATATGAATTTACATGATGAATAGTCTTTGGCTTGTCATGGAATATTTGACCTTCAACAAGTGGGAACTGCAACAAAATGTGTTCCTGGCCAGGATGCCAACCAGTCAGCCATACCCTTTACCAGGATATTCCATTCCATCTCTACCCATCCCTCCATATTCTGTCCCCCACCCCAACAATTTGTCCACATCCATATCCACTGAGGATGCGAGATCCTTGTTGGTTTGTTTTGGGGTGACATTTCAAAAATAAAAATGCTGTTTCTTCAAACGTGGTTTCCCCAAGCCTGCTGCTAAATCTCACGCAGCATGCAAACACCCTAGCCTATGTCTCAGGATATCCAAATTCCAACATGGTACAGGGGTTAGTAGGCTACTGCCACTATCTCAAGTCCACTCTGGCAGTTAAGACTTGTTGAAAAGACAGGGCTGTTCATTGAAAAGACCACTTGAAGTTCCTTCCTGTACAGAATGCCTCTGTCAAATTGCTGCTGACAGCCTTTATCACCCACACAGCGCCACATTTGATCCAGAAACTTTTATTCTCTGACACCTTCTCCTTCCCTCCTCAGATCTGCAAAAGCAGGAAGACAATTCCATTATCTCCAAAAGGCCACATATGAAAGCTTCCCCCCACCCCAGAACAGTGTAGCTGTACAGTGTGGCAACACTGCAGTTTTGCGAGTGGAAGTGGTGCTACAGTGGTATCTTCCTTCTTTAACTTAATTCATTCCAGGAGTCCATTCGACTCCCGAAACCGTTTGAAAACCAAAGCACGACTTCCGATTGGCTGCAGGAGCTTCCTGCACTCAAGTGGAAGCCATGTCAGACGTTCGGCTTCCAAAAAAGTTTGAAAACCGGAACACTTACTTCCAGGTTTTCAGCGTTCGGGAGTCGATTTGTTCGGCAACTAAGCTGTTCGCAAACCAAGGTATGACTGTATTCATTTTCAAAGATGGGGAGTGGGGAGAAGCTTTGAGAGCTTTTGAGCCTGTATACCTTGATTACCTGAAGAATGGGTTCAACCAGGCCTGGCCCTACCATTAGACAGAATGTCACAACAGCCTCAGATGGCAAATGCTGGAGATGGTGCTACAGTGGCTTCCCCACCCCAGGGCAGTTATTCCTGAGCCCCTGGACCATTCCCTCCCCCCTCTGTTGGAGGATAGAGCTGTCTGTGCCACATGGTTTGAGGCCCCTAAGCTAGCCTGATGCCTCAGGTGGAGAAGAAGATACTACCTTTCACCAGTGTTGGAATCAGATTCAGCTCCTGGTCCTATTGGCTTCTGTCTGTGAAATGGGGAAGAGATGTCACCTGGTGCTTTGCCTTAGGCATCAAGATGTCTTGGGATCAACTTTTAAATGAGTTGATTGGTTTCATGAAACATGAGGCTTTCAATGGAAAGGGCACCTAAACGCATCATCCTGGAAGATGACCTCACAATCCTAAAATCATTTCCTCCTTACTACTTTCTGCAACAATATTATATTTATTTGTGAGTGCTTAATAAGCGGCATCCCAGGAGCCATTTTCGTGTTAAAGGTTTATTAGCCATCAAGTTCCTAGGAGAAAGAGTGGCAATATTACTAGAATTCCCCTGGATAAATCATTAGCAAGTATGCACTGACTATTTAAAAATGGAAATAAAATTAGATGAGCTAAAATGAGCTAAAATTGGGTGATTAATCTAGCTATTTCTGCTTGTTGGATTGAATTTATTCTATTCAGAGTATCAGAGAACAAATAGGCTTAATTTGTCATTTCATAAGCATCGTGTTAGAAAAAGATTCCCATTAAGTATAATTTCCATTTATCTGCACATAGCATTCCTATTTACTTTTGAAATAATTCTCTAGATAGTCTATCACACCAGACAAAGGCTAAAATGCTTAGTTAAGAAAAATAGCACCTTGAAAAGAACATTAATAAATGTTGGTATTTACAATGAAGCAGAGGAACATGCTGAAATTGGTCTTGTCAAAATATCACCCAACAAATTAAATCAAAAGGGGGAGGGCACCTTCTCAAGAAGATCTTCTTGGAAGAGCACATTCTATTTTCTCAGACCTTGCCAGTCAGAAGCAACTTCTTCTTGAAGCGTTTTTAGGGCCAAGTGATCAGCGATCCCAGATAATATATCCCCCCCCCGAGGCAATTCATATCTATAAAAACAGATTTTTTAAATGACTCCAATACCCTCTTCAGACATAAGCCACATTCCCATCATACATTTAAAGTGCTATGATACATTTTAAACAATAGTGGCTTCTCCCAAATAATTCTGGGAGCTGCAGTTAAAGGCGCTGAGAGTTGTTAGGAGGTCTGCTACTCCCCCCCCCCCAAGCTATAATTCTTAGAGTTCTGAACAGACGACAGCTCCCAGAATTATTTGGGGAAAGCCATGACTGTTCAAAGCCGTATCCTAGTGCTTTAAATGTATGGTGGGAATGTGACCATTACTTTCACAAAATATGTGAGGGGCCAGTGTGGGGAAGTGTGCTAGATTTGTGTGCATTGCACCCCCCCCCCCCCCAGCTGTCGTTTCCATCACTCTCAGTTCATAGAGGATGACTGTGGACAAGGCCAACTTTAGCATATGCACCGCCGGGGTGCAAATATCCGCCCAGCAACCCCAAATTTAGTTGATTTCACGTGCATGGCTCCATTGAGAATGACAAGCGCCGTCGTTGAGTCTGACAAGCACCGCCATTGTGAATGGCAAGCACCGCCGCTGGCATGGCGCATCTTTGGTAAATGAGCGTACAAAGTAATACCTAGGTATATATGTATTTTGTTTTTCTAGCTTGATCAAAATTATTTATTATTTCATAACAGGTAGATAGTTAAGAGCTTAGGTGGCTTCAGTGGCAGGTGCCTGACACCCCCCAGAATTTGACCCCCAGGTGCCCCGCACCCCTTGCACCCCCGGGTAAAGACAACCCTGACTGTGGAGCAGATTCCAAAATGTGTAGGAAACCTCTGCAGATACAGGAAGATCTGCACGTCGCACATCATTTTCCAAAAGCTGAGGGTGACAGAAACAATGACAGTAGAGGGCAGAGCTGGGGCACTGATTGCACACCACTTTCCCCACAAAAATCCACATATTCTGTGAACAGTGTATTGTAATGCCTGAAGAGGAGTAAGGTTGCATAGACACATCCTCAAATTATTCCTGGGTCTGGTGTCCTGGATCAATGGTGAATTGTTCCCATCACCAACTGCCAGGTGCAGACGTGCCCAGGATGTGTGAATATTTGTGTGCAAACATTATATATGTTGAACGGTTTGCTTTTTCTTAGTATCCATTAGGCTACAATTTAGTAAGGCTCTGTTCTTGTAGGTGTAGTTTGAGGGCTCCTGTTTCCTTCCTGAAAGCTGCGCCATAGTGCTATAAATTGCCAGGTAGAAGTCATGTTGCTGCCTGTTCTTTGGGCTCCTAGGAATGATGCCACCAGATTAATGCCGAGCATCCTCTCATCCCACTTGGACCCATCCAGGTTGACCCAGGGTCCTTCATCACTGAATGCATTGTGTGTGTCTGTCACTTCCCATCTATTAGCTGTAGTTTCATCCTTCCCTAGGTAGCAGATTAGTGAAATATTATAAGGTAAAAATAGAAAGGGATTTGAAGGCATTGAAAACAGTATGCAGAAAGCAAAGAATGCAGGCGCTGGGTGCTCCCCACCAGCTTCACCTTTTCCTTCGCCACATCGGACACAATATACCAAGTCCTGCCTCCGTTGACATAATGTGCTCCCTGCAGACTGAGTGTAATTACAGTCAGATGTTGTCTGCAATGGGGATTAAGGGGAACTGATTTTGTGGCTTTTTATAGAATGTGAGGTTATTCAACTTTAAAAGAATTTGAATTAATATGATTGTTGAAAGGGGGAAAAAATCTGCCCAGTTTTAAAGTATGCATTTAAAGTCTACCAGCTCTATCTGGTACATTGGCTGAGACCCTACCAGCCCGCACACTGTGGACTCAGCTACATTGGCAAAGAAAAAGCGCATTATACTGTATCTGTTGTTTATGCATTCTAACACTGTGACACCAGATGGAGCTGTGGAGTTCCTTTTTCGCTAACCCGATTTCTCATACAAAGTTTGCAACGTGTTTAACTGAAACGCTTCTTTGATGTATCTAGATCCAGCCTGTCTCGCCAGAGTGGTACATGCTCTGGTTATCTCCCGCTTGGATTACTGCAATGCGCCCTACATGGGGCTACCTTTAAAGGTGACTCAGAAACTACAACTAATCCAGAATGCGGCAGCTAGACTGGTGACTGGGAGCGGCCGCCGAGACCATATAACACCAGTCTTGAAAGACCTACATTGGCTCCCAGTATGTTTCCAAACACAGTTCAAAGTGTTGGTTCTGACCTTTAAAGCCCTATATGGCCTCGGCTCAGTATACCTCAAAGATTGTCTCCTCTCCACCCACCCACCCCCATTGTTCAGCCTGAACACTGAGTTCCTCCTCTGAGGGCCTTCTGGCAGTTCCCTCACTGTGAGAAGTGAAGTAACAGGGAACCTGGCAGAGGGCCTTCTCAGTAGTGGCACCCTCCCTGTGGAACGCCCTGCCACCAGATGTCAAGGAGATGAGTAATTACATAACCTTTAAAAGACGTCTGAAGGCAGCCCTGTATAGGGAAGCTTTTCAATGTTTAATGTTTTATTGTGTTTTTATATATGTTTGGAAGCTGCCCAAAGTGGATGGGGCAATCCAGTCAGATGGGCGGGGTACGAATAATACTATCTATCTATCTATCTATCTATCTATCTATTTATTTACATACATACATACATTCCGGCCTTTTCCTCAAAGCAAAGCAATAATCCAATGGACAGTTTAAAATATGAGCTTTTTATCTGAAAGTATATGAAACCAATTTACTTCTCTCTGAACATTTTAGAGAGTATATATTATAGCATGAATGTAATCTAGTCTGATCTAATATTCCCAGGGAGTCTCTTGCAGGAAATTATTCTGCATCAGACTACGGGATGACAGAGTCCTAAAGTTTTCAACTAAAGTGAAATAAAGATAAAATGAGCTGTTTGCTTCTGAAAAAATAGACACAATCTCTGTATTTATAAGCAGCCAACAATCTTGTCAAGCAAGACAAATTGCTGCTTATAGATAAATCGTTCCAGTTTAGGGTTATGTCTTTTAAATCAGTCAATTAATGTTTCAGATGAGATTGGATGCAGAAAAGATATTGGAGTTTCAGATGGAGAGGAAGATTTGTTTCCTCTAAGTTTATGCTTTGAAAAGTGTGCAGCATAGTGGAGGCCTTGGTTTGGATCCCAACTTACCACCAGTGGCAGAACAAAGTTCCATCCATGGAAAAGACATTTCCTGCTCCCCTTTTCCTCTGAGGGATGGGGCACACTTGGTAATGATTTGGGATAGGGTACAGGAGGCAATGTTAATGGAGGGGACAGTTAGCAGAAAATGACCAGCTTTAAATTCAAGCCTCTATGTCAAAACCTTTGATAATGAAAAGTTAAATTCAGCTGAGGGAAAGCAAGAAAATTATGACCAAAACTCCATGTCTTCAGTAGCAAACAAACTGAAAGTATATGAGGCAGAGAAGGGACTTAAAAAAATTAATGAAATTAAGAATAGCATGTTGCAGCTATTTACATTTAAAATTTTGAAAATGAACCTTAAGCTGAACTCTATTTGGCTTTTGTGGGTAGGTGGGTGGGTGGGTGTTTCAATGCACACACCCAAAATTAATTAATTGTTTGTTTGTTTGTTTGTTTGTTTGTTTGTTTGTTTGTTTGTTTGAAAAAGCAATACTGAATGCAAGGGCCAACCCAAGACATTTTGGCACCTGAGATGAACCACAAAATGGCTGCCCTCTCCCCACCAAGGAAGAAGCAGGAAGTGAAATCAGGAACAAAGCAAGAATAAAGATCTACATTGGGATCTGCTGCCCTTACGGATCTTGCTACCTGAGGTGGTCGCCTCACCTTGCCTCATGGGCTGGCCCTGGCTGAATGTACATGCCATTGCAGCTGTCACTATAGAGGCCATGCCCACTGCTGCTTAGGTGCAAAGGTGTGAAAGCAGTCCCACTTTTTATGCCAAACCATATTTCCAAAGTGGTTACCACATGACTCCATTCATGTCAGCCATGTCACTTCAAGCTGCAAAAAGGCATTGCTGTTTGGGTGTAGCTGAAGTTATTCCAACTGCACAGAGAGCCATTTCTTGCCATTGGAGTACCAGGAAAAGCTCCCCCCCCATATTGTTGTCTTTGGGGGAGCAACAACCCCTTTAAATATTCCAGAAGTATCTGAAGTGTCCAGTTTAAGAATGAAATTTAAATTCAATTCAAACTGGATGCTTGCCAATACTTCTGGATTCAAGGGGCAAATCTCTGATAGTAAGAAAAACTCCACAGTTCCACGGGAGAGTATATGCCTGTGTGTTTATGCACAACATTCACCACATGCTATGCACATGCTCAATATAAGCGCCATAATACACTTCAGATATATCTCTAAAGATTCTGTGGCAACAATGGCACTTCCAGACTGTCATTGTTTTGGAAGAGGAGGCATTCCACTGCATACTGGCAGATCTTCTCTTCCCTGCCTCTCCCTCAGGGTCCTTCCACCATCTGTCTGCCACTATCTGGGTGCACTCCTTGACCTCAATGGCATCCCAAAAGGGGAGACACCAAAGGGATAATTCTACCCCTCAAGGTGCCTTCCACTGGCATTTGCCTATCACTGAGCAGCCCACTGCCTGCAGAACAGCCAGCAGAAGGAGGAGAATGTGTAGAACGGATTGTTCAAATCAAAGCTGCAGCCATTGCAATGAAAACACGTGTGCATTCAATCCCCGTAAAGCAAACACTCATGATATTTACGGTCATTGTTAATTGGTTTAAAACAACTACCCTGATATCTGTTGCTGAAGCATTTTAAGTAATTTCTCATGTTCATGCAAATGCCAGATTTAGAGAATAAATTGAGATGCAAAGTTCAGGAAGGCTACTTTACCTACTACAAAGGAATCCATGAGCTCCAAAGTATTGGCAGGAGATCAACTGTGTGTTAATCTCTTGAAATTTTCTAGGAGTACACTACTGTGTGTGTAATTCAGCTCCAAAACTAAACCACGAATGCTCTCAATGGAGTGCCTTGCAATAAACAAAAGGATACTGTTAACTGAGGCAGTTTAGGCTTCTTTCGTAAAGCATTTTATGAATGAAAGATTAGATGTATGGAAGAAGATAGTGTTGGTTTAATTTGTGCTGCGCTCCCCGTTTCTTCCCACCCAGCATGGCCTTGCCTTCAGAGCTGGGCCTCAGTGGCAGTAGCCTCTCCTCCTCCTTGCCCACGATCCAGCAGCTGCTATGAACTGCCCAAGAGAGGAGGCTGACAGTGGTTGCCATGGAGAGGCAATGGCAACAGGATGCTCCCTCGCAACTGCCACCACCACTCTCGCTTGGGACAAACGCCAGCTCATCCTCATTCTGGGATCAAATCAGAAGCCAAGATGGCTTTCATAATTCCAGGACTGTCTCTGGAAAATCAGGACACTTGGAGGGTATACTACCATAAGGGAAGAAGAAGAAGAGAAGAGTTTGGATTTGATATCCCGCCTTTCACTCCCTTTAAGGAGTCTCAAAGCGGCTAACATTCTCCTTTCCCTTCCTCCCCCACAACAAACACTCTGTGAGGTGAGTGGGGCTGAGAGACTTCAAGGAAGTGTGACTGGCCCAAGGTCACCCAGCAGCTGCATGTGGAGGAGCGGAGACGCGAACCCGGTTCCCCAGATTAGGAGTCTACCGCTCTTAACCACTACACCACGTGTTGTGTGAATAAGTACAGTCATACCTGGAATCCCAAACACCTTGGCTCCTGAACAAATCGGCTCCCGAACGATTGAAGCCTGAAAGTGAGTGTTCCGGTGTTTGAACGATTTTCGGAAGCCAAACACCTGGTGTGGCTTCCGCGGCTTCTGATTGTCTGCAGGACGCTCCTGGGGCCAATCAGAAGCCGCTCTTTGGTTTCCAAATGTTTTGGAAATCAAACACACTTCCAAAATGGATTCCGTTCGACTTCCAAAATACGACAGTACTTCTATGGGGGGGGGTGACAGCAGGCCCCACTGTTATGAGAGAGGAGGGAAAATGTATCCTTACCTGCTTTCTTCACACCATGTGCATCTCCATCTACTCACCTTTCTGCTGAACTAAAAAGCATCAAACTTTCCCCAAAGGGAGGGTGTTTCAGTCTCCTGACCATTTTGGTTGTCTTTTTCTGCACCCTTTCCAGTAACTATCTCTTCTATCTATCTCTCCCTTCCTCCTGCTCCCATATTATTATTATTATTATTATTATTATTATTATTATTATTATTATTATTATTATTATTATTATTATTATTACTATTATTATTATTTCAAATGTTTTGTTTTGATACTCAACAACCAGGGAAGAAGAGGATAAGGCAACTCAACAACCAGGGAAGAAGAGGATAAGGCAGCTGTGTGCACAGATGTCAGCACCTGATCCTGGGCAGCAAATAGCAAATGAGAGGTAAGTAGCTGGAGCACAATAGTTGCTGTCAGCTGCATAGGAAATTGCTGAAATTGCCCAGTGTAGCTCTTTCCTCTTTTCCCTTAATAGTAACTAGACTCTAATCCTTCACACACATTTGGCAAGAGAAAAGCACTCTGACTCCAGGTTACAGGTGACTAATGTGTGATTCCCATAGGACTGTGGCCTTTGCCTCTAAGTAATAGGTCTTGCTCAGTGTAGCGGCACATGCAGAGGGAGAATGGCATTCAGAAATCCATAATTTCACAAACCAATGCTCTGTTAGTTGTCAGTAAAGTATTGTATTTTTTGCTCTATAAGACTCACTTTTTACCTCCTAAAAAGTAAGGGGAAATGTGTGTGTGTGTTATGGAGCGAATGCAGGCTGTGCAGCTATCCCAGAAGCCAGAACAGCAAGAGGGATCACTGCTTTCGCTGTGCAGCGATCCCTCTTGTTGTTCTGGCTTCTGAGATTCAGAATATTTTTTTTCTTGTTTTCCTCCTCCAAAAACTAGGTGCGTCTTATGGTCTGGTGCGTCTTATAGAGCGAAAATTACGGTAAATCTTTGAGTGCATCCTTAAGAAACTAGAAGCAGCCCTTAAAAAACAAAAAAACAAAAATGGATCTTCAGTTGCAGGGTATGAAGTTGGTGGGGCATTCTGGAGATTTGTGGTGTGGGTGTTGGAGGTGCAACAGCAGAGATCATTCAGTGTGTAACTTAAGGGATAATTCTGTTGTCAGTAAGTCAACGAGCCAAGAGGGTGGCGGTGTTGCATAGCAAGCAGGGACGGAAGATGGCTTGCTAGTGCATGCTCTAATAGGCTGTCTAGATGTGCGGGAGTTTTCTCACAGATGTTTAGTTGAATGTCTTCCTGCTCTGAGCAATGCCTGTCAAAAAAGCTAAAAAAAACCTCTATTTCTTTCTGCTTAAGTGACATACAGTTTTGTTCAGTTTGTCCAGTAAACACTTACCAGGATTTTCTCTCTGCATTACTCAAGTAACTCTGGTAACAATGGAGACATGGAAACTGAGGTGAAGTATTCATCCCCTTTACTGCTAGTGCTGCTCACGCTCCCAACTGCTATTTGGTCATGTTACTTCAATCATCATCTTATACACAAATAGCAAACTCAGTTCTTTGAGTATGGCACCATACACTCAAGAGAGAAGTACTGGCAAAATGGAATGAATCCCAAAGCTTGCAGAAGCTAAAACAACAACAACCTCAAACCCCTGGGCCTTGCAGAGATAATGTTGCCCTGCTGAAGGGAATAGAAAAAGCATGAATCTAGGCCCACCTAACGTATCATACCTTGTAGGTCTGCATTGTGCGAAGCAGCATCAGGAAGCCCCCATCCTCCGCCTGTATCCCTCCTTTCCTTTCCTTTCTTCACCTCAGAAAAGCAGCTGTGTCTTTTCAGGGCCTGGGGGATGGGCCCTGGCCCATTTAGGGTACAGCTCCCATCTACTGTTTCTCATATGTCACCATGTGAAATGAGCCACATAGCGACTTTTCAGCTTCATTTACCAAGGACAATCCCCTGAGCAGCTGAACTACTAAAACTCTCCATAAGGCAGAAATGTGTTTATTTTTAGGGCCTCAATTATAAAAAGAAAACTAGAACAAGAGCTTGTCAGCATGCTGATCACTTAACAAACAATTGATCTATTTTTATTTTTCATTTTCAAAACCGTGGTTCCCAAAGAGGGATTTTGTTAATTTGGAAGGCAATGAGGTAAACCTCTTTGCAATTTATGCATGAGAGGTTAATTGATTGATACAAGTATTTTCATTCCTGTAATTGCACAACTGTGTGAACAGGATTAACAATTAAGCAGCTTCTTTATTCTATCTGTTTTAATATTTTGTTAGCATTTGTCTTTTCCTTTGTTTTGTTTTTTGCTTCTTGCTAACAATCTGCAGAAACTCCTTTGGCCTACAGTCCTACGTTCCTGGTATGTTTCATAACTGGGCAGACTTTTCCAGAGGGTGAAGCTTGGGGGTGTTTTTCGGCCCCCTAGAACCTTCAATGGTATGAACTCTACAATTCTATTTAGTTGCTAGTCTTTGGGTTCTCTCCCCCCCCCCCATAGTAAGCCATTGGGAGTTCCTTTAAAATGAATGTAACTCAAAAAATCTATAGCCGATGCATTTTAGTGCAGTCACACACACACACACACACACACACACACACAGAGAGAGAGAGAGAGAGAGAGAGAGAGAGAGAGAGAGAGAGAGAGAGAGTTTCCAACTCATGAATCTTCTGCTTTCCATTATGTGTCTTGCAGCCTGCCTCCTCCACACTGCAAACACCTATTTTTCATTCAGCAAATATGCAGAAAATTTGCTCATGTGCCATTGCCAGACAGTCCCTGGGAGCACAGCATGCTTGCAGCTTCTTTTGTTGTAGTGTGGGTGGAGAGTAAAAGATGGTGTGTTTGCACATGTGTTCCTTTTCGGCTCACATGCATACACTGATGTTTTTATACAAAATTAATAAACATAACCCACCCTCCCCCACCTATGGCTGATATGAGACAGTTTAGCATCACCAAACCAATAATCAGACAAATGGATCATTGCTTTTCAGCTGCTTCCCCTGCCAGAATGCTTGTGAGCTTCCTTTGACTGGAACCTCAAATATACCAGGTAGGGCAATCCTAAATATAAGAAGCTGTTGGAATGTCAGCTCATTGATGTAAAAGTGGTGTAAGTTATCTCTATTCCAAGCTCTGTTCAACAGCGGGGCTCCTGTTGTCTGAGCAGGTCCCAGCTGTTGAGATGCGACCTGGGAACGGGGGGCAATTGGCAGGCCCCCAGCCCACCGGCTGGCAGCCGGGCGAACTCCGGTCTCCCTTGGAACATCATCAAATAGTGGCACACAGCTTCAGAAGCCTTCAGAAACTCAAGCACGCTCTAATCAGCAGAGTGAATAACTCTTCACAACGGAAGTGGCGAACAGAGGCATATTTACAAACATTTATTCAGCAGCAGGACAAAGGAAAAACATGTCTGCTTCCCTTCATGTCCAAGCAAAAAGCATAGGCAAAAGCTATATACAACGGAAGTTCCCAGCAGACTGTGCTGGAAGTAAACAGACATGTGGCATACAACAACTCCACATGCCTGTTCTAAAGGTGGAATGGAACTATATTCTAACATCCTCCCCCTTTCCGTGTAACCTGTAGTACCTGTGGTTCAACCCAATTGCAAACGCTGTACATAAACCTTAAGTTGTTCTCTGTTAACAACCTTAGACAACAGATCTGCAGGAATTTCATTTCCTGGCATGTAGGACACTTGAATGAGTCCTTTCTGAATACACTCTCTTGCACGATGCTAACTTAATCTGCAAGTATTTGGTTCTTTGCTTGCAACTCTCTGAGTTTGGCAAAGCCAAGCAGGATCTATTGTCTTGATACACCTGTATAGGACATATCACAGAAACCTTGATGTCCTGAAACAGTTGCATCAACCATTCACAATCCATGAGTGAAAATGACAGGGACCCAGTCTTTAAAATAGAGTTAGACTACACTTTTTACGTGGTTGGATAGTGTCTTCGAAGCTACCAGCATGAGTTTGACCTAACTGCGGGAGGCAGTGGAAGACAGAAGTACCTGGCGTGCTCTGGGCCATGGGGTCACGAAGAGTCGGACACGACTAAACGGCTAAACAACAACACACTTTTTACGAGCATAAATTCCACCATGTTCCTAAGTCTCTCCTTGCCCTGTCCCATCCCTGTCCCATGGGCTTCAGTTCCACAGGCTAAGCCATCACAGCTCCAATTCAGCCAGCTTGAGAGACTTATGCTAGCATATCTCTGGCTGAGCTGGGATGAGGAAGTTACAACCTATTCTAAACTTGCCCAACCTGTAGGCTCTTGGATTTGGATTGTGCTGTCAAAGCTTATATTCTCCTGTACCCTATTCTACAGTCTTGAACCAAATCAAGCCAAATGGCCTTGTTATTGTGATTCTGCAGTACTACCAGCTCTTTTTGTTAAAAAGTATATGGGCCACACATCACATAAGTATTAGGAGCACCTCCATTTCTGTTGCCTTTTTTTGTGCGCTGAGCATTTTACCACTCTCTCTTTGACATTATAAAGTGGTTGTCATGAACAAATGCTGGATCCAAGCTACGAAAGAAGCTAAGTTCAGCACATAGAGGGATGGAGAATGCTAGTAGGCCAGAGCAGGTAGGACGAAATCAGCAGGTGATTTCGCCCGACCCTCCCACCCCACTCCACGAGAATGTGAGAAAGGAAATTAGAATGTGAGGGAAGTATCCAATTAACATGTCCCTTCAGTGCAAGTATTTGTGCTTGTGCAACATAACTTTCCCTCTGCTCCTCCCCATGCCCTCCCCCAATCTGCTCTGGTGCTTTGGGGAACCCCTAGAACTTTTTTAGGGGGTGTATGGCAGAGCAAAGGTGGGGGAGCTCCATTGTGCAAACAGGAGCCGTTACTTGAAGAGTGCCCAGAATCTCTTCAGCAAAGTAGGATTTACACATGGATCTCAAAACAAATGAAAATGTGCTGTTGTTTATCTTTCCATGATGAGATTCCCCCACCTGCACTCATTCTTCCACCTCTGCAATAAGAATCTTGAATTCATTTCCACCACTTTCATAAGTAGCATCAAGAGCCATTGTAAGGGGTTAAGTTTTGTCAAACCACTTGTAACACCAGCAACAGTTGCAAAGGATTCAATATCTATGTGAGTGGGTGGCAACCTTGTGTATACAATCCAGATCCATTGTATTTATATTTTATGGGGGAAATTACTCAGATATGAAATGGTAAAGTTAAACGGAAGCAAAGACGCACATATACAAGTGGCAAATCGCGTCAGGAGATATGAAGGCTATTTATAAACTCATGTTGAAGGCTATTTATACTTCAGTGAAGTATGTCATTTCACCAATTGAAAACAAACAAAATACCAAACTGGATCAAGTCAATTTCACTATGGTTACAACAGCAAAGTTAAGGTGGCTTGCTATGAAATAAGAGAAGGCATTTGCAAAAAGAAGTACTAAATGAAGGTAATTGAAAAGGCCATGAATTCTGATGAATTCAATGTCAATTTGCAATAAAATGGGGTGGGGAGTCAAAGTGGAAGTTGATCAAACAGTCGAGGGCTGTTTAATGTAGAAAAAAATATGACTAGGGGTGAGGAAAGATTGTGGCTTCATTAGGACAGCTCTTTAGTCCATCTTCGCAATGTTTCCTTTCCAGCTGATTTTCACATTTTATGTGTTCTTCCACACAATTTAAATGTTTCCACAGCATTACACCTATTCTTCTTGATGTTGCTCTATCCTTTATTCTAAATCATGACTTTTCCATGAAATTGGCACTAGATTGCCTTTAAAGTTTACTGACCTGTCCACAGTGGTTATTGTTTGTGGAATTATTGTTCGGGGGAGTGGGTTGAGGAGAGAATTGCTTTTTAATCAAGTTTACTTTATAGACTCTTAGTCTCAATACTTGTAAATGGACTAATAATAATAATAATTTATTATTTATACCCCGCCCATCTGGCTGGGTTTCCCCAGCCACTCTGGGCGGCTTCCAACAGAATATTAAAATACAATAACCTATTAAAGATTAAAAGCTTCCCTAAACAAGGCTGCCTTCAGATGTCTTCTAAAAGTCTGGTAGTTGTTTTTCTCTTTGACATCTGGTGGGAGGGTGTTCCACAGGGCGGGTGCCACTACCGAGAAGGCCCTCTGCCTGGTTCCCTGTAACTTGGCTTCTCGCAGCGAGGGAACCAGCAGAAGGCCCTCGGCGCTGGACCTCAGTGTCCAGGCAGAACGATGGGGGTGGAGACACTCCTTCAGGTATTATTATTACGTTAACATATTTACTTGCTCCAACACTGACTCAATCTTATCTTGACATTTGCCCTTTTAGTGTTTAATTTTAGTTTGCTCCCCGTATAAAGACTCTTATTTCAAATAAATCATTTGCTTTCATGGTGCATCTTCAGCAAAAGGAAAATGTTCATATGACTTGGACTACATTTCCTTTAAAGGGCAAAGAACTGCCACCACCTTTGACTCAGAGGATGAGTCCCCCGCAGTACCTCTTTCTCCCCAGCCTTACAGAAGTCAAATACTGTCCTGTAAAATAAGATTAGGGTCCTTTAACCACCCAGCCATTACCTCCAGGGAGGTAGTCTACTGCACTCCAGCCTATTTTGATCTGACTTTGACTTGCATTTTCCAAATTTCACTATGATCTAGTTCTCCACTTAGATAAGCATCTTTGGAGGAAAATGTTTCAACCAGAGGAGTCCCTTTGGAGCTGCCCAAGGTCCTGGTTGTTTCTGCCATGTACACACAGGTCCAGCTAATTGCCTGCTCGTTTACAAAAATCCACAAATCAGTTTTTCCTTTGTCTCTCTTTTGCTGGTTGGCTGCAGTCATTTCAGGAAGAAACCATGGAGAGAGTGGGTAGGGAGATCAGACAAATCCTATATGAGAAATGATCCTATATACATCAGTGGAAACCGTGGACTCATGCAAATGCTCATCTAATGAATGAATTCCAGGGAAAGCATTGTGTTCAGTAAGTGGGACCTGCATGTACCTTGATCTGACTTTGACTTGCCATTGGATGCAACACAACACACTGACACTCTGTCGAAAAGATTGAAAAATCCACTCACCTGCTTTATGGCACACAGCAGCTTCCCATAGCAGTAAACAATAATGATAAAAGGAAGGACAAGGCAAAAGACGAAGAGGCATATTATGTAAGATACATTGTTAGCATCCCGTGAATGCCAGTTAACTGAACATGTAGTGCCTGGTCCTTCTGGTCCATAGCTACTCCATCCAAAAAGTGGTGGCAAGGTCCAGAATAAAGAATACATCCAGGACACGAAGATTCCCAGCCATACTTTCTTGTAGTTTGTGGCATCAGCTTCAGTTGTACCCATCATGGTGCAATAGCGTTCATACGAAAGCACAGCCAGGGATATAAGTGACACCGTACCTGTAAGGTAACAGCAGATTACTTTGTTTTATTTCGGACAATTGTTTTCTAAGCGAACAAGTGCGTCTTATAAACAAGGCTTTGAGGGCTTTGAAGAAACACTTTGAACCATGAGACCCATCCATTAGCAAATTCTTTCCTAAATGACCTTGGCCTCATATCTACTGTTCCCTCTCTACTTGTGCGATCATATTACAGTGGTACCTCGGGTTACATACGCTTCAGGTTACACACTCTGCTAACCCAGAAATAGTGCTTCAGGTTAAGAACTTTGCTTCAGGATAAGAACAGAAATCAGGCTGCGGTGGCGCAGTGGCAGCAGAAGGCCCCATTAGCTAAAGTGGTGCTTCAGGTTAAGAACAGTTTCAGGTTAAGAACGGACCTCCAGAACGAGTTAAGTACTTAACCCGAGGTACCACTGTATTGTGAGCAGGGAGTTGAACTAGGTGACCTCCAAAGTTCTTTCCAAGTATGGTTTTATGTTTGAGATCTAGAGAAGAATAGGACTGCTGAAGTAGTCAAGCCAGTTGTCCAGGTTGAGCCTGGCATAATCTATTGCTAGACAAATTGCAGGTAATATGTTATCATGGGAACTAAATAGCTGGCTGTGAATCTCAGTATCTGGCCTTCTGAAGGGCTAGCAAATATCCCCTTCCCAACCAAATGTAATCAAGTTGTCTGTGTGTGACATGAGGAATAGGCTTGCAATGTGAGGCAGACTGGAAACAGCCTGTTTAAGTTGAGTGTTTCCATCTGTGTTCATCCTGCATGTGTGTAAATAAATGCAAATAGTGGTAAAGCAATGGTTCAGAGATCATTTGCCTTCAGAATTGGTCTTGTAGCTAGCTTGACCTTTTAGAAACTACATAGTAAATTATTGTAAATTATTATTCATCTGTTGCATTAATATCTTGCCTTTCTTCCACGATGAAACTGAAGGTGCTATATATTACAATAGCATTTTTTGCCCAGGCACTTACCAGACCCAGGGCTGCAAGTTCCTGTATTAAAGGGGTAGAGTCTGTGTTGCTCCAAATGCTATTGGACTCCAACTCTCACAATCCCTGACCACTGGACATGCCAGCTGGGGCTGATGGAAGTTGTAGTCCATCACACTGTGGCCACCAGGTTCCCCATCTGTTTTAGATTATACATAAAATGGAGGCAAGAAAGTCTCTTTCTGTCTCCTTATTCTTCCAAATAGTCTGCAGAAGAACAACAACTCTTCTCACGCACCAGCAGAGGTGTACTTCCACATTTTCATGTCTAAAGATTGAAATGTAGTACAGTGGTACCTCTGGTTACGTACTTAATTCGTTCCGGAGGTCCATTCTTAACCTGAAAGTGTTCTTAACCTGAAGCACCACTTTAGCTAATGGGGCCTCCTGCTGCTGCCGCACCGCCAGAGCCCGATTTCTGTTCTTATCCTGAAGCAAAGTTCTTAACCTGAAGCACTATTTCTGGGTTAGCGGAGTCTGTAACCTGAAGCGTATGTAACCCGAGGTACCACTGTATCTATGCCCACTCAATATGCAAAACTAGGCATTGAGAATACTAGCATATTGCAAGTTTTATGTATTTGGAAGTCTGCAGATCACCCAGGAGGCATTTTCTCACACCATTGAGACAGCAGGAAAGACTTGCTGAAGTCAGTGCACAATTACATATTTATGTTTCTTAAAAACCAAAAAATCAGACTCGAGAGGGTCATTATTTAACATTACATCATTCCTGCACATGCTAAATGGATGCCATACCTACTGCAATTATCACAGGCATCAGTTATCACAGGCATCATACATGGTATCATGGGCATCCCCTTCAAATGTGTATGTAAGTTGGCCAGCTTTATTCATAGGAAGTATCAGGATAAAGTTAAGAAGTTGTTTCCGTAATGCTGGTAAAATTGATGTGGATGTTTCCAAATCCTACTGATGTAGGAGATGCAAAGAAAAATGAGTGTGCATGTCTATAGCTTTCATTCAAATACAGATGAAAAACCATTCTTGCACTCACACTATCTATCAGTCTATGGTTGCAAACAGTGATTGGTTCATCCATATTTTCCCTTGAAAATTTCCCTTCTCGGCAGTGGCGCCCGCCCTGTGGAAAGCCCTCCCATCAGATGTCAAGGAAATAAACAACTATCCAACTTTTAGAAGACATCTGAAGGCAGCTCTGTTTAGGCAAGTTTTTAATGTTTGATGTTTGATGTTTTATTGAATTTTTAATATTTTGTTGAAAACGTCCCAGAGTGGCTGGGGAAACCCAGCCAGATGGGCAGGTAGAAATTATTATTATTATTATTATTATTATTATTATTATTATTATTATCCAGAATAATGAGATTAAAACTGAGCCAGACTGGGTCTGAGGCAGATTTGGCCCTGTTAGTCGGCGAAGACATTCTATTCCTAGGACTAGCAGCCTCAATCCCTGTTTCAGCTCTCCTAGAAACCCTTCTCACCTTCATGTTGCAGGAACTGAGGTGCTGCTTGGAGCAAAATTTAAAAGTGCTGGGAACAAGGCTATTGATTAAATTTCCCATGGTTCTTAGCAATATATTCCTCTTATCCAAGACCACAGCTGTAGCCATGGCATTTGTCTGAGTCGTCCACACTGCTTCCCATGTACTGGTAAGCTGCAAAAAGAAAGGCAGGAAGGCAATGCCTCTAGAGAACATTGGGGCAATTTCAAAATTGGACAGACTCCAGAGTGTGTAGTTCAATCCAAAATGGATCTGAGCAGGACTGGATACCTGAAATCTACTGACTAACCCCTTTCCCTTCCCCTAGATTTATTGGAGATTTACCATCAATATTTTTTAAATAGCCAGTTTGTAAAAAAAAACCAGCCAATTCAATAGCAATAAAGTAAGCTGGAGGCAGAGACTGTTTACTAACTTTATTGAATTTTGTAGAAAGCCTTTGGCACACAAAGCAACCTTATCACGGGAACTTCTTTGTCTTTTGTTTTTCAGGATGCCAGGAAGAAAGGCAGAAAAGGAGAAAGAAGGTTGTATACAGATAATATCTCTAGATAAGAAATCTATGGATTTTTTTACAAGCTTTCCCAACACCTCTTTATCAGCTAGGATGTTCTGTGTCAACCAAAAAGGAAACATCAAATGTCCCAGGGTCTAGGGAATGTCCCTTGACTGCACTTGCAGGCACAATAGCTCAAGCACCCCCTCTCCCCAGATGAACCAACCCAAATCCTGCAACCATCAGCTGAGGCCATTCTTCATGAACCTCCTCCATGAGAGGTCCGGGAGGGGGGGCAATATTTGTACCTCAGGTATTTTCGCCAAGCTGGAATGTGTCCCTTGGACTTTGATAATGCATCTTGTTTATCTGCGTGGACAGAGGTGCCAATTTGAATAAAACGTGGGGGGCAGAAAAGCCCTGCATAAGCGATCACATGACACGGCACACACACACCATTTGAATTGCAATGCCCATCATTTTGTGGGGGGGGGTGTAAATATTGAGGGGGCAAGACCCCTCAGCCCCTGGGAGTTGGCTCCTATGTGCATGGAAAAGGGGGTCTGGAAATATGTATAGAAGCCAGGCTACTATGGAAAGGTAAAATTTAACAGCAGTTGCTCCACTCACTTTTGCCTCTGCCCCCACCCCCCCAGCCCTTGGCTCTTGTAACATTTCCCAGAAAGGAAGGTGCAGTTCATGCTGAAAAAGATTCCCCACTCCTTGATTACAGGGAACTTTGGAGTACTAGGTAAAGGTAAAGGGACCCCTGACCATTAGGTTCAGTTGCAGACGACTCTGGGGTTGCGGCGCTCATCTCGCTTTACTGGCTGAGGGAGCCGGCGTACAGCTTCCGAGTCATGTGGCCAGCATGACTAAGCCACTTCTGGGGAACCAGAGCAGCGCACAGAAACGCTGTTTACCTTCCCACCGGAGCGGTACCTATTTATCTACTTGCACTTTGATGTGCTTTCGAACTGCTATGTCGGCAGGAGCAGGGACCAAGCAATGGGAGCACACCCCATCACGGGGATTTCAACCACTGACCTTCTGATCAGCAAGCCCTAGGCTCAGTGGTTTAACCCACATAAATATCCTAAGGGTCATTTTGCTTTCACATATGAAAAAGTGCAACATGTATGAAAACATGCACGGCTGCTACAAAAGAAAACTCACTCTAAAGACATTATTCTGCTAAATATGTTGCTAAATCTAACTAAGCAAGCTGTCAATCTCTAAGATTACACCATGCAACTAGGCTGTCAATAATAATGGCTTATTTGATCATCTGATTCAAATGCCACTTTTTTGAAGGGGGAGAAATAACTGTTTCACGTCCGTACTGAAATTCTGTGAGAACTGCTGGCATTCACTAAACAAAATTGCTTTGTCTATATACTGTTTAGGCTTTAAAAAGACCTGCAAAGGAAATTTTCTTTTTCTTTTAAAAAAAGGTTCTGTCAGTAAAATGGCAGGTCATATGTTGCAAAGGGTGTAGATAAATGGTAATTAATAATTTTTAGAAATGGCAAACATCATTATTAATTTATTGTAGTCAACAGACCCACAATAAAAAGAGGAAATACAATTTTCATAAACACTGGCCTATGCTGGCCTTGTCATCTAGAACATGTTCATCTTGATTCTGAGAGGTTGTCTGGTATGACGCAGACATTACTGACAGGTCAAGATTCAAAAGCTTTGCTCTTTCAAATTGCAATTTTGATAATGCAGTTCATTTAGGAGTATGTGTGCAAGAGACAGCTGCGATTCAAGGTTAAGGTGCAATGACTTACACTCTTGTTCACTGGTGCAAAAAAAGCCACAAAATGTATAACAAAAGCTGCAATCCTTGCACTTTCTTGGGAGCGAGTCCCACTGAAATAAGATCAACAAAGTCCCATTTCTTCTTTGAAGGACTCCAAGAGGAGCAAAAGGTCAGGGGGGGGGATGGATGCTAGAGCATTGTTCCACAGCTCCTAAGCATCATTATCCACCCAACAAATGGAGAAGCAAAAGTTTTGGCACACTGGGAGGACCAAGAGGACCAAGGGTATGTGATGATCACTGGATTTGTTGGATCATGGGAAGAGCTTGTCTCTAGCTGTCATGGCAGTTACCCTCAGGTCCTCACAGTGACTGGTCATAAGATCTAAGAACTGTAAGACATACATTTGTGCATCAGTTCCCTGTTTTGGAGCACCTCTGGATTCCTCCAATGTGACATTGCAAACAGTTTGTTTCTTTTTAATATCTATATATTGCTACTATGCTATATAAGTGCTAGAGACAATGTGCAATGAAATGCACAAAATACATGACATGTTAGTCAAAATCTCCCTCCAAGTTGTCACCTGCTCTGTTATTATTGTTTCCATGCTTGCAATGTGCTGTTTAAAAAAAAAGTTTCCCTCAATTATCCACATGTCTACAAAACACTTGCCATGCAACATTTCCACATTAGGCAAGAGTTTGCCTCCCAGTTGCTTCTCATCGGTGTCTCTGTCAGGTGCAGAGGTTAACTTTCAGAACAGAAATGTTTCTGAGCAGCTTTGAGAATCATAGAATCATAGAATCATAGAGTTGGAAGAGACCACAAGGGCCATCGAGTCCAACCCCCTGCCAAGCAGGAAACACCATCAGAGCACTCCTGACATATGGTTGTCAAGCCTCTGCTTAAAGACCTCCAAAGAAGGAGACTCCACCACACTCCTTGGCAGCAAATTCCACTGTCGAACAGCTCTTACTGTCAGGAAGTTCTACCTCATGATTAGGTGGAATCTTCTTTCTTGTAGTTTGGATCCATTGCTCCGTGTCCGCTTCTCTGGAGCAGCAGAAAACAACCTTTCTCCCTCCTCTATGTGACATCCTTTTATATATTTGAACATGGCTATCATATCACCCCTTAACCTCCTCTTCTCCAGGCTAAACATGCCCAGCTCCCTTAGCCATTCCTCATAAGGCATCGTTTCCAGGCCTTTGACCATTTTGGTTGCCCTCCTCTAGACACGTTCCAGTTTGTCAGTGTCCTTCTTGAACTGTGGTGCCCAGAACTGGACACAGTACTCCAGGTGAGGTCTGACCAGAGAAAACTGTTGTCTGCCAGGAGCTCAGATATGATGGTGAACATTCAGCTACATCTGTGTGCAAATGAAGCCGTACAGTGAGAGCCTATTCATGGCTGCTCAGAAGTAAGTCCCATTGAGTTCAAAGTTGTTTCATAGGGCAGGGGTTCCCAAACTGTGCTCTGTGGACCATGAGCTTTATTCAGGTGGTCTGCAGCATGTCTGCATTGAATATTCATACTGATTTTTAATTGTATTTGTATTTCTTATTTCATCCCTTGTATTTTATTGTATTACAATTTGAATTCTGTGGGATGCAAATTGTAATAATATAATATAAAATAATAATTTTATACACACACACACACACACACCGCCCATCTGGCTGGGTTTCACCAGCCACTCTGGGCAGCTTTCAACAAAATATTAAAAATTCAATAACACATCAAACGTTAAAAACTTCCCTAAACAGGGCTGCCTTCAGATGTCTTCTAAAAGTCAGGTAGTTATTTATTCCCTTGAAATCTGATGGGAGGGCCTTCCACAGGGCGGGAGCCACTACTGAAAAGGTCCTCTGTCTGGTTCCCTGTAACCTCACTTCTCTCAGTAAGGGAACCACCAGAAGGCCCTCAGAACTAGACTTCAGAATGATGGGGGTTCAGCTTGATGGGTTCCAAGTCACACACAGGCATTCAAAACAGAGGGGATGATCCCTCAAACACTTCCTCAGAGTCACTGCAGTCAATGGAGCTTTGATTAGGTCATCCTTCCGTAGCCTGATGCCCTCAAGATGTTTTGGCCATTGGCTGTGCTAGCTGGGACTGATGAGAATTGTAATTGAAAATATCTGAAGGGGACCGAGCTGGAGAAAGCAGCCATATATTGTCTCAGCTGCTGTTTTTGAGGCTATGATCCCAAAAAATCCATCCCTACAAGACAGCAAGTCCTACTGAATTTAGTGGGACCTATTTAGTAGGCTTGCCGATTGGAAGGTCGGCGGTTCGAATCCCCATGACAGGGTGAGCTCCCGTTGCTCAGTCCCAGCTCCTGCCCACCTAGCAGTTCAAAAGCACATCAAAGTGCAAGTAGATAAATAGATACTGCTCTGGCGGGGAGGTAAATGGTGTTTCCATGCACTGCTCTGGTTTCGGTGTTCTGTTGCGCCAGAAGCGGCTTAGTCATGCTGGCCACATGACCCGGAAAAACTGTCTGCGGACAAACGCCAGCACCCTCGGTCAGTAAAGCGAGATGAGAGTCGCAACCCTAGAGTCGTCCGTGACTGGACTTAACTGTCAGGGGTCCTTTACCTTTACCTTTTTACTCCTCCTGAGTCAACATGCTTTGGATTGAAATATGAGCCACCATGATGGGCAGCTTAACTTTCTTCCATTCAACAAATTTTTATTATTTAGTCATTTCATTTATACACCATCTTTTCATCTGAGGATTGTATATGGTTCTCCCTTTCTTCATTTTCTCTTCACAGCAACCCTGTGAGTTAGGTTAGGCTGAGAGGCAGTAACTGGCCCTAGGCCACCCAGTGAGTTTTATGGTCGAGTGAGGATTTGAACCCTGTTCTATCAGGTCCTAGTCTGACACACTAACCACTACACCATGCTGGCGTATGCCAAGTGTTTTGCAGCTTTCCCTTACATTGAAAGTTATTTAATATGGATGGAGCATGAAAAGTTTGAAGAAGTCCACTCCAGCCACTGAAATGTGCTAGTATGAAAAACCTACACACACTAACCATGGATAGCAGTGTTTTCTAAATTGCTTGGAAATATTCCAGCAGCAGTCAGGGACCTGCCTCTCACTTGCCTCTCATTAGCTCCTTTCTAAGGTATCAAGGTTAAATGTCAAATACTAAAATACAACCTGGATTCCTAACAAAGAAACTAATGAGAGGCAAGCGGGAAGCAGATACTTTCCTGGTGCAGAAACTGTGCATAAAAGCCTTTTTGAAGGAGGTTCGTTTTGAAGTGTATTTTGAAAACAGAAACCAAATAAGAATGTGTACCTACTGAAAACATTTGATTAGGTCAGAAATCAGAGCACCCGGGAGGATAGGAGCATGCTCTGGTGAAGCCAGTCTGGATAGCATCAGAAGCGTGGAAAGGTGTTAGAAAGAGAACAGCCGTCTCTCTCCACCGTGCTCTGCTGCTGATTTGATAAAAGGAAACATATATTGTCACATCCTAAGGATGAGCGCCCAGAAACAGAGGGAATATTAATAAAATATATTGGTGAAGAGGAAATGATGCCTATTTTTAACAGCTGAAAACAAGGTGGGTAGAAATCATGATTCACAGAAAGATCCCAATAGATGAAAGTCTGTCTGCACAGACAAGAAGAAGAAAAAGAAAGAAAAAACACCACCCTGGTTGTAATTTACTTCCCAATGCTTGGAGAGTTGGGACTGCAATGGCCACCTCGACTTGTTCTCTGCTTCAAAAGAAGAAAATGGGGGAATCATCCTTGTTCATCTAGATCAGTGTTAAACTTTGACCTTATAGATGTGCAAAGATATTGCTTTTTTCTGGATAAAACTTGGAGGCACACCTCACTCTTCTTCTCAAAATATGCTTATGCATTTTCTTAATCTGCTCCCAGGACTGCAGACAGACAACTGCCAGATAGCCAGGGTGGGACCAGTGGGTGTTTAAGTTAGCACTGTGGGTGTGCTATCACCTGCCTGATCAAAATGCCTAGGGAGATATTGAGATGAAGGATGAAATGAATGAAGCATTGAAAAGAGGGAATGTTGCAGTTATGAGTGACTTCAGCTATCCTCACAAAGATTGGCTCCTTAAGTGCTCCGGTAACAACAAAGAGATAAAATCTCTAGCTACCCAAATGACTGTGCCTTAGAAGTTTCCTGATTAAGCTTAGCAGTCATGGAATAAGAGGAGGGGTACTCTCCTGGATTAGGCATTGGTTAAACAGCAAGAAGCAGAAATTAGGAATAAACAGCAAATGCAATTCAATGTAAGAAAGTGTAAAGTGCCTGCCTGGCCAAAAAAGTATTAATTTCACATATACGCTCATTGGGACTGAACTGATAGCAACAGACCTTGGGGTCATAGTGGATAGCTTGATAAAAACATCAACCCAATTTGCAGCAGCTGTGAGAAAGGCAAAGGACATGCTAGGGATCATTAGGTAAGGCACTGAAAATAAAACTGCTAATATCAAAATACTGTTATATGAATCTATGATGTGACTGTATTTGGAATACTGTGCACACTTCTGGTCACCTCACCTGAAAAAGGATATTGTAGAGTAGGAAAAGGTTCAGAAAACAGCAGCGCAAATGGTTAAGGGGATGTATGAATGGATTTCCTCTATGAAGAAAGGTTGCAACGTCTGGGACTTTTAGTTTACAGGGAAAAGTGAATAAGAGGCAGAATTGCAAAAGTTTATAAAAACTATGTATGGCATGGAGAAAGTGGGTTTAGTAAAAGTTTTCTCCTCTCATAAGACTAGAGCTCATGGGCATCCTGAGAAGCTGAATGTTGGAAGATTCAGCACAGACAAAAGAAAGCATTTCAACATAATGAAACTATGGAACTCACTGCCACAGGAAGCAGTTATGCCCACCAACTTGGATAGAGTTAAAAAGAGGAAAAGAGGCATCATGGTTAGAGTGTTTGATTCAAATCCCCACATAGCCATGAAACTTATGGGGTGCTCTTGGGAGCAGACTCTCTCTCTTGCCTAACCTACCTCAGAAGCTTGGTATGAGAACAAAGTATGTGTGAGATGGAGGAGCCATCTCTGCCATCTTGAGCTCCTTGAAGGAGGAGTGGGCTATAGACGCCATAATGATAGAGATATTTATTGCCTCACTTGGAATAATGTTTACCTACATTTTGGGTTGCCACATCTCAGAAAGGATATTGAAGAGCGGGGGGAAACGGGGAAAGCGACAATAACAAGGATCAAAGGATCTGAAGCAGTGTTTTTTTTCTAGAAAAAGAGGTGCCAGCGCTCACCACGAACTTCTCCCTTGTTTTCTTGAAATGGCAATGGCACCCACCTGAGAGGTGCCGGAGCTGAGCTCTGGTGAGCTCCAGCTGGGGAGGGGGAGCCCTGATCTGAAATAACACTTAGGGTGGCCACCTAAGGCAGAGGCAGAGCTCCTGTGCTTTTAATACTTGAGCAAAACACAGAATTTTGATAGATGCTGCTTGAATAATGAGTAATGGGAGGACATTATAGAGGTGTCCGGGACCTATGGTCAACCAATGAAGCTGAATGAAAGACAAGCCAGAGGAGATATTTCTTCACACAGTGTGTAGTTAAATTATGGAATTTGCTCCACTAGCTAAAATGGCTTTGAAGGATGTTTCAACAAATGCATGGAGAATAACGCTACCAGTGTCTGCTATGCTATTACATCCAGGATCAGAAATGAGGCAGCATATCTCTAAATTCCAGTTGCAGGGAACAATAGCAGGACAGGCTGTTGCCCTCATCTCCTGCTTGCTTGCACGTTTCTGGCTGGTTACTATGGGAAACAAGATGCTGGACTAGATAGAAATTGGGGTCTGATCCATCAGGGCTCTTACACTTTCAACTGAAATCCAGCCAGAATGCATTGTTGATAGGCACAACTGAGACATAGCGCACAAAGCCACACTTAAAGGAGAACAGCAGCAAAACCTTCAGGGCCACCAACTGAGCACCAGACTCTTTACAAAGTAACTTGCAAAAGAGGCATAAGACCACATCTGAAATAGGGGCAAGAAGGAGAGGTCGTCAAAAGCTTTCTCAACGATACCTGGGGAAAGTTTGAAATTTCTAGGCCAAGCAGTTTCTCCATGAAAACATGACATATGCCATTTTCTTGCTGTCTCAACCACCACCACTATCCATTATAGGGATAATAATACTGAGCTGGGTGATAAGCTTTGTACACTGTACAGAGCAATATAAATGTGACTATTAGCAGGTTTTTAATTTTTGTATTGGAGCTGGTTGGAAGCATCAAGTGATTCCATGCTGGAAGTTATGGGTATTAATTATGATGTGGAACCATGATCACTCCCTTGAGTATAACCAATGGAACTGAATTTTTGCATTGAGTTTTAGACATAAAATGAAGACAAGGAGATCAGTAGCATGAGAAAATAGCAAACCACAGAAGGGCGGGTAAAATGAACAAATATGGCAAAAGCGCAAACCAAAACACTACATTGCTCTTAAACACTTCACAGGGGACCCAAACTGAAGTTATTAAGGCTGCAATCCTACACCAAAATACATAACCATACAGTGGTACCTTGTGTTACGTACTTAATCCGTTCCGGAGGTCCGTTCATAACCAGAAACCGCTCATAACATGAGGCACGCTTTTGCTAATGGCGCCTCCCGCTACTGCCACGCCACCAGGGCGCGACTTCCATTCGCATCCCGGGGCAAAGTTCACAACAAGGGGCATCTACTTCCGGGTTAGTGGAGCACGTAACCCGAAGCATTTATAAGGGGGATGGTACGTAACACGAGGTACCAGTGTATTTGCATCCTTCAGCTCTTTAGACATATACTCGAGCCCCCAAATGCTAAACTTTGCTACAATATAACTGAGATTCTATGCAATTCTATGCATGTCTACTCAGAAGCAAGTTAATAGGGGCAGACCATCAGAGAGTCATGCTGTCATTCCCCACCTACCATAATAGTCTAAAGCCCCCTTCATCCTATACTCGCAATACTATGTTGTTGTTGTTTAGTCGTTTAGTCGTGTCCGACTCTTCGTGACCCCATGGACCAGAGCACGCCAGGCACATCTGTCTTCCCCTCGCAATACTATAGCTAATCACAAATCCCAGGGCTCCCTTACTGAAACAGAAGCACAGCTGCAGACTTGTCAATGCAGGAATACAGCTCCATTACCTTTTTACTGTTCCCTTTGTAGCCCCAGATATTCAACCTAGTCCTGTTTTCACCTAGTTCCAAACCTAGTTCCAAAAACTTTCATTGCTTTATAGGTAGATAAATAATAGCTAGATAGCTAGATAGCTAGATAACTAGATGATAGATGATAGATAGATAGATAGATAGATAGATAGATAGATAGATAGATAGATAGATGATAGATAGATAGATGATAGATAGATGATAGATAGATAGATAGATAGATAGATAGATAGATAGATAGATGATAGATAGATAGATAGATAGATGATAGATAGAGATAGATGATAGATGATAGATAGATAGATAGATAGATAGATAGATAGATAGATAGATAGATGATAGATAGATAGATAGATGATAGATCGATAGATAGATGATAGATGATAGATAAGCAATCCTTGTTTTTGCTCTCAGCATATAATACTTTTGACTATGTTATTTACACTCCATCATCACCAGAGTCCTTTGCATGTTTAATCTAAAGCACTCTTCCCCATCCTAGTGCCTTCCCAAAGTTTTGGACTGCAACTCCCATCATTCCAGGCTATTGACTATGCTGGCTGGGACTGGTGGAAGTTGTAGTCCAAAACATCTGAAGGGTATCAGGTTGGGGTCTATAGGACTTCTGGTACTTCTATGCACCTGTGTGTGCACTCTCTCACTCTCACTCACTCACACGTGCGCACGCACACACACACATCACCTCTCATACAAATAATGCACTTAACTTGTAAATAAAGGGAATAGGGTGTCCCTCAACTGTGTTCCTTCAAACTCAGAGTCCTCCACACTTACAGAACTTCATTTCCTCCAACCAGCACCACCACAAGCCCTTTACCAACTCTGGTCTTTATGATCTAGTTTGTTGTTAGTACCTCAAAGAGGCTGTAAGGCAGCATCCAGAGACCTAAGCTGCACTGAACCTCCTTCTGAGATGATGCAAAGCTTTCTAAAGAAAATGCACACTGAGTTAGCAGGGAATAGATGGGATCTGCTCAGTAGGCAAGCCCCTGACTGGGTCCAAGCCACAGAGAAGAAGTGAAGGAAGCATGCTCCTAGACAGGTGCAGGACAACAAAGTGGTACTTACCAAACAAGGTGTTGGCAAAGCCATACCACACGCAGCCGGCTGGCCCTATGAGCCATCTTCCCTGAGTGCTGGCCGCAAAGCTGAAAGGGGTACCCACAATGCACACCATCAGATCACTCACTGAAATGTTCATCAGCAGCAAGTTAATCGGAGACCGCAGCACTTTGTTTCGGCAGAAAAGTACCAGGACCAGGAGATTATTTAGGAAACCCAGAATCCCAATGATGCCAAGGCAGATGGCTGTGACTAGGTGGCCAGTGGGACTCAGATGATGCTCTTGGCCATATCTGTGGTTGTTGCTGCTGCCGCCGCCGCCGTTACTGCTGCACCAGACACTGTTAACACCACTGCAACTGGAGCTGATGCTCGGCACAGTCATCTCAGTAAGGCTCCTTCCAGATCTCCTTCAGCTGCCTGGCTAAGCATTGCAGGATCAGCAGAGGAAAATTCTCTTAAGCAGACACAGATATACACACACACAAGTCCCTTAAAAGAAGATAGAGAAGCCTTCACTGTGTTACATCTTTTTTCTTTCTTTTCTTTCTTTCTCGTAATGTTTTCAAATTTGGTGAACGGTAACATCAATGAGTTAAAATGTACCAGGATTTCTTTCAGCGATGCTCCACCATGTGGCCAAGCGGAGACCGCTTGTCTCTGCTTGCTTCACTCATTGTCTGAGGCACCGTACCGAATCCCCAACGTTAACCGTTGCAACCTGAAAAATAAAATGTAGGTCAGGGAAACATACATACAAGGGACTGGTTCTAATATCGGCGGAAGAGCAATATATAATGACAAAGTGAAAGAATGGAGGAGGGGTCTATTTTAACCTCCCGGTGATCAGTTACATGCGTCTGATTGAGAGGCTGCCTTCTTTTCCCTTTCAGCACTTCTCAGGTTGTGACAGCTCCTCAGATCACTGAAGTTTCAAGCAAGGCTACAGAATTCTGTAAATGGTTCCATCTGGGGATGAGAAAGGTCCGGGTGCTTTAGGATTTATGTGTCAAATGAAATCTATAGGTCTCCCCACCCCCTCATAATTCTATAATGACACACACAAAAAGACAGGGAACTTGTGTTATTATGCTTTTGTTTTTATCTTTGGGAAATAGTTTACAATCCTATACAATCCTATACTCCAGGACACTTGATGCATTTCTAAATCAAATTATGCTCCCTGGTAGAAGCAGATAAATACAATGTCTATACACACACACACACACACACACACACACACACACACACACACAAATGAGCTTTTAGTTCTTGTTGGTACACTTTTAAATGAACCTCGGACACAATTCTGCTAGAATTAAACATTTCTATTACGTATACCTTGATTTTATTTGGGACTTAGCAGTGCTTTCTATGCCAGAACTGCACAACTTGCAGCTGCAAGAGTTGGCATTTTGTGGGGTTGCAAAAATAAGAAAAGATCATCCCTTCTCTTCTGAATATTTGTTGTTCCTTTTATCCCTCATTCTTCCACTCTGTTGGTGCTGTATTCTGCTTGTAAACACAACCGGGATGGTTCTGTGATGCACATCCAAACATGTGCTCCATTGATATCAATGCAGTTCAGAGGACGGACATCCACATTCACCCGTGTACCCAAATGCAGGTGTTGCTCCCCTAAGCAGGAGTACTTTCCGTGGCATGCACAGTGGGATGCAAAGTCTTTGCAACAAGGATGGATTCCCACCCTGCAAAATAATTGAAATACCTGTCCCTTTGCAAATTGCTTTGTACCTAAGTTTTAAAATGAGTGAAATTTATTTTGTAATGAAGTATATAATGATGGAATCAGTTAACTGTTATGGACAGCTTTTTAGTATGTTCCCAGAACTTTCTCTGTGTTTTCTTGAAGTTAATAACAGATCTATGAGGTGGACTGGCGTTTTTTAACCCACCACATTCTAGATGGGAATGGAGCATTTGACACCCAAATCCATCCAGTGAATTTACAGAGGCAAGATTTAAACTGGAGGCTTCCTAATCCTGACAAAGAAGGTATAATGGTTAACATGTTTGGAACTGGGTTGAGGAGACCTAGGTTCACATCCCCGGTCAGCAGTGACTGCAATCCAGTGCATAATTTCTGAGGAGTAAACTCCACTTAGTTCAGTGGTGCAATTCCACCATCTGCATAGCTTTTAAGAGGTGAAGGAGCCCTGTCCTCTTTTTCACCTACCCACTCTCACACTTTTGCCATTCCATTCCCACTCCTATGAGAGGCAGAAGGGAGCAGCCTCCACTTACTCACCCAGGCTATTTTAGCTGATGGGAACATGCAGAACTGTGTGTTTCCAGTTACATAAGTTGATGGTCAGTTGTCAATTCTGTGCACTAGCACAAGCCTGGGGTCTTGATCAACCGAGCAATAAATCCCCATCGTTTGCCAAGACCAGGTCTGAATAAAATGAACATAAATCCCACCTTTTGCCTCTCTGGGGCCAAGCATCTTACACCACATAAATAAATCTGCAACAGCCAACGCAGCAACCAATAAACCAGAGCAAGAATCCCATGAAAACCAGAAGACAACAGACGGTTAATCAGCAGACTAGTCTCAGCTTTTATGTAGCGAGTCAGCCAGAGCAGAGCAAGACAAGCTGTGGATCAGCATTTCCAGTTAAAGAGAGGTTGCTAAGCACTCTTCTGTCTCCCAAAGAGTCCCCTTGCAGCCAGCTATCCCTTTCCCCTTCTCAAGGAAAAGGGTTGAGGGGGGCAGATCGGGAAAGGGGTGGTGAAATCTGCAGCGAAGTAAGGAAACTCTGCTTGATATCCTCCACCCTCAAGTTTTCCAAGAAAATTGTGAAAGTACCCAAAGGTGTTTCCCACACACACACAGCATTTCCCTGAAAGATTAGTGGGTGGTGAGGGGAATGAATGAATTTCAAGTCAAGATTCAGCCCACATGAGTAGAGAAGGCAGATCAGACAGAAAGCAGCTTAGGGAATTTAGTTACCCCAAAACCTGATTTTTCAGTGTTTTCGGGTGTCACCAAAAGCTATTCTGAAAAATAAACGTGCTGGATTACTCAGTGGGGTCCCTCTGCATTCTAGATTTAATAACATTCAGTGTTGTTCCTTATCTCCTTTAGATAACACATCATAGGGTAGACTTTTGAAAAACAACACTATAAAAACAAGCCATGGGGTGCTCATTTCTATCTTGCTCATTTCCATATAGTTTGATCACTGTTATTTAAAAAAAGATTAATCCAGACTGCCAGCCCTGGAAAACTCAGCCAATATGGGAGCAGTCTAAATAAATGCATGCATTTCTCAGTGTAACACTTTTCCCTGTGCAAAGAATACATGTGATAGCAGAGAAACAAAAAGGCAAGGGGGCTGTAAAAGGAAATGAACTATGAAGGCTACTAGCCATGATGGCTGTGCTCTACACTCATGGTGCGCAGAGCTTTTTTAAAGCCACAAAGGCCATCTATGGGCCAATAAATCATGGCATATGCCCCCTACGCTCGGCAGACGGTATCACACTTCTAAGCTATTACACTGTGCTGGAAAGAACATCTCCTTAACCGCAACTCCCCCGTAGCTGCTGAGGTCCTCTCACAATTCTGCAAAAACAAGTTAGAGATAAGCTTTCAGTATCGATTGAAGTGCAGAGTGTTTGAGGACCGGGACATTTGCAAGGAAACCAAAATGCTTGTTTACAAAGCTATTGTACTACCAACCTTACGATATGTTTGTGCAACATGGACCACTTATAAACGCCATCTCCAACTGCTTGAAAGATTCCATCAACGGTGTCTCCGAAAAATTTTACACATCACTTGGGAAGACAGGCGAACTAATATCAGTGTACTGGAAGAAGCAAAGATCACCAGTGTTGAAGCAATGATTCTTCAACATCAACTTCGTTGGACCGGTCATGTTGTGTGGATGCCTGATGATTGTCTTCCAAAGCAACTACTCTATTCCAAACTTAAAAATGGAAAGCATAATGCTGGTGGTCAACAAAAGAGGTTTAAAGACTGTCTCAAGGCAAATCTTTTAAAAATGTAGTATAAACACTGACAACTGGGAAACACTTGCCTTCGAGCACTTCAGTTGGAGAACAGCCTTTACCAATGGTGTTCATGGGCTTTGAAGACACTCAAACTCAGGACGCAAGGGAGAAACATGCTAAGAGGAAGGCACGCTTGGCAAATCCACACCGTGATCAACTCCCACCCAGAAACCAATGTCCCCACTGTGGAAGGATGTGTGGATCCAGAATTGGCCTCCACAGTCACTTTTGGACTCATTGTTAAAACCATGTTTATGAAAGACAATCTTACTCTGCTACGAGTGATTGCCAAAGAGAAAGAGAGCTTTGCAATGCTTGTGGATACAAGTTCCAGAAAACCACAAGGGGGAGTGCCGTTGTGCTCAAGTCCTTCTTATGGGTTTCCTACAGGCATCTGGCTGGTCCCAGTAAGAAAAGGATGCTGGACTAGATGGGCCATTGGTCTGATCCAGCAGGCTCTTCTGCTGTTCTTAAAACAGAAGGGGAGTCAGTATGGATTTGGCCGCATGGGTGGAGTCAAGACCATATACTAGACCTCATAAAAAATATTAGACTTTGTTTACTATAACCTTTTCTTTCATTCATCAAAAAGCAATTTGCATAAGCCTACCAAATGGAGTTTCTTGGAATGGTTAGCGTAGATTTATTATCTGTGTGATTATGGCAATTATTACATGATAGCCTCGTTTCATGAAGTGCTCATCATAATTTGGTTCCTTTCATTTCATTGTATACTAGTAGCAAGGTGAACATCGTATAAAGCATGGGGTTGCTTAATTCAGGCTAAAGTGATCCTAGCTACATACCAGCCATCCAATAATGTTTTTGTCCCATGATTAGCAATTTTCCATGCCGTGAAAATAGCTTCGGAATTTGCTGTCACATGCCAATTAAATAATACTTAAGTGGTGCATGGACTTCCTTACGTTTCTGGAAAAACAAAGTTAGACCATATCAAAATGGCAGGAATGTATAGCTGACAAACAAGGTCAAGGAGGTCCTGATAGTATGGTGTGGAATAGCTCCCAGAGTAGATTTGGAAATAACAGCAGTGTCAAAATTGCTCTGTACCTCCACTTGAGCCATACTAGAGTTTGATTATATGCTGCCTTCCCTTGCAGTTTCCACCAAACACATACAGAAAGCCAATAAGATATTTAATGATCCTTTGGGGTCTTTCAGTGAGTTCCTTGCCACATCTAGCAGAGATGCATTGTTTCGCTCTGTCTTTAGGAGGGATGGGAAACCTCAAGTATTGAAGTCAAATGCAGCTGTCCAGACATCTGGCCCTTGGGATTCTCTCACCATATCCATCACTGGCCCTGCTCCAGCCCCTCCTTTCTGGCCACACACACCACTGATAGGTGGCCCTTAGACTGCAACCCTCACGCTGCAGAAAAGTTCACCTCTGACCTATATCTTTACACTAATCCCACAAATATATGTTAATGCTGTACCTAAGCGCCAGAAGCGGCTTAGTCATGTTGGCCACATGACCCAGAAAAACTGTCTGCGGAGCGGACAAACACCGGCTCCCTCGGCCTATAAAGCAAGGTGAGTGCTGCAACCCCAGAGTCGTTCACGACTGGACTTAACGGCCAGGGGTCCCTTTACCTTTAAAGGAAGAGAAGCAATCTTTTTCGACCAGTGCAAGAAGTTCATATATAGAAAAATCCATGTGGAATAAGGAAATGAAGTGTGCTGGAATCAATAGTGTAGTCCCCTACCATTGCAAAGAAAAGCCTGTAGGCCAGGTTTTCTTTAAAAAAATCAGGACTAGGTTTAGAGTCATTGATTTGATAGCATCTCTGGGGAAAAGCCACCTCTCTTTCTTTTGGTTTATGGTGTGAGAGGGAAAGATGGGGGGGTGGACATCTATGAAAAGAGAAAGAGAGAGCATTCTTCAATGCATTCCACATAACCTGTGCATGTGTCATCAACAAATCAATAATAGAAGCAGGAAACATTTCCCACCGCTAGTAAATTTTTCACCAGTGTGAGAAGCTTCAGATCATAAACATTGTTCACAGATTTGGAAGGCTTCAAGAGTTTCTGCAGCGTACCTCAGTTTAGGTCAGACTTTCCCAACCTGATGCCCTGCAGAGATTGGTACTGATCAAAGCTGTAGTCCAAAAGCCTATGGAGAGTACCTGCTTAGGGAAGGTTGTCATAGGGCAAACCAGGTGGCTAAATAATACTGTCTTAGTAGAGGAGGGAGGAAAGGCCAGGTGAATTTGCTGCTTGTTTCTATCTTCTAATGTATCCTGCTCCCACACACACTCGCCAGCTCCTTCTCTGCTACTCATACAATGGGTTCTCAGTATACATATTCACATGGGCCACTGTGACTCTTGCCAAAGCTTGTGGCCATTAGTCTTCACTAAGCATGAGCGAATGATCAAAAAGTTGGTGTTGGATGGAAACTGAGAGGCCCAGATGTGCAATGCTGTTCAAATGCTTAAGGCAACATATTCATTCCACATCAACCTGTAGGTCCTTGTCAGTAGGTGAGGACAATTTTAGCCTCATTCCTATGCTACCCACCTACCTGTGTTGCACATAGATGTAGTGCATCTCCTATTTGCTCAGAAGACTAGTAAATAAGTCTGACCCTGGAAGCTTTTATGAGATTCAGGGAGAATAATGATGATGATGTTCCTCACAAATGCGACCCTTAAGAGACTTTTTAAAAATAATAGTACAAACACTAAAGCCTATTATAGCAAACTCAACAAATAAAAGCCAGGTCTTATAAATCTAGCCAGTGCAGTAGTGCCAGAATCAGTTTTCTACAGTATATTTGGTCAACAATTGGATTGCTAAATTGCTGCCATTTTATAACTCTTTTCAAAGGTTGCCCAGTGTATAATGCATCGGCCCTTTGGCCTATTAGCATTAGGAGCCTTCCCTGACTGGTATGGTTGCTTTTGCACATGTTCTCTCCTTTGTCCAATGTCAAGAAGGGCAAGAGGCCATAGGATGCATCTCTGCCTGACATCCCTCAGGGCACCAGGTTAAGACTCCCTGTAAACTCAGCCTTATTAGGCTGTAAATATTGAGCCTTACTCTTTCGGAAGGAAATGAACAACAAAGATTAATCCCAACAAGAAAACTAAGCAATAGTAGGTATAGAGCTTATTCACATAGAAAGACGCATAATGCTGGTCCTTCAGCATGATAGAACAGAGAAGCTGGGGAAGAAATATTTTACAAATCTAAATTTTGATGGCTAATAGTGTAAGACTTCTGAATCCCAGCATTCTGATTTGTGACCAGCTGTGAGGTTTCAACACACAATGCAAGGCAAGAGTTTAATGCCTGGTTATATTTGCAAAAGCAGCATGTTATTCTCTAATGCTTTGCCACAAAGCAAGTGATAATATTTTAAATCTAGTTAGCAAGCTGCTGAGAACAGGTTTTGCATGGCTGGGTTCAAGTCAATGTATGAACTGTTTTGCTTTTAATGCTGCAAAAGCAATAAAACAGAGGGACAGGGCATTAGTTATTTGGATGCAATTTTTATTCTGCTGCTAATTAGGTTTATTGGAGCTAGTGTTAATAATCACATCTGAGCCAAGATGGGATCTCTGGAGTGCTTAGTTTTGAGAAAAGCACAGATATTGTGAGCATAACAGAAACCTGGTGGAATAGAGTGAACCAGGGGGTTACAGTTATCTCTATAAGAAGGACAGGAAAGGACATACTGGAGATAGTGTTGATCTGAACATCAAAGAGGACACAGAGTCCATCAAGCTAGAAATCACCAAAGGGACAGTCTCTTCCACAAAATTGTTGTGGGTGGTGATACCTGGCCCCAAAAGCAATCTAGCATTGCAGACATAATCTCATCTCCCTCACCAAAATGGCCAGGGTGATCTTGTGATAGAGAATGAAATCATGGAAACATCCAAAGGAAGAAGTGCTATATAGTATTTCAATTACCCTTATATATAATGGGTACTTATGTTGTTCAGTCACAAAAAAGAGGTACAATTTCCAGATCCCCTAAATGATTGAGTTCTAGCAGAGCTGGTCATGGAACTGAACAGAGGGGTGGACATCTTGGACTTAATCTTAAATGACACCCAGGATTTTGTGTGAGGTTAAAGTGCTGTTGAGCCATTTGGGAACAGAGACCACAGTGCTATGAAATGCAGCATATATGCAAGTTGACAGAGGCCACGAAATTGCAACATGGCTTCATTCGACTTTGGAAAAGGAAACTTCTCAAAAGTCCCCAAGTCTCAGTTCACTTGAAGTAATATAATACAATTTGTCCTGGAAGAATCTGTGACCTTAGCAGTCCCAATACAGTAATGAATGCAATTAGTGCCAGTCCTGAGCCACCTTTCAGATTTAATAATAGCCAAAACCATTTTGTTTAGTTTTTTGAAACATTGGCCGCTTCAGATGCAAGGCTTTTATCACATTTATCAGGAATCACCAAATGTACACTCTGAACTGTCTCACTCTCAGATAAAAGTCTTGAATATTATGCAGATTACAAAGGAGCTGTTTGTGGTGCTGGAACAAGAATAAGAGCCTCAGAATTTTAGTTTTTCACCTCCTGCCCCACAATTAGTTGATAAACTTCTGTTTCTCCACCCTGGGCAAAATTCATCTTATTAGCACTGTTTATGATATATTAATTTAATAGCATTAGACTCCTGCTAGATGAGGGGACACGGGTGGCGCTGTGGTCTAAACCACAGAGCATAGGACTTGCCGATCAGAAGGTCGGCGGTTCGAATCCCCGCGATGGGGTGAGCTCCCGTTTCTTGGTCCCTGCTCCTGCCAACCTAGCAGTTCAAAAGCATGTCAAAGTGAAAGTAGATAAATAGGTACCGCTCCGGCAGAAAGGTAAATGGTGTTTCCGTGTGCTGCTCTGGTTCGCCAGAAGCGGCTTAGTCATGCTGGCCACATGACCTGGAAGCTGCACGCTGGCTCCCTCGGCCACTAAAGCGAGATGAGCACCGCAACCCCAGAGTCAGTCACGACCGGACCTAATGGTCAGGGGTCCCTTTATCTTCTAGATGAGGCCAGAGGCCCATCCAGTCCAACATTTTATTCTTATAGGGGCCAGCCGGACGCCTGTCGGAAGCCCACAAGCAAGTCCTGGGTGCAACTGCACTCTCCCCATTTGCCATTTCCAGCAAATACCATTCAGAGACATATTGCCTCTGACTGTACTGTATAGCCTGGAACAAATTCCTGCATATAAAATATAACATCAGTTATGAAGTGCAACCTTGAGTAATTTTTACCTTCACATATAATTAGCCTGGGCCAGTTCTTTGCCATGCAGCTGTGCATACCTATTTCAAGGGAAATCCAATGATTTCAGGCATATGAGTGCTCTTCATGCACACATATTTTGTGTACCCTGGAGTACATTCTCAAATGCAAAACGTATCATGCAAAACAGTTCTCAGTTATTCCAAACTACTAAATATCACTAAATAACAGCGACCAGGAAGCAGGATTACCGTATATTCAAAGCTGTTTTAAACTAACTTCACTGACCTGGTATTGAGTTCTCGGCTCAGTTCAAAGTGCTGGGACTGACCTTCAAAACTTTGCATGATTTAGGACCCAGGAAGACCCTTGTCACCCACCATGGACAAGGGTGGCTTTTTTGAGCTGCTACTATCAGACATTACATGGATGACAAAGATAAAGAGCCTTTATGATTATGATGCCTTACCTATGGAATGCCCACCTCAAGGAGGTTTACCTGAGGCCCACCTTGCTATCATTTCAGCACAAAGTGAATGTCTATTTGCTAACCTGTACAGTTTATAATTCTTTTAAGCTGCTGTGGGGTTTTTGTTTTTGTTTTACACTTTTATATTACACTGTGCTTTTGATTGTTTTAGATTTCTGCACTATCCATATCTATTTATTTTGCATTTTTGTAAGCTTACCCGGGCGTGCCATTTGACCTTTGAAGGTCTGGGTAAAAACTTCAGCAGTAAATGAATAAAGATATAGCCAAAAAGTATTGATTAATTGTTTCAAACTTTGAGCATGAATGTATGGTTTTAGATTTTTGAACTTTTCTTCTAAATACTCCTTTTATTTGTTTTAGCACTGGACAGACAAGCAATACAGAAATTGATTTGATACAACCCTGTTTTGAGCAATCTGGAAAGAGAATCATACGTTGTTCTGATAAATATAACAGTACTGGCAAAATTAGCTGGTTTTTCCAGTGCTAACTTTTCAGCATGAGGCCACCATGTTCCCAAGGTGCTGACTTTCATTTTGGCATTAATTTGCACCCTGATGGTGCAAATTCCATGCTTCACAAATTTGGAGAAGGTTCACAAAACTGCACAAATCATTTTAGTTGCAAAGAACATTATTTGCTAGTACATAGTCAAAGGTTCACTCTTCTGCATCGCCAATGAAATAATATCAAATAGCGACCTCCTTCCTATAACCTTGGGGAGCCATCATTAGTCAGAGTACACAGAATTGGGCTAGATCAACCAGTGGCCTGACTCTGTTATATTAGGCTATTATTTTTGTTATGCCTGTTGAATCAAGGAGTTACTATCTGAAGAAAATGTAGTTTTTCATTCTTGCTTTCAAACACCAAAATCCAAAAGAAATGAAACTTCTTGTCTATGTTCTTTGTACATAAATAAGAAAAGACTACCCACCCCAAAGTAGCAAATAGTACTTCAGTAGCTCCACTAACCTTAGGAATAATTTTGGCAGGTTCTTAGCAATAAAGAAAGGGGATTGTATGGATGTATTTATCAATACGAACATGAAGTATTTGAGAAGGTGGGAGGAAAGTCTTCTATTCAGCAGGATAAGGGAATCAATTTAAAACATACATATTGGACTTTTAATTAATGTTCAAGTACTCTTGAGAGCACACACACACAGAGAGATTTATTTCCTCACACAATTGTCAAAATATGCTGAAATGCAAAATACCAAAGAGGAAACAAAAGAAGCCTGTGCAGCTGTACCACCCAGTGGAGCAAAACAATCTTTTCATCTTGATAGCAGTTCATTAAGCGTCCCCTTCATTTCCTCTTGATACTGAATTGATGTTATCCAGGAGTTAACAAATGCACCAGATTTTGTTAGTGGCTTCCTCACAGTGGGAATATGCATGCTTTCTCACTTCAGCCTTCAGCTCTGGAGTTGATGGTCGAATGAGGGGATATTTGGTAATAAGGGTTTCTTGGTGACATCAGCCCTTTCCATGCATTAATACTCCCAATGTTACTCAACATGGGGGCAGAGACCAGAAGTGTGTTGAGTTGCTCCCCTCCCCAGCCTTCATGGAACAGCATGGCAGTCTGAGAGAGTCTTGATGGGGAAATCCTTCAGATGCATTCATTTGGTATAAGAATATATGGAACCTGGCAATTTCTGAGGGGAAATAACACATAATTTAAGAGCTATATAAGGCAAAGAACAGCCACAGGCTATTTATACAACTTGATAGCACTCTACTTATATTAACAGTGCACCTTGGCAACACCAGTTTTCAGCAGTATCTACAGAAAACTGGAGCTTTGATTGGGCTTTGATTTCAAATGCTAATTAGCATTTACAGATATCTTTGCTTCATTTCCTCCACCTCACATATACCGCTTATTTTATTTTTGTATGGAATATGTCATATGAGATATAATATAATATGATCTCCCCAGGAATGCTGTTGCCATGACAATCCCATAATGAGGAGTTAAACCTTGGGTTCCTTCCAGATTTGTGACGCTGTAATGGACTGTAATCATCTCACTGGATGGCTTCGGGTCTCCCAGCTTCAGGTCTCCATCTATGAAATAGGAATGATAGTGGTTTGCCTTATGGGTAATTGTTTGGGGCAGTGAAAACAACTGCAGTGCGCCTTATAGGGCATTAATTTTGCAATTTACTTATCTTGGGTGGTCCATATGGTGATTTTATGTCCTTTAAAATGTAATGTAATGAAGTCTATGGCACAAGACTTTTGGTCAAATTGCACCTCCTAACAAGAAGCTGGGGCCAAAGAATTTTTTAATTTTATTTTACCCAAAAGCAGGCTCAAGAGCCTTCCCAGATGTTTCCAGTTCAACCCCCCCCCCAGGGATTTTTGAGCATCATTTTTGGAAGCTACCTCTGGTGTGACCATTGTATCATGTTGCCTCAAGTTGATCAGTTCCCTTTTTCAAAAAGTCTATCCTGATTCCTCAAACTCCTAACTATTTTTTTTTCAAAGGCTCTGGTCCCTTATAAGTTATCTTAGATTTATAGGTCTCTCAATGAAACTACTTATCATTAGAATGAGCAAATAAATAAATGAGAGTACAGAGAATGATGAGGAAAGGGGGGAAGGTGTTCAAGTAGACTGATCTTAATGATTCATAAATTTAATTGTCCAAATCTTCTTATTAAGGTTTCATAACCATCTTATGAGGATGACACAGTCATAAACTAAGCATAGTGCTAAATGGAGGTTTCTCTGTGACTATATCACTTTTCAGTGCTAACATCATTTGCAATGTGTGTCAGAGTGGAGCTTGAGTTTGAAAAGGACAGTTGTGCCCAGTGCTTTCCCCCCCCAAAAAAAAAAATAATATTTAGGGGTACTCTCATTTTCCAACTCATATTGAAATACTGCCCCTCAATGAGGCCAAACTTGGATTCACAAAATGTTTAGGGGTATGCGTACCCCTGCGTACCCCCAGAAAAAAAGCTCTGGTTGTGCCCTTAATCTGCACACCCAATTTTATCCTGATTTTTCAGTTTTCAAGGCAGCTCTCACACTGTGTGAACTGGGTTCGGGTCTCCGCTCCTCCACATGCAGCTGCTGGGTGACCTTGGGCCAGTCACACTTCTTTTAAGTCTCTCAGTCCCACTCACCTCACAGAGTGTTTGTTGTGGAGGAGGAAGGGAAAGGAGAATGTTAGCCGCTTTGAGACTCCTTAAAGGGAGTGAAAGGCGGGATATCAAATCCAAACTCTTCTTCTTTGAGGGCATCATTTGTGGCCCCTTTGAAAATGGGTGTGAGGTTGAGCTGACAGTTGTCTTTGAAACATAAACGGTTACCCCTAAACACCTCCCACCAACTTTCTTTCCCTTCTTTGTCACCAATGGAAAGAACAAGATGGACTGTATTTTGCACTGCCTCCTCACTTCTGAAGATAGGTATGGCATCGAGCTCATACTAAAATACAAAGTGTAGCATGTTATCCTACACATGCTTACTGAATTGAATTGTGACATTGCCGTGTTCAGCTGAGCCATGTGAATGCTTTTAGGGCTACTTTACCCACTAGTGGGATACATGGCAGACTGAAGGCATGGTGAGCAGAGACTTAGCTACCAAACTTGCTGATAACACAGGGCATTGCCACCAGGCACAGCTCAGTTGCAGACAGAATGTTAAGTCAAACTAAAGACCCCAGCTCACATTAAGGATGATGGTTTTGATCGGGCACATGCTCCCACCTGGCACAATGAAATGCTATTCACCATCCCCAGGCCACTATTTTTAAAAGAAAGCAAACTATTCTAAAGGGAAAGACAGTGTAGCTCCATAAGAGTTGTGGGTTTCAGCCTATTATTCCTTCTAAAATCTGCATTAGAAATGCCATTAATGCTATAAAGTCCTATGCACACCCTTCTTTGCATTTGGCTCAGTAAATCCAAATGGACCTATGATTGTGCCATTTGAGCCAGGAGAGGTGAGAGGCTAGTATAGTAACCTTTCTACTGGTGTGAATAAAAACCAATATGGCTCCAAGCCAAATCCATTTAGTTTAACAGCTGGAGCCAGATTATCTCATCTCTCCCAGAGTACTTAACACCAGCAGGTCTATATGGGGGTGGTGGGGAGCCAAATTCTTCTGCCTGCTTTCCAAAGAAACAAGATGTGAATGTGATTGAAACTGCTAATTGTTTAAATAGCTCTTTTTAAATATATATATATATAGAAAAGGCCTTGCTTTCAGCTATTTCACATCATGGCCTGGTGCCTATTTTTATTGGAGAGCCACAAAATTAAAGTACGTGGAGCATTTCCCTTAATGTAATACAGTGGGCGTCAAGTTGACTAGAGAGACCTTTCCTCCATAAAATGACAAATAAGAAGAGCCATTTACACCTTACAGCTGAACTCATAGCATGGCATTACTGCGACAGTCAGTAGGGGGCAGGGCCATCACAACAGTCATTTCCATTGTCTGACACACTCCCACCTACTTTTTGTGGGCATTTCAATGTTACAACCAAAAGAAGTTAGGAGAAAGTGCTCCTAAGAGGGACAGAGTGGTGTAAAATGTTAGACCTGAGAAAGAGCTTCATTTCCGATGCACACCTGCAAAGTTACTCTCTTCCTCAAAACCACTAGAATTAGTGGATGCTGCCCCCACATTGTCCTTAAGCTAGAGGCAGCAAAAGTTTCAATTTGGCAAAGTTGCTCCCTCTCACAGCTAAAAAGAAAAATATCTGTCACTTCATGGATTCATTAGCCGTGTAGTCACTTAATCACAATCCAGATCAGAAGATTTACTCATTCCTAATAAATCACATTCAGTTGGTTACATGGCCCCTTAATCACAGCTAGAATCCAATGAAAAATGTAGTTGTATTAATTTATTAGATCTTTAGGACCATAATTCATAACTTGAAATTCTATTTTCCATCTGTACAACCTACCCTTGAAATAATTATGAGAAAGGAAGAGGAGGAGGAGGAGGAGGAGGAGGAGGAGGAGGAGGAGGAGGAGGAGGAGGAGGAGTTTGGATTTGATATCCCACTTTGTTGTTGTTGTTTAGTCGTTTAGTCGTGTCCGACTCTTCGTGACCCCATGGACCAGAGCACGCCAGGCACTTCTGTCCTCCACTGCCTCCCGCAGTTTGATCAAACTCATGCTGGTAGCTTCAAGAACACCATCCAACCATCTCATTCTCTGTCGTCCCCTTCTCCTTGTGCCCTCCATCTTTCCCAACATCAGGGTCAGATGGTCCCACTTTATCACTACCCAAATGTGGATGTGGAGGAGCAGAGACGCGAACCCAGTTTGCCAGATTACGAGTCTACCCCTCTTAACCACTACACCACACTGGCACCAAATAGGAATGCCACCCAAATCAGCCATCTGAAATAACCTGCCATTTCCTCTTGCTGGGGAGCGGGGTGGGGGACCCCCCATTTTCCTCCTGCTCTACCAAGTGTGATGCTGAGTGCATACTTTTTACTGGTAATAGTAGCAGCTTGCTTTTATAGGGAGGCGACCTAGCCGGCATCCTCCCAGGTCTAGGGAATGATGGTTGTGATCCTGCAGGTGGCCTTCAGCTGTAGGCATGTAGCTGACTGAAAATGACCTCTGACCACAATGTTTCCCCAGCCGCTTGGTTCATATATTATCACGTGTTCCCTTTTCTGCTTCAGAAAATGGGCAGGTTATAGACTGCAAAGTTGCGAAGTTTTGATTGAGTGGTCACAGCTGTGCATCTCAGAGATTTTTGTGGGTGAGTCCACTCTCCAGCTATGACAAAAAAGAGCTGCAAAACGGGAACCAGGAAAAATGTTGTGTTCTTGATTCTTTTTTAATGTCTGAGGTGCATTCTGCTTTGAAGGGTGGAATGGACTAGTGTGATCTTTTATTTCTGCTTTATCTGGCTCCTGGTGTCAAAAAAAATTGTTGCTAGCTCTTCTTCACCTTCTGTTCTCGCTGAGGGTAAAATATAGTGAACTGGTGTTTTGCATGGAATGGTATCAAATCTCTGCATAGCTTTCTTGCGATTTTTGGCTCAGATGGATTTTATTGATCTTACTTATTTTATGGCTGCTACTTTTATGATGTTTCCATTGTCTTTATTTTGAGCTTTACTGTATAGGCTTTATTGATTCTGAATTGTGCCCTGCTCTAGGAGTTTTATACAAAAGGTACAGCTGTACATTTACAAAAGGAATAACTGAGCTAGATGTTGCTCACAGGTGACTAATGAATTGACAAATTCATTCATTAACTTTCCCTCAGTGCGTACAATGGTGGTTGAAAGCATGCTTTTGATAGATTTAGCAAATTAACAGCATTCACTGCTTGATTTGTTAGTGAATGCAGTTAATCCACGCTAACCATGAAAATCAGGTGGAACTCTCTTTTACAATCTAAAATTGCATTCATGTTAATGGCAACTGTGATTTGAGTAGGGTTAAGCATTTTGTGTTCATCCCACTAAAGTTATGCAAAATTGATATAGTGGAAGGTTGAATGTTGGAATCCCAGCAAAGTTTTCAACTCAAGGTTGAAAAGAAATTGTAGCTTTCAGACATCCCTCAGGTAAGTGATAGAAAAGGTTGGAACAAGCTCTAGTTGGCCATGGGACCATGAGGTGAGACAAAGGGCAATCTCAAAACAGATTTATGTGACTGGACTACAGTGGTACCTCGGGTTACAGACGCTTCAGGTTACATACGCTTCAGGTTACTGACTCCGCTAACCCAGAAATAGTACCTCGGGTTAAGAACTTTGCTTCAGGATGAGAACATAAATCGCGCGGCAGCAGCGGGAGGCCCCATTAGCTAAAGTGGTGCTTCAGGCTAAGAACAGTTTCAGGTTAAGAACGGACCTCTGGAATGAATTAAGTACATAACCAGAGGTACCACTGTACTTTTATAAGGGAGAATGCTCCCAGTATGCTTTCAGTCTGGAAGCCCTTTTAGAGATGACAAAATAGAGTTGCAAAAGTAGGTTTAACTGCTAAATACTTTTTTTGGCTCACTGACTTCTATCTCCAGGGCTAAAATGTACAGATTGTATAACAGCTGAATGACTGGGATGTACCAGGGTGAGGGTGAAGAAAAGGTCATTGAATTTTGCTTTATGAGGTTGCCCACCATAATTAAATAGCTTACTTTATCAACCTTCAAAGAGGGCAGCAAAAAAGCTGAAATGCATATCACTTTCTAAAACCTCACAAAGGGGCAGCTTCTAATAATTATTTGCTTTCATGATGTTTATCAGTGACTAAATTCATGCAGGGAGAGAGAAGAATCTTACAGCTGGACCACTGTAAAATTGGCAGAGCAAAAATCTGCAATGTTCCAGTACACATTTTAATGCATGCCTCCTGATCTATATCAGGAAGGAGAAGAAAATAAGATAACCATTCTGAGTTGATTGGTTTAACCCAATGCAGAGTAGTGGGTGGGTGGCAATCTTCATGCAGGCACACCATCGGGGGGGGGGCACAAAATTATCAAGGAAGGGGCTGTTCCCCCTCAAAATTCCCCGGCATACTTCTTCATGCAGCTTACAGTTGAGCTATGGAACTCATTCCCAAAGGAAGGAGTGATGGCCACTAAGCTGGATGGATTTAAAAGAGGATTAGACAAATTCATGGAGGCTACTGGTCACAATGGATATGCTCTGTCTCCACAGTCAGATTCAGTAATGCTTCTAAATACCACTTTCTGGAAACCGCAGGAAGTGAGAGTGCTCTTATAAGCATGCGGCTTATCAAAAAGCATCTGTTTGGCCACTGTGAGAAGAGGAGGCTGGACTAGAATGGGCCATTGGCCTGATCCCGCAGCTTCTCCTTGTGTTCATATGTTTGTACCTTGGTGAAACAAAAATCCCTGTCCTAATTTTGTTGTTGTGGCAGTTGGTTTTGCCCATAGCTTCTTCTGACCAAAGGAGGACTCTGCTATTTAAGTCTTGTGGTCTTTGTTACCAAGTTTTGCTTACTATTGGAATTGCCATGCTACTGAATGCTTTAACCACAAAATATTCCAGTAGAACAGAAGTAGCCAATACGGTGCCAATATTGGACTACAACTCCCATCATCACTGACCATGCTGGATGGGGCTGATAAGAGCTGTATGTAGTCCAACAACAGCCCAATGATTCTCCATCCCTGAAGCACTTTGAGGTTAGAAATCTCCCTCTCCCTTGCATTTTGCCTCAGCATTCGTTTTGGGGGTCATCTGAAAGTGTGCCCTTACATCACAGGTAACAGGTTACATAGCACAGTGCTATGTAAGATGAAACCTTTTTTCTTGGCACTCAGCAACAAAGGCATCTTTAGATGCCATAGTCATGGCTGAATTTTCATAAATGCATTCTCCATGCAACTACCTCAGACCTCTGCTCTCAATCAAATTAATCCAGAAACTTATGCTGTTTCTAAAATAAATAAAACTTTTCCAGGAATTTAATTAGTGAATATAAACTTTTTTAAAGAGATAAAAAAGAGGTTTGCCTTTGTGCAACAGATGACGCCTCTATTGACATTCCACTTACATTGTTCATTGACATAATTGAGAAAATCATTAACAATTCCCACCTAGAGCCCACAGAGAAATAATTGAGTGAATATGAAGCTGCTAAATTGCAGTTCTAGTCAATGGCACAAGAACAAACAACTGTATGCAAAATTCAGAAGATTGATCCTTCCCAACCAAGTTCACCTTCCAGAAGACAATGTTCATAATGCAGCTAGATGGGAGAAATAAAGACTTGGTGAATTTGATTTCCGATAAATGCTTAATGAGAAAAGGTTTAATTTGAATTTAATGGCTCAGTATTTTCCCTCATTCTTTATATCGGCAGCATAGATTTCTCCAGGAGAGTATACAGTAAGGAGGAGGGCCTTTTGAGTCTCCAAGTGCTGTTGGACACCAATTCCCATCAATCCCAGCCAACATGACCAATTAATAGGGATGGTGGGAGTTGTAGTCCACAACATTTGGAGGGCCACAGGTTCCCTGTTGCTGCTCTGCAAGCCTCCCCCTTCCTACCACAATGGGCAGACTTGTCAGATGCTTCCCACTCCATACGGTATGTCATGTCATTTGCAGAGGCAAGGAGGAGAGCTTTGTCTGGATTTTTGGGAAATCCCTTCCCATGGAAGACCATGAACGTTCAGTACTGTTAAGTCTCTGAAAGAGTTCCCGGGGGAAAGGGGTTGATAGTTAAACCACTCTGAGAACGGTAGCTCTGTGGGGGAAACAGGGGTCTCCTAACAATTCTCAACTCCTGTAACAAGCTACAGTTTCCAAGATGCTTTGGGAGAAGCCCTTACTGTGTAAAGTGCTATGATACTGCTTCAGATGTATACTGCAGAGGGGCCTATTCTTAAACACTACTCTGGATAGCTCACAACAGCGACCAGCCACCATTAATGTACAGTCTCAAAGTGAAAAGTTGGAAGACCTCAAACACAAGCATTCCATGCCCAAAATGGGAGACTGGCTCCATCTGTCTTTGGAAAAAATGCAGTGCATTGCTTGGATCTGCTTGTTTAGACACTGGAACCACACACCCCTTCTCACAACTCATATTACTAGCATTGATGTTGCCTCTTCCACATTTCGGCAGCAAATGTTCTTCTTAATCTTCGTGCCACTGCCATCTCTTGCGTGAGAAGTCCTGTATTCCTGATGCTTAAAAAAAAAGGCAATTTGTGCTTACTTTGCAGAAGACAGTACTCACGAGTCACAAACAGATCACCCATGTGAAAATATTATCCCTGCAGTTCTGCCAAGGTCATTTAAGACCTATGGTAAAATGCTGAGTAAGTGAAGACTGCAGGAATAAGTTGAGGCCACTGTCACCCTGAAGTCTTTCTTGAGTCTCTCTGTTACTTGTCTTCTCCACCTGTTTTGACTTTGAGCATTTCTAGACAAGCAACCAAGTTATAAAATATGTATTTTATCAAGGCTAACTTGAAAAATCTGTATCACAGGACTTCAGTGACTTTACCTTGAGTATTTTCCAATATTCCCAATAACCTATTTCCCCATCTGGAACCGCCCTTAGGATGAACGCATTTCTAACATGAGGTGCCTTTATTTTCATAGAAGTAATGTTGTATGTATATATTATGCAAACTATTCAGGCTGACCTTGCACGTTTTCCAGAGGCAGACAAGATTACAAGGGTTGGCTTTTTAGTAAAGGCCAAGCAACCTCTCCTATATTGCCTAATGATCAAAGTCCATCAAGACTCTTATAGACATTCTTTGGATCTTCTTTGTTGGATTCCTATGGCCCTTGTTTGACCTACTGTCTTTAACAGCCAGCTCTTATCCAAAGTATAGGTAATTAGATATAGCACACAGAGTCTCTCTGCATATGGAAAAGGTTACAGGTCAGCTCCTTGGCTAGTGCTGCAAATCCTTTTATTTCAATAGAGCTATGCCAATTACACCAACTGCCAGTTCATCCCAGTGGTAATTTGAAGCCAATGCGACTGACAGTGATATTAGGCAGAGCCTGATGAACAAGAGGAACAACGTTCAGCAGTGGAGCACTGACTTGCTGATCAGTAGAAATATTTTCCTAGCTGAACATGCTCATTTTCTCACCGAACCGAGGACTTAAGTGGCTTGAATTACAACTGGGATAGAGTGACAGCTGGCAGAATTGGCAGGTCCCCATTGAAATGAAGGGATTTGTCGTAGCCAAGTTCCTGATCCCTCACCTTCCAACTGAAACGACTCTGACTCTTGCCAGGAATTGTTCTGCTGCTCTGAAAGGGCATTACTCCAGTCACGTTGCTGTCGTTCAGCTGCTGCACTTATTAAATAATGAAGTAACAAGAAACCTATTACATCTTTCTATTGTGGGCTTTGTGTCCTAGTTTGAGCAGGACTGTGCTTTTCTGACCAGCCCCTTCAAACCTCCTAGTCACTTTGCCACTGCCTTTGCTCCCAAAGTGTCTTTCTTTGCTGTTCTGTAGGCTCCCTTCTCAATAACCTTTAGTTAAGATGGCAAGTGCTCACCCTCTTCGCCCTCTGAGGTGACTCCTAAAAAAACTAGCAAGGGGCATGACCAAGACCAACATTGGGGGAGCAAGAATTTATCATACTGCTATACAGTGGTACCTCGGGTTACAGACGCTTCAGGTTACAGACTCCGCTAACCCAGAAATAGTACCTCAGGTTAAGAACTTTACCTCAGGATGAGAACAGAAATTGTGTGGTGGCAGCAGGAGGCCCCATTAGCTAAAGTGGTGCTTCAGGTTAAGAACAGTTTCAGGTTAAGAATGGACCTTCGGAATGAATTAAGTTCTTAACCTGAGGTACCACTGTATAGGGCTTTAATGTCCTGTTACTGCAAGTTAGAACAGTGAATGGAATGGTGAAAAATATCTGAAGGAAGCAGCCGCTATCCCTTGAACAGAGGTTGCTACTGTGGTGCCCATCGGTACTAATGTGCCCACCAGTATGTCCTATGATTCCTGTGAAAGTTGTAAGTATCCCACCCCACCCCACCCCCCAAAAAAATCACAATGCATGAGAGACTCTTTGCACTTCCTGCTTAGTTACCCCTTGCATTGGCTCACCCTCATCTACAATGAGAGCAACTCCTTAAACATGACCACATTTCATTGGATGCCAGGATTGGACAGCTATTCTCCCATCTGTTCTGAACAGAAAAGTCAAAACACTTCTCTCTATGAGTAACTGCAGTGGTAGCTGACATAGGTACTTTTTCCCTGACCGGGGGGGGGGGGGGAGAGGGAGAGAGAGAGAGAGAGAGAGAGAGAGAGAGAGAGAGAGAGAGAGAGAGCATGCTTGCACCATTTTGTGCCCCTGCCTACCACTGTGTGTGGTTTGGGGGGGGGGGTTTTAAGATGTAGCAGCCACTATATTATGGCAAGCCCCACTGCAGCCATTTTGTATTGTAACACTCCTCCACGGCAGCCATTCTGTGACTGATATCCCATGACGCTTGCTCGAGAAATGTTCCCTAATTGCAAGTAACAATATCGGATTCTTGTACATAGACACATTCTTATATAAATTTCATACGCAAAAGCACTTCTAAGAGCTTTGCAGTAAACCTCTTAATCATATAGTCTCACAACAACTTTGTGAGGTGGTTGTTGATGCTTCTGCTTTGTGAACGGAGGAGACCGATTTGCTCAGCCATGCAGAATGTTTATTGTATAGGAGGTATCTAAATTTGACTCTCCTTGATCCCGTTTTCAAAGTCTATATCCACTTCGCACAACAGAGCTAGTCACTGACAATACTAGATAGTCTTCATCCTCCAAAGAAGTCTGCAAAAGCAGACTCACAATTTGCATGCATAAAACATGCTGCCTAGGATAAAAACGGGGGGGAGGGACATGGATATAAATCTGATACCCATTGTCACGGTCCAGTCTATGGGCGATCGAAGTCCTGGCTGAGGACGTCGGGACCGGGGGCAAGATGGCAGGGTGGGAGCAGGAACGAGAGTCCAGAAGCCAGGGGTTTGAGGGTCAGGAAGCACAGAGTCACAAAGCCAAGGGTCCAAGGATCAAGAAGCAGGGAGTCAGGAAGCCAGTCTGAGGATCAGGAAGCAAGAAGCCAAACGCAGCAAGGCAGGAAACATGTTGCTGTGGCAAAGAGCCGAAGGGAAATGCTGACCTTATATCCCTTCCCGGCTCTTGCCACCAGGTGCAGTGAGTTACCAAGTGGCCTCACCTGTGCGGCCGCGCCTTGCCTCTCCAGAGCAAGCTTAGGAAGGCCCCAGTCCTGCGAAGCCCTACTGGTCACAGGCCTGGCTCCTGCACGCACTCCTGACACCCATGGCTACATGTTCAATCCACACACATCCCTTATGGATGAATAGTACGGTTGGTTTTGGCAGTATCAGTCAAATTCTTGAAGGATGGAGGATCCAGTTTAGGCCTCACCTTCCACTCAGGATGGCCCCAGTCTTCACTTATGTAAATTTTCAAGTAGAGAAATTTTGAAGGTTCACGAGACAGCTGCCTTCCTATGCATCTCAACTTTTTTTGAAGGTGTTATCTGAAGTGGGTGGTGCCATGGGTCTTACGTGACCTCTCTCCAGCTGAATCCCAGATTGGAGAAAGGGAGGGAAGCAGTGACAAGGTCAGCACAGTGCAAATGCACCAGTAGAGCCAATGGAATGCTTCTACCAGCACATTTGCACCACACTGACCTCGCTGTCATATTGTCCCTTCCCTTCTCTATGCAGGTATACATCAGTGACTTGGGCAGAGGGAGGTCAGGTAAGCAGCGCAGAACCTACTGTGCTGTCTGCTACTGGTTGGAATGTAGCCTGTAGATGTCTATTGCTGCTTCCACGTTATTTCAGCATTCAAGTCATATGGTGAGTTGGCTCCTTACTGAAGCCAACAACCACACTGTCCACCAGTGTCAAAGGTAGAAAGACTGTGTCTCTTTCTGCTGCAAAATAATCTGCAGCAAGGAACTATTGCTTTTCTATAGGTTTAGTTATTCCCATTCTGTCCACTGACTCTATGTGGCACAGTTCTCCAATTTATCACAGGAAGCAAAAACAAAATAAAATTGACTAAAACAAAAACACGTTGTCAACAACAAACATGAAAGATTGAAGACAGTTGCAATAACTTGTTTATAGAGGATTTAGTATGTCAATAAATTTGGATTAAAAACAGACTTGAGAAAAGCAGACATTCTCGAGGGCACTGGTGTGCTTGTAACAGCAGCATAAGATTAAAATCTTACCACTTTCTAGAGGTAACAGTTTTATGTTATTTATAATTTTAAATGGATTTGATTCATTTGTCTGGTTTCCCTACACAATAACAGCAGGTCTTGTCTTATCAGGGTATGTAGGCCTATAATAGTCTATTAAACTGAGACGCATGGAGGTTATGTAAAATGAAATACGTTCCCTCATACATTGTCTTGCAGAAGGTGCCAGCGTACTTTGGGTTTGAAGCTCTTGTATATTCATTTTTGCTTTGGGATTCTTAGTGTCAGAATTTTGCATAATGGAACTCCAGAGATCTGGTCGACCATTTCTACAAAACATTGCCTCAGAATAGGCACTTTACCTGTCTCCTGTGAGAAAATTATAACCACCTATTCTTTCTTCCAGCCTTTGTTTTCTCTGAAGCCATTTACTTAAAATGCTAAGTTTATTCAATACTCGCTTTTAAAAGTGCTCAGCTACATAGATAAGACAGCATTTGGGGGAGGAATTTACATTGAGTTGGATGCAGACCAAGTTCAGGTCCCACTGAAAACGCCAATTGTTCTGCAAGAAGATGGAGAAGGATGCTGCAAGCCTCCACAGCATCCCACTTCTAGCCTGAGTGCACTGTGGCTACATCAAAGGCAGCCACCAGACTCTGGTGGCAGAATGGCTTGATGCACTATATAAGAGAGGGGCTGACAGTGGCGTAGCGTGGGGGGTCAGGGGGGGCCGGCCGCACCGGGCGCAACATCTGGGGGTTAGGGTTAGGGGGCGCAAATCCACGGGTTAGGGGGTGCAAATCCACGGGTTAGGGGGCGCAAATTACTTGCCTTGCCCCGGGTGCTGACAACCCACGCTACGCCACTGGGGGCTGACACTGGAAGAGCCCAAACACAGTGACTCGGAACACTACAAGTTGATTACAAGTAAGGAGGGAGTCAGAGGACCAAAAAAAGCTAAGTCATACACCAGAGGGGGCAAAGGGCAAGAAGCAGAGGCAGGTAACGCACAGACGAAGGAAGAGGAAGTGAGGAGGCTGTAGCAAGACAGCCTAATACAGTGGTGGCACCTTGGTTCTCAAACACTTTGGTGCTCAAACAACTTGGAACCCAAACACTGCAAACCCGGAAGTAAGTGTTCCGAATTGCAAACTTTTTTCAGAAGTTGAATGTGCTCCGTTTTGAGTGTTATGCTTCCAATTTGAGTGCCACACTTCCGTTTTGAGTGCTACGCTGAGGTCTGTCTGTTTTTGCTATTTATTTTGTGTTTTTGTTTTTGCGGCTCTTTTTTGTTTTTGTGACTGTGTGGAACCTAGTTCAGCTACTGATTGATTGATTGATTGATTGATTGATGGTGTGACTGCTGTACATTGTTTAAAATTGCAGCCATGTTGTTATGTACTGAAGTTCTCACCCTGGGCCAGCAGGGGGATACTGGAGATAGTCTTCACTCAGGTCCGCATATGCAAATAAGGAATTGAAAGTGATGTTCAGTGATTGGATAGTTACAGAAAGTTGTTACTGTTGCTTTGTAGTTGAGCTCTATATAAGCAAATTGGCTGAACCCTTCAGTACAGTTCTGTTCTGGCCTGTGAATAAACAAGAGCTGTCTGAAGAATCGCTGTGTCATCTGATATGTTCGCCTACAACTTAACACATGTGACCAAAGTAAGTGAGACTTCAGAGAAGGCAGTGGGGAGAGGACAGGGGACCTTACTGTTGTGCCTCAGGTAGAGAATCGGGATGGGCCAACCCTGAATCTTGGGCTCTGAGAGCTGTCCTGGAAGCAGGGCTTGACATATGACTAACTTAAGTCCCACCAAGGGGACCTTCTTTTTCTTTCCCCATCTTGCAGGTGTGATGTTTCATATTTATTGATATGGTATATTATTTTTTAACAATCCAATTTCAAACATTCAGTAGGTTTGGAAACAATTCTAGTCAACGTGACTTCGGTGTCATTTTTTAATATACATATTTATGGGGAACTGGTGGCTGACAAACTGCTGGCTGACAGCCATCTCAGAGGCTGTACAATTTTATTATTCCCGCTGTATAGTTTCAGAAAGATGAATAAACCCGCAGTACTGAGGAAAAGCATTTATCATCATTAGCCAGCATGTCAGCCCTCTTATTTGTGGGAACTGTCCTAGTGCATTCGTATTTTTGCTACCTTCCTTCTGATACTCGCCTCGTACAACTAGCACAATCAGTAAGTCCAGTTCTGGATGAGACGTTGATCTTCATTTGATTATAGACAACTGCTCACCATCGGTGGCTGGGCACCCATTTGCTATAATATTATGTCTCGTTAAAGACAAGTGATATATTGAAGTCATCACACCTTTGGTTTCCAGATGACAAAAGCCTTAAGCACACCCCGGTGTCTCAATAAATTACTTTTTGGCATATGTCCCATCTGATGCTCAGTGGCTTCTATAGTGCCTCTGTAAAATGCATTGTGTAAAAGTTTAGGGCCCTCATAATTTATACAGACATCTAGTAAAATATTTAAATCTGTCATGGCAAATAAGTCATCCCTAACTTAGATGTGTTCAGAAAGGCCAGGAAGGGACAATTCACACCAGATGCGGAAAGTGGAAGGGAGGGATTTTGCTGTAAAAAAAACCCCCAACAAACAGAAATACTTGTTTAACATCTTTAAAAATGCATGGCACACTGCTGTGAGAGAGGAATGCCCTTTGGATTTGCTGATGATTTTCCTAGTTTTTATCTTTAGCGAGACTTACAAATTTTAAAATCTGTTTTCTTCTGTTCTCATTGCATGACTCAGTGACATGAACTAATACGCTTGCTCCCCCAGCTGCTGTGAACAGTTGTGGACTGCAAGCTTCAAGTGGTTTAATGCATAACCTACTGGAGTTTGGGCTGATGTGTTGGCAGAGGATAATCAAGGACTTTGGAATGCCTATCAGGGGCACAAAATCAACGGGAACAGAACCGAAGCCATCCAAGTTGGGAACTCTCAAGGCTTCAAGTACATAATCTTGTCTCACTGGAAGAGGCCGTATTACTGCAATATGCTGCATGTGGGGCTGTCCTTGGACCTCATCCAGAAGCTGCAGCCGGTGCAGAATGCGGCCACCAGCCTGCTGATGTCACCATTGTTAAAACAGCTACACTGGCTGCCCATCTGGTACATGGGGGGGGGGTGTGAAATTATACCCTCCAAGGTTTCTCAGATAAAAACAGGGACATTCTATTCTACACCAGGAAGCTTCTCCCATATTTGATCTCCCTCACACATATATGAAATATACTCATATACATCTGTCGTCTTGAGCCAATTACAACCTCTCAGCCCAACCTAACTCACAGGATTGTTGTAAAGAAAAAATGTGTGAGGGAAGGGTTCATGCACAACACCTTCAACAGATAAATGGAATGAAATAAAAATTTAACTGTTAGCTGCCTTACATCCCTGTCAGAAAAAAGGATGATTAATAATAATAATAATAATAATAATAATAATAATAATAATAGAAATTGTGAGAATGATCAGGAACATGCCAGAGAGTAAATTCTATTGAACTCAGTGGCTCTTACTTCTGAGTAGACATGTAAAGGCTTGCTGCGTAAGGCTCAATTTACAGTGAAGGAATAAGCACTTCACAGGTTTCTGAAAAACTGCTGGTTGCTGAAGTGCTACAATTAAAGTGGATTGGTTATATTTTTCTTCAAAATTATAGGAAGGGCTTTGTATGTCAGCTTCACCATTTCCTTCATCTGGTGCAGGTATTTTATTTTCTGTTTTATTTCCATTTTTGCACCTGCACACACACACACACACACACACACACACGGGCTCCTGTTTCCAAAAAGGACAGGAGGGAGTCCTGATCTCTCCACCACTTTTAATTGTTCTCCAAGATGTGGAGGGGAATAAAAAGGAAAACAGAGACATTCCGGGATCATACAGAAACCGAGATGGCTTCTTTAATTCCAAGACAGACCGTGGAAAATAGGGACTCTTGGCGGGCATGTGAAGTGAATGGCAGGAAATGTTTTGTATATTATAGATAAATATAACCAAAAACAACCCTGTGACAAATAACTTGCAATAATAAGCAAAAGCTGTCTGACATTTCCTTCAATGATATATGAAAAAGGCACTTATCTTGGAGTTCTGCTGATATTCACGATAAAATGATCAATTTATACAGTGAGTAATCTGGGAATACTTGATGCTGTCTATGTGACAACCCTTTAGACAGATATACACCCCAGTCTTCTCTGCGTTTACTATTTTATCTTTTAGTGTAACATTTCTACGCAAAGGTATCAGAGAATTGCCAGTGTCTCCCTTTGCCCACTCCGTCCCCATATAAACATTTTCCTCCTCCCCCTTTCCTTCTAAATAGAAAATGTGTCCAATAGGTCAGAACATATAGTGAGAGAAGGCATGCATGAACAGATGGCAGACGCATCCTTGAATAACCTCTTTTATCCTTACAATCGCTCTGAGCTTCTGCACATGTAAAAAATAAAATGTGGGGGTTTTCCGCATAACTCGATGTAATGAATGTTATTAAAACAGAAGGAATATAAGGGGGGCGGAATGAAAGAAATAGCAGATTTGGCAATTAAAAAGCTGGTGTTGAGTGGCTGAGAATTACTAGGGGGGAATTTATAAGAGGTTTGCACTGCAAGAGGGGAAAGCAGAATTCAAGCCTTGCACATTTTCACACCATGACTAGGAAAACAGAATATTCAGAAAGAGGCCACATGGCAGCCAAAGCAGGGTGCTTTTGAGTTCCATTAATTTTAGTCAGAATGTGCACTTAAGGCTGCGATCCTATGCATACCTCAGGTTAAGTACTTAATTTGTTCCGGAGGTCCGTTCTTAACCTGAAACTGTTCTTAACCTGAAGCACCACTTTAGCTAATGGGGCCTCCTGCTGCTGCCATGCCGCCGAAGCCCAATTTCTGTTCTTATCCTGAAGCAAAGTTCTTAACCTGAAGCACTATTTCTGGGTTAGCAGAGTGTGTAACCTGAAGCATATATAACCCGAGGTACCACTGTACTCACTGGGAGAGTGTGTGCTATTGAACTCAGAAGGTCTTACCTCTGAATAAATGTGTTTAGGAGCGTGCTGGACATGTTTCCTACTGAAATAAAATTGAACTTTTAGCTTTGGCCGAACAATGCCCCATTGATCTCCCTCTTTAATCGGGGGGGGGGTCATTATTTAAAGAGAGCTACACAGAATCTGCAATAAGTTTGCCATCTTCCACTTGTTTCTCATGAACCACATGTTATAGCTATAAAAAAGAGAGATTTACACACACTATGGCTATTAATAATGTAAGCACTCCTCCGGAGCGATGTGGGGTGAGTGGCGCGGTGCTTCGAATCGTCTGCTTCTTCCACGGAGCGAAGCCGCATAGCTGTTGTCGGAGAGCACTGACTTTTTCCTGTGGACAATTTGACTCTAAAGTAATTACCCGTGAGTAGAGCTGAATTAGGAAGAATTGGATTTTTAAACGTTTAATCTGGCATCGAAATGGGGAGGTTCAATACAGGAAGTCCGCCTCCCCCTTTTGTAGATAAACTGAAGCAAGGAGGCTGCAAGCTAAAGTTTTGGAAAGCCTTTTGTAAAAGACTAAATTTCCATCGGTAAAGAACTAACCCCCCCCCCCCTTTTTGGAGACAGGAGAAGAGGGGGGGAAGTGGTGGACTGAATATGCCTGCAGGAGAGAGTTAAGAGAGATAATAATAATAATAATAATAATAATAATAATAATAATAATAATAATAATAATTATTATTATTATTATTATTATTATTATTATTATTATTATTTATTATTATTATTATTATTTATACCCCGCCCATCTGGCTGGGCCTCCCCAGCCACTCTGGGCGGCTTCCATAGAAACCAAAAATACAGTAAAATATCACACATTAAAAACTTCCCTGAACAGGGCTGCCTTAAGATGTCTTCTGAATGTCAGGTAGTTGTTTATCGCTTTGACATCTGCTGGAAGGGTGTTCCACAGGGCGGGCGCCACTACCGAGAAGGCCCTCTGCCTGGTTCCCTGTAGCTTTGCTTCTTGCAACAAGGGAACCGCCAGAAGACCCTCGGCGCTGGACCTCAGCGTCCGGGCAGAATGATGGGGGTGGAGACGCTTCTTCAGGTATACTGGAGCGAGGCCGTTAAAATACCGCCGCTCTGACCCTGGAAACGGGCTGCTAGCAGGATTGATGTTTTTTGGAACGTCCATTGACAGTGTTTAGAACGTTCATTGACAGGTAGCTAAACAAGAGAATACATTGTTTCTACTGTCTCCGGTTGTTTTCAAAAAAAAAAGGAAAGTAACTGAAAATTGAAACTAACTTTGGATTATTGAAACTGTGTTTAAAAGAGGACATACTGATCGATACAAATAGAAATTGTTTTCCCCTAATGGAAGCTTTTGAAATTGGTTACTTTACAGGCTAGGGGAATTTTCAGCTGCAAGATAAAAAAGTGTGAGACTTTGGAATTGACCTTGAATCTCTTAAGTGTTATGGCAAACGGAAAGGAAAAAACAGACGTCATGTCGACAGAAGAGGCCTTAGTGGCTGCATTATTGAAAATAAACGATTCGCTGGAACAGCTTCACAAGAAAACAGACGTGATAAATGTGAAATTGGATGCTGCAAATATTGAAATTGACTTAATTGTAGAAAGTTTAAATAACTTGGGACAAAAGGTGAATACCAATTCAGAAACCACCCAGAAACTGACACAGGAATCTACTCTGATATGGCAAACTGCAGATGAAGTCAGGGAAAAAACCCTTGCTGCTGAATCTGAAGTAATACAACTGGAGAGGAGAGTCCCATCCATACAAAGACAACCTGATGAACATAAGCTGACATTTGTTATGATTGAACTTAAAGAAGAACAGATGAATTTGAGGACCAGAGCCCTATCTGAACTGGAAAAGGAAAGCTTGACAGAGTTTCAGGAGGCGACAGGACTAACATCGGTTGAGAAAAGAGAGGTATTTGGGGGTTAGTATGACCGCCAAAAATGTGAATCTGTTTAAGGATAACTGTGAAGGATGTTGGATTGAAGAGAAGGGGGATTGGGAAATATGGACAAATCAGAAGTTGTTACTGTTGGGCCGAGTTACTGTGGTGGGGAAGAGGGCTGCTGTGTTGCTGGGGATGTTGCTTTTGTTTCAAACATTGCAAGCTTTCGATGGGATGGATTGTTTCAGGGGGTGGCAGAGGGATGCTTTTAGAGTTGTTTGGCAGGGCAGGAAGCCTCAAGTAAAACTTAAGATATTGATGGATGCCAAAGAAGGAGGTGGACCTGCCCTGCCAGACCTTTAAATTTCGTTGTGAACCATCTGCTTTTTGCTGGTTGAGAGAATGGCTGCTTCTTGAAAACACTGAAGTGTTGGACAATGGCAGACGAAGTTGATGGACTATATGGAATTGGTGGAAATGACTGGCAAGATCCGAGACCAGGGAGAAGAGTCGGTGGAAGAAGATTGGAAAAAGACTATTTATAGAAATATTGTAAAATTAAGGAATGTTAGAAAAATGTTGGAATGAAGTTATATGGCTTTAGTAGAAATGTCATAAGGAATTAAGTATAAATAGATTAATAGAAAATTAAAGGAAAAATAAGGCAAGAATGTGTTAAGATAATTATAGGATAGAAAACAGAGTAAGATGGAAAGGAATTGCTGAAACAATTAATAGAAGTGGGATACAAAAAGGGAGGTGTGAGGAGGTCGCTGGAAATAAGTGAATGAAATATAAGATATTGAAAATGTTTGAGGTGTTTTTAAATTGTTTTTGTTGGTTTTTGCTTTGCTTTGTTAGTCCATGTAGCGTTTTTGTATTGTATTTGTATTGTTTTTTCTCTTTTCTTTTTTGTTTGTAGTGTTGTGTTGAAAATGTTGAAAAAGTAATAAATATCATTTTAAAAAAATGTAAGCACTCCAAGCTGCCATTTAATTTTTAATGTCAGGCTTGAATTCATGCTATGAATTATTATGCTGCCAACCAGCGCGATAAAACGTAGAATGGGGAAAGTAGCTGAGCTTTACGGCGCCTAAAATAGGATTCGAATCTACAAAGTTGCCAACAATGAACGTTTTAAAAGCTCAGGCCTGAATATACTGTATCTTCACCTGTTTCCTGTAGAAAAACATTTCAGTGGAGAGGACGTTTAGAACAGGGATCAGCAAAAAAATTTAGCAGCGGGCCAGTCCACTGTCCCTCAGACCTTGTGGTGGGCCGGAGAAGCGGCACTGGGGGGAGAGAGAGCTGGAGGAAGAGGCAAGGAGGGCAAGTAGTCGTCCTCCCCCCCCCCCCCCCGCCAGCCACAGCCGCTGCACTTACCTCCTCTGGAGCTGCCGCCACCACTGCTGCTTCTCGTGGGTAGGCAGAGCGAGCTCGTCCACTCCGCTCTCTGACCCACAGGAGCACTAGGGTGGTGGCAGTGGAGGGAAGATGAGAGGCGCAAAAGGGCTGGCTCCGGAGAGGGCCTGCTTAAAATGGCGCTCAGCCAGCTCAGACCAGCCCCCATCCTCCTCCAGGCAGGGTGGGGAGAAGACAGGAGGAGGGAGGGAGGAGGTGCCGCTGCGGTGTGTGTGAGGGAGGGGGGGATGAAATAGCATGGGGGGGGGAATGGTGCAACCCGAATGAACAGAATCCCCACGCCAATCCACGGACAGTCCTGAAGGCCATTGGGCCTGATCCGGCCCACGGGCCTTAGTTTGCTGACCCCTGGTTTAGAGCCCATGACTTTCCCCAAAGAATCCTGGGAACTGGAGTTTACTCCCCCACCCCACAAGCTACAATTTGCAGCACCCTTAACAAAGTACTGTTCTCGTGAATCTTTGGGGAAAGTAATGTGTGATGTAGTGGTTAAGAGCAGTAGTCTTGTAATCTGGTGAACCGGGTTCACATCTCCACTCCTCCACATGCAGCTGCTGGGTGACCTTGGGCTAGTCACACTTCTGTGAAGTCTCTCAGTCTCACTCACCTCACAGAGTGTTTGCTGTGGGGGAGGAAGGGAAAGGAGAATGTTAGCCGCTTTGAGACTCCTTAGGGTAGTGATAAAGCAGGATATCAAATCTAAACTCTTCTTCTAAACGCATGGTGACTAAGTAGCAACCTGTGAGTTGGAAGCTGGACTCATGAAACAGCTGCATTCACCTAATGCCACATGGAAGGAACCAGTTTGATTGGGTCCATTTTGTTTAATAGTACCTGTTGCCATTTCAGCAGGTAAAGCCATAATAATTTCAAGTAGTGTTTGACATGGGTTGGGGAACATAAAATATCCTCAGTGGCTCAGTGGTACACCACATGTACTACATGCAAAATGTGGCAGATTCAATGCCCAGAATCTCTAGATAAGGCTGGGTGAGGCCTTGTGTCTGAAACTTGCTGCCAGTTTGCGGCTACAGCACTGAGTGAGTACTTTGCATAAGGCAGCTTCCCATGTTCCTGTCCATTCAGTATTGAGAGTCTCATAATACAAGGCTCTAGGTAGCTACTAATATTATACAGGTTGAAACCTTTTGTTTGGGAACGTCTCCTTGATTTGTTTCTGTTCCGCTCGCCCTTGTTTGAATGTCCCCTAAAGGCCAGGAATGTAACTTCTGGGTCTGCATTTCCAACTGGGCATTTATTAAAACTATTCATTTAGCTGATGAGAAGTGCTTTGGCTTGACCTTCATGCGCCTTTGTGCCATTTTTGTTTGATTAGGGTGAAGGTGTGCATGCCTCGAAAGCGCAGAAAGGTCTTGGAATCATCTAAGGGCAGAGTGGAAGGAATACTTTGGAAGACGGCCAAATAACCCTGAGATGAGTCGTTTGGAGAGAAGAGGCTTGGAGGATGAAAACTCTCTGTGGTACAATGGATGAAAACAAACTGTAGCATATACAGAGCATCACAATTCAAATCATAAACAGAGGAAGGGAGCTCTTCGAGCAATGGAGCTTTTCTCAGAAAACATCCAGACTCCTACTGTCAGGAGTTCAGCCTACACTCGACTGGAATGTTCTCTCCCTCCTGGTCAATCGTTCGGGAGCTTCATAAGCTTTCTTCTGCCCGAACATCACAGCGACCGATGCCAACTGACACTGGCACACTTAGGGATCCGCAGAGTTTGCGCATCATGTGTAACAGACATCAGCAACTCAGCATTTTGGCTAATCTACTTTATTTACATATAAACACACACGGAGCACTGCAACATGGCTCCCTCTCTCTCTAGCATCAGACAGCAAAGAGAAAAAAACAAAACAACAATAATCCCACTTCACGGAACACAGTAACACAAACATCCTGTCTCCATCACTTCCTGCTCTGTGGAGTCAAAACATATACCATCATGTGAAAGACAAAAATCCCATGTCTGCAATCATGGAGCAGGAATTCTAACACTTACAACACTGGGAAATGTCTTTTGAGCCCATTATTTTCAAACTTTGATGCCAACACTGCTTAGGATTAAATTCTGGAAAGCAAGAAAATGCAAAATAAAGTAACTTCCATTCTCCAGCATGGTAGTTTTAATTGTTTCCCGTGAGAAATTATTAAACTTTTAGGAACAGAAGCTATTATATAAGTACAGCTGCTACTTCAGATGTTAGCAGAAGCAAAGGATGATCAAGTCAGAAGATTCATGTCCCATGTATGTGCAAAGTCAAACCAGTCATTTGTTTCATGCCTGCAAAGCTTTTTAAATAATGTGAGTGTTGCCACCTAGTGGTTTTATTTACTTCACAATGAATACTACACAAAATGAATGCAAATCACATATGACTCATATCTAATCATTAGATTAGAGTCTAATGTTAACATTCATTTTTTTTTTTTAGAAATAGAAAAAACAGTAAATAAATACAGTCAGTGGAAAAGTTATTTCGCAATGCAAAAATAAACCAAAGAACACTGAATTCACCATTGCCAAGATAAGATGCTACAGAGAAGTACAGGGAAGCCATGCATTGAGGGAACAGCTGTTTGCTTAGACATCTTGAACACTACTTCTAGTTGTTTGTTCATTTAATAATAGAATCAAGCAATTTTAGAACTGGGAGGAACCTTAAGGCTCATCTAGGCCAGTTGTTCTCAACTTGTATGAATACAGGTGCTCTTTGTTACCTAAAAAAATAATCCAGGGGCTGTTGGTGGCCACATGCTAATCATTGTAATGTTAGGCTTCATTAACTGAGAAAACATAATGACAAAAACTATTATGAACTTGGAAACCCTTTTAGCTTGTGTTGATCTCAAAAACCTTCAGTGCCTTTTTTTTTTTAGTTGGACAGGCAATTAACAGGCTTGTTTCACAAATAAGGGAGAAGGAGGGTTGCTGGCTTGGTTTGGTTTGCCTTTGTTCTAGTTTTTAGCATGTGCTTAGTACCATAGTTTCAGGCTGTGAGCCGCCCTGATATCCATGGGTGGAGGGCAGTAGTAGTAGTAGTAGTAGTAATAATGGTGATTATATTTTTTGCAGGGCTTGGAGTGAGTGGGTGATGGTCAGCTGCTAGTATGAATGGGGTTGGTGCTAAATGGTCTGGCGTGCTTTACAACCACTAGAGACCTTGTTGGTGGGGCCGGAGAAGGAGCCCACCCCTGAGGAAGAAGAAGAGCAAAGGGAGGAGGCTTCCCTTCCCGAGATAGAGTTGCCTGTAACATTAAACACAGGGCACGATTCCAGGGAGAGAGAGAAACCAGGGCAGCAGCTGCTGTTACCTACGGCTCGGGCTAGATGTAGCTGAACAGGACGGGCAAGCAGGGCTACAAACCCAGTGAGGAGGCTCCGCGGCTGACTAGAGGAGAAAGAAAGGGGGCAAGTCGGGGGGCACCTCTCCTCCTCCTCTTCTTCTTCTTCTTCTCCTTCCTTCCTTCCTTCCTTCTCCTCATGCTCCACTTCCTCCTTACCATCGCCCGCCTCCCTCTTCCCACAGGGCAGGCAGACGAGAGAGAGAGGGGGGGCATTGCGTGCCAGGGCAGCCATATAGTTGGCGGGGCACAGCTTCCATCCTAAGCCTCTGCAGGGATCGCTCTCCTCCTGCAGAGGCTTGGGAAGGAAGCTGCAAGCCCATCAGCCATATGGTTGGCAAGGCGCAGCTGGCAGGCATGCAGGGAAAGGGCAGGCCACCAGCAAAGCCACGCAGCTTCCCCACTCACTGGGGCGCCCCTGAGAGGCCATCGCCCTGGCGCAATGAACCACTAAGCCCTATGGGAAAGACGCCTCTGCTTACTGTTCATCAGCTGGCTCCAGTAGAAGTCAGTACAGTGGTACCTCGGGTTACAGACGCTTCAGGTTACAGACTCCGCTAACCCAGAAATAGTACCTCAGGTTAAGAACTTTGCTTCAGGATGAGAACAGAAATTGTGCAGCAGCGGCATGGCGGCAGCAGGAGGCCTCATTAGCTAAAGTGGTGCTTCAGGTTAAGAACAGTTTCAGGTTAAGAACAGACCTCCAGAGCGAATTAAGTTCTTAACCCGAGGTACCATTGTAAAGAAAGGAACTGGCTAGTCAATTTTTCTCTGCCACACCAGGGATTACCTTGCCCACCTGTCCAACACTGTTCACTGCATCAACGGTTCATAGAAATCAGGCGGGTAAAGCAAAATTTCACGAGTTGAAAGTAAACCACCCAGAGTGGTGAATCAAGCCTGGTTGATGCTAGGGCAACTGGACACCCGTTTTAAGTGTTCCCTCTGGGTACAAGTGCTATCTGGAAAGAAATCCGCACACCCAGGATATTGAGCAATGTATCATGTTCAGCTCCTGGTTCAGGAAGCTCTTTATGACAAGGGCCTGCCAATATGTAACAGCCACTTGTTCTCCAAGCATGGCAACAGAGAGACTTAATAATAATAATAATAATAATAATAATAATAATAATAATAATAATAATAATAATAATAATAATAATAAATTATTATTTGTACCCCACCCATCTGGCTGGGTTTCCCCAGCCACTCTGGGTGGCTTCCAACAAAGATGAAAAATACACTAAAATGTCACATATTAAAAACTTCCCTGAACAGGGCTGCCTTCAGATGTCTTCTGAATGTCAGGTAGTTGTTTATCGCTTTGACATCTGATGGGAGGGCGTTCCACAGGGCGGGCACCACTACCGAGAAGGCCCTCTGCCTGGTTCCCTGTAACTTGGCCTCTCGCAGTGAGGGAACCGCCAGAAGGCCCTCGGAGCTGGACCTCAGTGTCCGGGCAGAATGATGGGGGTGGAGACGCTCCTTCAGATATACTGGACCGAGGCCGTTTAGGGCTTTAAAGGTCAGCACCAACACTTTGAATTGTGCTCGGAAACATACTGGGAGCCAATGTAGGTCTTTCAAGACCGGTGTTATATGGTCTCGGCGGCCGCTCCCATTCACCAGTCTAGCTGCCGCATTCTGGATTAGTTGTAGTTTCCGGGTCACCTTCAAAGGTAGCCCCACGTAGAGCGCATTGCAATAGTCCAAGCGGGAGATAACCAGAGCATGCACCACTCTGGCGAGACAGTCTGCAGGCAGATAGGGTCTCAGCCTACGTACCAGGTGGAGCTGGTAAACAGCTGCCCTGGATACAGATTTGACCTGTGCCTCCATGAACAGCTGTGAGTCCAAAATGACTCCCAGGCTGTGCACCTGGTCCTTCAGGGGCACAGTTACCCCATTCAGGACCAGGGAATCCTCCACACCTGCCTGCCTCCTGTCCCCCAAAAACAGTACTTCTGTCTTGTCAGGATTCAACCTCAATCTGTTAGCCGCCATCCATCCTCCAACCGCCTCCAGACACTCAAACAGGACCTTCACCGCCTTCACTGGTTCTGATTTAAAAGAGAGGTAGAAGGCACTCTTCATTAAGTGTTTTCCACAAGATGAGCATGCACATTTTCTGTCACTGAAAACTCACTTCTATACTTGCTTCCCCTCTCATAAGCAGTGGCGGAGCATAGGCCCAGGCTGTTAGTATCTTCGCTCACAGGCAGAGGTACCTGGCCTTCCCCGAGGCAATTGAGCGAGATACTGTGTTTACCTTCCGTCTGCGACCCCCGGCAGGCTAGGTAAACAAACCCGGCGATTCTTCTCATTTGTCGTGAGAAAGAACACACCCTCTGCTTTTCTCTTCTTCTCTCCCTCCCTGCATTCCCCAGGGAGGGGAAATGAGACAGACAGGAGTCCTTTTACATGATTTATTCCTGTCACTCAGCAGTACATAGAAATGCGTCTGTTCCCTTCAGACTCCATCAGAAGAGACTCAACTCCTCCCCTGTACTTCCAGCACAGGTCACATGACACTCTGAGCTAACAGCCGGTGCTCAGTACAGAGAATAGGCTCCACCTTTTCCCCAACAGTACATCTGCAAAACACAACATCCTGTTTTGCATTCCAGCCATCTGGAGCTGGCTTTTGCCTTGGTGCTTTTTCCCAGGGCGGGCACACTCCCAAGGGGGGCGTGGCGCAGAGGGTGCCCACCCAGGCTCAGGATAGCCGCTTGGGTGCCCCTGAGCAGCACGCACATGCCCTGCAGCCAGGGGCAGAGCGAGCCAATCACGGGGCCAGAGTGAGCCACCATGGCAGACATTTGGTGCACTGCCCACCCACAACTCCCAAGCCTCCCCCAAGGTGTCAAAATGAAGGGGGAAGGGGGGAATGCCACCAGGAAAGCATCGCAGCTCCCTGCCCTTACCCGCCCCCACTGCTTCCTATGCCCCTGCTCATACATACAATTAAAATTATTGGGTTTGTGAAGGAGAGGGAGCATTCAGCAGAGCCTCCCACACCCCCTTCTTTACCCAACTTTGCACAACAGCCCTGCAGTGCTGTTATCCGGGTCTCACTGTCCAGTAGTTGCTGCCACCACCATCCTTTTTTGTCAGAGAGCCAGTGTGGTATAGTGGTTAAGAGCGGTAGACTCGTAATCTGGTGAACCGGGTTCGCGTCTCCGCTCCTCCACATGCAGCTGCTGGGTGACCTTGGGCTAGTCACAATTCTCTGAAGTCTCTCAGCCCCACTCACCTCACAGAGTGTTTGTTGTGGGGGAGGAAGGGAAAGGAGAATGTTAGCCACTTTGAATCTCCTTCGGGTAGTGATAAGGCGGGATATCAAATCCAAACTCTTCCTCTACAGCACCAGAAACAAAGAGGGGAACTGGGGATGCACCAAAGCCATTGGTTTTTCGAAAGGCCCTGAGCCAGTGGACCCTGCACTCTGTGGCAAGAGATGCTTGGCATACTGGCTTAGAGAAATGAGAGTGGGCAGATCAGGGTCTTTCTTCCCAGAGTTTCTTCTAAGTAGACATATTAGGATTGCACTGCACTTAAAACGGCGAGAGAGAGAGAGAGAGAGAGAGAGAGAGAGAGAGAGAGAGAGAGAGAGATATCTGGAAAGGACAACTTCCTATTGACTTTCTGTCTCCTTTAGTAAAGTCCCTTTCTCACACAGGGAAAAGTTCTGAAAAATGGAAGCAAAAGGTGAAAAGGCGAAAATGTTCATTAAAGCTGGAAATACCTGACAGGTGTTATAGCATCACAAAAGAGTCTTCAAGTGTTCCAGCATTCGGAGGGAGTGGGGCAGAGAAAGGGAATAAGAGCAGGCTTTTAAAATTCCAAGGACAAAAAAAGAACAAACTCACTAATGGGAAGAAGAGAGAATGGAGTATAAAAGCAGATGCACAAAAACCTGTGCATTTAAGTGTTTTGAATTATGGAAGCCTTTTAAAAAGAGAACCTAACTTGTATTATGAATTCTGACAATACAGCTTTGGGATTGTTGTTGCTTTATTTTTTTAAAAAAAACTATTCTTGCAATCAAAGTCGGTGGTACACTGCAGCGGTTTGGTGAGAATTTCTACTTTTTTACAAATAAATTAAAAGCTTTAGAGATACAGCTGGAGTGAATGGTGAGGCAGAAAGATCTCTAAGCAGCAAATCCCTTTGGAAGTAGCACCTTCAGGCTAACCTGTTATTCTCAATCTCCACAAAAGTGTGTCCGAGCAGTGAAGAGGGTGAACAAGCTGCTACAGCTGCTGCTGCCAGGGCCCTGCACCTTCGCATTTTCCCAACTCCACATGCCCACAAGAAGTGTCCGGTCTGCCTGAGATGGGGCAGGGCTACATCACAGCCCCCAGAGGAACTTACCAGGAACAGGGAGACTGTCTTAAGGTGCTCTTTGAAGAAGCCTCCTCCCTCCTTTAAATGAAGGGGTGGGATAACTTTTTGTGCCCCCTGCAATAACCCCGTATCACCTGTCTCCCCTCTTGGTTGGGAACCACTGATCTAGACCAATCACCTACTACTCAGTGTGGGGTTTACCACAGAGCTGAGGGACCGGTAATCGTTTGATCTGTTCATGACTAAGCCACTCCCATTTCTGTTTCACTGACACTCAAACATAGGTCTGTCCTATTTAGTGTGGTTTTTTTATTTAAAAAATCAAGCTTCACGTTTAAATTGCATGTAAGCATGTAAATGATTGTTTCGATTTATATCCTACCCTTCCTCCCAAACACCCTTTTTGCCGCTTTTGCTTATGCCAATAGACATATTCACAAAAATTAACAACCTTCTAAGATATTTTTCTAAAAGGGTGCTTCTGACTCCCATCTTACCAGTCCATCCATTAACCCAGTTTCCTTTTTCTGGTACTTACCCCTTTCAGTTGCTGTCTTTATCCTTATTCCTAAAGAGAAAATTCAGTGCAATTCCTTTAAAGGTTCAGTAGCTTTGCCTGGAAACAGCCATAGTCACTTTGACAGGAGTAAATATTCACACCTCTGGTTATTTGAAAGTATTTTCATGTAAACAACTAACTTGTAGTGGGAATGCTATAAATGGATATACTTCAGAAAAGACCAGCCAATGTTCCATTTGGTGCAGTCTCCTGAGTCGGAGAGTTCCCTCAGTTGTGCTCTATTAAAACAATTTAAGTTCAAGTCCTTTTAAAGCATCATTTTGAAAACATGAATTCACCCCAGAGATGAAGTTTACTTTTATCTCCTTGTCATATTTTTCAGCATCATCCTAATAACAACTTCAATGGTCCCATGAAAACCACACTGGTATCAAAAAGGGCCCCCAATGAACAAACCAGAAGTTTTTGCACACCCAGGGGAGCACACACACCCCAAAAAGTGGCGAAATCCAAATCAAAGATGGTTCGATAGCCAAGGCAACAGAGATAGCTTCCCTCTTCTCTCCTAAGAAAACACTTTTGTACCTTCTGAAGCCCCTACCCTCCAAATTACAAAAAACAGAATAAAACATGAAGACTGCAAAAACTGAGTTCCATTCAGTACTAGGTAAGTTATCTGTTATTTTTAAAGGGATTCAGTCAAAGATGAGAGTGGGCAATGCTAAATGAGGGTGCTTAAGGCATCAGGGGTAGTAAGTAGGATGAGGGAGATCTGGGTTCAAAAAGCCTCAGTTGGCCATGAAGCTCTCACTGCATGGCTTTGGTTCACTCATTCTGCCTCACGGGATTGTCCTGATGATAAAATGGAGGTGTGGAGCCCAGAATGCTGCTTTGAGCTACGTGAAGGAAAGGTGAGATAGACATGTAGCACAATAAGCATGCATTACCTGGAAACAGATGACAGCATCACCATAAAGTTTTGAAGCATCCATAGAAGCAACATTTGGCTATTTGGGAAAGTTCTCTAGATGTCCTACAGCTGCATTCTGTGGCAGTGCTGTTGGCTGTGTAAGCAGGAAAAATAATCTCTTCTAGGTTCTGTATAACTTCTCCTCAAATGATCTCGACATCTGAAAGCAAATTTCCTTTAGCAAAATTCCATCTCTCTGTATGTGTGAGATCAGAATCCTAGCCAACAATTGCTCAGGAATGCCAGATCTTTCTAGAGAAATCATTTGCTATGACTGCGCATGGCACTTATCCTGCTTAAGATCTTGCCATACTCAAATTGCCCCAAATGGCAATTACTATCTCTATCTGTGATAACGACTCCTCTTCTACTTTCTCTCCAAAATCATGTCATTTCACTGAAGCTCTTTAATACAAGGAACTTTTTCTTAATCAAGGATATTAGTATAGTAATAGTATCTATCAATCTATAACATTTAGTGCCTAAATTACCGTATTTTTCGCTCCAAAAGACACACCTAGTTTTTAGAGGAGAAAAACAATAAAAAATATATTCTGAATGGGCAGGCCGGGTCTTCCTGTTATATACCTGCTGGGATTGACAAGGTATATGACCCTCACCTGAATCTCATTTAACTCTTTGGGCAGGGGTGAATTAGCATCAGACGTCATGTGCATGAAAGTTGCCAAATCAATTAACCAACTAGGGTTACTGTTTGTTTGTTTGTTTGTTTGTTTGTTTGTTTGTTTGTTTGTTTGTTTGTTTGCTAAAAAATAATATTTATTAAAAGTTTAAGAATTACAGAAAGAAGTAAAAAAGAAAGAGAAAAAGTAAACAATACAAATCAATACATTAGAGTACATATAAAAAAACAAAAAACACAATACATCAAAACAAAAGCAAAAGCAAAAACAATTAAAAACACATCCAATATTTCCATATCTTTATCTTTCATTAACTTGTTTCATCGACCTCCTCACACCTCCCTTTTTGTGTTCTAGTTATTAATTATTTCAGCAAATCCTTTCCATCTTTCACTGTTTTCTGTCATTTAATTATCTTAATTTATTTTAACCTTATCTTACCATTAAAACCCTAAAACTTATTTATACTTAACTCCTTATAACATTTCTACTAAAGCCGTATGATTTCATTCCAACATTTTTCTAACACTCATTAATTTTACAATATTTCTCTAAATAATTTTTAAAAAAAACTTTTTTTCCAATCTTCTTCCACCGTCTCTTCTCCCTGGTCTCGGATTCTGTCAGTCCTTTCTATCAATTCCATATGGTCCATCAACCTGGTGATCTTCTGTCCGAGGCTCTTAACTCTTTTCCATGTCCCTTCTGCAGATCTTCTTCATATTTATACATGCACTTTACTTTATCTTCTGCTGATCTTGTTCTTAATTTCCTTCCTTTGGCACTGAGGAGTAGATCTCGGGAAAACTCCAACCTAACAATGTCTTTATTCCTTCTCGACAGGTCAGCCCATTCTCCATAGTCAGAACTAGAGTCCAAAAGATATTTCAGAGCATGTTTCAGAGTCCCTCCAAAGCTAAAGGCCCCCACAACTCCAATCTCCCCCTCACCCAAATCCAGATCCCAAAAGCCAGAACATCCCTGCATAAGGGGATCTATCCAACTTTCCTTCTCCAATCCAAGCGGGGCTCCATCCCACCAAATCTGGCTTTCTCTAGATTCAGTCGTAAAAGGCAACAGCTTATGTTCATCAAATTGCCTCTGTAAGGCCGGGGCTCTCTCCACTTGAATTACTTGAGGTTCAACAACAACTTTCTCCTTCGTCTTCTCCACAGCTTGCCATGTCAAAACAGATTCCTGAATCAATTCCTGAGTAGTTTCTGTATAGGTATTCACTTTTTGTCCCAAATCAGTCATTTTTTGTCCCAAATTGTCAATTTTAATAATCATCACATCCGTCTTCTCATGAAGCTGTTCCAATAAAGCACTTGTCTTGCAAAATGCAATCACTAAGGCTTCTTCTGTCAACATTCTTGTCCAAGGTCAATCTCTGATTCTCACGGTCTTTAATCTCTGCAGCTGGAAAATTCCCCAGCTCCACTCCTGCAACAGTTTCAAAAGCTCCCTCTAGGGGAAACAATTTCTATTTGTATCCGTCCTTTTAAGCGCAGATCCAGCAACAAAGTTAGTTTCGATTTTCAGTTACTTTTTTGCTCCTTTTTAAGTGCAAAAGGAAACAATGGAAACAATATATTTCTCTTGTTTAACTATCTGTCAACATACATTTTATTCACAGTCAATGAACTTTCCCAAAACGTCGATCTTACTGTCTTACTGGCAGCCCGTTCCCAGGTTCAAAACGGTGGTAATTTATCTTTCTTCACTCTCTCTCCTGCAGGCTTAGGCGATCTAAAATTTCCCCCCTCTTCTCCTGCTTCCAAGGGGGGTTTAGTAATTTTAACCGATGGAGATTTAATCCTTTACAAAAGACTTTCCAGACTTTAGCTTGCAACGACTTTGCTTCAATCTATTTACAAAAGAGGAAGGCGGACTTCCTGTTTGAAACCTTCCCGTTTCGGTGCCAAATTAAGATGTTTAGAGATCCAATTTTCCGTTCTACTCACGGGTAGTTGTTTAGAGTCCAATTGTCCACAGGAAAAAGTCAGTGCTCTCCAGCAACAGCAATGCGGCTTCACTCCGTGAAAGAAGCAGTCGATTTGAAGCACCGTGCCGCTCACCCCACGTCGCTCCAGATCCCTGAAACCGGGTTTCCCCGCGAGTAGGGGAGGTGCAAAAGGTGCCAGCCGAATCCCACGTCCACAGGCTTCTCCCGCCTGTGGTTTTTAGTGGGTCTCCGCCTCGCAGTGGCGGTCCAGACCCTGATTTCCACGGAGCGGATTCCTCCCGATCAGAGGAAATCCGCCATTGCCGGAGGCGCTAACCCGGAAGTCCCCAACTAGGGTTACTGTTAATAGCGCCAGTTTTCCTATAACTTGATATTGCTGGATAGTTCCGATGAACTGCAAAAGCATTTTCAGTTTGCTTTCTGTTGCCACCCTGGAACTTTTCTTTATTAGTGCCACTTTGTTTTGTACGATTCCTTGCAAATGAAGGAAAACAACTTTTCTCCTTGTATATGTTGATAATATGTTTTTGTTTACTGAGAACAAGAGTAACTTACATTCTGGGCAACCTAGGGGTGCCGGGTGGATCTTTGCACCCCAGCGCCACATATGCTTAAGACGGCCCTGTGAATGAGCTCAGTAGAAAGCAGTTCTCTCCTCCTGTTCTGCTTAGAGTGTCTCCTTCTTTCCTCTTTACAGACTGTAGTTTCAAGGATGGGACTGGGGCAATGACAAGAAGATTGTCACCTCCACTTGGGTTGACTGTGCTATAAGACTCGTCTCCTCATACTGCAGGGTCTTCCATTTTACAGAGTGTACATTCAAGAAGGGGAGGGGAGGGAAAGTGCCCTGCTGCAGAAATTCCTTTCCCCTTCTTAGATGGCATTTTTGAGGGACGGGCAAGGATGGTGCCATCCTGTTTCATCACCTGATATGAAATGGGAAGGTGCCGCCCCAACTCACCACCGCCCAAGCCTCCCTTTTTACATATATAATAATTTTTTATTTGATTTTACAAATATAGAATTACAGTGGTACCTCAGGTTAAGTACTTAATTCATTCTGGAGGTCCGTACTTAACATGAGACTGTTCTTAACCTGAAGCACCACTTTAGCTAATGGGGCCTCCTGCTGCTGCTGCGCCACCGGAGCACGATTTCTGTTCTCATCCTGAAGCAAAGTTCTTAACCCGAGGTAATATTTCTGGGTTAGCGGAGTCTGTAACCTGAAGCGTATGTAACCTGAAGCGTATGTAACCTGAAGCGTATATAACCTGAGGTACCACTGTATAACAATCCAAATTACATAACCCTATTTAGAGATTTTTCCAAATCTCAGGACTTCCCACCTTCCCCTCCATGGATCCTATTGTCTACCTTATCAACTGCTTATTATTTCATAGTCCATATTTTATATCTTTCCATATTATCCATAATATTCTCTATATTACAAGTGTTATTAAAATTCTGCTAAGTTTTGTCATTTCGGCATAGTCGAACAGCTTGGTTTGCCATTCCTCTCTGGTAGGGACTTTGTCTTCTTTCCATCTCTGGGCTAGTAGCATCCGCATTGCTGTTGTCACATACATGAAAAGTCTTTTCTGTTCCTTTGGAATGTCGGTACCTACAATTCCTAATAAAAGGCTTCTGGGTTTGTTTGTTTGTTTGTTTGTTTGTTTGTTTGTTTGTTTGTTTTTACAAAAGTTATTTTAAACATTTTTTTCAATTCATTATACCATAATCAGAAAGCCTATTAGCGTTATATAACTGCATCTCCTAGGACAGTGATGACAGCCAGTTTCTTCCATTGATTCTTTCACTAAAACTGAGGGGTCAAACCACATGCGATGTGGGAATTCTGCAAGTGCAACATCCAACATTATGTTAATTTATCAACAGGGTGGGCCTATTTGGATTGGAAGCATGGCATGTAGAGGGGTCTAACTCTTTGCTTGCACACTCTGACTCCATTCCAAATTCCCAGAAAGCTATTACAGTGTTACCTCGGGTTAAGTACTTAATTCATTCCGGAGGTCCGTTCTTAACCTGAAACTGTTCTTCACTTGAAGCACCACTTTAGCTAATGGAGCCTCCTACTGCTGTTGTGCCGCTGGAGCATGATTTCTGTTCTCAGCCTGAAGCCAAGTTCTTAACCCGATGTACTATTTCTGGGTTAGCGGAGTCTGTAACCTGAAGCGTATGTAACCTGAAGCGTATGTAACCAGAGGTACCACTGTATTGGCCACAGAAGAAAAAAAATACTGGTTTAACTCCATTTTCATTTCTATAGATTATAGTAGTAAGGTAAAGGTAAAGGGCCCCTGGATGGTTAAGCCCAGTCAACGGTGACTATAGGGTGTGGTGCACATCTGGTTCCAGGCCAAGGGAGCTGGCGTTTGCCCACAGACAGCTTTCCAGGTCATGTGGCCAGCATGACTAAACCGCTTCTGGAGCAACAGAACACTGTGATGGAAACCAGAGTGCACAGAAATGCCGTTTACCTTTCCACCACAGCAGCATCTATTTATCTACTTGCACTGGTGTGCTTTCGAACTGCTAGGTTGGCAGGAGCTGGGACAGAGCAATGGGAGCTCACCCCATTGCGGGGATTCGAACCACCAACCTTCCAAGTGGCAAGTCCAAGAGGCTCAGTGGTTTAGAGCACAGTGCTTAAATTGTGAGTGCAGCATAAGGGGAAAATTGGAGCCCAGGTCTCTTATTCCACACCCTGATGCAGTTTGATCCTGATCCCAATAAAGCCCAACTTCTTGCAAAATAAACAGGCACCTGGAGTTCAAATGACATTTTTATACCATGTGCAATTTACCGAGAAACACACTTGTTTTTATTCATATGCACGTTGTCAGGGGTTTAGGTGCAGAGGCACGGGCAAGGGAGGAAACAGAGAGCGAAGGGGAGGAGACAGAGGAAAGGATGAGTGATGACGACGACCCGAGATCTCCCAGTCTTTCCAGTGAATCAGAGGATTCACAGAAAGGAGCACCAGTGGCCAGGGCAAGGGGGGAGTCTAGGGAGGCACCCCAGGAAGATAGAGCCAGAGGAGACTCAGGGGGGAGCAGCTGGAAATCGGGACCAGCGTCACCGCCAGGAAGCAGGGAAGAGGAAAGGAGCCAGGGGGGAAGCGCTGGCAGCTCACCACAGGAGGGAGGGCAGGAGTCAGGAGTGGCCACACCTCCATCGGGGAGCGAAGAAACGGTTAAGAGGAAAGTGGAAGGTTGGGCGCGCGCGCCAAGTTCAAATGCAGAGGAAGGCGGCGCAGTGAGCAGCCCCGAAAGGGAACCAGGTCCTAAAGCCCGGCGCAAGGAGGCAGAAGGGTCCGGGTCAGCGTCAGAAGAATCCCGGAAGGAAGAAGCCCCGGGGGGTAGAGGGACCCAGAGGAGGACAGTCAGGAGGAAAAGGTGGAGCAAGGCTAGGATATTAAGTTGGTGCGCACGGGGCGGAGACTCAGACGGAGCCTCGCCGATCTAGCTAGTAGACGTAGAGTTGCAGACAGCAGCGTGAGAATGGAAACTGTAATTCAATAAAGACTTTTACTTAATGACCGCTGGCTAGCGTGATCCTCTGTGAGCTAGGATCTTGAAGCAGCTCTGACAGTAGGCTCCGTCTCGACATTGTGGGCATCTGCAGCCTCGAGGAGGGGAGAGAAACAGGCGCCCACTAGCGAGCTCACGAACGGCAGGAGACATGACGGCTGAGCAGCAGATAGAGGACCTCAGAAAAGCAGTGGCACAACTGAACGCCGAGGTTCTCGCATCCAGGAAGAGAGAGGACGAGGCAGCTGCCGCCTGCAGGGATCTCCAGGTCAGGTTAGACGTACTGGCAAAGCAAACACCCCGGCAGGAGGGAATTGGGTTGGCGAGACGGACAGGCGGGCTACTCTCTCACTTCGATGGGAACCTGCAACAGTATCCCAACTTTAGAGCCGACGTACTGTGCGCACTGCAACTGTTGCATAAAGACTTTAGAGATGAACAGGAGAGAGTGGGGTTCATCATGTCCCATCTGCATGGGGAGGCGAAAGCATGGTTGCGCAATTTATGGAGAGATAACGATCCGGCGCTCCAGAATGCGGATGCCTTTATTAAAGCGATGGATGGGTGTTTCTTATCAAGTATTGACATTGATCTTGCACGGAAGGAGGTGCATGGGCTGAGACAAGGGCGCGAACCAGCCGGGGGCCCCTCCTTCTTTCCCAGAGAAGCAGCACGGGCGCAATCCACGCCTCCGCCAGGAGGAGGAGCCGAACCTATGGAGGTTGGAGGTGCTAGGGCTCAGTCAGCAACCAGAGCCCTAGCACCGGCAGCAGTGAAGGCGAAGCCTCCTAGAGGGACCAGGAAGTGTTACGTCTGTGAGCAGCCAGGGCATATGGCGAAAGAGTGTCCCCAGAGGCCCCACAAGCTTACTGCAGCCTCAGCAATGGTGACTGCAGCAACGCAGCAGGGAGGACCACAGCAGGGAAACGACGATGTCTGGCTGGAGGAAGAGGCACTGGGGCCCAGCCAGACGTGTTAGTGACGCAGTCCCCAGAAATTTTACAGCCAGTGAACCCCCTCCCGCCCAAACCAGTAGTGAGGCTCACAGCATCTCTCCAGCTGCCCAATGGAATCACCATGGACGTGCCAATCACCATCGACTCCGGCAGCAACGCGGACTTTATAGGGCAGGAATTTGTCGACAGGCACGCTGTGCAGTTGCTGCCGGCCACACTGCCCCTGCAGGTTGTCACGGTGGATGGCAGGGAGCTGCTAGGGGGGCAAGTGGTGAAGCAGACGCCACCAATGGTGATGCGACTTGGGAATCACAGGGAAGTCATCAGCTTCAACGTCACTCAACTGTCTGACACGCCCATTGTATTGGGCATGAGTTGGCTGGACAAGCACAGCCCAACGATGGCTTGGTTCCAGAGGCAGCTGGTCTTCGGCTCTTCCTTTTGTGCTGAACACTGCATCGTACCCAGGCAGGAAGGAGAGGAAGAGGAGTCACAGCTGCTGCTAGGCACGCTGCAAGCGATTCCCCACAAGTACGCAGAATTTCTAGAAGTTTTCTGCGAGAAGGAGGCGGACAGGCTACCCCCTCACAGACCATATGACTGCAAAATTGACCTGCTGCCAGGGGCGGCGCTGCCTAAAGGGAAGCTGTATTCCATGTCTGAGGACGAACTGCAGGAACTCAAAGACTTCATCGATCATAATTTGGAGCGCGGTTTCATCCGGGAGTCTAAGGCAGCGGGGGGCAGTCCTGTATTCTTTGTTAAGAAGCGAGACACGCCCCAAAAAAGACTCGTAGTGGATTACAGGATTTTGAACAGTGTGACCAAGCCGTCGGACTTCCCCATGCCCCGCATCGACGACCTCCTGGCGAAGGTACGGAAGGGAAAGGTGTTCACCAAGTTGGACCTGCGGGGGGCGTACAACCTCATTCGCATGCGGGAGGGTGATGAGTGGAAGACAGCCATGTTCACGCCACTGGGTACCTACGAATACAGAGTTATGCCTTTTGGACTGCAAAATGGCGCTCACGTTTTTCAAGCATTTATGCATCACGTGTTGGCGGGACTTCTCTACAAGACGTGCGTCTGTTTCTTGGATGACATCCTGATCTTTTCGGAGTCGCAGCAAGAACATGACAAGCACGTCAAGGAAGTGCTGGGCAGGCTAAAGCAACACAGGCTCTACGCCAAGCTGGAGAAGTGCCAATTTGACGTGCCGGAGGTGGATTTTCTGGGCTACAAGCTGTCTGACAAGGGGCTCGCCATGGACAGCGCCAAGGTTCGAGCAGTGTTGGATTGGAAGAGCCCACGCAACCGGAAGGAGGTCCAACGGTTTGTCGGCTTTGCGAACTTCTATCGCAAGTTTATCAAGGGCTTCGCGATGCAGACGGCGGCCATCACTGACACCCTTAGCTCCAAGAAGAAGACGTTCATCTGGACAGAGCAGGCGGAGCAGTCCTTTCAGGCCCTCAAGCGTCTCTTCGCGTCGGAAGAGCAGTTGCTTCATGTCAACCCCAGCATGCCGATGAGGGTGGAGACAGACGCTTCGGACAGAGCAGTGGGGGCGGTCCTGCTGCAGAAGGATCCGCAGGGCGTGTGGCGACCGGGAGCGTTTTACTCCAGGAAGCTCAGCAAGTCCGAGCAGAACTACACCATATGGGACAGGGAGTTGCTGGCCATTCATGCAGCGTTCAAGGCGTGGAGGCACTTTCTGATCGGCGCCAAGCACACGGTGCAGGTTTGCACGGACCACAAGAATCTGGAACACTGGCGCACGGCACAGTTCCTGAACCAGAGGCAGATACGTTGGGCTGAGTTCTTTGCGGACTTCGACTTCCGAATAGAGTATGTCCCGGGGGACACCAACATCATGGCAGACGCTCTCTCCCGCAAGCCACAGTATCTGGAGGACGCAACACCAGCGGCCGCCATGCACATCTTTGCACCGACAGTGTGGGCGTGCGCCGCGGCGACCGTGGACCTAGAGGCGGTGCGGCGAGCGTTGCAGGGGGACTCCTTCGCACAAACGAAGATGGCAGAGGTGCGAGGGGGCAAGGCAGCGGCCGACGGTTTCCAGCTACGAGATGGATTGCTCATCCGTAAAGGGGCCATCTACGTGCCGAGTGACGAACTTCGAGCCAAGGTGCTACAGCAGCTGCACGACGCACCCACGGCCGGGCACTTTGGCAAGGAGAAGACGGTGGAATTAGTAGCCAGGGATTTCTGGTGGCCTGGAATGAGAGGGGAGGTCGCAGACTACGTGGCGAGGTGTGACACCTGCCAGAGGGCAAAGCCGGTGCACAAACCGCCGGCTGGACTGTTGGAGCCGCTGCAAACTCCGGTCGAACCTTGGGAAAGGGTGGCTCTGGACTTTGTCACGGATCTGCCCAGCTCAAGGGGCAAGACGGCAGTGTTGGTGGTTGTGGACCTGTTCTCCAAGATGGCGCATTTCATTCCGTGTGCTAAGGTGGCCACGGCAGAGCAAACCGCCAAACTGTTCATAGACCACGTGTTCAAGGTTCACGGTCTGCCACGGTCTATTCTGTCCGACCGCGGGCGGCAGTTCATCTCGAACTTCTGGCAGAAGCTGATGGGCTTCCTAAACGTCAAGATCAATCTGGCGTCGGCGAGACACCCGCAGACCAACGGGCAAGCGGAGCGAGCCAATGCCATCATGCAGCAGTACCTGAGATGTTATGCAAACCAACAGCCTGCGACGTGGGTGGATTACCTGCCGCTTGCAGAGTTTGCCTACAACAACACGAAGCACGTATCCACGGGCGTCACGCCGTTCTTCGCCAACAACGGGCGGCACCCTAGAACCTTCCCGGGACTGGAATGCAGGGGAGAAGGGGAGCCGCAGTCAGCAGATGCGTTCGCCTCGGAGCTGCAGGAAGTCCACGATCAGCTGCGGCGCCACCTGGAGCTGGCTAAACACGCATACAAGGTACAAGCGGACAAACACAGAAGGGTTGGCGAAGAGCTCCACGTGGGAGACTGGGTCTGGTTAGCAGCCCACGCAGTGCCGGCCAGGTCGTTGGCCAAGAAGAAACTAGGGCATAAACAACTGGGGCCATACCAAGTCGAAGAGCAGGTCAACCCGGTGGCTTTCAGGCTGGCGCTTCCGGAGGGTTCCAGAATGCATCCGGTGTTCCACAGATCGGTGCTCACTCCCTACAAGGCACCGCACAGGTTCCAGGAACCCGGAACGGCGCCGAGTCCGCTCAGAGAAGGAACGGGGCACGCGGGAGTGGCACAGGAGGAGCGCATCAACGAAGTCACGGAGATTTTGGACTCCAGATGGGGGGAAGAGGGAGTAGAATACTTTCTCGCCAGGGAAGGCACCCCGGCCAGTGCGAACAGCTGGGTGCCGGGCTACGCTTTAGACGAACCTCTGCTCAAAGACGAGTTTCATGCCCTCTTCCCACATAGACCTATGCCAGCAGACTTTTTCGACGACTGGCTTTTCACGCCCACGCTTTCGGACAGCACGTTCAGGGGGTTCGACTCGGACGAGGAACCAACACGAGACGTCCGTTCCCCGGAGGGGTCACCCTCGGGATCTGTCTCAGAACCCTCGTATTGGTGGGACGATAGGCCGGAGGAGCAGTTCCGCAGGAAGTGGCTGGACTGTTCCGGCCGAGCAACGCCGCCTGGAGGAAGTGCGGGAGAGACGGACATGGACATTTTCGGGGACGACCCTGGTTTCGAGCACGGCGGCACAGAGATGGAAGAGGAGGTGACTGTCGTCAACGAGAGCAGAGAGGAAGACCCGGAAGAGTTCCGATGGAGGCCTGCCACGGGAAGCGACCGATATCCGACGTTCGTCCCTTTGCAACAGCAGCCCCCAGCTCCAGCACCGGAAGGAGGGGAGGGGGGACTGGGGGGCTTCGAGGGGGGGATGGATGTCAGGGGTTTAGGTGCAGAGGCACGGGCAAGGGAGGAAACAGAGAGCGAAGGGGAGGAGACAGAGGAAAGGATGAGTGATGACGACGACCCGAGATCTCCCAGTCTTTCCAGTGAATCAGAGGATTCACAGAAAGGAGCACCAGTGGCCAGGGCAAGGGGGGAGTCTAGGGAGGCACCCCAGGAAGATAGAGCCAGAGGAGACTCAGGGGGGAGCAGCTGGAAATCGGGACCAGCGTCACCGCCAGGAAGCAGGGAAGAGGAAAGGAGCCAGGGGGGAAGCGCTGGCAGCTCACCACAGGAGGGAGGGCAGGAGTCAGGAGTGGCCACACCTCCATCGGGGAGCGAAGAAACGGTTAAGAGGAAAGTGGAAGGTTGGGCGCGCGCGCCAAGTTCAAATGCAGAGGAAGGCGGCGCAGTGAGCAGCCCCGAAAGGGAACCAGGTCCTAAAGCCCGGCGCAAGGAGGCAGAAGGGTCCGGGTCAGCGTCAGAAGAATCCCGGAAGGAAGAAGCCCCGGGGGGTAGAGGGACCCAGAGGAGGACAGTCAGGAGGAAAAGGTGGAGCAAGGCTAGGATATTAAGTTGGTGCGCACGGGGCGGAGACTCAGACGGAGCCTCGCCGATCTAGCTAGTAGACGTAGAGTTGCAGACAGCAGCGTGAGAATGGAAACTGTAATTCAATAAAGACTTTTACTTAATGACCGCTGGCTAGCGTGATCCTCTGTGAGCTAGGATCTTGAAGCAGCTCTGACACACGTGTATATAGATTAGGGCAAACTAAGTAAATTATCCAAATCCAAATCTCTTTATTTCAGTGGGTCCAACCTGAGTTTAACGAACATCTGTTATCACCCATTATTTAAGATGTTTGTGCTCAGATTTCAGCCATAACTAAATAATCCTTCAACGATATTAAAGCAACAAATGTTTCGCCACCTTTGACAAACTTGCTTCAAGCCATCTCAATCCCTTGAGTGTTTTAAATGAGATAAACATAAACTGTGGTAAAGCTTCCAAGAACCACTTGTCTGAAAATTAGTCCATAATCTGAAGATAGAAAATGTCATCTTCCTTGTATAGAAACAATAATGAAATATGACGGAACTATTGTTTACTGTCTGACACTCCAAGCTGTCTGCTAGGGATGTATTGACATAATTGTACCAAGACTAAAATTATGTGGAGATTGCTTCCTGAATTGTTCTGTTAATAGGTGTAATTTTCTCAGCCAGTATGAAACAAAATATCTGTCTTAGCCTGTTGTTTTTGTTTTCCAAATGACAATATTAATTACTGTTAGTGTACTATAATTTTCACAATACAGGAGTGAAAATACTGCTTTCAGGAACATTTTAGATGCCCCACAGTGATTGGCCTTTTGCCAAACTTTCAAGCTAATAGCTCAGTTGTTAGATTGTTAGAATAGTCTATCAGTCTAATAAAGGGGGTATGCTGTCTAGAAGATAGGTGATAGATGATAGATAGATAGATAGATAGATAGATGATAGATAGATAGATAGATAGATAGATGATAGATAGATAGATAGATAGATAGATAGATAGATAGATAGATAGATGATAGATAGATAGATAGATAGATGATAGATAGATAGATGATAGATAGATAGATAGATAGATAGATAGATAGATAGATAGATAGATAGATAGATAGATAGATAATAGGAGAGAACCTAGTTCCACCTACAGGGACTTAAATGTAGGATTATAAAGAAGTTTTGTGTCACCTAATGACATAAAGCATTAAATGGTAACACTTGGAGAAACTAAAATTCATTGAGAATTCTTGTGGTTAGTGTAAAGGCCATACCATTCCAATAAATTAGTCTAGGGATGGGAATTCTTAGTAGATGGTTCCTGGTACCTAGCTTGTTGGTTTGTTTTAATCTTGAATGCTTTTAGCTTCCCAGTTCCACTGACTCCATTTGCATCATCACTGTCTTTTCAGAGAGAGGTGATGACTTAAACAGGTGTTAAGATCAAAAGCTTGAAAAATGGACCAATTATATTTTCATTTTGTACGCATATATGTAACTGGGGCGAGCTCATTTACTTTAATGGCAGCATCGTTTATGACTCCAGTTTTACCATACCCATTGAGTCAATCACCCATCTCCCACTACCCTTCTGAGAAAAGCCCCACCCCACCCTCCCACTATATATAAGGGTCTGGTGACTTCTGTGTGCATGCACACAAAAGCGTATACCCAGAACTTAGTTGGTCTCTAAGGTGCTACTGGACAATTTTTTTTTTTTTATTTCGACTGCATCAGACTAACACAGCTACTTACCTGAATCTAGAAGCATTGTTTATGTTAATCACGTATGTCCTCTTGTCACAGCTGTCACTCAAGTCTTCCAGCTACTGTCCAGGACTGCTGCAGTTATGTTTGGTCAGTCGCTATCGCAGCTCAACATTTGAATCCCTGTTTGGCAAATAGGCTTTGCAACTGCAACTGAAAACAAACTCCCTAGAAAATAAATGCAAACATTCACAGAAGATTAGATTACATATCTTGGTGACGAAGCCAACAAGGATAAGCCTTCAGAAAGAGAAACATGAAGTAGGATTTCTAAAAGAAAGCAGCTACAATCATAGACTCATGGTTGGCATCTGCCTGTCTTGGGAAATAATGGAAGAATGCACCTTTGGCGATGAAGTCAAACCATTGGAGACTTACGGCACCTGCTGTGGCTGTAGAGACTGATACGGATGTATTAAAAAAAGGACTAGCTAGCTTTGGAGATGTCGCAAGGACAATGCTTCCCTGAAACATAGGTTTGTACAGTGTTCTATAAGTTTTGGAAGAAAGTACTGGACTGTATAACTATGACTGTGCAGGAAAAAAGTTAAATCTTTCAGCAGAGAATATTCTTTTGAACTGTATACCTATTGTATAGAAATTAACAACAGGACAACGAAAATGGATTCTATGTGCCCTAATGGTGGCCAAGAGACTGATACCGATGAACTGGAAGAATAACAATATGATACCCTTTAATGTAGCAGGGTAATAATATGTACATATATATTAGGATAATAACACTATATCAATTTATATCGGAATTATGGGATTATATTGCAGTGTGTGTGTGTGTGTGTGTGTGTGTGTGTGTGTGTGTGTGTGTGTGTTTTATACATACCTTTGTTCTTTCTCCCCTCACTTCCCTCCTTTTTTCTCTGTATCACTTTTTTAAAAATAAAAAAGGTTTCAAAGAAGAATATGCAACTTCAATAGAGAAAGACGCAAGTTCGTCAGAAACTTAGGAAGAAAGGAGGAAAGGCAGGTAGAGTGATTTATTCAGACTCAAGGACTAGAGACCACTAGATGTTGCTGGCATACATCTCCCATCATTCCTGTCAAGTGGCCGCTATGGCTAACGGCTTATGGGACTTGGAGTCCACCAACATCTGGAAAGTCATGGCTTTCCCATCCTCCTTTGTGCTCTTATAGGAAGCTTAACTCCTGATAATACCCTGATAAAGAGGAAACATTAACAGTCATTTGGATCACTGCAATGGTGACCCTTTCAGAAGCCCTCTGCTAGTTTTTCCCCTTTAATAACCATATACTTTGAAGGAGAAAGCTAAAATGCAGCAAGAAGACAAAAGGACACTTTTTGTATAATACTTGGAAAAAAATAAGGGGGGGGAGTGCATTGAAAAGTGCACAAGAGAAATCATTCCCTTAAGAGCATTACTCTTTGACCCAGAATTTCCTTGAACCTGAGGAAGAAAGTGATCTACGGAAGAATGTGTTTGAGATTTATGGGGAACATAATGCCTTTTTCAAGAAGGAAAATGCAATCCATCTCCAACTGCTTTTCTGCAGCTTTAGAAGCAGAGAGTCTTTTACCCTCTGTACTCATCCAACATCTGACAAGGCCTTGAGGGAGCCTCTGCTTGGCTTCCATAATTCTGGTCCAAATGGCAGGTGAAAGAGCTGGGGAGGTGAGGAACCAACCAAGTGCTTGGAAGAGAATGGGGTGAGGGTGGGGACCATATGCAATGCATGATGGGGAATCTGCTGGGGGCCCACACTTACAGGGGGGAAAATCCCCCATCTTGCTTCTTTACGTGCCTCTCACTCTGGCCCAGATTATGGTGGTGAAAGCAATATTTATTTGTTTATTCAGGAAATTTATAAGCCACTTTTTTATTTAAAAAAAGGAAATCAAGTAGTATACAGGTTTTTTTAAAAAAAAACACATACACAAACCAATCCATCATTTAAAAGCAAGATAAAAATCAACAAAAGATTTGAAAACAAATGTAACTAAATCATGTGGCTAGAAAGGCAAGCTGAAACATAAAAAGTTTTCAGCAGACTGTCTAAAACACTGTAAGGGACTTTGGACAATGGGGAGAGTGGTTATATTTCTGTTTTGTGCTGTGGTTAGAAAGAAGCACCCTTCCCAAGAAAACAATTTGCCACCCCAAGATTGTGCAAAAACTAACAGAGAGCTTGAGGGGGCTGGTCTTCGACTGTCATCTGCTGCCACCTATTGGCAATAAACCAGATGAAAGCAACTCACTCCTGTTTATGCCTTGTTTATATGCCACTTATTCAGAAATAATGTAATGACCCAATGCCCACTGCAACGTTGCTTACAGTGTTGTGTGCAACATTTTATCACCCCATTTATTTATCCATCTCTTAATTAGCACGACAATGTTTTTTCTAGCTGTGTTTGTTAATTAAAATATTAGCAAACCACCTTTCATTCTTTTAATGGTGAAAAATAAACCTTTCTGGGCACTGAGAATCAGGTTGTGAATTCATTTGACCATGCAAACATCTGGATAGTGACAAAAGAGGCAGAACCACGCCAAAAAGAAGGTTAAATGGAAATTCGTTTTTAAAATAACTGACAAATGGGAGGGGGGAATGCAAATATTCGTTTACAAAATAATCAGTAAATGTCATAGAAATGATAAAACAGTAAATGATATGAAAATTATTGTATGAATGGAAGAATTACAATGAGTCTACCACAAGCACTAAACATTACATGGAGCAGCCCAGACTTCCCACGGACAAATATTTTAATGCTAAAAATACCCCAATGGACCTCGAAGGTTAATTAGGAGTCGTCTGTTAAGTTTTGCATCATGTTCCCCATTGCAGTCATGAACTTAAGCTGAATGCAGACTGCTTGTATTTTTCCAGTGTTTATCGCTTTCTTCTCTTCTGATATTTTTTACTGCAATATATTATTCACAGGGTACTTTTTGTGACTGCTTTGCTTTCCCCCGATAACATTCCACTTACAGTGGCAGATGCGCATGTCTTCATTCTCTCTAGGGGCTCATATAAGCACTGCAAATAAGAAGAACGCCTGGCCTAAGTTGAAAAACTCTGCCTCCAGGGACTGTCTCTTAAAACGTACTTAGTTTCTCAGACAAAACGAATCCTACCAAATGCCTAGTTCGGAGACGCAGGGAAAAGTAATGTAGCAGGATAAAACTCCTTCGGGTGACATTTCCCTGGAGCCTTCTCTAGAAAAAGCGGCAATATTCCTGGGATGATGAGGCTGCTGCCTTGCTCTCCTGAATCATTGGTATAGTTTTACACTTAACACTAATATGGACTGAAAGATAGGAGACAAAGTTTAAGAGTGTGCTGTTTTAGAAGATTCCCCTGCCCTCCCACCCCGAGTAAGGTACATCAAATGTGTGCACATATTTAACAGGGGTGTGCACCAACCATGTTCAAACCTCAATCTGGCACTTTGGAAAACACCAGTGAAGCCATGATTCCGATGCCGGCGTGAAGGGCGATGGATGGAACACCGTGCTCTACCCAGAACAGTCAGCTCTGAATTGGTTCTGTTCAGTGATTTCGCTCGGTGTTTCAGCTCAGTGATTCAGCTCAGCTCAGAGGGTGGCTGCATCTGGCTGTGCTCTGATGTCCATCCCATCCTCGTCACCAGTGTTAAGTTGTGGGTGAACATATCAGATGACACAGCGATTCTTCAAACAGCTCTTGTTTATTAACAGGCCAGAAATGAACTGAATTGAAGGGTTCAGCCAGCCTGCTTATATAGAGCTCCACTACAACGCAACTGTAACACTTTCTGCAACTATCCAATCACTGAACATCACTTTCAATCCCTTATTTGCATGTGGACCTGAGTGAAAACTATCTACAGTATCCCCCTGCTGGCCCAGGGTGAGAACTTCAGTACATAACATCTGGTACCCAACGGCAGTTTTGTGCCTGACCATCTGAGACAGAGTCCTCTGGGAAGGTGGCTATTATTTCCCCCCCCCCTCTATTTGCTATTGCTAATAAGGGCTGTAACATTTTGACAGAAGTGAGTGCAATTATGGAACATAATAGCCCCTCCAGAGTGGATTCAGCCTGCCAGGTTACAGGCAAATAGCTGGACATTTATACATTATACAGTCGTACCTTGGAAGTCTAACGGAATCCATTCCAGAAGTCTGTTTGACTTCCAAAACATTCGAAAACCAAAGTGTGGCTCCTGCAGCCAATCAGAAGCCGGGGAAGCCCTGTCAGATGTTCGGCTTCCAAAAATAGTTCGCAAACTGGAACACTCACTTCCAGGTCTGCAGCGTTCGGGAGTCAAAATGTTTGAGAACTAAGTTGTTTGAAAACTGAGGTACGACTGTATATGTATGTCTTGACATTGTTTGACATGAAATTGAAGTAAAGCAAATTGAACAGGCACAGATCTAAATGACTGGTACACCCTTAGCATCTGGACTTGTTGAAGTTGAATAGACCCAGCAAGGAAGCCTTCCAAAAGATTGATGTCCTCTGGATTTTGTTGGACTCAGCACAGCCAATGGTCATGACCAATGAGAGCTGGTGTCCAACAACATATGGAAGACATCTGGATAAGCCTGCAGCAAGGTCCAGTTCTTTGGATCTTATCTTGCATGGCAACCATCATCAGAGATCAATTTATAGTCAATGCTGTCAAGGCAATGAGAACATGAACGAAGATTTCACCCTGCCACTGTGTTGCACAGAGCAACCCTCATCTTGCTTATGTCTCATGCAAACATTCATATTCATAACAAAACCCAGTGAAGATTGGCAATAAAGCCTGGCCTCTTCCTTAATCAAGCCAGATAGCATAAACTGTTGCTGGCTTTGTGCACAAGTTCCCAAATTGTAGGTCCATGAGCTTTCTTCAGGTGGTTTTCAGTGTGTCTGTAAAAAGGCAGTTAACAATCATACAGCACCTAGCAGTGAACATTACAATTGCTACAAGATGCAGAAAAATGATTACGTGATCTTCAAAGGCCCTCAGCAATTTCCAAGTGGTCTATGGGATCCATTGGTTTCATGGAGGACACAGCTGGTAGTGGCTGAGAAGTCCATTGTTAGCTCTGCCTCTATGGTTGGAGATATAAATGCTTCTGAATGCCAGTTGCAGGAAACCACAGGAGAGCGCTCTTGCTTAAGGGCTTCCTACAGGCATCTGGTTGGAATAGGATGCTGGACTAGATGGGCCACTGGCCTGATCCAATAGGCTCTTCTTATGTTCTTAAAAAGTGCTTCATGGACTTCCTTGGTAACTGACCAGAATGCTTAGTTCTTAACAAGCTATGGCCAACTGATTACAGGCATCACTACCATTTGCAGCATTTTGATAAATGTCAAATTATGTATCATTTCTCTACAGTCATCTAGAGACTGACTTGATTGCTGCAATTTATTTCTATTTATTTTTTGAGATAAAAAAATATTTTGTGCATGATCAGGAAAGTCTCCAAAGGTGAGCCAGTGTACCAGATAAAAGATCAGTCAGCATCCCTGTAGACAGTATAACATTTCTCATCAAATGAGCATGTTTCTTTCTCTTGCAAAAAATCACTGTATTTTAGACTAAGAACACATTTCCAAGAATTGTAAGTTTAATTTCTTTGTGATGTGTTCGGCGCTTTTAGAGTCAACTTCATAGAAGTATAGAGTAGGAGTGGACACCAAGGGTTATCAAGTTCAACCCATTTCATCAAGTATTAGCCAGAGCAAGCGTTATTGAGGGTCATCATAAGCTATTTTCAGATCATGCATATCACTTTATTTGCCACATCACAATTGCACTAAGCTTGATTCAACTAACATGCATCTGACATTGCCAAACCCTTTCTTCAAAATCTTGTTATGCACAGACAGTCCTCAGGTTTTATCCATAAATAATTTTAGCAAAAAAACAACAGAGTTCCATTGCTTTAAAAAAAAAACCTTTGCTTGAAAGCTGCTGGAATCCATCTGAAAGCTCTACCAAAAAAAGCCAACATACACACTCTGTGGCACAACAGACACCCTGGTGCTGAGATGTCAGGTTAGCGACGGGAGTGAGTGAAGCTTGGAGAAAATCTGACAGCAACCTTTCCCCCTTTTTTCTGCATTCCCTTTCAAGTCAACCCTGAGTATAAAAGGTTTCAGAGGCACTGCAAACATAGCTATGTCAATGGGGACACTCATTATCTTTCAGTCACGACATTTTGACTGTAACACTGCATAGCTGATAAATATGTGCTACCAGGATGAACCAGTCTGTTCAGATTCCATGAAAGGATATTGATGGATCTCGAGCAAAAACAAGCGAGCTATAAAAATACACTCTGATGCACTCAACAAGAAGGTTCTGAACAGTTTCGATGGAGGTAGAGAACTCACATCACAGTTGCACTCAGAGAGCTGCTTTTACTGATGGAGATATTTCATTCCATTTCATTTTTAATAAAAGGATTCACCTTTTCTGCAGCATCTGCTCCTACTATGGTAAATGTGATTAACTCTTTTGTTGCTTGGGAGATATCGCCTTTATAAAATGGCGGAAAGACATTGTAGGCATTTTGTAGGCCTTTTTATACCACCTTTGGCATCATATTCCTAGTGCTGTTTGCAAGTAATCATAAAACAAGTACAAGGTGGATACAAGCACAGCACCATGAGCTAAAAGTGGACAAAAGCAGCTCAAAACAGCCAGCAAGGTTAAAATAGCATCTAGAGTTTGGATTTGATATCCCGCCTTTCACTCCCTTTTAAGGAGTCTCAAAGCGGCTAACATTCTCCTTTCCCTTCCTCCCCCACAACAAACACTCTGTGAGGTGAATGGGGCTGAGAGACTTCAGAGAAGTGTGACTGGCCCAAGGTCACCCAGCAGCTGCATGTGGAGGAGCGGAGACGCGAACCCGGTTCCCCAGATTACGAGACTACCGCTCTTAACCACTACACCACACTGGCTCTCTAAAGGGTTTGGGGAAGCACAAAGGCATCGGGCAAACCTCTCAGAGGAGAGCATTCCACAATGGGGTGCCACCCCCAAGAATAACCTCTCTCTGTCTCTGTCTCACTCTTGTAGCCATCTCAGATGCTGGGGGCAGATTTAAGAAGCCTTCCACTGAAGAGCTCAGTGGGCGGGTAGGACGACAAAGGTGGTCCTTCAAGTGCCTTGGTCAGTGCTTTTGATCTAAAAAAAAATGTTTAGGGGTACTCTCATTTTCCTACTCATATTGAAATACTGCCCCTCAATGAGGCCAAACTTAGATTCACAAAATGTTTAGGGGTATGTGTACCCCTGTGCGAGGGGGCCAGAAAAGAAGCACTGGCCTTGGTACTAAACTCATGTTCTAATGTATTGCTCCTTTTATCATGATACACATAAGATATTGAACCCTTTTTTATGGAAACCCCCCAGATGATCAGATTCATTTTATGCTTTACATCTTTCAGATCAGAACGCGTCCACCTCTGGCAGGGTAGCTCTATATGGAGCTGCTGCGTGTAAAACTCATTTTTAGCAAAGTTATGATTTTATTCTCTATGCCTGGCAGTCTACAGTACAATATACTTACTAGGAATTTTATTGTCATGGTTCTCTTATTTTGCCTTCTATCTTAATATTTTATCTATTTCTTTAATCATTCTTTTTTGAATACCAGTCATTGACCATAATAAAGAGATCAATTGATCGACTAAGGAGTTTTGATTTTTTAAAATCTCTTTAGTCAATCTCTTTATTTTGGTCAATGACCGGCACTCAAAAAATAAACTACCGTAACTAGATAAACTAACTAGATAAACAGTTAGATAGAAAAGAGTTATATTTATATATAGTAATATATAAAATATTAAGAACTAACAGTTCTAACAAATTAACAATTCTGTCAGAAGGTAAACCAGCCAAACCACAACAACAAAAATTAAAATTTCCAATTCAACCAAATGTCTGCGTAAAAACAAACACAAAACATTCAAACAGATTAAGCAACCAGATTAGCCACAGTTCCCAGCCTGTTTTTCATTTATGGTGACCTACTCTCTCCCCCTGTCTCACACCCAAAGGGAACCTGGTTCTGAGCCAACAGCCTCTCACTCTGTGGTTTCTGAGTAGCTGAACACCCTGGGTAACTTACTTTCCTCCAATCTATTAGGCTCTCGCCCTGAGTGGCATGAATCATTGCCCACAAGCACCCACAGTGAGAAACGCCCACCTCAGCAACAAAGCAAAATAAGAAAAAAAACACATGAGAGAAAGGGGATGTCAGTAAACCACATTGGGTGTTTCTCTGCCCTTCTCAGTTCTGAGGAAATTCATGGGTTGCAAGGTCAGTAGGAAGCTGCTGGGAAAAGACATGCAGATGGATTTGTTAGCCTCTCCCCTCTCTCTTCTCCTTACCCGCTGGCACAAACTGTGTTCAATGTCCTCCAGGGTCTTGGGGGAAGCATCTGCGGCTTCACCCCTTGTCTTGCATGAAACACTGCCCAATTTCAATGAAAATGCCCTTGCCCAATTTCTTCTGACGACAGAATTGGGAGCGCACTCTTTGAACACCTGCACAGGTGCAAGTCCAGCAGATCAGCTTTCCTCAACCTGGACGTCCTACAAGTGTGGTTGGACTCCAACTTCCATCAGCCCCATCCCAGGGAAGATGGGCATCACAGTTGAAAACATCTTAAAGGCACCAAGTTTGTCAAAGATGGTGACAAAGGAATGCCCACCATGAGAATTCTTATCCTCGATCTGATTTCACTGAAATGCTGGCAAGCTTCCATAACAAGTGTCATTATTTCAAGGCCTGTCGCAGCCTGTTACACTCTGGAAATCAATAGCACACAACAATTTGTAGTTACGCTGAATTCCATGTTGTTTTCCTGAACTGTTCAAGGAATCTAAATTGTATTAAAAAATTGAACTTTTCATCCATGTCTAATATTACTTGCGGGCTCACCTTACCCATACATGACAACTCAACTGCTTTGATCTGTCAGACTAGCAGATGCCACCTAGTACTCATTCCACACTTGCAAGAAGCCAATCTTTTAGTGTGGCAGCTCCTAAACGTTGTAGCTCCCTGCCTAGTGACATCAGACAGCCTCACTTTTTGACACCTGCTTAAAACATTATTCTTTAGGCAGGCCTATCCAGTCATGGAGAAGTTGAGATAAAAACACATGTCTTTTAAGCCCATTTTTCATTTTAATTATCTTTTTAAATACCTGTTTTTGAGTCTTTTGTTGATAATGCTAGTGTTTTATTTTTCTTTTCCATAGACCACTTAGAGGTTTGACTCTTCTTTTTTTTTTTACAATCAACCAGTACACTGATGGTGAAATGAAGAAATACACATTAATATCTAAGGATGGGAGGCATTTTGGTCCAAAACTGCCCTAAATGCCAGGTCACAATCCTATGTTGATTTTGGAAAACTTAAGTTTCATAATATCACTACTACCGGGGTCCTAATTTGGCTCGCAAGTCCATTTTCTCCAAGCCATGTTGGGTATGGACAGGTAAAGTTATGACTACCAGCCAAAAGAGGGGTTATTGTTTTGTTTGTTGTTGTGTGCTTTTATACTGCAGCCCCCCTGTGATCCTCGGATGAAGGGTGGTATATAAATTTAATAAATAATAATGATAACAATAATTTGCAAGCACTACCAATCAGATGAACCTTGGTGCCTGCAAAACCCCATGCCTTGCCTGCAGTTTGATTGCAACATGTACAAATGAAGAAAACAGGGGTTACAGGCACCACCAATGAGCTGCCTCCATTGGTCTGATTTCAGATTTGTCTGAAGCCATCATTGCTTTAAAAGAAGCAGCAGCCTTTGGTCTCCCTATATCTATGATGCATCCTGATAGAAGCGACAGAGGGGTATGTTGTTGCTGTTTTCTAAAGGAAATTGTGGTGAGCAAAAGGCATAAGACCAAAACAAAACAAAAGCCCTAGCAAACACCACCCCAATAAACTGAGATTTGTTTCTGCAACCATGACTTCAGCTAGAGAAGGGATGCCTGGAACTCTTGGAAATATTGCATAAGGACATGTGAGAGTCTATGGCATTATAAATCTGATAGAACAGCTATATTATAGCCACAACTATTTGTTCTACTGAATAAAAAATGTTCCCTATATGATCTGCAGTGCAATTGTGTGCGCACTTACACGAAAATAAGTCCCCCTGAATACAACAGAAGTTGCTTCTGAGTAAACATGCATTTGATTGGGGACGTCCTTGATCCTGTAAAATCTACACTGTAGATAATCATTACCATGCTCCCACGATAATTCAAGCTGAAGAAGGAATGCCATTGTTTTGCCTGTTGATTTTGCATTGCTGACGATAAAGCAGTTTGGATAAGGGAATATTCTCTTTTGGTGCAAGTGCAGTATTTCCTTGTTTGCTCAACAGCCAGCAAGATCCCAGATGAAACAAACCAAATACAGCAATGTAAAACTGGTGATGAAATATATGTCTTATCTCAGTGCTTCTCAAACATTCTGGAGTTGGATTTACCTGTAAGTTTACAGAGATCTCGCTCCACACATCCTTTTTACTGTGCATTCATTATGATTTGCGCTCATATTGCTATTGGGGAGGTCACACATGATCTTGATTTCAATACTCCTTGAACCTGCAAACATTTTGGGGTGGATCTACTATTTCATTTGCAGCCAATGCATTTGCCATAACTGAGAACCCTTAGCTTTTTATACCACCAATATTCTGGTTTATTTTTGGTCCCGCTTTTGTTGCGCTATATCCCCTCCCGACAGCAGTAACATGGTGGCATCAGGATAACATCACAGAACAAACGAGAGCAGAGAAATCCACCATGAATGCACTCAAATTGTGCCAAGAACACGTTGCAGAACACAGTTGAAATAAAGCACCAGTCGAGGGGGGTCTTCAGTCTTTCAAGATCTACTTTTCCCTCAGCAACAGAAAGCACAGGGCTGGCACACCAGTAGTGAATGCTGATTGGATTTTCTACATTGCATTTCAGCATTGATATAAGTCTGTGTCAACAGCAAGCGTTTGAATAGGATTTAAAAATGACATGTAGGAAAGGAGAGAGGGAGCCTGTCTTGCCTAAGGGGCCTCACAACACTAACAGTATGTTGTGGCCCAGTGTAAGGAAATAAACCTCAGAGATAAGAGCATATGAATTCTACTCAGCAACTTATTGGGAACAAGATGGCTGCTTATGTATTCCCCCCCCCCCAAAAAAAGAGGTTAAAGGCTTACAGTAAAGTTGCACTTGCTCACCTATATGAATAAACACAAACTAAGAAATACCGTTTTTTTTTGCTCTATAAGACTCACTTTTTCCCTCCTAAAAAGTAAGGGGAAATGTGTGTGCGTCTTATGGAGCGAATGTAGGCTGCGCAGCTATCACAGAAGCCAGAACAGCAAGAGGGATTGCTGCTTTCACTGCGCAGCAATCCCTCTTGCTGTTCTGGCTTCTGAGATTCAAAATATTTTTTTTTCTTGTTTTCCTCCTCCAAAAACTAGGTGCGTCTTGTGGTCTGGTGCGTCTAATAGAGCGAAAAATACGGTAATTATCTCACCATAGTGGAGAAGACGGTGACCAATTGACCAGTGTGCTTTCTGCTGTCCCAGTGCTGACTGCAGGTGGACTCCTCCAGCTCACCTTTCTTATGGTTCTTTGTCTTTAATTAGGAAGACTTGGATTGAAAAGCCCTTTCAGAAAACCATCCTCTGTAAAGTTAGTTAGTTGGTTAGGTTAGTTGGCCACAACGCAAAGGCATCCCAAAGTGATTTACAAGAAAAACCAAATTGCAAATTACATAATAAAATACCCATAAAACTATACAAATATTCTCAAAGCACGCATCTGGAAACAAGATGGGCACATGGGCACAATGCCTTAACACAAATTCATATTAGGGCAAACACATTTGAAAGGACAAAGTCCTTGGCCAGTTATCAAACCTCCTCCACCTTGATTGAATGAACTTTGCATCCATGTGCTGTAACGTAGAAACCAGCATGGAGTCATTGATACTTCTGTGCACAGTGCAAATACCTGAACTGGAGCTCCACTTTCCCTTTTATGTCTCTGCTTTTCATTTTATTTTGATTTCAATTCACACTAGAGAATTTCCCTAGATAACCTTCCCACCCCACACAAATCACATCTGGATTCCTCCACAGAGGGCAAATGATTAGTGACTCCATACAGCAACCCTCCTGAGCCAGCAAACCTCATCAGCTTTCATGCCGAATGCCTGTGGGCTGCAGTTTCAGAGACCATAACTTTCCATCATTGTCCTTAAAGACTATATATCTGGTTTTGTCACACATACACTTCTGTCCACCCGTGGGTGCAATTTTGCTTTTATTACCCTGTACTGCTATTGCCTGTGAATTTTTACCGAGTTCTGTGGGGAGGGGACTGGGTCTCAGTGGCAGAGCCTGTGTTCCACATGCTGAAGGTCCCATACTCAGTGCCTGGTGCCTCCAATTAAAATGGTCAGGTAGCAGTTGGTGCAAATGTCGTCTGCCTGAGACCCTGGGAAGCTGCTGGAGACAATAAGGGACTAGATGGAGACAAAGGAAACTGTCCACTGGAGGCAGACCCTTTAGATCAGGCACATCCAACAGGTAGATCGCGATTTACCGGTAGATCACAGGGCATCTGTGGTAGATCACTGGTAGATCACTAGCTCCCCATAATAATAATAATAATAATAATAAATATTAATAATAATAATAATAATAATAATAATAATAATAATAATAATAATAATAATAATAATAATTTATACCCCGCCCATCTGGCTGAGTTTCCCCAGCCACTCTGGGCGGCTTCCAATCAAAATGCGGTCTTGACTATGCTACCACTCAGTGGATTTGTAACTGGCTGACTGACCGAACCCAAAGGGTACTCATCAATGGTTCCTCTTCATCCTGGAGAAGAGTGACTAGTGGGGTGCCACAGGGTTCTGTCTTGGGCCCGCTCTTATTCAACATCTTTATCAACGACTTGGATGATGGACTCAAGGGCATCCTGATCAAATTTGCAGATGACACCAAACTGGGAGGGGTGGCTAACACCCCAGAGGACAGGATCACACTTCAAAACGACCTTGACAGATTAGAAAACTGGGCCAAAACAAACAAGATGAATTTTAACAGGGAGAAATGTAAAGTATTGCACTTGGGCAAAAAAAATGAGAGGCACAAATACAAGATGGGTGACACCTGGCTTGAGAGCAGTACATGTGAAAAGGATCTAGGAATCTTGGTTGACCACAAACTTGACATGAGCCAACAGTGTGATGCGGCAGCTAAAAAAGCCAATGCAATTCTGGGCCTCATCAATAGGAGTATAGCATCTAGATCAAGGGAAGTAATAGTGCCACTGTATTCTGCTCTGGTCAGACCTCACCTGGAGTACTGTGTCCAGTTCTGGGCACCACAATTCAAGAAGGACACTGACAAACTGGAACGTGTCCAGAGGAGGGCAGCCAAAATGGTCAAAGGCCTGGAAACGATGCCTTATGAGGAACGGCTAAGGGAGCTGGGCATGTTTAGCCTGGAGAAGAGGAGGTTAAGGGGTGATATGATAGCCATGTTCAAATATATAAAAGGATGTCACATAGATGAGGGAGAAAGGTTGTTTTCTGCTGCTCCAGAGAAGCGGACACGGAGCAATGGAGCCAAACTACAAGAAAGAAGATTCCACCTAAACATTACGAAGAACTTCCTGACAGTAAGAGCTGTTCGACAGTGGAATTTGCTGCCAAGGAGTGTGGTGGAGTCTCCTTCTTTGGAGGTCTTTAAGCAGAGGCTTGACAACCATATGTCAGGAGTGCTCTGGTGGTGTTTCCTGCTTGGCAGGGGGTTGGACTCGATGGCCCTTGTGGTCTCTTCCAACTCTATGATTCTATGATTCTATGATTCTATGATTCTAAGTGTTAAAAACAATACCCAAAGAAGCCCAACAGCTTTGGCTCCCCTAAAAAAAGTTCAACATTTTTGCCCTGCACCCCCCAGAAATGGGGCTTTCCTCCTCCCTAAGAAAATCTCAACAACTTTGACCTGAACCCCCCAAAAGGTGGTAGCTCACTGCCAGTTTTTAACACTGTGAGAAGATTGCAGTCTCTTGAGAGTTGGCCACCCCTTCTTTAGATCATATTGGGCATTGCCCTACACATTTTGATCTGCTTGCCTCCTTACTTACATCCAGTCCCGCGACTGGCATACTAAGATGAAGCTTTTTACACAGTTGTGTGATTCTTCTTTGGCTTCATTCGTCAAATCTCTTCTATGAAGAATATTCACATTGGCCAGGCTCCAGCTATTACTGACTGCTACTGTAGAGGGCAGGGGGAAGAAAGCTTCTATTCAGCCACAAGTTGGATAATATCTATTTTAGTCTATTCGTGGAAGTTGAGAAGTTGAGTCATTTTATTGTCCTATCATGGAGGACATTCATAATAGATATCTGACTCACTTTTTACCAGGAAAAGCCAACTGATCAGTATCTAAGAATCTTCTTCTTATTTTTGGCTAAGAGCTCGGTTACTGCAAAGTGGCAACTTTTACATAAGCATTTAATGCTTGTGAAGAAACATACCCTTCTATTACCAATAACTCATATTAATTTCCCGTTAGAAAATGGAATTGGTTTGTCGGCGCTGCTTAAACTATTTTACCACCCAATCCTTTAAATGTCTAGTGAAACGTAATTCCCATTGAGCTCAGTGGGGCTTCCTAACAGGTACCTGACTCCGCAAGATTGCAGCCTTCATGGATATTACCTGCGTAATGAAATGTTTAATGATTTCATTCAGTCTGTAACTGGAGTCATTTTATTAAATTTATGTAAATTGTTTTAGGAACCACTATAATAATTTCATGTTCTTACAACCTTTAACCACACAAGAAAAAAATACAGTATACTATGGGAAGGGAGAAAGCATGTGCAGCTACTCCCCAGCACACCAACATTGGCACTGAGCATGCAGAGACAAAACATCTGGATGCCGCCTAAAGATTCCTGCATCAAAGTACTAAAAGCAAAGTGCCCAAATTCATCATAGTTGAACAATACCTTTATCAGGACCATCTAAAACAGGCATAGGCAAACTCGGCCCTCCAGATGTTTTCGGACTACAACTCCCATGATCCCTAGCTAATAGGACCAGGGGTCAGAGATGATGGGAACTGTAGCCCCAAGACATCTGGAGGGCCGAGTTTGCCTGTGCCTGATCTAAAAAGTAGGCTTTGAGTTCTCCAGTACTCATTGCATGGGGTGTTATGTAAATCAGGAGTTCAATGACGCAATGTTGTAATCACAAAGTATATCTTTTCCCACAGTCTTCAGAAGGACTGTAGAGGGAGATTACACACTTAGGTCACAAAGGTCATCATACTGTATCTACTCAGAAGCTGCATTGAATTTAATGCGGCCTCAACTGAAACAGGCTCTACTAAGAGTTCTGCATGCCATACCCTCCAACATTTCTCCAATGAAAACAGGGACGTCCTAAGGGAAACTGGGACATTCCAGGATCAAATCAGAAACTAGAATGCCTTCTGTAAATCCAGGACTGTCCCTGGGAAATAGGGACACTTGGAGGGTTTGGCCTGTTGCTGGGACAAAGAAACACACCATGGCCGAATCCCCATTTTTGACAATGTTAATCTCAGTAGTTCCCTGGCTCTGCCCCCAGCCTTCAGTGAAACACACAGGTTCCTTGTTAGGCAGATCGGGAAAATGAAAATAGAAAATCAGCCAAGTGATTGCCCCCTATGTCAGCCAAGCTGTGCATACATCACAGGCCCATGTGGGGGTGCCCGAAATGATGACTCAGCAGGTGGGCAGGGAGGGGTTATGCATTCTGCTCTCCATGCCTTGGGTTACATTTTTTTATTTTATTGTTTTGGTCCAATATGTCCCTAGTAAAACCTAGTAAATCACAAGGTTGATCCCAAACTCACAAGCCTAAAGTCTGTCCTGCACTTATTTAGTGATTATTTTTAAATGTACATTAAAAGACATCAGCAAACCCATCAGGATTTTTCAGTTGGTGTGGACCTGGTGATAAATCCTGCATTAGGGCTGCAAACCTATACGCATTTACCTGGGAGTAAGTCCCATCGTACTCCATGGGACTAAATACAAGGAAACATGTCTTAGAGATTGCACTGTAAATGATAACATATACAGTACAGAAAGAAGCAGGCACTTTACTGCAGTTGCCCCATTTTGCCAGCAGGAGGGCCCACACCTGCAAACTGCTGCAATCACCAAAGTTCCCCCAACCTTCCTTCCACCTCATCCGAGTGCCTCTGCCGTGGCCCCTTCATGTGCCACTTCTAATCTATGCCATAAATTATTGGAAAAGCTCCAAGAAACTGAAGTATAGTTAGACAGAGCTGTTCCACCTGGCCTTTGGTTTGGACTTTATGTCTTCCCTTATGTCTTCCCTCCCCTTACAGTTTTGATCTATGGGCTACTTTTAAAACGAGGCTGCGTTTTAAATTGCATTTTAACCTGTATTTTAAATTGGGTTGTTTTTTCTTCTTCTTCCCCTATTATGTTTCTATTGTAATTTTACTGGTGTTAGCTGCCCTGAGCCCGGCTCTGGCCGGGGAGGGCGGGGTATAAATAAAATAATTATAATTATAATTATAATTATAATTATAATTATAATTATAATTATAATTATAATTATTATTATTATTATTATTATTATTATTATTATTATTATTATTATTATATCCCGTCTGAGGAACATTTTTAAGCTTCAGGACCACGTTCTCATTCCAAGGGCCACATTGCAAGGGTGGGTGTGTCCAGAGGCAAAAACAGGTGGAGGAATGAATGTCAATTTTACCTTTGTATAGCTAGTTTCTGCACACACACAGAGCCATCTCTAGCCTCCATCCAGACTATCAAAAGTTAGGATCAGAGTTCAAAGACAAATCCCAGGGAGGCAAAAACACTCAAGGAGGAATAAATAAAAATAAAATAAAAAATTGCCCAGTAGGTAAAGGTAAATGTACCCCTGACCGTTCGGTCCAGTCGTGGCTGACTCTAGGGTTGCGGCGCTCATCTCGCTTCATGGGCCGAGGGAGCCGGCATACAGCTTCTGGGTCATGTGGCCAACATGACTAAGCCACTTCTGGCGAACCAGAGCAGCGCACGGAAATGCCATTTACCTTCCTGCCAGAGCGGTACCTATTCATCTACTTGCACTTGACATGCTTTTGAACTGCTAGGTTGGCAGGAGCAGGGACCGAGCAACGAGCACTCACCCCGTCGCGGGGATTCAAACCGCCAACCTTCCAATCAGCAAGTCCTAGGCTCTGTGGTTTAGACCACAGTGCTTATACCCAGAACAAACTTAGTTGGTCTCTAAGGCGCTACTGGACAATTTTTTATTTCTTTATTTATTTCTGCTGCATCAGACCAACACGGCTACCTACCTGACTCAAGGAGGATGTGAGGCAGGGACAGGAGGAGGTGTGGCTGAGGAGAGGGGGCAGCCTGGCAGAGAGTCCTGAGGACCAGAGAGAGAGGTGTGAAGGGCTGCATTTGGATAGCTCAGTTGGTTAGTGTGTGGTGCTGATAATGCCAAGGTTGCAGGTTGTATGGGACAGCTGCATATCCCTGCATTTCAGGGGCTTAGACTAGATGATCCTCAGGGACCCTTCTAGCTCTAGAATTCTATGATTCTATGTGTAGAATCAATAAAGTGCTTTATTTGATAGTATTAGGGATGTCATTTCCATTCCTACCACTACGCAATACATCTTGCTTTCCACTATTTAATGTACTGTACCCAATTCTTTATCTATGTTACAAATTTTAGGTAATTAATGATGTCATTATTTTCATACCAGTAAATTTAAAGGAAATGTCAAAACAATGCACAGGAAAACTTTTGTTAATTATGCATTGCAGTCATTCCCAAACTTCCCCCACCCACCATGGACCGCTTTGTACATTATTGAGGATCTTGGGAGACCGCTTAAAGATTTTTCTTCCTTTTATAGCTATTTTAATGTGCTGTCCTAATTACATAGTATTTTTACTGCTACTTTTATTCCTTATATATAGTATTCCGATTTGAATTCCATAGAAAACGTAATGCAATAAAATTGAATACAATATAACAAAGGAAGTAATAAAAATAAATTCAATATCAATATGAATATTTAATGTGATAGATGGGCCATCTTCAGCCACAAATCCAGAGACTTGCTGAAGCCCAAGATAAGGAAAGGGGTAGTACATTAAATGAATTAAAATCTCCGGAACCTGATGAGATGGACCCAAGGGTACTAAAGGAGCTGTAATCTCAGAACCTTTGCCTATAATCTTTGAGAATTATTGGAGAACAGGTGAGGTCCCTGTGGACTGGAGACCACAAGTTTAACCCGAGACAACAATGTCATGCAGCAGCAAAAAAAGCTAATGCTATTCTAGGCTGCATCAACAGTCGTATAGTATCCAAATATAGTAATAATAGCAGTAGTCTCATTCTATTAATAATAGAAGTAGCAATAGTAATAGTAAGTCTCACTCTATTCTGTCTTAATCAGACCACACCTGGAGTACTGTGTCCAGTTCTGGGCACCTCAATTTAAGAAGGATGTTGACAAGCTGGAACGTGTGCAAAGGAGGGGGACCAAGATGATCAAGGGTCTGGAAAACCAAGCCTTATGAGGAGCACTTGAAGGAGCTGGGCAAGTTTAGCCTGGAAAAGAGGAGACTGAGAGGAGATAGGATAAAGGTAAAAGGTAAAGGGACCCTTGACCATTAGGTCCAGTTGCAGACAACTCTGGGGTTGCGGCACTCATCTCGCTTCATGGGCCAAGGGAGCCGGCATACAGTTTCCGGGTCATGTGGCCAGCATGACTAAGCCACTTCTGGCGAACCAGAGCAGCGCACGGAAACGCCATTTACCTTCCTGCCAGAGCGGTACCTATTCATCTACTTGCACTTGACATGCTTTCGAACTGCTAGGTTGGCAGGAGCAGGGACCGAGCAATGGGCACTCACCCCGTCGCGGGGATTCGAACCGCCAACCTTCCAATCAGTAAGTCCTAGGCTCTGTGGTTTAGACCACAGCGCCACCCAGCCATCTTCAAATACCTTAAGAGCTGTCACGAGGAGAAGGCAGCAAGCTTGTTTTCTCCTGCTCTGGAGAAGAGGACCCAAACCCATGGATTCAAGTTACAAGAAAGGAGATTCTGACTAAGTATTAGGAATAACTTTCTGACAGTAAGAGTTGTTCGACAGTGGAACAGGCTCCTTCGGGAGGTGGTGGGCTTTCCTTCTTTGGAGGTTTTTAAGCAGAGGTAGGATGGCCATCTGTCAGGGATGCTTTAGTTGAGATTCGCACATTGCAGGGACTTGGACTAGATGACCCTCAGGGTCCCTCCCAATTCTATGATTCTACCACCGGAATGAAGCTTGTGAACCACTGGTAGTCCAAGGACCACAGTATGTAATCCTGATTTACTGGCTGTGGGCTATTTAAACAATAAAAACAAAGGGCATGATGAGGAAACACTGATCATAAAAAATAAGCCAATGTACCATTAGGTCCACAGCACTGGATTAATGGTTGTTTGTTAGCTAGCTCTGATATTTCATATTGGTTCCTATTATTTCATTTATTTAGAGCATTTGTACCCCAACCCTCAGCCACAAAAGCTCCCAGATTGGTTTACATAGGATTATAAATCAATATGATTATAACTTTATTTTAAAATGTGAAGTTGCTGTGGGTTTTTTTTTGGGAGGGGGGGACAACCAATTTTCTGTGGATTAACATCCCTTGAAAAATATCCCATGGATTCAAATAGACAGACTGTCTGCTTCTGCAGCAATTTGTTCCATGACTTTAGAGGCATATAGCCCATCTTTCTTTTCTACAGATTAATAACTGCTTCCCATTTTAGAGCAAAAAAAGGAAGTATCCCACAGTGATTGAAATAGCCAAACTTCTGCATATTTCCACTTAAAAGAATCAATGGCCACATTCTTTTTACCTATATGTTTTCAGGAATTTATCATCAGTCTCCATTTGCGGCAACTAGCTGTGTGACACACACGTCCAACAAAAAGTCTCTTTTCATTATAATTAGTTAAAGCAAGGCTTCTGCTAAAAGACTTCAGACTTCTCCAGCTAAATAATCAGTCTGCTGTGTTCTGAATTCAATGAAGCCATAATAAGTTTAATATGAAAGGCACTCCTTGCATTAAAGTTCTTACTTTTTTGTGAAAAGAACCATGAACACAAAACGATGCATTTATAGGGAGCCCATTATGCAGATGACTTCCTTTATTCTGGAATAAATCCACTACCGATGTCTGTGTAATTATAAATTTGTGCAAGTGCCCAAAGAGGAGAAAAGCAATGAGACTGCAGAGTTAGCACAGGAATGAGCAAGGACTGGTGGAAGTTTAATCAATGGGAATCAATTCCAAACTGACAGATTCAAAGAGACTATAAATATGAGGTTGAACGTATTAAATGGAAAGGCATCTTCCTGGGAAACAGCTGTGGAATTTTATTGCTTCAACATACTTTAATAGTAAAGTATTGACCAAAAAGGAGGAGGTAAAAGCTGCAGAATATCTAAGAGAGAACCATCAGAAAAAAGATTGTGAATGTCTGGGATAACTCCGCTGGTAGATGTTATGTACTAACCTTGGATCCTAGAACAATAGGCAAGTAGGATCCTAGAATGCAACTGATTGGCTTGCAGGAGAAGACCAATCAGGCTCCAGGAAGAAGTTAATCAGCCTATTAGGCTGGTAGGATCGTAGAATGCCACAACTGATTGGCCTGCAGGAAAAGACCAAACAGGCTCCAGGAGGGAAGCAGAATCAGCCAATCAGATGGGACTCATTGTGTAAATAATGTATATAAAAGCCTGAGGTTTGGGGGGCAATTCAGTCACTGCTTTGCAAGCTGCAATAAAGAGCATGAAATCACTATGGGACTCCGAGTATATTCAGTAGAGCATAAGGTTCTTAATCTTAGGGTCATGGGTTTGAGCCCAGAATCTTGGGCAAAAGATTCTTGCATTGCAGGGGGTTGTACTAGATGATTCTTGTGGTTCCTTACAACTCTATAATTCTATGATTCTATTAATGCTGGCCAAGACATGCCAACTACATCCTTCATTGAAAAATTAATCAGGCTCAGTTAGTGGTGGTTAGTGGTTTGTCCATGGGAGCTAATTGTTAGGATATGTATCCAGCTCAAGAAGAATGACAAGAAAAACTGATGGAATATGCAGAAATGGTGAAATTAACAGGGGAAAATAGAGACAAAGACAATAGAGACTTTAAAGACTGGGAACCATTTATGTTGTACTTACAGAATATTGCAAAGAAGTGGGTTTGATTAAACTCTTACAACTAATAAAACATGAAACTCGAAAACAATTACAATATAAAAATGACAAGATCAGAATAATATTCAGATTTACGAAAGCTTTATTGAGAGTTAATAAAACAGGCAGGAGAAATTAGTATGTAATGAACCAGAAGAGGGAGTTGAGGGAAGCTGTGGGGAGGGGGAGGGGGGAATTTGGGAATTGTATTTTGCTTTTTTATGGAGACAAAGTTATTGTGATGAACAAAATTTAATTAAAATTATTTTTATTTATTTTTTAGAAAAAGGAGATGTACCCATATCATTCCTGAAGGGAAAATGACATCTTCCAGCCCCTCCAAGAGTAGATCTTAAAGTTTTTATGTGAAAGAAACTGCAGTTTTTGTAAAGAGAGAGAGGGAGGGAGAGAGAAAGAGAACTGAGAGCTAACAGTGATCTACTCTGAAAGCTCCTTCACATACATGCATCTCTCTGTGTAGACTTGATGTGAGGGCTCATCCACACTGGGTCTCCTCTCCCCCCCACCCCCCGTACCACCACTTTCCCTAAAAAAAACCCCTGCTCTTTAACTCTAAATCCAAACAAACAGCAATTGGGGTTTTTTGTGTGTTATGTTCTGAGTTGAATAGGATGCAAAATGCAGCAGTCTGATTGGTCCTAGAACAATAGGATCCAAAATGCAGCAGTCTGATTGGTCCTAGAACAATGCAGCAGTATGATTGGCCTCCAGGAGCCATCCAATCCAGCTCCAGGTGGAAGTGAATCCGCAACCTGATTGGCCTACAGGAGAATCCCAGAATTAGCCAATCATATGCAGCCCATTGTGTAAATAATGTACAGTGGTACCTCGCAAGACGAATGCCTCGCAAGACAAAAAATTCGCTAGACGAAAGATTTTTCTGTTTTCGATTTGCCTCGCAAGACGAATTTCCCTATGGGCTTGTTTCGCAAGACGAAAACGTCTCGTGACTTTGTTTCCTTTGTCTAAAAACAAAGACATGTTTTGTTTATAAAGTTAATTTATTTTCCCTTCAATTTTTGAACTGCTCTTTACAGTATGTGTGACTTTAAAGAGCAGTTAATAAACTGTTGTTGTACCAAATTTGGCTTTGTTTGGACTTTTTTTGACCATAGGAACACATTAATTGATTTTCAATGCATTCCTATGGGATTTCGTGATTCGCAAGACGAAAAATTCGCTAGACGACAAAACTTGCGGAACGAATTAATTTCGTCTTGCGGGGCACCACTGTATATAAAGTAGATATTTTGGAGGAACTTTCATTCCTCCTCACCACTATGAGCTGAATAAAGAGCATGAAATCCAGTCCGAGTATATTTCACTGTGGATTGCAGTTTACTCCAAATTAGCAGTAAATAGCGGGTTTTCATGGGGAAAGCGCTGGGACAAAAATTAAAGCGCTCGGACCCACAGGTTTAAAGAGTACCTAGAAATGTGGCACAAAAGGAAGTCTGAATATGCCCTGAAATAACAGGCCTGCGGCTTCCTAGGAGTATTTGTGCTACTTGCTTCCACCGGTGCTATGCTCTACTTGTGTATTTTTTAATAAATCAAATATTGCAAAGACACCAAAAGTCTTCATTGTTCAGGAAGTCAGACCCAGATAGCTCTGCTTCTGAAACGTTGCCCTGCTCAGAAGACCGGGCCTGCCGATATAAGCAAATATTAGCTAGCAATTTTGCGATTTCGTCGACTGGTTTTGTTAAAAGGTTTTCAGCGACTGTGTACTTTTCCCTGCATGCAATGACAGCACTTGTGCAAAACACTGAAATGCAGCCAGGCCACCTGATTCACCTCCCCACACACTGGCATTTCCGAAAGTGGAGCTTTACTGGAAAAAAAATAATTATTTGCTAGCTGGCTGGTTGCATTTCCCACACTGAGAAAGCAGTACTATTTTTAAAAGAGGAAGAAAGAATTAAAAGAAAAGATGTGACCAGTTCTTTCATGGGGGTATGACATTTCAGATAGATTAGGCAGAGTGAGGCAGACAATCGCTGCAGGGTGGATGGGAAAGATGTTGGAGGGCAGAACTACAATATGTGGTGTGCCCTACATCTCCTGCTGCCGTCAAGTGCAGGGGAGAGCATTGTCCCATCTGCACTGTTGAAGCCTTTGGAAAGGTTCCTGCCATTCCGAAAAGCAGACAACAATGGCAGGAAATTAAATATCTACTTGGATCCCCAGTTAGTTTGGCTGCTTTCTCACAGCTAGTGCAGGATGGGAGTTTTCCTGGGGTAATTTTCAATACATTGCAGCAGCCTTTCATGATGTAATAATAATAATAATAATTTATTTATACCCGCCCATCTGGCGGAATTTCCTCAGCCACTATGGGTGGCTTCCAACAAAAGATTAAAAATACATTAAAACATCAGTCATTAAAAACTTTCCTAAACAGGGCTGCCTTCAGGTGTCTTCTAAACATCAGATAGTTGTTTATTTCTTTGACATCTGATGGGAGGGTGTTCCACAGGGCAGGCGCCACTACTGAGAAGGCTCTCTGCCTGGTTCCCTGGAACTTTGCTTCTCGCAATGAGGAAACTGCTGGACCTCAGTTGAATGATGGGGGTGGAGACTCACCTTCAGGTATACTGGGCCGAGGCCGTTTAGGACTTTAAAGGTCAGCACCAACACTTTGAATTGTGCACGAAAATGTACTGGGAGCCAATGTAGGTCTTTCAAGATAAGTGTTATATGGTCTCGGCAGCTGCTCCCAGTCACCAGTCTGGCTGCCGCATTCTGGACTAGTTGTAGTTTCTGGGTCACCTTCAAAGGTAGCCCCACGTAGAGCACATTGCAGCAGTCCAAGCGGGAGCATGCACCACTCTGGTGAGACAGTCCGCGGGCAGGTAGGGTCTCAGCCTGCGTGCCAGATGGAGCTGGTAGATAGCTGCCCTGGACACAGAATTGACCTGCGCCTCCATGGACAGCTGCGAGTCTAAAATGACTCCCAGGCTGCGCACCTGGTCCTTCAGGGGCACAGTTACCCCATTCAGGACCAGGGAATCCTCCACACCTGCCTGCCTCCTGTCCCCCAAAAACAGTACTTCTGTCTTATCAGGATTCAACCTCAATCTGCTAGGCGCCATCCATCCTCCAACCACCTCCAGCAAACAGCACCATGGAACTGAAGAAGGAGAAGCTGTTCAGTAAAGGCAAATCTTTACTGGTACCAGGTTGGGCACTGGCCAAGGGCCAGGGGGGCTCAGAAGGGCCCCTCATGGGCTGCATCCAGCTGTGCAGCCACTCTCTCCACCCCGGGCTCTCACATGGCCATTTTAGTGGAAGGTGAGTGGCACTGCTGCTTAAAAAAAACAAAAATACCCATAATGCAAAGCCCCAGACCTACACATCTTTCCTACTTCACAATTACATAGATGTCAAACATGTACCCAAAATGACATTACTCAACCCTGTGACTCTCCCACCCACATCCTGAAACTTTCCAGAGATTGGCTCCAAAACTGGCTTGGAATATTTCGAAGCAATTAAATATCTAGTGAAACATGTTTTTAAAATGTATGTATATAATGGAATGTTAGGCAAAAGCTGTTAACAGAACAGACATGGCTCGTGGAATTAAAATTAATTTATGCTTATTCCAATAGACTCGAGTTTGCTGTCTGCAGATTAGGCTTTTCATAAGGATGTTTTAACAGGGAGGATAATTGCATCCGTTTATAACGGAGGTGTGGGATGAAAAAAAGAAAAAAATGTTAGACAAAAGAAGGAGTGCAGATCATGCAGAGTGTCGTAGAAAAATACAAGCCCACAATGTTATGACTTTCCAAAGCTGAAATTCATCAGCTATGCTGTAATAATAAACCATTATAACACTTTTTTAGCGTGCACAAAACACTTGGCACGGGTTATGCAGTAATTCTTTGCAAGGCCAACCATGGTTATTATAGCCTGGGGTCAACAAACGTTTTCTGCAGGGGGCTAGTCCACTGTCCATCAGACCTTGTATTTTGGAAAGAAAAAAAAATGAATGAATTCCTATGCCCCACAAATAACCCAGTGATACATTTTAAATAAAAGCACACATTCTACTCATGTAAAAACACAAGGCAGGCCCCACAAATAACCCAGAGATGCATTTTAAATAAAAGGACACATTCTACTCTTGTAAAAACATGCTGACTCCTGGACCGTCCGCAGGCCGGATTTAGAAGGCAATTGGGCCGGATCCAGCCCCCAGGCCTTAGTTTGACTACCCATGTTATAGCCTGTGTTACAGAAGGGAGGAAGGAGAAGGGCAGGGATGAGAAGGTTTCCAAGGACATGCCCAAAGTAGAGAGTTCATAGCAGAGGTGAGATTCGAACAGAGAACTTTCTGATTCATGATTCTTAGGGCCAAACTACAGGTGAGTTAGGGAATCTGTGATCCCAGATGCACTTTTCTCTTCCTAAAAGCAACTGCAAGAGGGATACATGTCAGGAGTCAGCAGGGAGGGTTAGACCTCCCCCCTCCCCCCTCCCCGCCCAAGCATGGCAGCCCTATTCCAAATCATCCCAACACGTTGGCTTTTAGGAGAAGAGGGCATCCGAGCCCATTGTCTCCATCACATTTGGTACTTAGGCACACCAGCACACCCGCTTTAGAATAAACAGCTTGAAGCCCTTGCAAGGTCAAAGTCGGTCCTTTCTGCTTCCCCATCTATCAAATGAAGACATGTTCACCAGCAAGCAATGGCCAGCCTACTGAAGGTGCGTAAGTATATGAAGTGGTCCTCGCCTGACTTATTTCAAGTGAAATATATTCTTCATCACCCATCAAGGTCATGATCTGATATATAAATAGTCAACATGGTGCCCTCGATTTCACCTTTCACCAGCCCGGCTAGCATGCCCAGTGTTCAGGAATGATGGGAGTAGAAGTTCAACAGCTAGTAATCACCTAGCTCTGTTACCTCAGCTGAAGGGATACAAACTGGTCATATGACTAAAACTGCCTCTGTTCATGAGTTCATGGAAGCCTTCCAGAGCTATGGATATATGATCATTCTTATCTTCGTATAGAATCATAACAGATCTAGCTGGTGCTTTTTTTCTTTAAAAAAATGTTTAGGGGTAATTTCATTTCCCTACTCATATTGAAATACTGCCCCTCAATGAGGCCAAACGTAGATTCACAGAATGTTTAGGGGTATGCGTACCCCTGAGTCCCCGCAGAAAAAAGCACCGAATCTAGCACAAACAGAACAAAACACTGATCTGTACAAAATTTTATTCTGATTTGACAGTTCTCATTTGCCCGGTGTAGTGTGCTCTCTAGGTGCATTTAACGGTGTCCTCAAACAAACAGGTAAGTTAACAAATACCATCTAAGTGTGTTGCGTTACACAGGTTAGCTCAGCAGTAAATGTCATTACTTTTCAAGGGGTCTTACTCTCCAGTAACGGGCAACAGGGATGCAGCAGAAAGTAAATGACAGAAAGAATGTTTTATGCCTGACGCAAGAGTGAAATGAAAAAACATTTCCGTCATGACTTAGAGAAGAGAAACTCTACTAGAGTCATACCCGTTGCTTCTAAGAAAGCCACAAACCAGCCTGTTAGCATGCAAGACTCTGTACGCGTTAATACCACATATCCAACCACTCAGAGACTTCGGCGGTGAGAAAACGGTTTTACATCATAGAGACGAAGAGGCTATGCAATTAAGACAGCTAGTTTTTAAAAGGCACTGACAATGGTTTTTGTCCTTTCCTGATGCAAGCTCTGATTCAACTATCGAACAAGTTGCTTCCAACTTGTATACAAGGTTAGTGTATGTTATAATTAATTGAGTTCTATAGGACTATACCGAAATAGCAGGAGCTTAATTAGTTTTATCCCTATTTCTGCAGAAATATTTTCTGTGGAGTAGCTTCCTGGTATAGTAACACGCATAATTTCATGTATTTTGAGATTATTCTTCCAGTGCCGACAAAGCTCAGCAGGGTAGCTCAGGCCTTACATGTAAATAGTTCCAGGGTCAAGCCATGGCATCTTCAATTTGAGTAGGAGGTGATGAGAAAGACGTTTCTGTCTGAGTCCCTGGGAGCTGCTGCCAGTCAGAACAGACAATATTGGGATAGATGGACAAATAGTCTGACCTGGTTTAAGGCAGCTTCCTATGTAAATCCAACTTGTCATTTACACACTAAGATTAAAACAAGTAGTCTTGGGCACCTGAAAGGCTAACACATTTATTATGGCATAAACTTTCCTGGACTGTAAACATCAGGTGCATTTAGTGTTTTCCTGATACATAAATATCTTCTTCACCCTGTGCCAGAGATAGGCAATATGGTGCCCTCCTGATATCGTTAGACTCCAGTGCCCATCAGCATCAGCGACCATGGCCAATGGTCAGGGATGATGGGATTTGTAGTCAAACAGCATCAGGAGGGCATCTTCTTGGTGGCTGCTCCCAGACTTTCAATAGATTTTATAGATAGTATAGTTTTAATTCTATCAATGCTTCATTGTGTTTTAATTATTGTGTTTTCTGTATTTTTAGCAGTTCTTTTTTTTTTTTATCTGTAAGCTGGCTTTAGTCCCATCAGGGGAAAAGGAATCAGAGGAGAATCTGGCAAGGTATGTTTAAGTTTCTGAAGCTTATCGCTTTGTGATAAAGAGATGGGTTTCCCCTCTCCAGGAACGATGCAAAATTTTACCTCAGATAGTACTAATGCTATGACATTTGCCTGCAGAGCTCCTGCTGAACTAGCATTCTGAAAAGTTGGAAGCATCAGATAGAACTGCCATCAGCTATCAGATTAAATGTTTCCTATGGCATCCAGATAATCAAGGTTATGTTAGACTGAACATTTCCTTGTGAGCAACTGCAATCAGATAAGGTAGGTAAACATGCGTTCTTCTTTTACATTTTGCTCCACTGAAGGCTGAGCAAAAATACAAACTACATTTCACACTTAATAATAATAATTATTTTATTAATTGCACCTGCCCATCTGACTAGGGGCTGAATCTACACACAGGAAAAACACTATAAATAAGTTACAAATTACCGGTAAATCATAACGAAAGGAAAAAAACTTTATGTAAAATTGCATAGACAATGTTTTTAGCTCTACAGCGCCATCTGGTGTCACATGTTTATGACACAGTTTTTGTATTGTAAGACGAGTAATGTAGCTGAGTCCTGGGTTGTCCCAGCCATTCATAGCAGAATGGTGCTGAAAAGCTTCCCCTTCATAAGCAGTTTAATAACAGGCTTCTGAATCAGATCGGACCATATATTTTTCATAACCTATTTTGCTTGGTTCTTGCTTTACTCCTACTTGCATGGTAGTGTATACATCTATGTACTGTGCAACTTTCATTAATACTAACATGTCCTGTTTTAGGAACTTCCCATACTTGAGGGTCAAACTAGACAATACATAAGACATGCATAAACTACAATCAAACCTCAGTCGCCAAACGTAATCTATTCTGGAAGCCCGTTCAGCTTCCAAAATGTTTGAGAACTGAGGTGTGGCTTCCGATTGGTTGCAGGAGCTTCCTGCACTCAAACGGAAGCCACATCGGACGTTCAGCTTCAGAAAAGCGTTCGAAAAGCAGAGCGTTTACTTCCAGGTTTTTGGCACTCAGGAGCCGAAATGTTCCAAAATGGAGGCAGACGGGATCTGAGATTTGATTGTATCGCTCTACTCTTATAAACACACAAAAACATACACATACCAGCACCCACGACATACATTTAAAGCACTATAATAGCACTCTAATACTGTAGTTTGCTAAGGGTGCTGAGAGTGGTTAGGATTCTGCTATTCCTCCTCACAGAGCTACAATTAGAGTTCCCTTGGAAAACTGATTGTGAAACCATCCAGGGAATTGTAGGTGTGTGGGGGAATAAAGTTCTCCTAACACAGTGTTTCTTCACTGTTGTTGGACTACAACTCCCATCATTCCTGACCACTGGTCCTGCTAGCTAGGGATGACAGCAGTTGTAGTCCAACAACAGCTGGAGAGCCAAGCTGGAGAAACACTGTCCTAACAACTCTCAATACCCCTTACAAACTACATCTCCCATTATTATTCGGGGGAAGCCATGCCTGTAAAAAGTGGTATTGTAGTACTTTAAATGTATGGTGCGGATGTGACAGAGACAAAGTCAGGCAACATCAGAGCAAGACTGGTGGAAACTGGAGGAAGGGACTGCCCAGAGGCTGAATGTCATTGCCACATTCAAAATCACTCTCACCAGCTGCTTTTTCTCGCCCACGGGGGGGATATGCAAAGTCACTGTATTTTTTCTCTGTGAGAAGAAAATTTACTTGGAAAGCAGATAAATGATATGAGGGGGGAAGGAGTCAAGCAGTCAATCCTCTGCTAAAACGGGCAGCCCCTTTCAGTAAAAAGACAAATCAAAACACAAAACAGTTCACACATCCCACAAGTATCAACTGTAGTCAGCTACAGGTGGAATTTTGGGACCATGGCACCTCACCCCAAAACGCCTTAGTTCAATTGCCAGGCCCAGACACAGATCATAAACCGCCCTGAGGTATACAGTGGTATACAAATTTGACTAATAATAATAGGAATGGATCTAAATACAGTGGCGTAGTGTGGGTTGTCAGCACCCGGGGCAAGGCGAGTAATTTGCGCCCCTTAACCCGTGGATTTGCGCCCCCTAACCCATGGATTTGCGCCCCCTAACCCTAACCCCCAGATGTTGCGCCCGGTGCGGCCGGCACCCCCTGCACCCCCCACGCTACGCCACTGTCTAAATAATCCAGTTGCTGTTGTTAGAACAAATAATCAAGCTTTAATTATTTCTGCATTCCATTTTTGCTACTTATTTTTAAAATATCTCTTTACAGAAAACTGTCATAATGGCGAACTGCAGTGGCAGGATTGAGCAGGGCATAGTTACTTTTGAAATTATTCTTTACAGCCCACTCACCTTTTTCGGAGTCATATTTAATACAGTTGCCTTGTGGGTTTTCTGCTTCAAACTGGGCAAATGGACAGAGACCAGAGTTTACATGATCAATTTAGCCCTGGCAGACTACACGCTGGTCCTTATCTTACCATTCATCATGTACTTTCACTACAACAACTGGCCTGTCGATGACTTTTGCTGTGTCATATTCGGAATCAGTAGCATGAACATGCCAATGAGCATAGGCATCATCATGCTAATAGCGGTTGATCGGTACCTTGCAATCAAACATCCCCTGAAAGCCAAAGTAATCAGGTCTCCACGGAAGGCAGCTCTTTTCTGCTTATTTGTTTGGCTCTGTTGCTTGCTTTATACAATCCCATTCAGTCTCTCGTTGAAAGGAGAGTTTTGTTTTCATAAACTTTCTAAGGAGAACGAAGCTCTTACCCTGGTCAGATTAATCGTTTTCTTTTTCATACCACTGGTTATATTGTTGTTTTGTTCCATACAAGTCATCCGATGCCTCAGGAAGAAACATAATGCTGGTCCTCATGAAGAAAAGCTAACCCAGAAAGCCATCTGGGTGGTCTCAATCAACCTGGCCACCTTCATTATATGTTTCCTGCCTTTCCACTTGAGTTTACTGTTTAGCTACTTAGCAAAAGCATTTGAAGTTGCTGACTGCGAGGTGTGGCAAGCCATCACCAATACCATACACGCAACTGCGTTAATGACCAAGCTAAATTGCTGCTTGGATGCCGTGTGCTATTACATGGTTGCTAAGGAATTCCAGGAAGCTGCAGCACTCTTGCCTCCCTTCAACGCAATGCATTCCAGGTCCAACTTAACTCAAGATTCACAGCTGCAAAGCAAAACACCCGAAAATTCACAACTGCAAAGTTTAAACAGCTGAAATCACAACGTCATTTTAAGATGCATCTAGTCTCACCTTTGGAGCACTATGTCCAATCAATTGAAACATCGCCTTTTGAACGCTATGTCGAACGAAGCCCCACAGACTATTCAAGACCAGTAAACAAATTGGATATCATGTTAATTTTAGTTGATACGTTTTAAACCGATGCTGCTCCCTTGAATTTTCGCCGATGGAGATCAGTGTGCTGGTTTAACATCTCTTGCTGAAACGGCAGATTATGTTCTGGATCCATACTTCTTGCGGAAAGATACATATCCCTGTATCTAAGATGGTATTTTTCATGTTGAAATCCTGTCTTTATACTCAGGCCTTCCTCAGCTGAATTAGTGCTTGTAGTTTGATACAGCTTACAATGATGGATTTGTATTATGCATTGTAAGTTTGTTTTATGATTGATATACATTTGGTTGCAGAGTGCATATACTATATTAAGAGCTTTACCTTTTAAAATAAATAAATGCTGGTTTTTGCATGATGTGCAATATAGTTTTTATATAGAAGCATTGCGCAGTGGTTAGAGTGTTGGACTAGAACTAGGAGATCAGAGTTCAAATCCCCACTCTACTGTGACGCTAACTTTCAGCCACTCACTGTCTCTCAGGCCCCCACCTGCTCTATACATTTAAAGCAGCATCATACCTCTTTAAATATATATGACTTTGCCCAAAGAATCCTTGGAAGTGTAGTTTGTTAAAGGAGACCCCTATTCCCCCCATGGAACTACAATTCCCAAAATTCCCTGGGAAGAGGTATTGTTAAACCACTCTGAGAATTGTAACTGTGTGAGGGGAATAGGGGTCTCTCAAGTGGCGCTGTGGTCTAAACCACTGAGCCGGGGGCTTGCCGATTGGAAGGTCGGTGGTTTGAATCCCCGTGATGGGGTGAGCTCCCGTTGCTCGGTCCCAGCGCCTGCCAACCTAGCAGTTCGAAAGCACGTCAAAGTGCAAGTAGATAAATAGGTACCACTCAGGCGGGAAGGTAAACGGCATTTCTGTGCACTGCTCTGGTTTCGCCAGAAGTGGCTTAGTCATGCTGGCCACATGACCCGGAAAAACTGTCTGCGCACAAACGTTGGCTCCCTCAGCCAGTAAAGCGAGATGAGCGCCGCAACCCCAGAGTCATTCGCGACTGGACGTAACTGTCAGGGATCCTTTACCTTTGCCTTTTAATAATTCTCAACACCCTTAACAAACTACACTGCCCAGGATACTTTAGGGGGGGGGACCATGGCTGTTTAAACTGGCATTATGATACTGCTTCAAATGTATAGTGCAAATGAGGCCTCAGTCTAACCTACCTCACAGGGACGTTGTGCAGATAAAATTGGGAAAGGCAAGTTTGATTGCAAAATTGAGCTCTTTGGGGTCAAGGTGAGATATAAATGTAACACATAAATACATTTCTTTTTTATACACAAAAAGGAATTGTCTGTCAGTTAAAGGGTCAATTCATTACACACACACACACACACACACACACACACACACACACTCATTTTGACTCAAGAAAATCACCATTTAATCGGGACAAATAAACACAGTAAATGGACAAAAGTAAAAAGATTCACAAAATGTTTAGTGGTATGTGTACCCCCAGAGAAAAGCTGTGTGTGTGTGTGTGTGTGTGTGTGTGTGTGTGTGTGTGTGTGTGTGTGTTAACATACAAATAGTGATGTGCTTATTCTAGAAGGTTATTTAGAAATGCACATATTATTTGCATAACATACATGGTTATTTTCCTGCTAATGTTAAGTCTTGAAGCACAGTTCCTGGCAGCCAGGCTGCAGGATAACCACAAGCCTGGCAGACTGAGCTATGTGGTTTAAGGGTGCTATGATGCTCCAAGTTGGGTTGCACCTCAATAGCTATTCTCAGAAACAGAAGTAGAACCTTCCATATGCAGTGAACACAGGAAGCTGCCCTGCACTGAGTCAGACCATTGCTCTACCCAGCTCCATATTGTCTACACCGACTAGCAATGGCTCTCTCAGGGTTCAGGCAGAGGGTTTCTCCCAGTCCTACCTGCCAGGGATTCTACCTGGGACCTTTGCATGCAAAGCAGATGTTCTACTACTGAGCTGCAGCTCAAATGCTCTTATTCAGGGTTCTTGCTAGCCAGCCATGCCCTTTTCAGCATACTGCATCTAGTTCCTTCCCTCTCCCCTGGTTGCCATCTCCCCTCCCACCTTCCAGCAGTCAGTCCGCATTCTGTGACCAGGAAGCATGAACACAGGCCTGATTGGGCTGTTTAGGGGGTTTCTTCCACCTGATGAATTTTTTCCCCTAAAGTAGGGGGGGGTTAGTAAGTGTACTTCTGCAACCCTTAGGGTCCCCCCAAGCCTCTTGATAGCAATACCACCCTCTTGTGTGTGGACAATGCCATTCTGGCTGCATAACTTAGAAAAGGAGTTCATTAGTGATATGTAGGACCAACTGGTACCTGCTGCAACAAAATGTTGCAGTTGGCAAGTGCTCCTGTTCAGGTTTCCAGCCACTCCCCATCATTCCATTCCTCCTCCTTCTTGTCCCCCCAGCAGAGGCACCAACTTGCAAGGGGGGCTTCAATGGCTGGAGTAGGAGGGGAAGGAGCCAACCACTGGAGCTGTCCTGCAATCAGCTCCATGCTTTTTGAACATTGGGGGACCCAGCTCCTACTCCAAAAATATAGGGGGGGCCAAAAGGGCTCAACCCCCAGGAACTGGCACTCCTGCCCCCCCCCAGGCATTTCATTTTCCCCTCCAGCAGTCAATCAATGTCGTCTAGCCACTGAACATACTGTACCTTTCTGTGTTTAAAACGAGGTTTTTTTATTAAGAAATTAAAATTAGGGGGTCGTCTTATACATGGATAGTGCATAGGGGGGACGTGGGATTGGTTCCTTTCGTGAGCCGGATATTATCAGCGGCTATTGTGCGTGTTATTGGTGGGACAGACAATCGGTGGCTTTTGCAATGTGTGTGAGTGTCACCATCAGTTAGGCAGGTGAGCGATTTTTGGCAATTCCCCCCCCCCAAAAAAAATGCTCAACAACTCTGCCCCTCCCCAAAAAAGCTCAACAACTATGGGCAATCTCCCCCCATTTTCTTAATTTGGAGTCCCCAAAAATAGTGATATACTGGAAAAATACGGTGGAAAAATACGGTGCTCAGTCTTTACCGAGTTGCTTGTTTTTGTTTTTAAAAGCACCCTTTGGGGGTTCCAACCCCCCGATAAAAAAATATTTTTGTACTTCTGCAAAGAGACGGCAGGTGGCTTGTATGACATTTCTCTGTGGAACCCATATCTAAAAAAGATGAGCACCTTATTCTGAATGAAAACAGGTCGCTCTGTTCCTATCTGTATTCCCCATTCTACACCCCTTCTCTTATAGATGTTTACTTTTCCTTGAAATATATTTCAATACTTAATCGGGGTCATGTGAACAATGAAGTATTTGCTGTGATGGATTTTTTTATTGGATTCAGCTGAGTCATAGCCATCAATGGGGGGGGGGGGCTCTGAGAAATGTGCCGTCGGAAACAAAGCCTTGGTTTAAAAGATGGGAGATCTCCGACACGTCTTGTCAGCGTTGCAGAGTTTCATTGCAAGCACGCTGCTTCAGCCACAGATTGCCATGGGGAAAAGTGGAGGCCACCAAGTGAAACCACGTTTCCAATTGCATCCAGCTAATCAGGCCTGCTGCTGTATTGAATCGCAGCTCCTAGTTCAATTTACTAACTATATTAAGGACAACAAGCAAATAACAAAGTGATGTGTCTCCATAAATAGTTCATTAAGAGACGAGGTGGTTCTGGTCCCATTGAAAGAGGTTATTAGATCCCTTCCCTAGACCCAGGTGGTTGTAGAAACTGTCAGCCATTTGCATAGCTGTCAACTTTTCCCTTTTCTTGCGAGGAATCCTATTCGGAATAAGGGAATTTCCCTTAAAAAAAGGAAAACGTTGACAGCTACAGCCATTTGCCACCATCCCTTTTTGTTTGTATGTTTCAAAGGATGACAAAGGGGTGCATTTTCCTTCAAGAATCAGGCATTTCGTCCTCCTGACTGAGTTTACTGTTGGTTTTTGAGCTTCAATTGTTTTTTATTTTACTGTGGCTGGTTTTATTGCTGTTTTGTAAGATGGTGTTTTCGAAAGCTTTACATTTAAAACAAAACAACCACTTTGGGTGTATGTGCCTTGAAACAACTGATCACGAACATGTGTTAAAACGTATGAAATAAACAATTTATTATACACTTTGACTCTCTTCTATCCTGTTTACCGCCTCTGAAGACAGAAAAGAATGATAAATGGGATGTGCATATTCAACTGCTTGCTGGTCACTTTTGCTTGCTGGTGTGGCCTACCTCAGGAATAAAATGAAGGCAAAGGGAAGACCATGTAACATGACACTGAGCTCCTTGGAAGGACAGTACCAAAATGCAATAATAAATATCATCTGCACTGTACACACAAGTAAATACAAGAGCAATTTAAATATGCTTTAATGTGCGAAAACACCCTGAAAGTTGAATTTTATGCACTTATCTGAGAATAAGTGCTAATGAACACAATGAGACTCACTTCTTAATAAAGACGGATAGGTTTGTGTTGTTAGCTAATGATTCTGTTGGGCTATATGAGTTGCTCAAGTGAACAGGGGTCTAACAACACCGACCACTTTACAATCAAATCAAGATATATTGATCAACCAAAATAAAGGCAGTAGCCAAAAAAATGAACAAACAGATTTCAGCAAGCAAGCAAAAGTAGCAAGAACAGCACGTGTAATAAAAGACATATACAGTGGTACCTCAGGTTACATACGCTTCAGGTTACATACACTTCAGGTTACGGACTCCGCTAACCCAGAAATAGTGCTTCAGGTTAAGAACTTTGCTTCAGGATGAGAACAGAAATCGTGCTCCGGCGGCGTGGCGGCAGCAGGAGGCCCCATTAGCTAAAGTGGTGCTTCAGGTTAAGAACAGTTTCAGGTTAAGTACGGACCTCCGGAACGAATTAAGTACTTAACCCGAGGTACCACTGTAATACATAAAACTGAAGTTTGTTGTTTTTTTACAATTGAGCAGTATATATTTTTTTATGAAATTAATTAAATGATTAAGTATAGAAATACATGGGGTTACATCATACGCTTGAGTTTATTATGCCAAGCTTAGACTTCTTCTTTGGTGCAACAGGAAATGCAATTAAAGCTAAGCTACAACAGAGACTCAGTTCCAAGGCATTGTAGTTAGCAGGAAGTCAGCCAACCACACTTCAGAGAAGAAAGCAGTTAAGCGCTAGGAGCCTGCAGCTTGCTAACTTCCACTTTGGGATCCTGATTCCTGGCCAGCATTAAATTGAAGGTGCCTTTTGAATGCTGGAAGAAAGATTTTCTTGCAAGGATTTATTGTCGGCTTTGTTTACCTCCCTACTCTTCCTCCAGCTTCGTTACTGCTAGTTCACCACAAAGAATAATAGAATTGTAGAGTTGGGACCATGAAAGTCATTTAGTCCAGCCCCCTGCAATGCAGGAAAATTTCAGCCAGTGTGGGGCTCGAACCCACGACCCTCACATTAAGAATCTCATGCTCTTCTGACTGTGCTATCCGTGAGCCTGTTGGTGTTAGTGGCTACAGAAAAAGGAGTAATCACACAGGTGACTGACCTTGGATCACTAGCAGCCAAGCCTTATTTCAAGACTGGGTAAGGGGAAAAGAGAATCTGGAAGAACTTTTCTATTATTATTATTTTTTTTTAAAGGCCTTGAAGAGAGATGTCTGGAACAGGAAGCAACCCGTACAGTTCACCATTCCTTTTGTGTGGTTGAGACATCATAGGCTGTTGTCATCCACGCAAAAATGTGTGAACAAGTTCTTTTTAAAATACAGTACATGGGTCTGGATTGAACTAGCAGGTCCCACTAGCCACACTGTTAAGTTGTGGGTAGACATAGCAGATGACGCAGAAATTTCTCCAAAGCAGCTCTTTATTTGTAAGCTGGAACAGAACTGAACAGCAAACAGCTCAGCCGGCCTGCTTTTATAGGCAGCCGGCTGTCAACATTGTAGCAACAACAACCCAGGGTTTCCCGCCTAAAGTAACTGACGTGGACCTGAGTGAAAACTACATAGATGAAACTCCTTTTGGCCAGGGTGAGAACTTCAATACATAACACACACAAGGCCTTCTGCTAGGGGAGAGGGGAGAGACTCCATCAGGCAAAGCCTCCTTACCCTCTGCTTCTCAATGTGTATTGTATTGTTTTATGTACTGTGGCTTGCCGTTGTTTTATTGATTATAGTTTAGATATTATTGTAACTGTTGAGTGGATTTCTGTTTAACTTTTATATGTTATTATTATTTTATACTATACTAATTGATTGTTCAATGTTACTATTTTGATGTAGGCTGCCTATTTTAAAGTTATGTTTTATTATCACATTTTTGTATTGCATTAGATTGTTATAAGATGTACATTTTTTGTTTCTTCAGCTTGTAAACCGCCTTGAGTATTGTAAGATAGAAAGGCGGTATACAAATTAAAAATAATGATGATGATGATGCTAGCACAAAGGGACTTCCCACTCTGTCCTCCTCATGCGTATACACACACACACACACACACACACACACACACACACACACACACACACCATTGCCTCTGGGAGGATTGTTCCACTATGTATACAATCTCAAAGCTACAGTGGTACCTCAGTTAAGAACTTAATTCGTTCTGGAGGTCCGTTCTTAACCTGAAACTGTTCTTAACCTGAGGTACCACTTTAGCTAATGGGGCCTCCCGCTGCCGCCGCCCGATTTCTGTTCTCATCCTAAAGCAAAGTTCTTAACCTGAGGTACTATTTCTGGGTTAGCGGAGTCTGTAACATGAAGCGTCTGTAACCCGAGGTACCACTGTACATTGAATGCCTCCCATGATCAGCTAGTTCATAGCATCATAGAATTATAGAGCTGAAAGAATTATATATAGAATTATAGAGCTGAAATTATAGAGCTGATCATGAGGATCATTAGTCTAACACCTCATGCAATGCGGGAATCTTTTGCCCAGTGTGGGTCTCAAACCCACAACCGTGGGATTAAGAATCTCATGCTCCTAGTTACTATTTATTAGTTGCTTTATAAAATACATACGTTAGCTAACCTACAATAAGGTGCATTTTATCAATGCCACAAGGATTCAGACGACCAGTTTTGTCCTAGCAAGTGATGGCTCGCTGTCGCCATTTCATCTAGTTAAGACAGAAATAATGAATCAGCTGCCTGCTTACCTGCCAATCCCATCCAAAACTGTCAGATTACTTGTGCTGGTGCTACATCAATATGGCCACTCAGGTGAAATTCTGCTCCTCCCTCCCATCCATCCACCAGCTCTGTCATATCCAGGGCTGCCCAAGACACTCTACTGCCTGAGGTGAACCAAAAAAATAGTGTGCACCACTGGGAACTGAAGTTTGATAAGGGTGCTGGGTCAGAGCATGGATAGGGAATATCAAGCCTCTCTGTGGGGGCTCAGACCTGCTTTGCACCCTCCTTGCGTTTTTTTTACTGACTGAAATTTGTCTTTGGATGGAGAGACTTTAAGGTGGTAGTGGAAGAGCATTCCTCTTTCTCCCTTCCCTCTCCCCCCGCCCCCCCCCAAACATGCCTCCTCTTTCGATTCTGCAGACTGACCTCTCTCTTGCATTTGCGCCATAGCTTACTGGCTGCAGACTGAAGCTGTTCTCTTGCAAAGCTGGGAACCTGCCCGTCAGGAGAAAACTGCACACATAGGTAGAATGGAACTTGCTCAGAGCCAGGGGTGCCAACTTCAATAAAATATTGGAGTGGTCCCCTCCTGCATAATCAATCACATGACATGGTGTGCACACACCATTTGAATGGCGGTGCCCATCAACTTTTAGAGAAACACCCCAAAAATATTTTATTGGGGGGAGGTCCAAAGTCCCCTTGGCCCCTAGGAGTTGGCTCCTCTGACCGGGACTCTGTGTGTTAGTAGAAAGGAAAGGAAGGAAAATGAATATGGCATGAAATGGGAAGGAGAAATGCCATGGTGAAGCAAGGGGCACTAAATGGAGAAGAAAAATTGGGGGGTCGGGCAGGAGGAGAGGGAAAGCAGGGAAGTCAAAAAGCAAGGAGGATGAACTGGAGGGAATGCAGGGAAGCCAGGAAGCAAGGAGAATATTTTTTATTTATTTCCTTACTTACTTCTTATCTGCCCTTCACCCTAAGGTCCCAGTGCAGCTTTGCAGCATTAAAAACAATATTAAGACAGTTTGGACTAGATGGGCTATTGCTCATGGGTAGGCAAACTAAGGGGGCTGGATCTGGCCCAATCGCCTTCTAAATCCGGCCCGCGGACGGTCCGGGAATCAGTGTGTTTTTACATGAGTAGAATGTGTCCTCTTATTTAAGATGCACCTCTAGGTTATTTGTGGGGCATAAGAATTCATTCATTTCCCCTCAAAAAATATATTCCGCCCCCCCACAAAGTTTGAGGGACAGTGGACCGGCCCCCTGCTGAAAAAGTTTGCTGACCCCTGGGCTTGATCCAGCTGACTGTTCTTATGTTCTTATTGAGATACTGCGCTGTATTTTGCAACAGACCACACAACTTCGAATGCATTCCCTTGACTAAGCATTATTTAACAGCAGAAAAACAGCAGATGACTTATTAGTCATGAAAAAAATTGTGTTTGCAGAAAAGGCTATATACACGTAAATAGATAAAGATCTAACTGACAAAGATATAGTCTTAAAATTTTCCCACTGTGCCTACGAATTCTGAGAAAACTAACTTCAAAATTAAGATACTAAACTTTTCAAGATATGATTTCAAGACAACTTTTCAAGAGCGGAACAGCTGGTTCACAGGAAAAACAGGCTGTGAGAACAAGATTTTCAAAAGAGGAGGCTGAGTAGCTTACCACATTGAGTTGAAAAGAAAACAAACCTACGGCAAGAATACTCCGAGCTCAACCAAAAGATCCCAGACTTGTTCAAGTTGACTACTTGGAACTCTTGAGTGGTAAGTTCTGCTGTGTGGAGACATTGTCTTTGTGCTTTTAATCTGATAGTTTCTCTCTGCTGCAGCTGATCACCACTCAGATTTGCAAAGTCTTTGCTTCCAGGGTTCACATCTGCATATTTCTTTAACAGCTGCCAGATCAGAAGCAAAGACTGAGTTTACACAGCAGTGGATTGCAGCCTGCCAGAAAGGTTGTCCTCAGGCTTTTCAGCAGGCTAGAATCCACTACTGTCTGTAAACTCAGGCTTTTCTTTCTAATCTAGCAGCTATTAAAAATATGCAGTTGGGAAGCAAATAGTGTGAAAATCAAAAATGTGGGTGGCTTGTTTATCTTCCCCTTTTTAATCTCATGATGGGACAATTTTCTTCATTTGTGAGATGGTGAAGTCCTTAAATAAGACTCTGCAAGGTCAACCTTACACATTATTTGTTATGTACATAATTTATATGCTATCTTGTTATTCTAATTTAATCACTAGATAAGGACAATCACTTTGCGTAGTGGGAATAGAACAGAATGTTCTAATAGATGCTCATTCATTGGTTTCAAAACTGGCAAGCAATGGTTGGCTTCAGTGTTATGGACTAGCTGTAGTTTCCAAACTGTCTGCAGAGTAGCCGAAGTTTGAAGTTACCAGGGCATGGATCAGTGTGACTAGTCTCCCTCTGTCTACAGTCAGCACATCAGCCTCAGCGGATAAAAGGTCCTTTGTGACACCAAATCTAGTTGAGTTTCAAGAGATTGTCATACAGGACTCCTTGACTACATTATAGTGGCAACATGATTATAACTGTAAACTGTGTTGGCACTAACTCAATGCAGCTAGCTGCAAGTATGATTGCAGACCCTTCTGGTTCAGGCTGGTTATGATAGATGCCAACTCCCTGGGGCCCTAGGTGCCAGAGCACCCACAAAATTCCCTATGAAGGGGCCAGGCACTCACAAATTTCAGTGCCAGGGCCATGCATGCTGTATGGCACCCACAGTCTCAGGCACCTATGGTTGTGGAGCCAAGCTGGCACTCCTGCTAGAATATAACCATGCCAGGGGGGAAAAGAGATCTCCAGTTATAATTGATCAGGACTACATGGGTATCTACTGCTATATGAGGATAAATAATACTGATATACTTTTATGGGGCTGCTGTCATAATTTATATGACAGTGCTGCTTACATATTTAAATAAGCGTACATATTTAAATAAGCAAAATATTTGGAATGCAAAACTCTGTAGAAGTATGAAAGATTATTATTAACAGCTTGAATGCTGGCATTACAGAAATATTATTGTTAATGTTATTTATAAAATTTGTGCACTTCCTTTCATCTGTAGATCCCAGGGTGGATCACAGCATTAAAATACAAGATAAAAACACAAAACACACAATAAAAACGGTAACAACCCAATAACCCCATTCTCCACACCCCTTCCCACTAACACATCCCAAAGTGCACAGGATGTTAAACAGCCAAAGGCCCTGTTGAAGAGGAACGTTTTTGCCTGGCCACTAAAGGTATATAATAACTATAGCATGTTTCTTTTACAGCACCAGTATGGAAATGACCCAAGAAGTGAGTCAGGAATTGAACTGCAACACCACTAGCAGTCAAGAGATATTTCTCACTCAAGCACTTATTTATATCCCCATTTTCTGCTTTGGAGTCATCCTGAATGCCTTGGCCTTGAAGATATTCTGTTGCACTCTGAGCAAGTGGACTGAAACGAGAGTATACATGACAAACTTAGCCATTGCAGATTTTTTGTTGCTTTTTACTTTGCCTTTCAAGATGGCTTATAAGACGATCCATGTGACTACACTGTGTTTGGTCTTTGAGTCTGCATACTTCATTAACAGGTATATGAGCATCTTCCTTATCACCATCACAGCAGTTGATCGATACATTGCCATAAAATATCCCCTCAAAGCAAGGCATATACGGTCCCCTCTGAAGTCAGCTGTTATCTCTGGGTTTCTCTGGGCCTTGATGATCAGCATTGGATATGTAACTAAAAAATTTGAGAAACGAGCTTCATCAGGGACTTGCTTTAGAAGGATTTCCAGAGAACCATCAATGTATGTATTTGCATCTGTCATTTGGGGATTTTTTATACCATTAACTATTTTTAGTTTCTGTTCCATTCAAATCACAAAGAAACTCATGAAGAAGAAGAAAACAAACCCATATGAAGAAAAGCGCATCCAGAAAGCAATCAATATTATTTTTGCAAATATGAGCGTATTTGTCATATGCTTCTTACCTATTCATCTTGCATACTTAATTCGGTCCATAGCTGACTTAGCTGAGGCCAGCTGCACTAAGATAGAAAAAATTGACAACTTTACAAACCTTGCAGGAATTATTGCCAACACCAACTGCTGTTTGGATGCCATTTGCTATTACTTTGTGAACAAGGAATTCCAGGAAGCTTCCATGAAACTAAAAACCAAATATCTAACACAACAGAAACAAGGCACTGAAGATCAAGACCTAAAGACTGCATGCCCAGATATACGTAATGGTGACAAGTGCACTACCACTCAAAATGCTGTTTTTTCTGTCCCCCAAAGTGCTCCAACAAATAATGTGCCATTATTACTGCTTCAACGCAGCTCTTCTCAATTACTTCTCAATACAGTGGTACCTTGCTCCCACCCAGGTGGGTCAGAGCAAGGAAGTTGCGCCGCAGACTTGTGCCGCTGCCCTTGGCTACACGGTGCGTGCGGGGCTGCCGGCTGCCGCCATGCCAATGAAGAGCCGGTTCCCCATCCGCAGGACGCTGCAGTACCTGAGCCAGGGCAACATCATCTTCAAGGACGCCATGAAGGTGATGACGGTGAACTACAACATGAGGGGGCCTCTCAGCAAAGGAGCCAGAAAATTTGCGTTTTTCAACATACCTCAGATTCAGTACAAAAACCCTTGGCTTCAGATTGTGATGTTTAAGAACATGAAACCACCGCCATGCTTAAAATTCTATTTAGATACTGGAGAGCAAGTCCTGGTTGATGTGGAAGAGAAGACTAACAAAGAGATCGCAGAACATGTTAAGAAAGTTCTTGGTAAAAGCGAGGAGACACTGCAGGGAGAAGCACAAGAGAAAATGAAGCTACGGCATCCCACAACATTTGGCCCCCAAAAGTACCACTTGCGGCAATGTATGTTTGAAATTGGAGGCCATATTGCCTGCCCTGGTAATGTGCCATTACCAAAGGAGATGACTGGGAAATATCAAACTGCCATGAAAGAGAGTGCTGCTTCCTAAGCCAACTTTCTACAGCAGGGAGTAAAGCATTCAGACTGACAAGAAAGTGGGCATCTTAACACTGATGACAACACATTGGTCTTTTTACAAACCACCATTTAAGTAACAGAAAAATATCTGGACTTACTTAAGTAAGGATGAATCTTTTAAATAAATTCTGGAATAAAAAATAAAAAATACAGTGGTACCTCTAGTTAAGAACTTAATTTGTTCCGGTGGTCTGTTCTTAACCCGAAACTGTTCTTAACCTGAGGTACCACTTTAGCTAATGGGGCCTCCCGCTGCTGCCGTGCCGCCGCCGTGTGATTTCTGTTCTCATCCTGAAGCAAAGTTCTTAACCCGAGGTACTATTTCTGGGTTAGTGGAGTCTATAACCTGAAGCGTCTGTAACCTGAAGCATCTGTTACCCGAGGTACCACTGTACTGATAAAGTTGTGTTACCTCCACCAGCAGGGAATTTATGCGTGGGGTGCAATGTCTCTATACACAGAACACACCGTGCATCTCCCCAGAAGTCCCTCAGATATGCCATTATCCCTGCATAGAAACTCGGTCCATCTTAATGGCCAGTGTGTTTGTAAGTAGGCTAGTGGGTCACGAGCTATCTCAAGCAAACACAAGGCACTTTGTCTCCAAAGGGTGCCAGCTTGGTTGCAATGCAAGCTGACTGACTCAATCAGCAGGCTCCTGGCTTGGCACTATCAGCAAACATCCTCACTGCCAACCTGGTTCCAAAAAACCTTATAAAATTCAAGTGTCAAGACAGTGGCCTTCATTCTAAGCAACTTGTCTCATGGGAAAAGACTTTGTATCTGCCCTATATTATTTTACTAGCTCTTCTGAAAGGAACCTCCACCCTCTTCCAGAACTGGACCTCTTGTCCCTTGCATTACCAGCAGCAACTGTTCTTTTACTCTATCCGAATGCCATGACCAAAGCAATAAGTGAAGGATAAAAAAGGTAAAGGACCCCTGACAGTTAAGTCCAGTCGCAAACGACTCTGGGGTTGCGGCGCTCATCTCGCCGACCTTCCAATCGGCAAGCCCTAGGCTCAGTGGTTTAGAGCACAGTGCCACCCGCGTCCCTAAGTGAAGGATAGCAGATGTTTATTTTAGCCTGATTACGGACTCAATAAGCAATGATTTCATCCCTCAGAACAACAACTGACAGGCTCCTATAGCATTTCCAAGCCCCTTTTATATGTTGCAAACATTAACATTCCCAGAGACTAGACTGCAGTGCCGCTTTAAGAAATGGCTACCTTGAAGCCCTACCCAAAGCCGCCCGCGTCTAAAAAATGAGCCACCTTTTCAACAGGTGTCCAAACACTAGCTAAGATTTTTTTTTTCCTTATTCATTGCATTTGTATACTGTCTTTATGCCAAGGCGCCCAAGGTGGTTTACAGTTTAAAAGGACTGAAAAAAATATGATAGAACAGGCGAGGGAGAAGTCCAAATGGAGAATGTCTTTGCCTGTGTCCCTCAGTCTCCACTTCCTCCCACAGGGCAGAGGTTGTCTATCTAACTATGTAGAGATTAATTAGCATAGTAAGACAGTACTTTCGCCAAAGGTTGTAGCAAATAACCCTAGCTTACATAGTGGGATGAAGAATCAGCAGTCTGTAGGCTGAAAGTGGCCTATGGAGCCTCCTCAACCAGCATACAACAGGCCCACCTTAGACTGGAAAAGGCCCTCCTGGAGTCAATAGGAAGCCATTTTCAAGTTGAATTATGGCACTGGGGAACATTTACAGGGGATTCCAACTGAGGAGGTTGACCACAGTGGTTCAGTTAGGCATGAAAATAGCAGACCCTCCAAGTGTCTCATATTTTCCAGGGACAGGCCTGGATTTACAGAAGTCGTCCTGGTTTCTGATTTGATTCCAGAATGTCCTGCTTTCCTTATGATGGTCCTATTTTCATCAGAGAAATGTTGGAAGGTATGGAATTATGTGACCGCCGAACCAAAGAGATAAGTAACTATACAATCTTTAGAAGACATCTGAAGGCAGCCCTGTATGGGGAACTTTTTAAATGTTTAATGTTTTTATATACAGTGGTACCCCGCAAGACGAACGCCTCGCAAGACGGAAAACCCGCTAGACGAAAGGGTTTTCCGTTTTGGAGGCGCTTCGCAAAACGAATTTCCCTATGGGCTTCCTTCGCAAGACGACAGCCCATAGGGAAATCTCCGGGACAGCGGGGAAGCGCAGCGCGTCTTCCGCACTGTCCTCGGACCTCCTCCCGCCGCCGGGCATCGGAAGGAAGCTCCGATGCCGGGCGGGGGGGGAAGGTCTCCTCCCGCCGCCGGGCATCGGAAGGAAGCTCCGATGCCGGGCGGGGGGGGAACGCCTCCTCCCGCCGCCGGGCATCGGAAGGAAGCTCCGATGCCGGGCGGGGGGGGAACGCCTCCTCCCGCCGCCGGGCATCGGAAGGAAGCTCCGATGCCGGGCGGGGGGGGAACGCCTCCTCCCGCCGCCGGGCATCGGAAGGAAGCTCCGATGCCAGGCGGGGGGGGAACGCCTCCTCCCGCCGCCGGGCATCGGAACGAAGCTCCAATGCCAGGCGGCGGGGGGGGGGGAACGCCTCCTCCCGCCGCCCGGCATCGGATGGCTTTCCTGAAGACTTGGGGTGGGAGGAGGGTTTTCCTTCCCACCGCCAACATTCAGAATGCTGTTCTGAATGTTGGGGGTGGGGAGGAAAAACCCTCCTCCCACGCAAGCCCCGGGAACAGAGGGAAAGCGCTGCGCGCCTTCCCCTCTGTTCCCGTACCTGTCCTGAAGGCTTGCGGTGCGGAGAAAAGCCCTTCTCCGCACCGCCAGCCTGGCAAGCGGTTTCCCTAGGAACGCATTAATTGATTTTCAATGCATTCCTATGGGAAACCGTGCTTCGCAAGACGAAAAACTCGCAAGAAGAAAAAACTTGCGGAACGAATTAATTTCGTCTTGCGAGGCACCACTGTATGTCCGAAGCCGCCCAGAGTGGCTGGGGCAACCCAGTCAGATGGGTGGAGTATAAATAATAAAATGATGATGATGAACTAGGATGTCCCTATTTTCACTGGAGAAATGTTGAAGGGTTTGAAATAGTTGTGTGTGTGTGTGTGTTTGTGTGTGAACTGCACTTCAGTTCATAAATGTCCATGCCACAGTATATTTGTCAGTTTTTAAGTTGCCACATACCTCCTCGTTTAGTTGTCATTCAGTGTTTGTGGGAAATTCCACTTTTATTTTTAGCATCACTTGGTTTCAGTTGTACCCACACATTTAACTCTTTGTTCTCTTCAACACTTTGCTTTCAAGAGAAAAATATCACGTTAATAAGGGGATGGAAAACCGATGGCTCACTGAATGTTGTTGGAATACAACTCCAATCACCCCAGACTATAAGCCATGCTAGCTGGGGATGATGGAAGTTGGAGTCCAATAGCATCCAGAGGACTATAGGTCCTACAACCCATTTTAATGTTTATTTGTTAGTTACAGTGGTACCTCAGGTTACGAACTTAATTCTTTCCGGAGGTCCGTTCTGAACCCGAGACAGTTCTTAACCTGAGGCGCGCTTTTGCTAATGGGGCCTCCTGCTGCGTCCACACCACTGCAGCGCAATTTCCGTTCTCATCCTGGGGCAAAGTTCTCAATCTGAGGTACTACTTCCGGGTTAGCAGAGTTTGTAACCCGAGGTACAACTGTACCTGTCTATCTCCCATACTGCTTGCAACCAAAAAGGGCAAGTTATCTAACCATTATCAATGCATAACTACAGCTAGGGATTTCTTGTGTACTGTAGCCTGTCTCTTTCATGTTTTAGCTTAGATGTTATTACAAACAATAAACATTAACCTAGCAATAAATATATTTGCTTCTGCTGTTGTAAATCACTTATTTATTTATTTTAAAAACACAAGTTTTTCTGAGTAGAGCATCACTGTCAGCAGCTAACTGCTTGGTGTAAAGTTTTTTGTTTTGTTTTGCACTGGTTTTTTGTTTTGCACTTTGAGGGCACTGTTTACTGAGTAGTTTTGCGACCAGAAATTTGGAAAAGAGGAAACTAGTGGTTCTTTTTACTTTTTCATTTACTCAGGGTAAGGGAGGGAGATTGGTAACTAGTATAGTTTCTGAATAATTCTGACTGCAACAAGGAAAAACAACATTAAAGTTGCTCTACTGTGTAATTTTCCACAGAGCATAGCTACAACACCAAAGATATGCATCTCTCTGACACCATTTACATATCTTCCCCTCTTCCCACAACTAAGTACCTGGTAGTGATGGTGGAAATGCGTACTTTATCTTTTGCCACTACTACAACACCACCTTGAATTCACCATAACTTCAGAAGGGTGACATTTAAAAAAAAACACAAACAGGAACTTTGGTCTGCTTGCTTCCTCTAAAAAGAGGAAATAAAATATGTGGTGAAGAAGTTTACGGTTTGCATGCCAGTTGTTTTTCAACTTGGGTTTTCCTCAGCAGTGAATCATGAAAATGGCATTTGGCTTGTGGGGAGGGTCAAATAATGAACTCAACGACCCTATGGGAACCCTTATCTCATTTGCATTCCATTCTATTCAGGGAATTCTAAAAGTCTGATTTTAAAAGAACATGTACTAAAAAAGATTCTATATAATTATTAGAACCTTCTTTCTATGATTTGTTCTTAGTCATCCGTTTGAGCACAAACTGCTTGATGTGCACAGGTTTGTATAACACTGTAGATCCTGGTCCAACGGTTATTCTAAAAATGCTAAGCAATGTGGTGAAAGGGTTGTTTTCCAATGGTGGATATTTAAGACTGATTTGCTTGCAGATTAGATACCAGTTAAAATGCAGTTTGGCACATTTGTTTACTCACAAGGAGGGTTCTTAGACACATTTATTTCTCTAGATTTAACTGCCATAAAGCACTAGGGGCTCAAAACCCTGTGGTGCTTGACTTAAATGCAAAGCTTCAACCACAGGAGCCGCCTGCCCATTCCACCCTGCTCTTCCTCCTCTAGAGTTCTCATGGAACATGCCAAGTGGGTGTGTTCTGCCCACTAGCTCCTCATTGGCCTCATCCGGGGTCATTGTTAGGAAGGGTCAAGCTCTCTGGCTCCATGTGGCAGCATACTGATGCTCTACCACCCCACCCTTCTCTCCTTGCAGGTTCCCTGGTGCTTCCTGGCCCTGCTGCAGTTTGTGCAATTTATGGAGAATTTGCCACCAGACTGGCAGTTTGGGGGGCTCAGTGTGCCACGGCAAGCGACCCCTCTCCTTCTGGAATATTAGAATTGTAGAGTTGGAAGAGACCCCGAGGTTCACACAAACACACACACACACCGCAAGGCCAGAATCTCAGCTAAAGATGGCCATTCAACCTCTGTTTAAAAACCTCCAATGAAGGTGAATCAACCATCCTCGGAGGTCATCTGTTCCACTGTCAAACAAATATTACCATCTGAAATGTTTAGTGGGAATCTCCTTGTAATTTGAATCCATTGTTTCGAGCCCTACCCTCCGGAGCAACAGAAACAAGCTTGCTCCATCTTCCATGTGATAGCCCTTTAGATATTTGAAGATGGCTATCATATCTCCTCTCAGTCTCCTCTTTTCCAGGCTAAACATACCCAGCTCCCTCAGCCATTCCTCATAAGGCTTGGCTTCCAGATCCTTTATCACCTTGGTCGCCCTCCTCTACACGTGTTCCAGCTTGTCGATATCCCCCTTAAAATGTGGTGCCCAGAACTGGAAACGGTATTCCAGGTGAGGTCTGACCAAAGCAGAACCGAGTGATTTATAAATACTCTTCTGTGTACATCAACAGCTGGCAGCAAGGTTGGATACACCAACATTTTGTATTTTGTGTATTTGCTTTGTAAATACCTGCTCAGCTTGGTACTTTCACCTCCTCTGGACTTCTGATGGACTATACAGCAGCCTCAGTTGGGCCAGCATGCTTTGCGCCAGCTCCTTGAGCATTGGATTACCCTATTATACTGTAAAGGCTGGAAGTTTTGTATTCAGACAGTACTGTAATTGTTATCATGTTTTTGCCATCTTAGGACTTTATCTGTCGGCCTGCCAGTATTCAGAGGGCACAGCTGGTACAAAACACAGTAATATGTCCCCTGCTCAGTGTGAGCTGCCAAGAAGCACATTACACCATAACACAATATTTAACCCTCCTGACAAGGTGTGATACACACAAGGTGTGTAGCCAAGAGAATGCAAGAGATCTGTCTGTTAGATCCTTCATGAGGACAGAATTCTGAATATTTTCACCAATAAAGTACTCAGAAATCTTTTTGCCAGTGATCCAGGAAAACAGAAAGCCGGTGTATTGTCCTCAGCTTTCTCAATCTTTATTCTCACTTCTTCCCCACTGGTAAAGCAGATTGTACCCACATCCTCTTTCTTTGTCTGGGCACCTGTAATGTTGCTAATCCTAGTTCCCTAATCACGATAGACATTTTCCAAACTTTCTTTTGAGATGGTCATACAGTATATGTCACTAGCGTCAATCTTTCTTTTCTTTCCCTTTCCCCTTGTCTAATATGCCCCTCTTGCCTCATTATCAATTCTGTCCAGGAAATTTGACTGTTGTTAGCCGCCCTGAGCCCGGCTCGGCTGGGGAGGGCGGGATATAAATAAAATTTATTATTATTATTATTATTAAATTAACTTTCTGCCTAGTTTGCACATTAAGCTACAAGTAAGACAAATGATTGTTTAATGCAAGCAAACAATGCACTCACTGCTGCACACTGCTCATGTCTGCGCTTCACTCTACCCCCAGTCCTGCTGCTTCTGCTCCAGAAAGGACACAGTGTAAAACCAGACTACTGGTTTGTTTCTCTCCAAGCAAACCACAAGTGGAACCTAAGGTTTGGTTTTGGCTTACTGATCGTTGTTTGTTTGTGGGACACAAACCATGAGCCCATACCTGCATGTAACCTATCTGGCTTGCTTCTCCCCCAGAAGGCAGCAGGCAGGTGCGGGGAAGGAGTGAAGCACAAACTTTCGAACAGTGTGTGCCAGCACACTGTTCATTGTTTAAATTAACTGTGGATTAAGGTGGCATGCAAACTGGGCCATTGTCTAAATATGCACAATTCTGCCACATAGTGGTGTAAGTGTGCTGCTGCTGCACTGTATCCAGTCTTGCTTTAGCCTGCAGCCACTGGGGCTAATAGCAAATGGGCTATTGATATGAATGTTGTTTCCAGTATATAATGGGAAATGATCACTGAAAGTCTGTAAGTAATGATGGCAGAAAAAACACAGATGATACACCTGGGAAGGCAAACGTGTGTGTTGTCAGCCAGGTATACAACTTCCTTATTACATACAATATTGCCACCTCTGAAATCACAGGCAGGGCCTCATCATGATTTATGACTTAAAACTCAGTCCTAAAGTGCTCTAACAGTCACTTAACAAGTAACAGCAAAATTATTTGAAATGACAGAGAAATCCTACTTATTTTTATATTTGCTATTTATAACATGGTTTCAACGATCTATTTTGACTGCTAATTTCCCAGCTTGTTCCGTTTGCTTTTCTACATTTTTAAGATAAGGCACTTTTTAAATGTTAGAATTCTGACACATCTTTTCAATGTATATCAATCATGCCTCAGCACATCAGTCATTACATTGTCTTATTTAAACAGGTCCTTGTCTAGAACTATTTTCAAAGTAAGTGCAGAAAGTTTGGCAGCTGGCCTCTTCTCTGAAGCAATGTAAATTACTGTAGTGTGCGTTCATCAAAATTTCATTTCTGTCTGTCTTTCCAATGTATTTAATATTCTAAAAAAGAAGAAGAGGAGGAGGAGGAGTTTGGATTTGATATCCCGCTTTATCACTACCCGAAGGAGTCTCAAAGCAGCTAACATTTCCCTTTCCCTTCCTACCCCACAACAAACACTCTGTGAGGTGAGTGGGGCTGAGAGACTTCAGAGAAGTGTGACTAACCCAAGATCACCCAGCAGCTGCATGTGGAGAAGCGGAGACACGAACCCGGTTCCCCAGATTACAAATCTATCGCTCTTAACCACTACACCACACTGGCTCTCAGTGTACAATGCCCCCCCTCCCCGAATATATACCAGCAGAAAAGTTTGTGTGGTGTTGTATTATTTTGCAAAGAGTGGAAGGAAGAATGAGAAATATCCAGTCTAATTGCAATTAGAACAGTGATTCTTCTCTGCAGCACCCTTACAGAGCTGTGCGGTTACAGAATATAGGACAGTGTGGCACAAGAACTAGGAGTAAAATCAGTCACCTTCCCCGCCTTTCCCCACACATTTAATCTAAGCTTAAAGATGAATGCTAATGATAATAGGGGAAATTGTCATAAAATCAAATGTCTCCATTTAAATATGTAAGGGATAAGCTATGTTGTAAAATGCAGCAATCATTGAAATGTTTTTGCTGGCAATAGCGTGCTTCCAGGGGTGAAGTCAAACCGCTGCGTTAACAGCACTAAATGACCTCCCCAGGGAACAAACATGGGCAGTGTGTATGGAGGTCCTGGGCTGCCCAGAGGATAAGACCCGACTCTCGGCCTCGCTGATGTAGTCCAAAGGAAAGCAGACCCATATGTTTGGCACCAGCTAGGCTGCAGGAGTTCCAGAAGGAACAACACACCATCCAACCATTTTAAGGACTCCACTCCAGATTTGTGCAGGGTTTACTCCTTAGTCTTTTCTTCTCCCAAAGATATTCCACAAGGCAGTTGGAGGTTTAGGTTCAGAGTTTTCCTTCCCAGGCTGATGAGCCCCATGTGCCCCTCACTTACAGGTACCTCTCAGCATGACCTGAACACTAGCAAAAGCACATAAAGGCACGTCCTGGGACAGGGGATGTAACCTTGGGGAAATCTCAGCACCTGGGTTACAATCAGTCTGCTAGCCAGAAGTTCCCCATCCCTGCTTCAGCTCATCCTGTTTTCTGAATGATGTTGTTAGATGTTGGTGGGAAGGTATTTATTAATAAAGACTTCCAGCATCTGAACGAAAGCAACGTTGGCTGACAGCCGGCTGCATTTCAGCCAGCAGCGAGCTTGTAAAGCAAGTCTGCCCCTGGCAATGAACCCTGGGAGATGAAAAATATTTTTGCCTGCTTTCTTTCAGCATGAGACACAAAAATAAAAGGCTAGAATACAACATATCAGTATGGCCACAAGCTCAATCTCTGCTCAGAAGGATCCCTCAACTCTCCACAGCAGATTTGTGTACCTGCAGTTATAGAAGGGGGGAAAGGAAGAGTAAGTCCCATTTACATAAGTTTTCACCATTATTGAATATCACCCAAACAGATTAAAAAACCTGGGATAACAGAAATATATTTGTCTATGATGAAAGGACCTATGGATATTATATAACAAATCTGCACTCAGTTTGTGATATGGCAACCCTACTGCAGCCATGTGTTGTGGGGGCCTATTGGCTGCTTACCTTTTTTCTTCTTCTTTGCAATCCCAGACAGGCAGAAAAAAATAAGGTCTATTAATCTCTTGTTTGCCTGCCAAACATAGCAGATGAAGTGGGAGGTAAGGAGTTCACTTGGTGGATCACAGGTTTTGCAGACCTGTTTTAAACTCCTTCATTGAATGTTCATCTGCTATTTAAAAAGGAATGACCCTAGTGTTTGAACTTCCAGGGATATAAAAAAGCATTAAGCCAATTATGCTACCCAATTGTTATTGAGAGGGAGCATAGCTCAGCGGTAGAGCATATGCTTTATACGCAGATGGTGCCAGGTTCAATCCTTCACCTTTCCAGTGGATTAGGTAGCAGGTGAGCGGACAATACTGGACTAAAGGAATAATCAGGCCTGATAGACAGCAGCATTGTATGCTCCTATTGGTAAACAATTAAGAAGCTTTTTTCTGGCTTAAAATGCTCTAACCAATGAGTGCAAACACTATGGAATAAATGGCAAACAGTTGGCACTTAAAGTATTAAAACAAAACTTTATTAAAGTTATGAAATAACAGCCATAATTTAAATTATTATTTGCTGCTTGTATTTAGGGTTTAGCTCTTTTACCAAATACTCCCTTCCCTTTCCCTGACACTGGAATTCTGCCCACTGCAAATTTTCTGGTAATAGCCTAAGCCAAGGGCTGGTTATGCAACTGATTTGCAGTATTCAACCAACATATACTTGTTGAAATTGACTGTTCGTATTAAACTTTATTGCATCTAGGCAAACTGCATAAGGCAACCAAGGCAGTTTCTGTGCCAAAGCCAGGCCGAAACCATGATAGAAATGGATCTAGAAAATCAGTCTTCTTCCAGAGTGTCTGAATCTGGTCAGTGACCACCCACTCATAATAATATTTTACTTAGAATAAAATCCAGTTTGGTTTGAAAACTGCCTCCAATTCAATTAATCTGTGTTAAGCAGAACGTAACAGCTAGCACATAAAGGCATTCTTGCAATTCAGTGATTTTTGAAGATTTTTGAAGATTTGAAGAGAATATTAAAATACAGCCCTTCTACTCTTTCTGTAACCCTCATTACAAATGCTGAAAACTAATTTACCTTTACTTTCTTAAACCATTCTTTAAATGATATGCAGCTTTTCTAAATGTGGGCTCTGCTTCCTCCTTGTGGCAAGTACAGAAACTGTTTAAGACAGTTAAGAAACACAGGATTTCAAATGACAGATTTCCCACACGATGGCACTGTTGGGTGGTTTTCTTTCTGAATAATGTTGCTCATTAGCTAAAACATATGCATTTCATTGTGCATTTTGGAAGCTTCTGTATTAATTTTAAATGAGAATGGTGATATTTTACAACACAATTGTACTGTGGTACATTATGTTTTTGGGATAGTGGTTGTTTTGTAGTGGGGAGTGAACTTAGCTTTCTATCCCTCCTAGAGGCGGATTGATAAAATGGTTGCTCCCAGGAGAGCAACTCAAGAAGAGGCCTAATAGACCTAGTCTTTTGTTGGTTTTTCTGTATACTTGTTTTTTGCTGTTTTCTAAGAGGTTCATTTCTGAGTTTCTCAGTTGCTTTGAGCCATATTTTTGTGAAAAGCAATAAACTGTAATCATATGTACATGTTCACTGCTTTGTTCAGTTGAATTTACTCCCTAGTAAGTGCATATAGGGACGCGGGTGACGTTGTGGTCTAAACCACAGAGCCTAGGGCTTGCAGATCGGAAGGTCAGTGCTTCGAATCCCCGTGATGGGGTGAACTCCTGTTGCTCTGTCCCTGCTCCTGCCCACCTAGCAGTTCGAAAGCAGGTCAAAGTGCAAGTAGATAAATAGGTACCACTCTGGCGGGAAGGTAAACGACATTTCCGTGCGCTGCTCTGGTTCGCCAGAAGCAGCTTGGTCATGCTGGCCACATGATCCGGAAGCTGTCTGCGGACAAATGCCGGCTCCCTTGGCCTATAGGGCGAGATGAGCGCGCAACCCTAGAGTCGTCCGCAACTGGACCTAAAGTGCATATAAGGCTGCAACCTTCAAAGAAGATAAAGTTATAAAGGGCAGTTGGTTAATTCAAAGTTTGGAGAGGGTAGACGTCTGTTTTCAATGCGCTTCGCAATCCACAATCATGGGCTACTTCACACATTTCAATTATGTGTGAAAAGCATGCAGTTTTCACACTTGACAGTGAGTGACAAAAGTGCACACACACACCATATTGTAGAAGGATGCTTTTGTTGACATGGGGTTCCGACGATCCATTTAGCTCCCCACCCCTCCCCCCAGAAGCGAAAATGTTTCCCGCCTAAGTGTCACGCTCCCCTCCGCCCCACAACCATCCCCATCATATCAGGCCACAACCACCCCGAGTCGGAGAAGGCCCCGTTCAACCAATCAGCGTGCAAAAGCGGAGCAGCCTCCGCCAATAGGGCATCAGTAGGGCGACCGAAAGGGGCGCGAGAGAGGCCGTTGCCCCCAACGGCTGAACAATTGACGTTAGTCTCAGACGGGATAGGGCGCAGAACGCTCCACCGGTGTCCGTGAAACTCGTCATCTCCGCGAGGCGCCATGGTAGGGAGCGGGGGTTTCTGTGGTGGGGCTTTAGGAGGGACGGCATGGCGGGTGTTGAACCCCTTCGGCTGAGGGTGTTCGGACGGGGGTCGTGAGCTCGGGGTAAGAGGGTGGTAAGCAGGGCCCTATGGCGAGCGGGGAGACGGAAACCCGAGGTCTCCCGCATCGTGCGCGGCGAAGGCCGGCCGACTCGTGGCGCGCGAGCACGAGGGAACGAGCGGCGGTTCCGGCAGCCAATGGAGAGCGGCCGCGTGACCCCGAAAGGCGCGAATCTTGCCGAGAGAGTCGGTTGGCTTCGCGCCGTTGGCGGTCTTTGCTCAGGGCCGAGAGCGCGAGGGCTGACCGTCGCTTCGCCTCAGATTCGCCATGGTGGGGAGCGGTGGAATATTGTGGTTTTGCTATTAAAGGGTGGCGAGGAGGCGTGAAAGCGGTCCCTTTCCTTTGAATCATGCCCACAGTGGGATAAGTCGGTGTTGAAATGTAAAACAGGTTATCCTGGCATGAAATCGTGGAGAAGGGCGAAAGGGGACCGTGGTGGGGAGGGAATGCACTGTAATTATTAACCGTTTGGGAAGTGCGTAGTGGCCAGATTACGGCAAAATGCTGTGAAAGATGACAGGTAATGAGTGCATAAGTAAAACTTGATTGGATCATATGGGAGGTAAGAGATATACATTCCTCTTTGAAAGTGTTAGTTAAACAGGCCTCGGATATTCCATTAAATAGATTATCTAGGCTGAGATAGTGGTGTGTTTGAAAAGAGAGCCGCTTTAAAAAAATAGTCTTTGGTATCTGTGATGGTACAATTTTTTTAAAAAAAATTCTCGATTCGTTTACACAAGAGCAAACTAATTTTCACTCTTCTGTGTGTCTTTGTTTTGTTGTTTTTTTAACAGCGTGAGTGTATATCTATCCATGTTGGACAGGCTGGTGTTCAGATTGGTAATGCTTGCTGGGAGCTGTATTGTCTTGAACATGGAATCCAACCTGATGGTCAGATGCCAAGTGACAAGACCATAGGAGGTGGTGATGATTCTTTCAACACTTTTTTTAGTGAAACTGGAGCTGGCAAGCATGTGCCTAGAGCTGTCTTTGTGGACCTTGAGCCAACTGTGGTTGGTAGGTATATTGCTGCTTTCTGATGTATGAAATTGCTAGTGTTAAATAGACTATATTGCAGTTTTGAGCATTATATTAGAGTTATTGTAGATTAATATTAATATTAACTTTAGCAATACAGATTTTACAAAATAGTTTTGTGGCAAGCTATCTGTTTTTACCATTTCATGCATAATGTTTTAAGGCTAAATGCATCAGGCAAAGGTGAAATAGGAATGGTTTACAAGATTCTTTATAATTTTTTATAGATGAAGTGCGTACAGGCACTTATAGGCAGTTATTTCATCCTGAGCAACTTATTACTGGAAAAGAAGATGCTGCCAACAATTATGCCCGAGGCCACTATACCATAGGAAAAGAGATTGTTGATTTAGTGCTGGATCGCATTCGCAAACTGGTAAGTTTTAGTAGAAAACTAAGAACAGACACCAACCTATTTCGCTACCTTTCAAACTAGTCAGAAAAAAATATTCTATTATGAAAATAGGAGAGTACATTTAAATGGAAAGTATCATTAACAGGCCATAAATCCAAAGGACACACACAACCAAATTGCTAATCACACCCTCCTTACCACCTCCCATCGTTATACAAACTTAACTTACAAGTAAAGACCCATCAATCTTGAATTAATTTGACATCTGCACAGACAGCTATAGAAGTACTGTAAGTGAGTAGGTTTTTGTAACACATACACTTGTACAGAGAGCAATAAAATATCAACACATGAGTATTGCATAGGGATCTTCTATGTTCACAGGATTTTGGTATGTACAGACTTCCCATGTTCTGGTTTAGGTCCTTAATCTTAAAGGTATGATTTTATTGTGTCAGAATAGAGTTTAAAGGTGATTGAAATATATTTAGTAGACTTAACAAAGACAGGAAAATTGGTTCTTTATTGCACATTAAAAAGTATTCCCAAAGCCATGCACTGTAACTGACCACATAAATAATTAGAAGTCATTTTTGTGTCTTAGATGGGGGGGGGGGGACTACACCAGTAACAAGCTAATTTTATCCAAGGCAACTATGTTATCTGAAATACAGTGGTGCCTCGCAACACGAAAATAATTCGTTCCGCGAGTCTTTTCATCTTGCGATGTTTTTCGTCTTGCGAAGCACGGTCCGTCGCAACTGCGCCTCTTCAAGCGGCTTTTTAAAAAAAGCGCAAGACGTTTTCGTCTTGCGAAGCAAGCCCATAGGGATATTCGTCTAGCGAAGCAACACAAAACCGAAAAACCCTTTCGTCTAGCGAGTTTTTCGTCTTGCGAGGCATTCGTCTTGTGGGGCACCACTGTAGATAAATAAATAAATTCTCTTTTGTTTACACATACTATCTTTTAATATTTTTCTAGAAGTCTTTGATTTCAAGTAAAATGTACTAAAGATTTCATTTTACTACTTATTAAATTCAATGCATTGTATCCAACATTAAACATCTTTGTAGACCCACTGAAAATAATTTAAGTTGACTTATTAGTTCTACACTAAATAGAACTTACTAGTGTAGAATGCAATACTGAACTACTGCTTAGCTTTATCTATCAAACATCAAAACAGCATATTTCATGAAATACTCAGACAACATTAAATAAGTCTAGGATCATTGGATTTTAAGACTTTTTTTAAAAATGGAAGGAAATTTTTAATTAGCCAAATATTTTAAATGCACACAGTGAAAACAAGTGATTTCTAGGAATGATTTGTACATTAAGTACACACTTAGAATACTAATATTTTGCTTGCTGTCTTTTTCTTCTAGGCTGATTTGTGCACAGGTCTTCAGGGTTTCCTTATTTTTCATAGTTTCGGAGGAGGCACTGGCTCTGGATTTGCATCTTTACTCATGGAAAGACTGTCAGTTGATTATGGCAAAAAGTCCAAATTGGAGTTTGCTATTTACCCAGCTCCACAGGTATCTACTGCTGTAGTAGAGCCTTATAATTCTATCCTTACTACACACACAACATTGGAGCATTCTGACTGTGCCTTCATGGTAGATAATGAAGCTATTTATGATATATGTCGACGCAATCTTGACATTGAACGTCCCACTTACACCAACCTAAATCGTCTCATTGGCCAAATTGTTTCATCTATCACGGCTTCACTCCGTTTTGATGGTGCTCTGAATGTAGATCTGACAGAATTTCAGACAAATCTTGTCCCATACCCACGAATCCATTTTCCTTTGGCAACATACGCACCTGTCATCTCAGCTGAAAAGGCATACCATGAGCAGTTGTCTGTCGCTGAAATTACTAATGCATGTTTTGAGCCAGCCAACCAGATGGTAAAGTGTGACCCTCGCCATGGCAAATATATGGCCTGCTGCATGTTATACAGAGGTGATGTTGTCCCAAAAGATGTCAATGCAGCTATTGCAACTATCAAGACAAAGCGTACCATTCAGTTTGTGGATTGGTGTCCAACTGGATTCAAGGTATTTTAAAGCATTTTAAGTGAATTTACAGAACCTTTCAGCCATTTATAGGTGGTTTTCATGGTGCACAAGCTGTCCATAAGTTCGTTTTTAATCTGTTGTAAATTAACAACTAATAGGTAGTTGTTTTCACATTTGCCATTTTAACAGTGCATTCGTAATTTTGAAAGTGAAATTAGTCAAATTAGTTCATAGAAAATGCTGCACTAATCAAATACGGTTTTAAAAGTTTCTTGAAGATGCAGGCCTCAGTCTAAAATGACAGGGTACATTTGTTCATTTATGAGGCCCCTTTCATTCTTTCAGAGCAGATCTTTGTCACATAGTTGTACTGAATTCCAAAGATTTCCAGATACTTTTTAGAGGCAGGCCCATGTGCCGTGCTTCGTAATCCAAATGGGAGAGTATGCAGTATTCAGTGCACTTAAAAAACACTACGTATGATATGCAAGTGCATTTTAGATATCCCAGCAATATTAAATTCATGTAAATTACATTTGTCACTAAGAGGCACAAGATATCCAGCAGTTTGGAAAGTACATGGTCGTACCACTTTTTTACTAATTTGTGGCAGTTAGCATTTCCTATCACCATTAAGCTCTCAAAGTAGAATATTAAAGGGTGAGATTTTTCCTTTAAAAATCTTCTAGCTAAGGACTATTATTATTGTTTCTATTTTTTATTTTCCCTTTTACCCAGAGTACTCAGAGCACTATACAGTGGTACTTCGGGTTACAGACGCTTCAGGTTACAGACTCCACTAACCCAGAAATAGTACCTCGGGTTAAGAACTTTGCTTCAGGATGAGAACCGAAATCGCGTGGCAGCAGCAGTGGGAGGCCCCATTAGCTAAAATGGTACCTCAGGTTAAGAATAGACCTCCAGAACGAATTAAGTTCTTAACCCGAGGTACCACTGTATATAGTGGCATCGCATTTTATTCTCACAGCCTTATAAAGTAGTGTAGGCAGAGAGATTGTGGCTACCCTGAAAATAAGCTTCATAGCATAGTTTGGGATTTGAGTACAAGTCTCCTTGATTAAAGAACAACTGTTTGCTACACCACATCAACTAACCTATTAAAAGTAAAATAAAAAAGTATGTAACAGACATCACCCCTTAACCAGATAGCTCATATAGAAATGGGCTGCAGATTTTTACTCTGCGGAACAAAGACATTTGGGCAACGAAGGAGGTCCAGTTTTCTCCATTCCCTCAAATAGGTGACCAGATGGAACAGCGCCCATCATTGCTTTTACTGATTTTCAGAATTGGAATAATGTAGGTTTTAAGAAGTAGGGTTTGCCTATCGTTTTTAAAGTATTTGTTTAGCATTGGGGGGGGACTTAACTAGATAGAGAGACTTTTAAATAGTTTGCCCTTTCCTGGTAGATTTTGTGATCTTTGTGTATGCCAAAGAATGTGATCCTAAGAAATTAATAAGTTAACCATATATTTAACAGTATTATTACTATTATTATTTGAATTTATATACTGCCCTATACCCAGAGGGCTTTCTTGGCTGAAATATAACTTAATGATGACTGCATTCTGAATGTTAATCCTGTGTAGTTTTATCGTTTTATTGATACACACCACCCCCGGGTCAAAAGTACAGTCTGCTCACAGTGGGATCCTCATGATTGCCCACAAACCCATTTGTCCTTCCCTCCCTATGGTGTAGAAGCAGAACCTCAGGACATAGTGGAGAATAGATACATACATATTTTATATTCTCACCTACCTGATTGTCTTGTTCAAGTTGCTTAATATTCAGTTCACCTCTAATTTTCTTTCTGTAATGTCCTTGCCTGCTGTAATGGGAATTAAGGAAAAAGCAAAATTCATAAGCCCTGCAATGATTCCCTTGAATGTGAGTGGTGGAGCATTGTGCTATAGGGAAACATAATTAAACTTTCATTTTTCTTCTAGGTGGGCATTAACTACCAGCCTCCTACTGTTGTGCCAGGAGGGGATCTGGCCAAGGTGCAACGTGCTGTGTGTATGTTAAGTAATACAACTGCCATTGCAGAAGCTTGGGCTCGTCTTGACCATAAATTTGACCTGATGTATGCTAAGCGAGCCTTTGTGCATTGGTATGTTGGAGAAGGTATGGAGGAAGGAGAATTTTCTGAAGCTCGTGAAGATCTAGCTGCTCTTGAGAAAGATTATGAAGAAGTGGGTGTTGATTCTGTGGAAGCTGAGGCTGAAGAAGGGGAAGAGTATTAGAAAAAAAGTAATGTCAGATGATTATTTGAAAATATTTTCATACTTCAGTTCACTTGTTCTGTTTCAAATAAACATTTAAGCGTTCTAGCAGTTTCGTTTAATCATTTAAAATAGCTTTAAAATCTTTCTTAGAATAGTTATAAATATATTCTGAGAAAAGTATAAAATAAAGTTTCTGTCAGAAATGCTATATACTGCCTCCTAGATTTGAAGATCTATTCTCCCTTCCCCCTTGCATTCCTTTTGCAACGATCTTGAAAACCTGAAAAATGAAAAATTTATATTGAAAAGAATCATACTAATACGTTACAGGATCCTAAATCTTAGCAGACATGTCTTTATAATGAAAATCACATGGGGATATCATTGTGCACATTGAGCTTTGTGTTAAATAAAGAAACATGAATGAATGAATGTATGTATATCTTCCGTTATTTCTTTTTTTTTAAGTTTCTGTTTCCTATCCTATGGTTTAATAGAACCTGATAATGGTGTCATGTTCCCCCTTATACAGGACATTTCCAGAACCAACTGGAAATAATACCTCATGAAAGTATCCTTAAAGCTTAGGTAGAAAAACTATGTAATCTGTCCATGTAAATTTTAAAATAAAGACAAAATGCAAGCAATACATTGAGAAAGGGAATATAAACCCATCTTTTCAGGCAGTCGAGTCCTTTACAAAGGTTTGGAGTCGTACCAAAGAATAGTATTTGTGACTTAAGAAACTGGATCATAGCATGAAGTAGCTTCCACTTCATGTGCAATGCCATTCTGTATTAGAAGCAAAATTCACTGTGTTTTACTCTGAGGTGCTGCTGTGGGTAAAAACCACAGTGCCTAGGGCTTGCCAATCGCATGGTCGGCGTGGTTCGAATCCCCGCGGTGGGGTGAGCTCTTGTCTTTCGGTCCCAGCTCCTGCCCACCTAGCAGTTCGAAAGCACCCCTACGTGCAAGTAGATAAATAGGTACCGCTTTCTAGCGCAAAGGTAAATGGCGTTTCCGTGTGCTGCGCTGGTGCTGGCTCGCCAGAGCAGCTTCGTCACGCTGGCCACGTGACCCAGAAGTGTCTCCGGACAGCGCTGGCCCCCGGCCTCTTAAGTGAGATGGGCGCACAACCCTAGAGTCGGACACGACTGGCCCATACGGGCAGGGGTCCCTTTACTTTTAAGTACATACTAAAATCTTAAGCAGCAATAGCATATAGGCATTAACTTTTTTGTTACTCAAGTCATTAATCATGGTTGCTTATTAAAGCTGATTCTAGATCTCGTGTCCCTGCTATGCAAAACCTGCAACCGAAACATTTTGACTGGTTGCAGGGGTAATTGTGATAAGTAACAATGGCAGCCTGTGTGTTTGTCTTTATTGTTGGGAATCCAAAGACTTTTATTAAGATTCATTATAATAGAAAATGCTGTTAAATTTGAAGAATGGGTGCTATTTTATATTTGCACGTACATTCAAAATTGCAATGCTCTCAATGTTAAATTTACCATTAAGCTTGGGTTGCATTTTTTACAACATTTGAATACTTTTCTAGCCTCCAGTTAGTATGAATAGAGCTTGCTTGTATTTATCCCTTGTCCTGTAAAAATGAGCTTTAACGTTTGCAATTATTTGAACAATGGGTAGGAATGAATGAGCCTGCGGCCACGGAATACTTAACGGCCTTGAACCATAAAACAGATTTCGGGTTGGATGCAATGCCATATGAGATGTGGGTATATGATACGGGATGGCCAAAGGTTTATGGAATGCATATGCCAGCACCTTATTTCTGTATGCATTAGCTATTATTGCTGAGATAGTGTCAGGGTTGACCTGTGAGTGGGTAATTTTCTGTTGGACTGAGAAATAGCCTCTCCCATTCTCAGGGCTAGGAAGGTCTCAGCAGCCATCTGGGGTCTTGAAGACATTGAAGGAGGGCCCTTCTATTTCAGCAGCTGAATTCTAGAGGTTTTGATCACTTGGGCCCTGGAATGACCCTGGGGTAGCAGGTACTAACCATCAATGGAGTTGTTAAGGTCATACATCTTATTTTGCATACAAACTTCCAGATTTGGGGCTATTCAGCCCACATAAGCTTAATTGGATAACAATGACTTGATTCCTTGTATCAATAAGAGTGCAGCATCAGAACAACTGCAAGAGCTTAAGGTTTCTATGAGTACTATGTGGCAAAGGTATTGTGAAGAGCCCAGTTTGTGTTTTCAAAGGTGTTGTCAAATGGGAGTGGTCTAATTTCAAAGTATTAACTTGCCTCCTTTTAGCCATAAAGCAAATAAATTGGAAATGTGGAGTGGAGGAAAAATGCTAATAAAAAGGATTGTTCCAAAAGAGACAGCAGTTGAAAAGTTAAAATCAGTATGTTAGAAGAGGAAAATGAATAAAGTAGAAGAAATGATAGTCAACCAGCATATTGGGAATTGATTTCAGCATAATTATTGGAAAGGCCAATTGAACTTAATTGTTAAGGAAGTAGTAGGTCTACAAAAGAGAGATAGAAGCAATTCCAACACTAAAGCCAAGTTAACCTGTGCAAGACCATTGCTTTCTCATTTCTTGATCATTTGATTATGAATGAGCTGCCTCTGCAAATGAAAATTCTATCCCATATTTGCTCTGTGAAAGCTCATTTTAATCAAATGATGAAAGTGGTTTTCTGAGGTTACCTGCAGCTAAGGATTGTTGAAGTATGGCTAATAAAGCAATTAAAAACCAGGAGATGACTGAGTATGTAGAACAGCTATCGGGAATATCTTGAAAGTATCCTCATGAACACAGCTGAGAGAAATTTAGTATCTAATGAGTTTTAATTAAAGGCTATAAACTATTCAGAAGGCTGTCCCTAGTATTTAGTAGAAGCAACTACTGTGTTGAGCAGAAAATCCTGCTCAATAGTAAGATAGGACTAACAGCATTTTCACAAACCATATATGTACAAGTTGACACTATACATCTTGATGGGTCTAGTAAAGTTAAATGTACTTCATTTTGAGTTTGGATTTTCATAGGTGATCAGGAAGAAATAATATCGCTGGTGCTGTTTTTGCTATAGGCATATGCACAGCCTGTTTGTCCATCAATTCATATTTTAAAATGTATTAAGTGACATACATTAAGATGTTAAATTCTTACTATTTTCAATTCTGACATTGCCTTATGATGAATATTCAATCCACATATGTACTGGATGATTCTGTCATAGTCTGCCCTCTTGTACTATACAGCGTGGGGAAAACAGCAGATGACTCATAACGTGCAAGTTTCCTGGAACTGAAGGTCATGTTTTATAAATGACTTTAATGATTGCTCAAAGTAAATTAGAAACTTTCTTACTCAGAAGTAAAACTCACAACTATATTTTGACTTCATCTTCAACGAAACTGTTGTAGAATGAGCAGACTAATCTCATTCGCACCAAATACACTGACATCTCATTCTGTAAATGTGGCAGTAAGCTGGGGAAGGTTATAAAAACATGGTCATGTATATCATTCACTTTTTCTTAAAATCAAATGTAGCCCTTCTTTGGGAGCTCTAAAATAGTTATCCCAGTTGTGGGCTGGTTTTCAAAAGAAGTATGCAAACAATGCACTACAGATCTAGCCCTATTCCATAGGGCAGTGTTTCCCAACCACTGTTCCGCGGCACACTGGTGTGCCGCGAGATGTTGCCTGGTGTGCCGCGGGAAAAATTAAAAAATTCGAAAGATTTTTTTTTTAAAAGTCAAATTTTCGATTGGGGCGCCGTCACTAGATGACCCCCTGGGGTTCCCTCCCTCCCTCCCGCTCTGCGCCCCCCTCCTCCTCCTCCGGGGAGGCCCTTCCTGGCTCTCGGCCAAGGCTTGGCGGCTGCCACTCACTCACTCACTCGCCCACCCGTCCCTCCATCCCTGCACCCGGCCTCTCCCCCTCCGTCCCCGGCGCGGGGGCTGCCGGGATCCGTAGTCCCCTCGCCCTTGGGCTCCGCGCCCGCGCGGGGTGCGCGAACTACGTTTCCCAGTGTGGCCTGGCGGGCCGGGCGTTTTGTTTGAAGCGCTCTTCTCCCGGCCATGGAATGAGCGTAGCGGCGGCCGGGCCGGCAGGGGCTCTTCCGCGCAGACCCCGCGCAGCCTGCCTGCGCCCCCGCGGAGATCGGGCGGAAGGATGGAGCCCGGGGATCCCCCCGGAGGCGGAGAGGCGGAGGCTGCCCCCCAGGTAGGGCTGCGTCGGGGTTTTTTTATTTTTGCAATGCTGCATCCGCGCCGGAGGGGACGCATCGGACCGCGGGGAGACCCCTTGGCGGGCGTGCAAGGCAATGCATGCGTGCAGGCGTTGCATGGAGTGCAGTGCAATGCAATGGCAACGCAGCGCCCTGCATGCATGCATGCAACTTCCACCGGCGCTCCGGACTTGGCAGGTGAGGGGGGTCCCCAGTGGGCGGCAGAGAGAGCCGGGAGGGCGAAGGGGAGCCGGGGGGAGCAGCGCTGCTCCCCGAGCCGAGCCCGGGGGGAAACTTTGGCGTCGTTGCGCCGGGTATTGGAAGCGGAGGCTGGTGGGGGCCCCTCACCTGCAAAACCTGGTCGCCTCTCATATATTTCGTGCATTGCATTCATCGCCCGCTTTCTCATCCAAGGAGCTCCCGGGGGCGCGCGTGGTTCTCCCCGTGTTATCCTCGCAACAACAGCCCTGCGAGGTGGGTCAGGCGAGTGGCCCAAGGGAGCACCCAGGGATTGTCCTGGCCAGGTGGGGTGATTTGAACCCTGCTCTCTGCCCGGTCTTCGTCCTCATTTAGCCCCCACATGTGAATGACTGTGCATGACTGAGGTTTTCCCCCCTCGTCTTGGCTATGGTGTGAGTCTGTGCTGTTAATTAATGGGGTTCTGCCTTCGGAGAAGATGAGCCAGCCCTCAAGGAGGTGATTATGTAATTTGCTAGCAATTCATGTCCCTCCCGGCGTGACGCTGCGCGCTGACGTCACGGGGCTGTAATGGTGGTGTGCCTCGAGATTTTTTTCATGAAACAAGTGTGCCTTTGCCCAAAAAAGGTTGGGAAACACTGCCATAGGGTGCCAAGAATCAGTTTTGAACCACGTCCAGTAGTGACTGTTAACCTGCAAGTGTAAAAGAGTAGCACTCTATACTGCATGCTTTCTTCTTTTCCAGCAGTTCATTAGCTAATTATTTACAACAATAGGTTAAGTGGTGATGCCGCTGTTTCAGTTCAGTGCAATATAAAAATGTCAAAGCCTGGGTTATGCTACAGTATATGCTACAGTAAGGTGTCTCTCGAGTGGTTTCAAATAAACATAATCCTATTCCCTAATCATGGCCAAATTGAGAAGCTTGTCACGCAGGTTGCTAAATAAAGCCAGTTATGACTTATAAATACCATTTCCTCTGCTACAGGTTTACCACATAGTAAAAAGTGGAGCGTCGTATGCAAATACCTTTAAAAACTACGTCAGAAGGCTGAGAAGTTCAACTAATGAGAGTTGAGAACGTTAGCTGGAGTTGACAGAATAGAGCTGCAGCTTTTCGCAAATGATGGCACCAGCTAATTAAGTAGTGTGCAGGCACATGTTTGTTTTAAGAACATCGATAAGAGGAAGCTAGTATTTGCATTTGGGATCTGGTGTTTATTCTGCTCCAGGAAAGGCTTTGTAAAGAAGGACCTACTGTTGATTCACTGAATAACATCCAGTGTTCTGGCTGGTTTTATGGAGAGTGAGTTTGGGGGTAAGTTCTATGAGCTTTAAGTACGGATACCATTGATCACATCTAGGATTTTAAATTTGCAATGCTTTATCTCCAGTTTGGCTAATAATCTGTCTAGATCCAGCAAGCCATCTCATGTAGTCCTCAATACTGGATATGGCAGACCCTGGAAAATACTTGTACAACTAAGGGACGCGGGTGGTGCTGTGGTCTAAACCACTGAGACTCTTGGGCTTGCCGATTGGAAGGTCGGCGGTTCAAATCTGTACGACAGGGTGAGCTCCTGTTGCTCTGTCCATGCTTCTGCCAACTTAGCAGTTCAGAATCATGCCAGTTCAAGCAAATAAATAGGTACCACTGTGGCGGGAAGTTAAACAGCATTTCCGTGCACTCTGGCACTCGTCACGGTATCCCGTTGCTCCAGAAGCGGTTCAGTCATGCTGGCCACATGACCCAGAAAGCTGTCTGTGGACAAACGCTGGCTCCCTCAGCCTGAAGCAAGATGAGCAGCGCACCCCATAGTCACCTTTGACTGGACTTAGCCGCCCAGGGGTCCTTTAACTATCATACTCGTGCAACTCATCTGTGTGTTTGTGTGCATGTGCATAGCATAGCATGCTTGAAGGAGCATTTCTTCCTCGGCCTGAGTACAAAATGTGCTTTGTGTGTGTATCGGAAGCTGCATGTACAGCCGTAATCAGACGGCTGACACTATCAGCTTTGAGAGTGATGACCATCTGTTTGTAAGGTGGGGAGTGAGGCAGTGCACACACCATTTAAAGCACATAGCTTCCCTCAAAGGATCTGGGGAACTGTAGTTTGTTTAAGCCTGATAGGAGCTGTAGCTCTGTGAGGGTTAAATACTGTTCTCAGGATTCTTTGTGGGAAGTCATGTGTTTTAAATGTATGGTGTGTGAGCAGCCTGAACCTAGCCATCCCATTCCACCATCCTGAATACTGACTGACTTGAGCTGGTGGAACTAACAAAGATGATCTCAGTTGTAGTAGGCATTGGCATTTAGACCATGGTTACTGGTGGTCGCCTGTGCCTAGTTAAAAAGGTAAAGGGACCCCTGACCATTAGGTCCAGTCATGGACAATTCTGGGGTTGCGGTGCTCAGCTCGCTTTATTGGCCGAGGGAGCTGGCATACAGCTTTTGGGTCATGTGGCCAGCATGACTAAGCTGCTTCTGGCAAACCAGAGCAGCGCACGGAAACACCGTTTACCTTCCCACCTATTTATCTACTTGCACTTTTGACGTGCTTTCGAACTGTTAGGTTGACGGGAGCAGGGACCGAGCAACGGGAGCTCACCCCGTCGCGCGGATTCGAACTGCTGACCTTCTGATCAGCAAGCCCTAGGCTCTGTGGTTTAACCCACAGCGCCACCCACATCCCTTTCCTGTGCCTAAGTTACTCCTGCATAAATCCTCTTCAAGGAAATGACACCCGTCCATTACCATTTGCACTTTCCTCTTTATGTCTTGACTGAAAAATGTTTTCCTGTCTTGTTTTCGGGTGCATTATGGAATCACAGAACTGTAGAATTGGAAGGAACCACAAGAATAATCTAGTCCAACCCCCTGCAATGCAGGAATCTTTTGCCCAACGTGGGAATGAAACCCACGAACCTGAGATTAAGAGTCTCATGCTCGACCAAGTGAGCCATGTTAGCTGGTTGTTATGTAATCTCGTCTCGGCAGCAAAGAATACATTCAAGTTATACCTTTTCTATTGTATAGCTTTTAGGACTTCATAGCGTGTTCACTTAATACCATAATTTTATTTACTTTTATTACATAAGACGGTTGAATGGCGCCTTGTACGCCTCCTTCCAGCAACTCCTGCAGCCAAGCTGGTGCCAAACATATGGCTCTGCTTCCCTTTGGACCACATCAGCAAGGCTGAGACAGAGGTCTTGTCATCTGGGCAGCCCAGGACCTCCATACACCCTGCCCAGGATTGTGCCCTGAGGAGGTCACTTTGATGTTGCTAATGCAGTGGTTTGACTTCACCCCTGGAGGTGCACTCAGTTGTCTCTTGAGACAGACAGATGCAAATGACACTTTACTTTTGCGCTTAATATTAAGCATGTTGTAGAAAGTATAAAAACATAAAAGTCTATTCAAACAACCTGTATAAGAACATGAAGAGAGCCCTGCTGGATTAGACTAAGGGTCCATCAGATTCAGCAGCCTGTTCCCAACAGTTGGCAATCAGACCCATATGAACTCTGATTCATCACTACTAGTAATCAATGCCTGCCCTGTCCTCCATAAATTTGTATCATGCCTGTTTATATCCATCTAAGTTAGTTGCTGGCACCGTGTTTCGTGGTAACAAGTCCAAAATAGACCAATTTTATAAGAATTAGATAGGAATAATTATTTTATGTAATTTAAAGCACATTCCACTTTCCCCTGCCTCCGAGCAGCAAATGTAAAAGCAACAGATTTTCAAACCAAGAACAACAGCAGAAAGCAAAAAATGCGAAGAGCAACGCCAATAATTAATACACTGGCACCCTTAGGGAGCAACGGCAGGCTATAAATTTATTTAATTATTTAATTAAATAAGCAAACAGCAACAGAATCAACTGAATAATTTCAGTTGCCAGAAGAACACCATTGGAGGCAAGAGTTTTCCATAGATTTGTGGGGGGCCACAACAACAACAAAAACCCTGTTATATCTGTCACAAATCTTGCCTCAGAAGGCGATAGACACACAAGAAGGATGCAATACCAAATCTTAAAGGATGAGCAGATTTACATATGAGGAGACAGGCCTTCAAGTAGTTTTGCATTGAACTGTATAGGGTTTTATAGGTACTTATTATGTAAGTCAGCCTTTGCCAGCAGAATCATTGGCTAAGGCTGACCAGAGTTGGAATTCACCTGGGGGGCACCAGTTTGGTGACGGAAGTCAAATATTAATGGAATATTATTGGAATATTAATGGCCTTTCTCCATCGTGGAAGTCAAGGCAGCTTACAGGGGATTCTCAATGAGTCTCGCAACAAGGCACTAGTTAAAGAGTCTGCCATGGCTTCTTTTGAAGAAAATAACAATACTTAGCTAAAGCTAAAGTGGTTTTGAAACACAGCTCAAGGTCACATCCTTGTTCAGCAGCAAATTAAAAAACAAATAAATAAATCACCAAGCACCGTATTCCACAGCACACTTCAAGGTCACATTTCAGCTCCTAAAACATAACAAAAATAAAATAAAATTCTAGCAGCCAGGTTCCAAGGGAACATAACACACGCAGAGCACCCTCGTACATCAATGAGCTTAAAATGTGAAATGGCGAATGCTGAGAATACTGACAAAAATGCCACAACCTTCCCGGCACCTATAGCTGAGAGTGGAATAGTTTGCTTCTCTTTTCATGAATCAGATGCTCATGAGCTAAGATGACGTCGGGGAACATAAGCACTAACCCCTCCCCCACAGAAACAGAAATGTTTTACATGGTTATATTGCAAACAAAAAATAAGAGAAGAATAGCCCAGTTCTTGCCTGTTTTGGTTATAGATCTCATAGATCTCATTTCTTTCCTGTTTTGGTTAGAGATCTCAAACTTACAGCTGGTAGTTTCAATGAGACGTCAGGCAGAGAGGAAGTCATCTCTGTGTTGCTTTTGCTGTTGTTGCGTCTTCCTTTTTTTGCAGGTGTCTTTTTCCATCTTGTTTTTCTTCCCTTTCTATTCATTTGCTGCCAGTCGCCTTCTTCGACTTCTGTCTTCCTCTCCACTGCCTACTTCTCTCAGTTGTTTGTCTTCATCTGGTTGCAGTTCCCGTTGAGTTAATTATTATTATTTTATTTTAGCTTCCAGTTGTATGGAGGAGGCAGCTTTAGCTACTCCTTCATAATTTATTCGGAGTTTGAATGGGTAAAACCATTGGTACCTTCTGCCTGCTTCACTGAGTGCTGTGGCATAAAATTTACGTTCACATCCGCATCGCAGCAGCATTTCAATGGGAGAATGGAGAACATATACTAATTGACCCAGGTTGATTAGAGAAGTCCTTAACTATGATATGATTTAGTTGATTTTGCAGTAGGACCAATATGAATGCTAAGACTCAAAGCTTTACTGCGGTGCTATCAAACACATTGGTGTCCTATTGCAGGGCCACGCCCAGTCTACATGAGTGGAAGTGGCAAAGGTGGGATTTGACCCTGCTAATGGCTCAGAGAAACCAGGTTGGTCTCCTCCACTACTCCTAAGTGTTCAATCCTTACAGCAACTCTAATATTGTAGGTGAGTATTGTTACCTCCGGGTGGCGCTGTGGGTTAAACCACAGAGCCTAGGACTTGCCGATCAGATGGTTGGCAGTTCAAATCCCCGTGACGGGGTGAGCTCCCGTTGCTCGGTCCCTGCTCCTGCCAGCCTAGCAGTTCGAAAGCACCTCAAGTGCAAGTAGATAAATAGGAAGGTAAACTGCGTTTCCGTGCGCTGCTCTGGTTCGCCAGAAGCGGCTTAGTCATGCTGGCCACAGGACCCGGAAGCTGTATGCCAGCTCCCTCGGCCAATAAAGCGAGATGAGCACCGCAACCCCAGAGTCGGTCACGACTGGACCTAATGGTCAGGGGTCCCTTTACCTTTACCTTATTGTTACCTCATGGGAGATTGAAAGAAAATGGATTCCCTGATGGAATGAGCTCATGGTTCAGATGGGTTTTGAATGGGGGTGGGTGGGGGGGCACTGACCAATTGACTCATTCTTTAAACTATCATCCAGTAGCCGACACCTCAATAGCCTCATTGTCTCTTTTTTGAAGGAAACTGAACTGATGGAGACAAGCAGCCTTCAAGCCAACTGTTCTAGTCAAGGGAACACAAGCCTCCCCATTCCACCTTATGTGGAACGCTTCCAACTTGCTATATACATTCCCACATTCATCCTGGGATTGCTGTTCAACGGAATGGCGATGTGGTTTGCCTGCCGCAAGATCAGGCAATGGACAGAACCCATTATCTACATGGCATCACTGATGGTTTTTGATACCTTGATGCTCTTTGCTCTTCCCTTTAAGATAATTTCCTATCACAAAAGCGAGTGGGATCTCGGGGGTGCCTTTTGCTCCTTCCTGGAAAGCTTGTATTTTGTGAACATGTATGGAAGCATCTTAACCTCCACATGCATATGTGTAGATAGATACATTGCTATATTGCACCCATTTGCCGCCATGACCCTAAGATCTCCCAAGAAAGCAGCCACAACTTGTCTTGTCATCTCAGCTGGGGTGTGGGCAGGAACTGCATATACGTATCAACTTCACCAACATGGAGGCCCCTGCTTCTATGGCTTTTCCGGAAGTATTTGGAAAAACACCATCTTGTTTATCACCCTGGAAACAGCTTTTCTTGTTTGCATGACAGCTATGATCTTCTGTACGGTCCAGATCATTGTATGCCTGCGAAGGAACCAAACGCCTGGTGAGCCCCTCACAAACAGGAGCAAATCCATCAATATTATCACAGCAAACCTGACTACGTTTCTTGTCTGCTTCACCCCTTTGCATGTGGCCCTGGTGTTATATTATCTTGTGAAGAACCAAATACTGGATGATTGCCGGCAGATTATTCGCTCATTTGTTCAGATCAGCCTGTGCTGGGCTAATCTCAACTGCTTCCTGGATGGTATCTACTACTATTTCATCTTAAAGGAGTTTATGAAATTTGCCTCAACAGAGAAGAATACACAAGCAAGTACCGTTGACTAAAGTATTTGGTGAGCAGCCATTTTGGATGTGCTGTTGTGAAGCGGAAATTTCTCCCCTTAGAACAATTTTGCTGAAGTGCGCTTAAATTCATGTCATATGATGTTAATTATAAGCTACCTTGAGAAAACCGTGTTTTGAAAAGTGGCATTTCAGTTCCTAAATAAATAAAACAAACTGTGTGAGAGGGACATCCAGACTTGTGTGTGACAATTAAATCACATTATGTTCAGAATTTCCTGGAAATCAAACCAGGGCCCACAATGAGGACTGTGGTAAGGTAGCAGTTGTCCCCAAACCCATACAGCATTTGAATTTACAGGCAACTGATTTCTCTATTATTGTACTGGTTTTTGTCATTTAATATTGATATAAATCCATTGGCTGTAATGATGTTACTCCCGTGTTTTTATCAGTAAGCACAGCCAATTCAGGCACAGTTTTCTGTATTTCAGAAAGCTTTCTCTTACGTTGCAAAATTGTAATGCTTTGAACAGGAAGATGCATGGTGGGCTTTACGCTTGCAGAACATTTACTTTACTTGGAAATATGATTCAGCAGCTTCCATTCTCTTTTGGTTTACGACTTTGGTTTCATAATTACAAGACGGAAAGACTGATGTTAGAGAAAGCCTCTCAGGGAACTCAAAAGTGTGCTCACTGCTTTGAGACAATTTAGTTAGTTGTAATAAAGGTATTGCCCTACTGTTGCTTTATCAGCAGTAGGAACTGTACATCCAGATGGCCATGACATTCAGTGCTGTCTAACTAGGGGGTTCACAGCTGATGGAATTGCATGAAATTAAGCACTTGTGTTGCAATGCATTCATTCATTGCAACTACCACTTTCCCCCCTCTAAGCTCAAAGCTCCAAAACACCCCCTTTCAGACCATCTCCCTCCAGTTGGAAGGCAATGAAAATAGTGTTGGCGTGGGAGCTGGTGCACTCATCCTGTCTCCTCCATGTGCTTAATTAATCCTCTTTGCAAGGCCTGGAGACATGTTGTCAGGGGCTCAGGAACAGAGGCACAGGGGAGAGAGGAAATGGAGAGCGAAGGGGAAGAATCTGAGGGCAGCGTAGGGGAGTATGGGAGTGACCCGAGAGATTCCATGAGCTTCTCCAGCGAATCAGAAGATTCCCAGAAGGAGGCGCCGATGGTCAGGGCAAGGGGGGTCCCAGGGGGGACACACCAGAAACAAGGGGCCAGCGGGGACTCCCAAAGCAGCAGCTGGAAATCAGGACCAGCTTCCCCACCAGAGCGTAGTGGGGGGGAAGAGTCCCATGTGTCAGGGCCAGCGTCTCTTCCAGCAGGGAGAGAAGATGAGTCAGGGCTGACCACGCCTCTATCAGAGAGTGGGGGAACGGAGGGGAGGTCAGGTCCAGCTAGCCTCCCCGAAGGGGGAAGCAGTGACAGGAGCAGTGTAACGGTCAGGAGGAAGGTTGCCGGCTGGGCGCGCGCGCCAAGTTCGAATGTACAGGCGCGTGGGACAGCAGAAAACCCGGATTGGGAACCAGGTCCTAAAGCCCGCCGGAGGCAGGGGGAAGACTCAGGGGACTCAGCGTCAGAAGAATCTAGGAAGGGCGAGACCCCAGCTGACAGGCGGAGCCAGAGGAGGAAAGAGCAAAGGAAGAGGTGGAGCAAGGCTAGAGTCTTAAACTGGTGTCTGGGGGGAGGAGATTCAGACGGAGCTTCAGCGGTCTAGAGTTTCAGACGTAGAGCTGCACGCTGCGGCTGTGAAAGCGAAACTGAACTTCAATAAAGACTTTTGTATATAAGAACGAACTGGCGTTGGTCCTTTGTGAGCTGGGACCTCGGGCAGCTCTGACACATGTATAATCAGGGCTCTATTTCAGCCGCAACTCACCAGAACTCAGTTCTGGCACATCTCAAGTGGCTACCATTGTCACTGTAAGAGAAGTTCTGGCACCTCTTTTTCTAGGAAAGTAGCACTGGGAGAATCCTTTAGGAATACATACACAGAAATAAGAGACAGCTGCAACCAGAAGTAAAATATTTTATTATCTCATTCATTTCTCCTAAAAGGTAAGATTTCTTTCAGACAAAATATATAAAGCATTTAATGGTCTTTCTTTTGTTCCACCCACCCTCCCCCCATCTCGTCACCTGATAACTGATGTTCTGTTCTTTGAATCATCTTTAGCTCCAGCAAAGAACTAAGGCCTTGTCCGTGTGTTTCAGGTTTTGCACAAAGTTACCAAGGTTAAAGACTGGCTTAAAACATGCACAACCAAACACAAAAAGGTTGGATTTCCAACTTGAGTAGCGCAGAAGAAAATGCAAGCCTGATTTTTATTACTGTGCCACGATGCTCACTAAAGAAACTGTTATGATGCTCCTTTCCCTTCAGGATCTGTACCATTCAGATGAAATTGCAATGAAAATCAATAGGAATTTGAACATTACTCCTAACCAAGCAGAGTGCATACCTCAAAAGGAGCTGAAAATTCTGTTTGCATGGGCAGGTAAAAGTTAAAATAAAATCCAAGGATGGTTATAAGTAATATGCCTCTATGTTGTGACTGCTTTAATTGGAATCACACTGAGTCCACCTCCACATGGCAAAATGTGTGCATTGTTTCGAGTTTTTCTCTATTTTGCAGCAGCCAGACATTAGGCATTTTGTTATTAACACTGGCTAAACCACTCAATTTGCCCTACAGAGAAGGTGTCATCATGCCCTATATTTGGCTGGGCAGGTTTCTGACAGCACAGTGGCAGATCACTCCAGGCCACTACTTCATCGCAGGGAGCAAATGCCATAGGAACACTTGAAGCACATATTGTACTGCAATTTGTGCATGCATAGCTACCCTAAACCTTGTTCAGAAGCACCAAGAGTTCAATTCGAGATGCAGGCACATTCCTGAAATATAGATGTGTTGACAACTCAGACCTTCTGTAACCTGGGAGCTGTTCAATGAGACCCCCAGTTCTCTCCCACTACATGCTATGGGAGACAACCTTGCCACAGATCTTCTGACAAATATCAGATCTTCTCTTCCTGTGTCCACCTGCTCCATCTCCCAGCTCCACACAAGCATCCTATGCCCTATACAACACCTGGACCAACGTTCTCCCAGGGACTGATCCATTAATGCCCTCAATGGTCAAGACACATGATGAAGATGCTTCAGATTGTGCGATTTGCATTTCCAGTATATTAAACGCAACCACAACTTTTAGTTCTGTTATCTTCCGGGAGATTTTTACTGTGTAGGAAGTGTTTAGCAAAGTTCTGCTAAACAAATGTTGGTCTCTTCTGTGCATCCCTCTCCCTCCTCATATTCCCTGAACTCTACTTGTCTAGGGGTGTTCTCAACCACATTTTTCCATCTGCCACAAAAAAGAAAACTGTGTAACTGCAGTCCAACTGCATTTGATTTTTCTGGTTTACCCAATCTTTTACAAGAGCAGACGTCTAGGAACCTGGATCATAATCTACTGTTCAACTTCTGATGTTTAGAAACCTAATGGGTGGTATATAGTGTGCAAGGAAATGGGGAGCCAATCTTTCCTCCAGTGTGCAATGCTACTAATCCCTTTCTTTTTATTATTATTGTGGAGGGTGAATCACAGCCCTACGACCTATTTGCATGGAGGTCCTCATCATTATTTCAACCAATCCATTCCTACAAAGCAAGAGCTCAATCTGACTGTTGTATCTACAAACCCTCCGTTATAAACATCTGGCAAAAAATGAATTGCTAAGTGATATTCTGAAACATTTTTTTAAGACCCCAAAGATAAGTCAATCAAGATAAACATTTGGTCCAAATTCAGTTGTCATCTCTCCAATGGTAAAAAGACTAGTGGGCCCTGTTTCACTTGGAGATGGTGAGACAATCTGGACACTGGGAGAGCCAGCTGTATTGAGCTCTTCACCAGCAACATCTCCCAGAATGGTTTATTCTTGCTGGTCTACAAACTCAGGATTTTAAGAGTTTGCTTTTCCTTCTCCTGAAGATTCAGGAGAACACAACCAATCTTGCATGCAGATCAGTGGTACACGCATCCCTTGCATTGTGGGATTGTGCCTCTTCCAGAGAAATGAGGAAAAAATGGCAGGCAAGCTTGCACAGAAAGGCAACGAATGCTGCTATGTAAAGCCTAGAACAGAGCTTTCCAAACTGTGTTGACACGTCAGTGTGCTGACTGCAGGCAAATGTTCCCTGCGCTGCTCCTCAAGGCTGAAAAAAAGTTAGTTTCGCCTCTGGTTTGCTAGTAAAACTGAACTGCTGTGTTGCGAAATTATGCATGTCTAAAAAGTGTGTCACCAACGTGAAAAGTTTGGAAAGCTCTGACCTACAATGACAAGTCCATGAATTTCAATGTTGAGCTGCAAGGATACTGATACAGCTTCCTTGCCCTTTTAGGGAATTAATTTCACTGCAGATTTTCTGTTAATTGATTCATACAAATGGTTCTTTGTGCTGAGAAGGAAGTGGCACTCTAGTGAAAAAGGCCAACTCTTCTTTTTTATTATTACATTTATAATCCACCTTCCAAGGAGCTCCTAACCAACAAATCAACCCCATTCATCCTCACAACAGTATTGTGAAGTTGGTAATGCTGAGAGTGAGTGGTTGGTTCACTGTCACTCAGATAACTTTGTGGTTGGGTACAGATTTGAAGTAGGGCCTCCCAATTCTCAAGCTTCTCATGCTCTTTCAGAAGAGATTGTTGTGCTAGCTTTCTCAAGAGAAACCTAATACTCACATTTTGGGGTCGCTGTCTAAATTTAAGCCCAGTGATGTGTGAATGTTGAATGTAAATGCAGAACAAAGACACCCAAGGTCCAGTGTTGCCCACATGTGACCTGAGAAGTTAGTAATGCACAAGCAATGGGAGCAAGAAGTAAATTAAGACACATTCTCTCAAGGACAGAGCAAGAACGCCTGCGCGGATGAGTAGAGGAAAAGCCCAAGAGGGTTACATTGGGAGTGCAGCTCTCACAACTTCTGGCAAATGGCTGTGTCAACCACAAAAGTGTTTTCAAAATGGCGGATGTGATGACATGTCTCAGCAGCACGTCGGTGGATATCTGGAAGAGAGTAGAAAGAAATGTCAGATTAAGGCATGGTGTGGCGAGGAAAGCAGATGAGTGTTGAAATAGAACCGGTTCAAGAATCAAGGATGTTGAAGCAAGAGCACAAAAATAACCCCATAACCATTTTTGAAAAATTAGCCTCCATCAAGGCATTTATTCTATTAAAGAAATAAACTTCTTTTTAAAGCACATAGCTTCAGTAATAAAGACTATCATAATGATACCCTTTACAAAAGCATACAGTTACTCCTACTGTAAATCAGCTAGATGAATTAACAGCCTTCCGAGGGGTTTTATGCATATTGTGTTGAGTTTAATGTTTTTACTGATTTTATTGTTCTAATATATCATTAGCGTATATTTTACTGTTTCCGACATTTGCTGTAAACCAACCAGTGGCCATGGTTGATGGGCAGTTAATAAATGTCTAAATAAAATAGTTATCCTCTGTGAAATTGCAAAGATAAATGCTGTTCTGTCTTCAAAGCCCAGCTGAGCAGTGTAACTCCAGAAGCAACAGCAACAGCAAAAACTTACGTCTTCTCGCAGCCCTGCGCTTCAGCCTGTATATCTCTTTGTCCCTGCACAGGGCATAAATGTAGAAGCCAAGCTGGTCCACATCAGTGACATGTTCCGTCACTATCATCTCCTCCTGGATCATGTAGGTTTGTGGCAGGTATGCCCCTTTCTGAAACCACAGAATTAAATTCACAAAATCTTAACTATTACTCAGATTATTTGATGAGGATCAAATTTCAGGGGGAAACTATGCCTGACAGCCATGATCTTTGCTCTTTAGAAATGATTTTATCAGGGCTTCAATATTTTGATCCAAGCAACATTCATTCATCTTCATCAGCAAAGGATTTAATTGGCATTTTGAAAACCAGCTGGGAGCAGCAGCACACTTCTGACAGGAACATCATTATTTTGTAAGCTTTCTGAAGACAATCAATACAAACTATCAGGTGGAATTTTCTCATGGCTTAATTGGTTTTTATAAATCAAAAGGCCAAAAATGAACACATAGACCCTCTAGGGGGCCTCCACCTTTGTCCCCTGTCCTCAACCAGAGCCAGGGCCTTTTCAACACTGGCTCCAGCCTGGTGGAACGCTCTGCCTCATGAGACCAGGGCCCTCTAGGATCTGATTTCTTTCCGCAGGGCCTGTCTTTCCGTAAGACAGAGTTGTTCCCCCTGGCCTTTGGCTTGGAATCAATTTGATTCCCTCCCCCTCTTTCTTTTTTCCTTTCTCTTCCTGTGATGAGGCTGTATTTTAATGTTTTAATGTTGTATTTTAATCTTGTTTTTTAAGTTGTATTTCAATCAACTTGTTTTTATTATTGGTTGTTAGCCGCCCTGAGCCCGGTCTTGGCTGGGGAGGGTGGGGTATAAATAAAAATTACTAATATTTATTATTATAATAAACTTACATGGTGCCCTCAGTCTACGTTTAATTTGGAGGGCCACTATGGCAGGGACCTTCCCCCCCCCTTATGTTACTCAATGCAGTGCAACATACAATGATAATGAAATACTAATATGACTAAGAGTGGGTGGTATCTGACTAATAGACTCCATCAGCACAAGGGTTTCCACTTGCACAGCAGAACTTTCCCTCTTCTCGCCCCGCACCCCATGCCCTCTAAATCTGTTCTGGGGATCCCCCCCCCCCCAACACTCTGAAGCAGATGTGAGGAGGGTATGGAGCACACTCAGGGACAGCAGAGGAGGGGGACGTTCTGTTGCACAAGTGGAAATCCTTGTGCTGACACAATGCCCGATCGCTAATAATTGTTTTTTTAAAAAACCATAGAGTTGAGGGGAAATGGCAATGATCTCATCGGGTTTCTTGGATAAATCTTTGTTCAAGAGCCTTGCTGGATCAAACCAAAGGACCATCTAGTTCTGTACCCTCTTCTCACAGCGAGCAACCATACGCCTGCAGGAAACTAGCAAGCTTGTCCTTCCTAGGATAGTTTATGCAATTATACACTTTTCCAATAGGAAGGTAAGAAGATCTAATCAAAACACTGCCAAATTTTGCTTACTCTCTTTAGAGCTTTCCCACTCCATCTCTAAAGCTGCAAGCTAGTTGGCCCTGGAGTGCATGGAGGAAAAGCACAAATACTGAGAGAGAGAGAGAGAGAGAGAGAGAGAGAGAGAGAGAGAGAGAGAGAGAGCACTGAAGACGTTTTGAGAGGTGGTGGTTGTTTTTCTGAAGCAAATCACCTAGCGGAATTGGAAAACTGCAGTTCCATTTAGAGCCAGACCACCTTCTCAGTGTCGCTTTGTTTCTCAATGGTCTAAATGTAGCCACAGGAGGCTAGAATTATAGTTAAGAAGCACTAAATAGGGAATCAGAAATGATATTGCAACGTCACAGATGCACAATATGACTCTGAATGTGTCGGTGAAAGAAAACAGAACTAGTTTAATGAGCAGGGGTTAATGTTCTTCACCCCACAGGCTTCCAGCAAACAATATTAGGACAGAATAATAAAATATAGTTGGTTTTGAGCCTGCTAAGTGCAGGACTCTGTCCTCATTCATCTTTGGGTATACAAGAATCCTCATACTCAATCTGATCTGAATGACCAAATAGGTCAGATTGTGCCAATTCAATCCTTGCTCCTTAGAAACAAAGCAAAGAGACCACGATTTCTTTCTGGATTAGGTTGCCTTGTGCTGAGACACGGGGGCAGTGCTTTGCAGTAGTTCTGCTTCAACTTGCCAAATTATTTTAGAAAATAGTTTGTGACTAGAAGAGAGTTCACTTCATTTCTGGGTGCTTGTGCTCCAGGGCCTCACAAGAGTCCTGCTCTGTTGCCTACGTGCTCTGAAACGTTTACATGAAACCACAGAGTGAGGTCATCTGGAAGCTTTTCAGCGAAGTCAGTTTGTGGTTGACTCCCAACTTCTCATTTTCATCGACTCAGGGGAAGAGAAAGAGGTGTTAAATCAATACCTGGGCATATTAATAGAGCGCATGATACTCAGTACATTGAAATTCAACCCAAGCAAGATAGCGAAGCGAGTTGTGTTCAGCGTGTTCTGGAGAGGGTTGAACAATCAGTTTTGAAGTCTGGGGGTGCTTCTTGAACCATATTTGGCACAGGAGGTGTAGCCCTTTAGCACCTTTGCTGGGTGCTGACTGTGACCCTACCTGGACAGGAATAGCCCAACTTCAGTTATCCATGCCCTGGGCGACCTCCCATTGTGTACCATGCACAGGACCAATGATGGTCTGTAAACTTCAGAGTTCAAAACTGAGCTGCAACACTGCTGAACTGCGATTAGGAAACAGGACGGTGTGTTGCCAGATTCACTGGTTCCCAGACCATTTCTGGGCACAAATAGAAGCAATGGTTTTTGACCCTTAAAACCTTAAATGGCATGAGATTGAGATGGTCCTTGATTATATAATGCCCTATCAAGAGAGGCTCACCTGGCAACTACACCTAGATAACATTTTGGTGCCAGGTAGAGACCTTTTCATTTTGTTAAGCCTTTTCCTTCTATTTTAAGTTTCTGGTATCTGGGCTGCTTTTAGTCCTGCTTTATGTTTTATTAACCAACCCTCACTCCCAGCCCAAATTTTAAATCTGTTAGCCACCCTAAGATTACACAATTATAGGGCAGCATAAAAAAATGAAATTAATTTTAAAAAGCAGACACTTGCCCCAACACAAGACCATCTACTAAGCAAACAAGCTTACCACCAGCAAACTGACCTACACATTCCAAAACCGCAGAGGAGGCAAGCAGAGAGATCCCACAGTGATACCATCAGAATGGCATCAGCTGAATAGGCAGTTCCCCTGGCAAGCATCCCAAGCCACAGATGCCCTCCCACCCCACTTCCTGACCCAGTGATTGATTATCTCCTGGGAGATTAAGAAAACTCAATGGGAGCAGGGCATCTTAACACATTGCTATGCTGTTGTGCTGCCACATCAAGCTAAATCAATAGCCTGTTGTAAAATATTGCTGTCTCAGTCAATTAAGGAGAGTTCTCCAATGCCAGCAGAGCTGTTCTGTAAAAGTCAAGCTATCTGTTTATCTGCATCACGGAAGGAGATAGCATGTATGCAAGGCTGACTACGCATTTCCTGGCAATATCTATTTGTTAAATCCAGGCTTGGATGACCGACTATATCTATTTATTTTTATTTAAATATTGATAATCAACAGTTCTATAAAGTATATCAAGGCAGTTTACAACATGCAGGCAACCCCCTCATTTACACATGTTCAATTTGTGATGTCCCCACCCAGTGCACACTATTCAGAGGGTTCTCCCATCCCTCTCCCCCTCGACTAAGGGGCTGTTCCAGGAAAGAAAATGAGGGGGAAAGTCCCACCTGCACAAGCAAAAGCCCTGGTGTTCGTAAGGTGAATCCTGCCCTGTGTTTCAGACTGTGCACATTTATTTTTATCTATTCTATTTCATGTGTCCGCTCCATTTTATCTTCAAAGCACCCCTGTGAGAATAAGGAACAATTCCCCCCTACCTTTACGTTAACCAACAGCTCCCAGAAACTCTGAGGTGGCATGACAGTGGTGGTGTTCAGCTCAATGACATAGCATTTATCCAAGCTGATGTCAAGGTAGGCAGTCAGACCCTGAAAGGAAAAACAGGCAGAATGAGCTCAAACAAGGGAGGCTATGTTGCTCTTGGTGAAAGAGCAGCAGAGGTTTCCTCCAACAACCCAGGATCCCTCAGCCTAAGCAACCTTAGTACCTCTCATGCAACATCAAAGATTAACCATTAGTGCATCCTCTTCTTGAAAGATCCTTCTAGTACAAGCTCTGCTTACAGGAGATACCCGTGACGTAATGTTAGGAAAAGGAACTGGTACACCTAACTGAGCAGAAACCTCTTTTGAAAGCTGTACTAAAAACATGGTCAGGAAAACTGCATCTCACGTGAGCTTCCTGTCCTGTCACTCCTGCAAGTCTCTGAAGCTGCTACAAGCATATTCAGGAGACGCCAAGGTGCAGCCCTTCCTCAGAAGCTGTCATAATATCCGTAGCACGTTGCTCGTTCCTTACCCTCTGAAAGTCATGGATAATATCTGCAGGGTCGCTTTCACCAAAGTGGGGCATTGGGATGCTGATCTGCTCATAATTCTCGCCGAGGTAAATCCTCACGTTCTCATGCAGCTCCAGCTGCTCCCTCAATTCGTCTACGTAGAAAAGCTGGCAGAGCATCTCCTGCTCCTGATCTTCCAGGCCATACTGTGGAAATAAAAAGGGTGGTCGTAAATGCAGGGGCTCTTTGACCTTTGTTGCAAGAGTCACAGAAAAAGCTTTCACACAGGAACAGCGGATGGTGCTTCATGCTGTCTTGGCCACCAAATTCTGCATTAGCTGTGAAGGCTCCACTACGAGCTCTCCATGGTTTTAGACATGTGTTTCCCACCCACCTCTGGAGAGACCAGGGGCTGAAGCTTGAGCTTTCTGCATCTGACACACTGAGCTAAGGCCCTTAAGATGAGGCAAATACAACAAACAACCTCAACATGGCTGCCTCCTGAAGCCGCTTTTCTTTTAAAACAAGCGACAGTTGGGGCTTTGTTGCACACATTTGCATATGATGTGCAGCTGGCTCCCAAGTGTGACTCTAAGTAAGTGCTGCCTCTCTGCCCAAAGCTTCTATGTAACTCAAAATCAAGCACATGATGAGTCAACAACAACAACAACAACAACAACAACATTTCCCATTTTTCCTACCTCCTGTTCTCTGGGACCAGACAAGTCTCAGCTTCCCACCTGCGTTGCTTAAATATCACCTCACAGAACACATTTTACACAAACCTACACCGTAGCGTACGTACAGAGCAAACTCTCCAGTGAGTAAAAAGAGAGCCAGGAATGTACTCAAGAAAGAGAAGTGAAAATTGGAAATGAAAATTGCAGATTAATATTAAAGATGGGAAATTAAGTGCTGTGGTCCACCTCTCTCTCAGTCTCCACCCTGGAGTTCTCAGGAAAATTATAATCTGTCGGTACCATGGAAAAGGGATGGGAACATTAAGGTCAGAAGATTGTTGTTTAATTAATTCTTATGTATCTAACAGTTTTATTGTTTTGCTGACACTGCTTTGATATGAATTTGCCTTTGTCGTGTTTTATATTTTGATCTATGCTGCATTTTGTTATATACAGCAGAGATCTTTCATTCTGGCTTTTTGTTTTTGTCTGCTGTTTGGGGATCTGGGCTTCCCTAGGAAGCAAAAGTGAGCTATGAATGATAAATGAACCTTGGGCGGGGGAGACATGAAGTAATCAAATGACTAATGGAGATATGGCAATAGGTTAAGTCAACATGAACTTTGAGAATCCTGGGGGGACGAGGTGGAGACCCTTCACAATGCCCCATACATACCTGATTTGGGAAAGTATAAGAGAAGTATCTGTAGACATACATCGATGTCAAAATCAGGCCGAGGAGCAACAACAGCATCATCATCGTCCAGTAGAAGATGCGACTAAGAGGCTTCCTGGTCTCCACTGGAAAAGGCAAGGGCTGCTCCTCCTGTTTAAAAGAAGGACACAAGGTAACAAAAATATTGGTATGGGCAATGAAAGACATGCTTAAACACTGATCAGGATTTCTCAGTGCTGAATAGAATATTTTCAGAAGATAAGAGGAGTCAAGACGGCAATACAGAGTAAAACATTTCAGAAAGTTTGTTTCCCATGATGAACAGCAGACCTTTTTCAGTTTTTTGATTATTATTGTTTCCAAATTGTGCCAAGCAAACAAAGCAAAGCTTGAAAACAGGTAGTCTGCAAACAGGTATGCTACTGCTAGTGTGTGATTTGTATTCTGTACTAAATTTTGTGATGTAGTCAAGAGCAGTAAAGACAGTGTGCTCTGAACCAGGAAGGCCTCAACTCAAATTCTGCCCCTGCCATAAGCTCACTAGGTAGATTTAAGCAAGTCATTCTCCTTCAGCCTCAGCATCCCCTTCAACAATATGGACACTGTATTTACTTACTATGGAATCCCTATACAGATATGATGTTTCTACAGACCCTCCAAGTGTCCCTATTTTCCAGGGATGTCCCTGATTTAGAGAAGCCATCCCAGTTTCTGATTTGATCCCAGAATGTCCTGCTTTTCCTTAGGATGTCCCTATTTTCACTGGAGAAATGTTGGAGGGTATGGAGTTATTCACCACACAAACACCCCTAAGCCATCTGAAGGTAATCCTGTATAGGGAATTTTTTTAATGTTTAATGTTTTATTAGGTTTTTATATATGTTGGAAGCTGCCCAGAGTGCTGGGGCAACCCAATAAGATGTGTGGAGTATAAATAGTAAAATTATAATTATGGAATGGGATGTCTCTTTTTTCAATGGCTAAATGTTGGAGGGTATGTTTCTGCAGACCAAGTGGCTCATATTTTATTTGTTTTGTAATATTCAAAAACCATGTCACAAAAAAATCAGAAAAAAATCATAACTTTTGATTTAAAAAATATCCAGAATTTGTCCTCCTTAATTCATAGTCATTTTGATCTTTGGCACTATTGCATAATCCTGTAACTTGTTTTATTTTCCCCAATATTTAGCATACAATAATTTTGTTGCTTTGTTTATATAATCAGGACTCAAAAGTAGCAGTGAACCATTTTTGTTTAGTTTAGTTTAGTTACAAAGAAGACAGTGCAAAGAGCCTTGGGTGCTTTGCCCTCCCATCTCTTCCCCTCCTTGTTCACATGCAAAGGCTGTAGGTTGCAAACTCACATACAGTTCTGAATAAACCACAATTTCCTGTTATGTCCATAACTTGGGGAAACTGTGGTTTCTTCCGTCTGTACTTAACAAAACGACACCAAACTGGTTTCAGGTCCTGTTTTGCTAACTAACCTTTTCTAATTTAAGCTTTGCACACTGCCTTGGACACATCTGAGGGGCAAAGATAAATAAATTTCAAACGGGCAACTGGAATCTGGCGTGTGGCATTACATCACTGTTCCAGCGCTCATGAGATCAGCCTGCACAATGATAATGCTAATTCAACACAGTAACATCAGGCACACAGTCTAGGAAAACAATGAAGGGTCACTGTTGAGAGCAAGCCTGTGGCTGCAAATCCTTAAAACAAGGTATGGCTCAGGATGCACTGCACGAAAACATTAAATGAGCTTATTTGCAGCAGCCCCTGTACGCAACAGACATATGCAATTCGGCAGAGGCGAGAAGCGAGCATTCCACCAGGGCGGCAAGGAAGAAAAATAATAAACTAATCAACAAGGCAGGTTGTGTAGCTTGGCTGAGCTCCATGAACACCACAGATACTCCACAGTTCAGTTGGGAGTGGGTGGGGTGGGCATAGTCAGAGCTGGGAGGGCCCTGAAGTAAGGGGGTGAGAACAGGAAGCATGCTCTGGCATTTTAAGTCTGTCCCAGTTGGCAGGCAGGATATATAGGAGTGTACGATCCAATAAAGGAAGGAGTGGATCAGCTTGGTGCACAGTCTGCTGCAGAAAACCAAGCAGAGCAACGAGCGGCAGGCACAGAATGGCAAAAAACAAACAAGCTATGAAAAGGCAGGCTTTCCCAAACTTGTTATAAAACAAAAGGACCATGAAAAACATCTGGCCCATTTTAGGGCAGGTTAATAAATTAACACACACCAGGATTGACTGAGTTATTCTGAGACATTTTCTTCTTCTTCTTTCCTTGGAAACAATGCTAGATTGGTTCAGGGAGAAAACACGGATGGAAATATATTCATTATTAATAGGAAATCCGTCTAGAGCCATGTTTTTTCCAGCTTGGGTCAGGGACTACTAGGGAGCCTCAACCCACTTTCAGGCAGGAAGGCCTCTGCGCTATAACCCACCCAGCCCTGACTAGGTATACTTTGGGTTGGGCAGGTGCTAGCAGAAGCATCTCCAAAAGCGAGAATAATAAACTGGGGATAAGAGAAGAAGGGGATAAAACATGGAAGCTGTTAGGAGGAAGGAGTGAATGTAGAAGGCCCAGGTAGGAAGGATGAAAGAAACTGTCAGATTGGGGGTAGGCACAGAGGACAAGTGTGAAAGGAGATGGAGAGAAGCTACAGGAGGCTACTCAAAATACTTGCGAGGAGCTTCTGCGTCATCACATTTTGCCTAAAACAAAAAGAATTTCAGGAGAACCCAATGTATGCGCTAAGCTTGAGTAAAGCTGCCCTGTGGAACTCCCTGCTGCAGGGAACTCACAGTGGCAAACAATCCATTTTTAAAAGAGGGGTTAGAAAGCAATAGAAAATGTTGCCAACAATTGCCATTTGTTTTATTACGTCTGCCTCCACCACCGTTTTGAAACTGGCTATAACCTTGACACAGCTATTTTGTGATAGTTGGAGCCTCGGTATTTGTAGCCCTTTCAACTGGGTTCTGAGGGTGGAAAGTTTGAGAGCCTCTGGCCTAGAGCAAGTATCTCCCGCTCTTCCTTTCATGCCTCCTCTTCTTGCAGTACAGCAAACCTGACCCAAAATCATGGGAGCGCAAGAGGAAAATAACTCAAAATAAACCAGAGCCGATTAAGGGGGAAATGCAGCACTTGCAGGTGAAATAAGGATGTTTGTGAAGGCAGGGTACAAAAGACACCTGGACCTCCTAAACAGGGTGGGTTGTATGCCTGTGTATTATATATACCGCATTTTTTGCTCTATAAGACTCACTTTTTTCCCCCTAAAAAGTAAGGGGAAATGTGTGTGCATCTTATGGAGTGAATGCACGCTGCACAGCTATCCCAGAAGCCAGAACAGCAAGAGGGATTGCTGCTTTCACTGCGCAGCGATCCCTCTTGCTGTTCTGGCTTCTGCGATTCAGAGTATTTTTTTCCTTGTTTTCCTCCTCCAAAAACTAGGTGCGTCTTGTGGTCTGGTGCGTCTTATAGAGCGAAAAATACGGTAATTTATGTGTGTGTATCAACAGGGACACGGGTGGCGCTGTGGGTTAAACCTCTGTGCCACTTGGGTTTGCTGATCGAAAGGCCGGCAGTTCGAATCCCCGCAAAAGGGTGAGCTCCCGTTGTTCGGTCCCAGTTCCTGCCAACCTAGCAGTTAAAAAGCACACTGTGCAAGTAGATAAATAGGTTCCGGTGGAACGGTAAACGGCGTTTCCGTGCACTGCTCTGGTTTCGCCAGAAGCAGCTTAGTCATGCTGGCCACGTGACCCGGGGGGGGGGGGGACTGTCTGCGGAAGTGGACAAATGCCAGGTCCCTCGGCCTTCAAAGCGAGATGAGTGCCGCAACCCCAGAGTCGTTTGCAACCTTTTTATCAGCAGGAAATCAGTTGCCATTGATAAAGTTCAAGGTTAGATGTAATAAGCGACAGCCAAGCTTACAGTTGCTTGTATCTGGGCAGGTTTGATCAATGAGATTTCCGCTGATGTAAACAAGAGGAAGGAAATTAAAGCAAGTTTACCCAAGTTCAGTACCGTCAGAAAGAAGTCCTTTCATCTCCCCTGCCCACTTAGCTTTCCAAAGCTGTTTCATCTGTTTCATTTTTCAGCTTTTGCCATCCTAGACCATTTCCCCCAAATAAGGTGCAAAGGACACTCAGCCCTTCACCTCTTATCACATTTTGGTCCTCTGTTGTTGTTTTCCAGGGATGGGAACATTCAATTACACAGAGGGAACGGCATCATTATTTATGACTTGCCCTGAAATCTTCCCATTTCTATTCTGCTGGGACCTCGATATTCTTTCCCCATTTATTTATTTCTTCCACTACAGTCTGCAGCTCCCAAAGGGCTTATATACTGTATTGTACTAAGATTGCAATATGAAAATGACCTCAGCTAAAATGTGCTCACAAAGAATGTGTGCATTTTGTGAGTTTGGCAGATTATTTCTGTTCCGCATTGAGAGCTTTGCAGGCAACGCTGGTTAAGAGCCCCCTGCCTAGAAAAAAACACATGGGTTTGGAGAACAGGCACACAGTTTCCTGAGCGGCATAACAATGAATTCTTGAAGTGGTGGGCATATCCACCAGCATCTCAGTGCCGCTATATGTCCTTAGCAAATGTTGCTAAGAGCTCTTCCAGACAACCCCATTACTCACCGTTCATCCTGATCTGTTTGAACAACATTTACAGAGGTCACACCACACTGCAGTTCATTCATTCCAATTTGCTTGCATGGAGGTTATACAATAACCTTCCAGCACCTTTTCCTGCTTTTCTTACCAAAAAAATTCCATGTTTCTATCATGGCTTTGTTGCACAAGAGCACCAGATCCACTAATTGCAGCTCAGCAGCAGAGCCTCTGCTCTGTAGTATTAGAAATTTCCACGTGCCAAACGCATTTTGCGACTTGTGCGGATCCAAATGCAACCACATGGAGCTCTCTGGATGCCAGGTTGGTTCAGACATCTCCATCTGGCTGCCCCATCCCCAGCTTTCTTAAGCAAGTAAGCAGAAGAGCTTATTAATTACCTTTTTCTGCGAGGAGTACATGGTCCACCCCCTTCTCAGTTAATCCCTACAATAACCCTGTGAGGTTTAGAAGCTGTGACTGGCTCCAAGGTAACCCATTGAGGTTCATGGCTGAGTGGGGATTTGAACCCTGATCTCCCAAGTCCTAGTCGAGCACTCTAACCACTACACCGCTCTGGCTTCCTACAGTACTTTTGCCTAAATTCTGTAGGCAAATAAATAGGGGAAAGCAAAATGTCATTTAGAGAAGGATCTGATATATTTTCCTTGAAGCTTGAATTTGTTTTATTCTGGATTGTTTTAATGTGTTTCTAACTGCTTTGAGATTTTTTGTTCTTTGAAATATAAAGCGGTGTAGAAATGAAATGGGATGCAGGTGGCGCTGTGGGTTAAACCACAGAGCCTAGGGCTTGCCAATCAGAAGGTCGGCAGTTCGGATCCCCATGACGGGGTGAGCTCCCATTGTTTGGTCCCTGCTCCTGCCAACACAGCAGTTCGAAAGCACGTCAAAGGGCAAGTAGATAAATAGGTACTGCTCCGGCGGGAAGGTAAAAGGCGTTTCCATGCGCTGCTCTGGTTCGCCAGAAGCGGCTTAGTCATGTGGCCTCATGACCTGGAAGCTGTACGCCGGCTCCCTCATCCAATAAAGCGAGATGAGCGCTGCAACCCCAGAGTCGGCCACGACTGGACCTAATCGTCAGGGGTCCCTTTACCTTTACCTTTAGAAATGGAATGAAATAATTTAATTGACCCCTAGACATTCCATTGTGGCGAACGTAACGTTAAGGTGCCATTTGGCAGTTAGTTTATATATCACTGCTTGCTTTGCCCAGGTTCAAACCCCAGCACCTCCAGGTAGGGCCAGAAATGTCCCATTTTTGAAAAGCTGGAGTGTCGCTACTAGTCAGTGTATGCCATTTGTCTTACCCAGTGGGTCGTGTAAGCCACTACTGGGCACAGCCTGATTTAATATGTGTTGCAACAGCAACACAATGGCCGTACTAATGTATTAGTGAAGAAAAATTAAGAAGTGGGTCCCTAAAGGCATGTGTGAATTGAGGGCAGGTTCCAGGTCGGAAAAGTTATAGATTACTGGAGTGGACATCCTGAGCTAGGTGGAGGGGAGGGGAACTATTCTTGCTGCACATGTAAACTGCCTATAACCTCTCACCTTGTCCTCTCTAGCACCCAAGAACTCTTGCTGGCACCTGGCTTTGAGCTAGATCCTCATGACCCCAGAAGTCTGGAGCACAGCCTATGGCTCTTGTTTCCTCACATCAACAGAAACCAGGACGCAATTATGCATACAGGCTGTTTCAAAAGCTTTGCTTTAGAATAGAAAAGGTACTACATGCAGTCTTCACGGCAAGCAGTTTTTCAGCAGAGAGCATATGAAATGTGGTACTCGTGCAAAGCCACAGAGAGTCACAGACACTTGGGATCTCAAATGAAGACACTTGAAGAGAACAATCACAATGATGTGTCTGATTGCATCCTTGACACCAGCCATGTGTTTTGAGAAACAATGCTCACCCACCTGCCCTAAGCAGAGGCTACAGGCAGCAGGCCATGCACAAAATACCCAATAAAGCTGCTTTTCTAATTAATGCATAGCTTTGTCACTGCACGAATGAAAGAAGTGGCAGGGTGCTGATTCGTGTGGGTGTGCAATCAGAACAAGGGAATTCAATAAAACCCTGGCTGCTTAACCCTTTTTCCTCTATCAGAGAAGTGCAGGATTATCAGCCCATGGTGGAAGACAAATGTACACCGTCATGTGGAAAGGGGAGTGGGTTGAGAGGGAGACCAACAAATGCAAATTCCCAACAGTTGTTTCCCCAGCCCCCTCAGGGTGACTCTAAAACTAGGAGGCAGAAACGGAGTCCCTTCATGTTGTTGGACTCTAACTCCCACCAACCCTTCTCAGCATGCCCAATGCCAAGAGCTTATGGTCTGACAGCAACTGGAGCCACCCAGATTTCCTTGTCCTGGAACCACTTTCCATAGCGGGAGGGAAGAAATTGCACAGGTGTTAAAGGCTTGTACCTTAAGTGACATTCAGTGGTGCGAGCCTGCTTGTGCAACATGACTTCTCCATCCTTCTCTGCCTCATCTCCCCCCACCTGGGTTTGCAGAGTTCCCCAACCTTCTGAAGCAGATTTTTGGGAGCAAAAAGGGGTTTCAGGTGGGAGGAGAGGAAGAGGAGCTTGTGCCTGCAGTTGTGCATGCAAAAGATTCGAGATCCAATCCCCAGCATCTCCAGGTAGGGCTAGGAATGTCCCCCACCTAAAATCCCGGAAAGCTGCTGTCAGTCAGTGTGGGCAACATGGAGCTAAATGGACCGATAGTGTGACTCTGTATAATGGAGCTTCCTATTCCCCTGTACAAAGCAGAAATGGAGGGAAGGTCGGATGAAATATGCTAGTAGATCTCTGAGTGACTTGAAGTAGATTAGCAAGGATTCTGACTCTGAATTCTATGGGAGGAGCCTCAGACAAAAGCTGTAGCCCAGCTTGCTCAGTATCAGTCATCTAAACATCCTAGTAGTTGAGATACGACGCACTCAACTTGAAGTAAGAAAGTAAAATGATTGCATAATATTCATGTCGCTGCTCCTTTCAAATGCAAGCTGCATAGCTTGGAGAAGATACAGATTTGTGTTCACTCAGTTTTATAATATTCATAAAATAAATTCTAGAGTAGTTTAAGTTTTTTTAAATTTTTTTATTGTAATAGTTTTTTAAGAAAAGGAAAAATAAAAACAACTTTTACAAGTCTCTCTTCACCTTGGATTTGGAAAAGGGCTGCAAGATGACTGCAAGGGAACACCAATCCTAGTACAGTGGTACCTCAGCTTACAAATGCTTTGGGTTACAAATGCTTCAGGTTACAGACTCCGCTAACCCGGAAGTAGTACCTCAAGTTAAGAACTTTGCTTCAGGATGAGAACAGAAATCGTGCGGCTGTGGCAGTGGGAGGCCCCATTAGCTAAAGTGGTGCTTCAGGTTAAGAACAGTTTCAGGTTAAGAATGGACCTCCAGAACGAATTAAGTTCTTAACCAGAGGTACCACTGTAGCGCATTCAATGGTGTTAGAAATTATCTTTTTCTTCATTTTAACTGGAAAAAAGCATGTCAGGAATCCCTGCCAGCATCTTTCTCATGGTACAGTGATGTCACCACTGCCCGTTGCCATGGAAAGTCAGTTTAGCACTATAAATTTACAAGTAGGCAAAACTGTGCCAGGAGCCTTCTCCAACATGAATATGGTGATAATTCTGGTTATTCCACACAAGTGCAAAGAGGAGGGAAACCATGGAAAATACTATTCTGAAGGCACAACCACAAGGTCTGATTTTTAAAAGTTTCTAGCCTTTAGGATTCTAAAGAGGAGTTTCAATGAGTTCACAGTCCTGCATAGCTCCTTGAATTTTCCCATAATAGCAAAGGCAAATGAAGCAAAAGATTTGAAATTGCGGAGTATATTACGAAAATTGTGTCAATTTGCAAACTGCGTTGTGATTGCGGAATTCAGCTTTCCCTAGGATCAGAATCTGGGTTAACATGGTGCAGAATTGTTCTTTATCTGGGTAGAGAACTCCAAGCTACAAATCCAATGAGAACAAGTGCAGATCATACAGCAGGTATGGGGACTATAGCTTATTGGTAGAAGTGTGGTGCTCTGCATGCTGCACAAAAGATGTTTCCAGGTTCGATCTTGGCATCTCCAGGGCTGGGAACCTCTGGCCCTCCAAACTTGCTGAACTACAGTCCGTATCAGCAAACACAGCCAATGGCTGGGATGATGAAAGTTGTAGTTCAGCAACACTTGGTGGGCCAAATCTTTCCCACACCTGCATTAAAAGGGTCATGGTGGGGAAGACAGAGAACAGCCACTACCAGCCTGACTGGGCTATGTAGCCCAATGGTCCGTATAAAGCAGCTTCTTCTGCACACCCAGTTCTGGCAACAGTGGGAGAGACCTTAATTTGTTCACTTCCTGAACCACTCAACAAGAACACATCTACAGGAACAAAACGGTAGGCAGCTGTCATTGCAACACACTCCCCACCCCTGCCAATAATTTAAGATAAATGGCGCATATATAAATGGAGGAATGGAAAAGTGCTTCCCCCGGGCTCCTTTGGGAAGGAGGATGCTATAACAGAACAAATGAACAAAAGGTGTGTGCTCTGTACAAAACTTTAAACTCAAATGTAGAAGAATCCTGGTCATCCAAACCTCCATTTTACAACGCTTCTCGTTTCTCTGTTTTCTGCGCATTCCTCATGTCAGTGAAAGCCTCTGGAAATGCTCAGCAATCTGGCTGAATGAGAACATTATCTAAGCATGCTGGATGTCCTGCAGGCTATTCATGGGGGCGGAGCGGGACAGCGAGTTAGAAAGAGAAATTGTGTGGAGTAAACAGAGGCAGTGCAATGCAATTTGCGGGAGTCAAGCGGAGATTCCTGGTGTGATGAAAACAGGGGCAGATATTATGCAGCACACACAAACGACAAAGGATGAAGTCAGGCTCCCATTATTTTAGAAGAGATCATGGAGGCAGCTCAGCACCTCCCCACCCACCCACTGGATAGGAACTGATATAGAGAGAAACACTAGCAAGAGCCCCCTGCGGTAAAGGACACAGCCACTATAGCCCAGAAACCTTTTGGCTGCTTCCCTCAGCTTTGTAACTGGATATTTTGAAATCTCGCCAAAGAATGCCAACCACTGATTCTATTCAAGGGGGCAGGAGAGGGGAAGAATCAACAGCAAACCCCAAACTCAGCAGGTCACAGTCAGCAGGGCAAACCCCAGGGGTGGAGGGAATCTAAACAGACCCAAAGCACCACTCACTGTGGAGATGCTGGTTTCTCAACTAGGGGAACCACAGCTGAAACAGCCTTTTTTCTAGGCCACGGATTGGACCCTGGGTTCAAAAAAACCAACAAGCCCCACATACTTTTTTTTTTAATCTTCAACATGGGAGACAACAAAGGTCTAGCATGTCTGATAGCTTATCTCCATAGCTGTCAACGTTTCCCCTTTTTAAAGGGAAATTCCTTTATTCCGAATAGGATTCCTCGCAAGAAAAGGGAAAAGTTGACAGCTATGCTTATCCCCCTCTTGCCTTGGCCCAGAAGCCCTTCCCTGATCAGCAGGCCCTGGTCAGGAGAGAACAGCGTGGCCTAGTGGTTTGTGTGTCTGATTAGAAACAAGGAGATCCAGATTCAAATCCACACTTGGCAAGAGAACAATGGATCACCTCAGAGCAGTTTCTTGCTCAGCCTCAATCTACTTTTCAGGGTTGTTGTTTTGCGAAGACCAAAAACGGAGGGAGGGAATAATTGCACTTCCTCGAGACTCTTGGTGGGATATAAATGTTGAGAAACAAACGCTCTGTGGGAAAAATATCTGCACAAGATCAGGAGTTCTAAGACGTATTTTACAGTTTCCTATAGTTGGGTTTATCAAATGATGGTGCCCGAATGGGACGGGGGTGGGGTGGGGGAAGAACTCGTGGTCAAAGCGCCCGTTTTTCCGGTCATTCCTGAAAAATAAATAAATAACCCGAGACTTCAGGGATGGGCAAAAGTTGCCTCCGCCTGCGGGGAGCTACGAGCTGCCTCTACGGCTGGGGCTGCTGGACTGTTGCTACAACTCGGCGCCAGGCCTCTTCCTGCTGTAACTTTCCGACTCCTCTCTCGCGTTCTACGGATGCAGGAGCCCAAGGCGGGCGCCTCCAAGTGCCTCCCCGGCCCCGCAACCGAGGGGCTTGGGCGGGCACCCTCAGGAGCCCCGGACCCTGCGGCAGAAGGGGAAACGCCGCGGGACAAGGCTCGCCAGCGAACGGGAAGGGCTGCGCGCCATGACGCGCCCTCTCGCCATCATGCGCCCCCCCGACCCGCAATCCTGCCCCACTTTTCTACCACCGCACAGCCTCCCTTTACCCAAAACGCGTCCATTTTCTGCCCTCCCTCGGGGGCGAGAGGGAAGCAGGCGACTTTCTTCCTTCCGCTCCGCTCGCCCGTCCGGCCGGTCGGCGCTTGCAAGGGAAAAGCCGGCAGGCAAGCCCGTCCCGCCCCGGCCGGGCTCTGCAGCGGATCGCGCTGTGCATTCCAGGGGGCTCCGTCCCAAGCAACTCTCCGGGCCTCATTTTCTTTTCAAGTCCCCCTAATGGAACCCATCCCTTGACATCGAAACGCTTTCCCTTTATTTAATGTGTTGTTATTATTATTATCATTATCCTTTGAGCTAAAGGCGCTCCCAGCCGCCGCCACTCACCAAGTCGTGGGGCAAGAGGACCTCGGCTTTGGCTCCATAGTTGGCTCCTGTTGCCGCCGCCGCCGCCGCCTCTTTCTCGGGCTTGAGCCCCGCCGCCGGCTGCTGGAAGCTGATTTTCACCATGGCTGAGCAGGAGCAGCAGCAGCAGCGTCCGAAGCGAAACCCGACGCCTCGTCTGCGCTCGACGCGGCTCTCTGGACCATCCGTCGAGCCCACCCCGCCGCCGGGAGGAAGCGCCGGAAGTGCAGCCTTAGCTCTCCGCCCCCCCTCCCGCGTCTGTCTCTCCCCCCCCCCCCGCCTTCGCGGGAGAAGCCAAGAGTTAACGAGGCTCCGCGGACGCGCGTCTTGCGCTGGCGAGCGAGCAGGTGGCCGCTAGAGTCGGCGCTCAGGATGCACTCCAAAGAGGCTCAGGGAAAGCGAGAGAGCGAAGGCTCCTAGCTTCGGAGCTCTACGGTCTCTCTCCGCGGTTGGAGGCAGGGATGCTTGTGAATGATGGTTGCTGGTGGGGCTCAAGTGGGGTGAGTCCTGCTTGTGGGCATCACTTGTTGGCCACCGTGGAAGAACAGGTCGCTGGACTAGACAGGCCTTTCGGCCTCATCTAGCAACAAGTACTGGTGCTGGAGGAGACTCTTGAGAGTCCCATGGACTGCAAGAAGATCAAACCTATCCATTCTGAAGGAAATCAGCCCTGAGTGCTCACTGGAAGGACAGATGTTGGGAAAGGTTGAGGGCACAAGGAGAAGGGGACGAAGTGCCTGGCGTGCTCTGGTCCATGGGGTCACGAAGAGTCAGACATGACTAAACGACTAAACAACAGAGGCAGTGGAAGACAGGAGTGCCTAAACGACTAAACAACAAACAACAACAAAGCAGCAAGTACAGTATTTGTTGTTTAGTCGTTTAGGCACTCCTGTCTTCCACTGCCTCCCACAGTTTGGTCAAACTCATGCTGGTAGCTTCGAGAACACTGTCCAACCATCTCGTCCTCTGTCGTCCCCTTCTCCTTGTGCCCTCCATCTTTCCCAACATCAGGGTCTTTTCCAGGGAGTCTTCTCTTCTCATGAGGTGGCCAAAGTATTGGAGCCTCAGCTTCAGGATCTGTCCTTCCAGTGAGCACTCAGGGCTGATTTCCTTCAAAATGGATAGATTTGATCTTCTTGCAGTCCATGGGACTCTCAAGAGTCTCCTCCAGCACCATAATTCAAAAAGCATCAATTCTTTGGCGATTGGCCTTCTTTATGGTCCAGCTCTCACTTCCACACATCACTACTGGGAAAACCATTAGCTTTAACTATATGGACCTTTGTTGGCAAGGCGATGTCTCTGCTTTTTAAGATGCTGTCTAGGTTTGTCATTGCTTTTCTCCCAAGAAGCAGGGGTCTTTTAATTTCATAACTGCAGTATCAAATCAAGTAAAACAATGGAAATAAGATCAAGTAAAACAATAGACATACTTCACTAACGGACCAATCACGTCGGTTCTGTCCCGTCCCATACCATCCCCACAACAAAAGTCCAGGCTTCTTCTTTAGTGATCAATCGTAGCTGAGTAAGATTGTCTTCCATAAAAACGCGCCGGGCTCCGGAGGGTCACGCAGAGCTTCCTGAAGCCTGGAGAGCGAGAGGGGTCGGTGCGCACCAACCCCCCTCGCTCTCCAGGCTTCAGCGAAAGCCTGTATTCGACCCATAGGACGCACACACATTTCCCCTTCATTTTTGGAGGGGAAAAAGTGCGTCCTATAGGGCGAAAAATACGGTACATAATAACCAAAATTCCCAGTGACTCCCTCACATAAAATATAATATCTAAATTACAACAGCTGCATAATCTTTTGCATTTCATGGTGAAACCAGAGTTGTTTTCTTTCTAGCAATAAGGACCAGAGGTAACTGAAGAGTGTCCAGCCCAAAGCAAGAGGTGGCATATAGAATCATAGAATTGCAGAGTTGGAAGGGACCCCAGGGGTCATGTAGTCCAACTCCCTGCAATGCAGGAATATCAGCTAAAGCATCCATGACAGGTGGCCATCCAACCTCTGCTTAAACACTTCCAAGGAAGGAGAGTCTACAACCTCCCGAGGGAGACTTTTCCACTGTTGAACAGCCCTTATTGTCACAACATTATTTCTGATGTTGAGACGGATATCTTTTGCACTTGGATTTTTGACAATACAAGGTTCAAGGTGCCCTCAAACCTTGTCAGTGTGTGCCGCAGTTAGGTCATTATGACACCATCGTACTTAAAAACTCATCTACGCCTATTAATCCAGAAGCAAATAGTAATCTACAGGTAAAGCTCTAGTTAATAAATTTGCAAACGTAAGTATATTTGAGAGTGCAGCACTGAATTCAGGGATTTTTTTTGGCATAGGGGTCCAATCTTTGTGCACCTGTAACTATCACCTATCCTGAAACCACAGGAAAGGATGGGCCACAAATCTAAATGAACAGACTTAACCCATATGAAGTTGATTTCATCCTGCCATAAGATAACAGCTATTTTAAATACCTCCTGCGAAAAGGCAGCCATCTGCTTTCTGAAAAAGCAGCTGATGAGTAATCCAGCCTTGAGGTTTCTATGGCAGCCAGTTTCATTGCCTAGGTGATGGAGCATTTGTGTCAAGACTCAACCACAAACCTTGAAACTATGAATACAGTATAGGCCAATTGAAATTTCTTAAGAAAAGGCAATGTTTGCTTCTGGACTTGACAGATCTGCTTTTGCCTTTGCACTCAACCCACGTAATCACTCAACCTCAGATGTTTTCAGGTTAATAACAATAATAATAATAGTAATAATAATAATTTTATTATTTATACTCTGACCATCTGGCTAGGTTTTCCCAGACACTCTGTGTGGCTTACACAACATATATAATAAGGCTTAAAGCCTTGGATCTCTTTGCATAACTAAGGGCATCAGTAATGTCAGCACCAGTGTCCTAAAGGAAGTGGGATAATGGGGGAAATATGGTTCCAGCACATCCGAATCCTAATTTGAACATTCTGGCAGCCGTATTAAAATCTGCCACACCAAAGGGGAATTTGCCAAATTTCTGTATGCTCAGTCCAGAGGAGTTCAGATCAGTGGCTGGGGGACCTACCTTTGGGGGCCCCTGAAGCTTGAATTACCATGGGGGTCCCTTCGCAACCAGCAGTGAGGTCTGGGTAACCACTCCTAGCTTCTTCAATGGAATTGTTCCTGGACACATCACCACACCTTTACAACATCTGTGTGCTCCTTCATGTGCTCTTAATATGCGAGGGAAGGTCTTCTAATCTCCATCCCCTGATGTAACTAGAGAGGGATGAATTTCAGTTTCTCATTTTTTCCGTCTCAAGATCAGTTCACAGTTCTGCCTCAATCTGCAATGTTAGTTTATTTTAAAGAAATAATCCTTATGAAAATTTGCCAGCATTTAGTCCTTATTTCTCCTAATATATGCATTTTTGCAAGCAATTTCCCCCAATATAATGCATTTTATATGTTGTGCTCACTAATACATGCTTTTTAAAGCACACTTTCCCGTAACATACACATTTTCCTGCAAATTATTTGGTTGAAAAACTGCATCAGAAAATTCTGAGAGGTGCAAATTTTGAAGGATAGCTGTATTTTGGATCACATATTGTTTTGGAAAGTATGGATTCGTTAAGTTCTCATTAACATTGAAAACAAACTTCTCCCCCATCTTTACATGCAACTGAACAGATATTCTTCCTTTGTTAGTCTCATTTTTTGTTGTCCAACTGCAAAGCACCAAGCATATTGATGGTGCTATAAATAGCAAAAAATAATGATGAAGAAGCCTTTTCATTATTGCCTTGCCTCTATCGACAAGCATTATGTTTTTCCTGCCCACAATAATCAGGTTGGAGGCTGGATGCTTAACTCTTCAAACCTTTTTAACAGAAGTGGTTTTGTATTGGATGTGCCGAGTCCAAGCTCGTTTTTAAAAATCCCAAATGGCTGTATGTTTAATGGCCAGTGCCGGATTTACGCATAAGCTAAACAAGCTATAGCTTAGGGCCCCACTCTCTTGCACCCCCCCAACATACTTCTTCTTAATTGTATTTCAGTTCAACAATTACTTTGATAAAATACATATTTTGTTATGTGCAAATGGCTTTAGATACCTATTAGGTCCATAAATTACCATATAGCATATATTCAACACAAAAAACAGTGACAATTTGTTGTTGACAAAGGACAGCTGGACATATAATGGGCCCTCTTACCTTCAGTAGCTTAGGGCCTCATCAGACCTAAATCCAGCCCTGTACGCAGCTACCATACTGGATCCAACATGGTCAATAATTTCAGTTTTGCTCCTGTTTTCAGAGATTGGGCAACTTCAAGGTTTTGTGGCTTAGGGGAAATGAATTTGGAGTTGCTGCCTGATCTCATAATGATCTCGAAATGCAATAATTTTTATGCAAAATAGCCCCACATACAGTGAAAAAGTAACAGTTATACACTAAGGTGTTTTAACTGATGAGAAAACAGACTTGCATGAAAACAGCAGTGAGGTCCTAACCTAAGCATACTGAGGAATAGCTGAGCAAACAGAGCTAGTCAAAATTCGTGACTAAGCAGGTGGAGTTTGTACCAAAAAAGAGAGGCTGTTTGTGGCCTGATTCTACAGATTTGTAGATCTATAGATTCTTCCTACAGATTTTTATATACCACCCATTCTCGCTCCACCCCAAAAGCAATCCATCCATTCCATCCAGCTGAATTGTGTGTCAGAGTTACAGGCAGAATATAAGGCAATGACACTTCGTCCACTCAAACGTAGCAGGAAACAAATGATGAATAAATGCTACCCACTTCTTTTTTGTCAGACGTGCAGCACTGAGATCCCCGCAGGGATGGTGCCTACATGAAAAGAGGTGAGAAGGCATTCTGCTTTGCTTACTATGACCTCTTCTCAAGTTACCTAAAGTGCCTGATTGTTAAAGCAGTAATTTGAGCAATAGTGTCTCTTGCAAAAAAAACACAACCCTAACCTGAGTACAAAATGCAGAGTCACCTGTCTGTTCCACACACCAAATAAAGCCTATTAAAAATTCTGAACCAGAAATGACTGAGGTTTGTTGTTTTTTTTACCAGAGAGCTCTGCAGGGTTATTGCTAGCATAAAGACAAATGGATATGGTCATGAGGGAATTCGTATCATTTTGAGGGGGAGAGAATCTCACCAAGTGACTGATGATGCCTTTTAATTATGCCTGTTTTGAAGATCTTCTGAGGAGAAGGAATGTTCCATGTCTCTTGGAATCCAGCAACAAATTATGCTGTGGCGACTGTTGTCAAAGGTGACATAACCACTACCTGCTGTGGGCAATAGAACCATCAGTGCTTCATTTTCAAATAGCATCTGTTCACCCAGAAAACTCATCTTCAACATGTCGAATGTTATTATTCTCTTTACAGGGCCATTACAAGCCCATGGCTCAAGGACATTGGCTATGTGCTGCAAACCATGCACTTAAAGAAGAAATCCTGGAAACTTGATTTTGCAGTTCCTGGGATTCTTTGGGAGGCAAATGCACTTTAAATGTCTGGTTTGTATGCAGACTCAAAAATCTAGCATTCAATGTGGATGCAGAGCTAGTCCTAGCAGAGAAAGGGAGAGAGATGGAGGCAGGGTTAAACAAGGAGAAGAATCTGCATTTATTTCATGTACAGTAAGGCACAGAGAACAGAGGCTTCACAAAATAGGTGGGTTTTAAAGAGGAATTTGAAGCGAGAAACGGCGCATCACACAGGCATTCTGGTAGGGCTTTCAAGACAGAGCTGTTCCACCAGGCCTTTGGCCAGGGCACAGTCTGACTCCCTCCTTTGGCAATCCTCACAGAACTTCTAGCCCAATGGTTGCCATTAATTTGATTGGAATTCATTTTATAATGAAATGATTTTAGCATGTTTTATCATTTTACTGTTGTTAGCCGCTCTGAGCCTGGCTTCGGCTGGGGAGGGCGGGATATAAATTATTATTATTATTATTATTATTATTATTATTATTATTATTAGATGCTTCCAGGCATCAGGGGCAGCAAGGGAGAAAGTGTGGAGTAATTTAAGCGGGGAGAAGATCTTTGGACAGGTGATGAGGCAGAGCTATGGCAGGAATGTAGCAGGATAGCAGAGCCACATAGGGCTTTGAAGGCAAGGATGAGGAACAGTGGAGGGCTGGCACCCATTGAAACTGGTAGGGGCAGAAGACAGGAAGGTCAACAGTATGTGGGGCCAGAGCCAATACGGGCAGAGCCAATTCATTCTCATTTCATTGCCATCTTCCTCCCTCCTGTGTTCTACAAGACAGGGATGTCATTTTTAAGAAATGAATGATTTTTTAAAAAACTTGTGATAATAGGGTTGCAGCTTCCACTGGGTCTTCCTGGCTCTCCAGACTTTCCCTCCCACTTCCCCATCCTCGGGTCCTGGAAGCAGTGTGGAGACTGAAGGAAGTGTGTAATAACTGAATAATGTGGGTAGCAATATTTTGGAAAGAGAAGAATCATAGAACTGCAAAGTTCGAAGGGACCCTGAGGGTCATCTATTTCAACTCCTGCAATGCAGGAATCCTGCCCACAGCTGTTCCTGGTTGGCTCGAACCAGCAACCTTCTGGTTAACAGCCAGATACACTGACCCCTTGCGCCACAGGCTGAGATATTTTCAGTCAACAGTAAACCCCATACAGTAGCTCCCAAGTACAGTGGTACCTCAGGTTAAGTACTTAATTCATTCCGGAGGTCCGTTCTTAACCTGAAAGTGTTCTTAACCTGAAGCACCACTTTAGCTAATGGGGCCTCCTGCTGCCGCTGCGCCACTGCCATGCGATTTCTGTTCTCATCCTGAAGCAAAGTTCTTAACCTGAGGTAATATTTCTCGGTTAGCGGAGTCTGTAACCTGAAGCGTATGTAACCTGAAGCATATGTAACCTGAGGTACCACTGTACTTGGATATTTATTTATTTATTTATTTATTTATTTATGAAAAGTAGACAGTTATTGTGTGAAATTGTTCTGTTGTAAACATGTAGTTACCATAAATGCCTTGCTAAGTATTTGCATTGCTGGATGTGAGCCTCTATTTGGACCTGCCCTGTTTTTTTGTTTTTTAAGAAGCAAATGATCAATTCAAATTTATCGGATAATCTACATCAAGAGGAGCTGGAGACATTCGACTTTCTAATTTGGACCCTTCCCGCTTTCTGCAGTACTGATGCAATGGTAAGTCATATTCCCAGCGGGCTTCTTAAGCCAGGAGATTTTCATAGTCAAGGTCAGTGTGTTTCCCTCCGCTTCAGACTTCCTTTAATGAATATAACTGAATTTTAAACAGCAAATGCAATTAAAATCTGTCACTTTGTTAGGTGAAGCAGTCAATAAGGGAAGCATCGGGCAACGCTGACTGTCCTTGATCCAAGAACATCAAAAGAAGATGCTTGACTCTTTCATGAAACATGCAGACACATTAATTGTTTTGGCCCTCTGTTGAAGGCGAAGAAGACTCCCTGCCACCCAACATTTTCACTTCACGGCCATCATTTACACGTTTAATAGAGCTTGCTCCTTCCTGACCTTGAGAGAAATTTGCGGTGTTTTGTGGCCATTTTGCCCTCAAAAATGGTTTACTGTCAGCCTGCGTTGGCCTCCTCACTGCAGCCAGAATCCATTATAAAATTTGGTGTAATTTGCATCAGATATGTTGTCACTAATAAGCTTCCTGACCCCATATGACTATTAGCATTACAGTAACACTGATAATTACTGCCCCTACCCACATCTCAATGGAGAAAGGAATAGCGTGTCTCTAGGGAGAAATAGTTGTGTTGCAACAGTGGGGTGCCTGCTGGGCCCAATCCCGCACCCACATTTGAAAAGAATTCAGGTGAGGAAATGGTAGACTCATAATGCAACAATGTGACGCAGTAGTTGGAGAGCTGGAGTGTGATCTGGGAGAGCAGGGTTCAGATCCCTCCTGCCAGCCCTGATGTGGGTGGCGCTGTGGTCTAAACCACTGAGCCTCTTGGGTTTGGCGATCAGAAAGCCAGTGGTTCAAATCCCCGGGATGGGATGAGATCCCATTGCTCTGGCCCAGCTCCTGCCAACCTATCAGTTCAAAAGCATGCCAGTGCAAGTAGATAAATAGGTACCGCTGTGGCGGGAGGATAAACGGTGTTTCCTTGCACTCTGGTTCCTGTCACGGTGTCCTGTTGCGCCAGAGGTGGTTTAGTCATGCTGATCACGACCCAGAAAGCTGTCTGTGGACAAATGCTGGCTCCTTTGGCCTGAAAGCGAGATGAGCGCAGCAACCCCATAGTCGCCGTTGACTGGACTAAACCGTCCAGGGGTCCTTTACCTTTTACCTAGCCATGAAGCTCGCTTAGTGACCTGCGGCCAATCACTATCTCTCAGCTGAGTGCAGGTGCAGCCGACATGGTAACCTCTGGATTTTGTTGAACTACAATTTCCATTATCCCAAACCGCTGCTGCCCATGCTGGTTGGGACTGATGGGAGTTGTAGTTCAACAGCATACGCAGGTCACCATGTTGGCTACTTCAGCCTAGTGCAGTGTTTTTCAACTTTTTTGGGCAAAGGCACACTTGTTTCATGAAAAAAATCACGAGGCACACCACCACTGTGTGCGGAGAGGGAGATGTCAGAGCCCCGCTGCTCTTTATGGGGAATCGGATGAGAGCGGACCGCCTGTCCGCTCTCATCCAATCCCATCCGATCTGATCCCCACCCAGGATGGATGAGAAATAGGGTGGACACAGTCCGGCGCCTGCCTAGTGGGCAAAAATTTGACTTTTTTTAATAAAAAAAATCTTTCGAATTTTTCAATTTTTCCCACGGCACACCAGGCAACATCTCGCGGCACACTAGTGTGCCGCGAAACAGTGGTTGAAAAACACTGGCCTAGTGTACCTGACAGGGTTGCTGTAAGTATACCCTGGTGAGCAAAGCAGAGAACGCTGTAGATTGCCTTGAGCTCTTTGGGAGGAAGGATGGATGTAAATGAATATTAAAGGTAAAGGGACCCCTGACCATTAGGTCCAGTCGTGACCGACTCTGGGGTTGCGATGCTCATTTCGCTTTATTGGCCAAGGGAGCCAGCGTACAGCTTCCGGGTCATGTGGCCAGCATGACTAAGCCGCTTCTGGCGAACCAGAGCAGCTCACGGAAACACCATTTACCTTCCCGCTAGAGCGGTACCTATTTATCTACTTGCACTTTGAGGTGCTTTCGAACTGCTAGTTGGCAGGAGCAGGGAGCTCACCCGGTCGCGGGGGATTCGAACCGCCGACCTTCTGATCGGCAAGTCCTAGGCTCTGTGGTTTAACCCACAGTGCCACCCGCGTCCCTAAATGGATATTACACTATTTCAAATAGTGTAATACACTAATAAGTGACTTAGTAAGCATAATAATAAAGAGCAATGATGCTCACCCGTTTTTCTCTCTCACCCCATTTCCAATCTCTTTTAAATGCTACATCCTGCTTCTGCTGGAATGCTTCAGCTGAAAGCTCTCAAAAATTACCTTAAGGCATATTAAAACGTGCTCGCAAAATGACACAGGAAGACTACCACTGGTCACCACTGATTTCATAAGTGCTAACCAATACGTGCCCCATGACACTTGTCACACCGCATTCCAGTCAACCACAGGTTTTGCCGGACAGTGAAATTGTATTTTTCCAGCGACAAAGTATTGTCATTTGAGAGCTGCACCATGCCCCAGGGGGTGCCCTCAAGAGTTGGGTCCCAGATATGGGAGACATGAGCCTGCACCAAAATACTCGCCTATGAAGGGAGGGTTGCAGATGCGGCAGTTTTAACCATTGTAAATGGGGCCGCAATCCCTTCCTGATAGTTGTTCATTGGTATTTGGGAAAGAAGCAAGTGGTGAAGAATGCAGCCGCTCTGTTGATGTGAGATCAGCACAAGGAGACTGTGACCGGTTAAGTCCCTTTGTATTTTCTTATGCTATTAATTATTATCATCATTGCATCACAGGCTGAACTTGCTGGCCCTGGGGGTTCTGCCTTCTTTGGTGTGTGGTTTGTGTGTATAATAAGCTGGTCGATACTGTGGCTTGCAGTTTTGAGCTCTTGAGGGGGGCTACGTGGATATGGGGACTGTTAGGATGAGCTCCTGCACTTCAAAGTTTACCACTACATCACTGCAAACACAGTACCAGTCCTCCTTCATAGTGTTCTGCATCTACCCATACTGCTTAGCATTTTGTTGTCTACCTCCCACCCTATTTTATTTTCAAATATAGATAGCATAGTTGATGTACATTCATATGCTGAATTAATATCCACCAGTGTTTAAAAAAAGCAGGGGGTACTTCGGGAGACACTGGGTTAAAACCAAAACCAACTCTCAAGGGTCATGCTTATTCTAACGCCACAGAGGTATAAAATTGTTGCCTCATTTCCCAGCGATTTTCTTGGCACCAAAGTGCAAAGAAGAAACATTTGAAGGTTAGAGCTGTGAACTTAGAAGGAAACACATCTCAACTGCACAGCAGACACCCAGCAACTGCGAACACCTCCAGCGTGTGTACACAGTAGGATTGTAAGAGATATGGCTCCTTGGATCGGAGGTGCTAGCAACTGAAATTATTGCCTCTGCTAGGTAGGCAGCTAGGTTTGCAGTTTAGTGGTAGAGCAGCAGCAGGTAGGCCAGGTTACACCACAGACCAGGCTTCCTCAACCTCTGCCCTCCAAATGTTTTGAGACTACAATTCCCATCATCCCTGACCACTGGTCCTGCTAGCTAGGGATCATGGGAGTTGTAGGATCATGGGAGTTGTAGATCATGGGAGTCTATGGCAGGCCAAGGTTGAGGAAGCCTTCCATAGACTATGTTTTACACAGTTGCCCATTTCCCCAGATTTTGGTCAGACATACCTTTTCTTCTCTGGGCCAGTAATTGGGTAACAATTCACAAGGTCTTGAAGAAAGACAAGGAGCCAGCTTTGGGTCTCCTCCAAATCTCCTTTTTATTGTGCATTCATGATTATTTGCACTCATGATGCTATTGGTTGTGCGCGATCCTGCTTTCAACACCGTCCGTGCCTCCAAAAGTTTGGCAGTGATGCATGGAAATGATGTGTTAGCATTGGGGGAGCATTTCAGAACTAATAAAACAGAATTAACTCCATCACTAACGCACTATGAGTGTCAAGCACTTTGCAGAATACATGTCTGGATGTTTTGGAGTTGTTATGTTGGAAAATTTGTGCAAAAATAAAAAAAAATTATATTAAAAAACAAACAAACATGTCTGGATGTTTTAACAAAACATGTCTGAAGAGGCCGTTGGATAAGACTCAAACATGGCTGAGAGCACCTGCCAGATTGCTGAGCTTTTTGAAAAGAATAATGCTGCAAGACCCCAAAGATTCAGGAGATGGGCAGACTAACGATGAATTTATGTTGCAAAGGAGTGGCTAAAAAGGGAAGAAATTTTATACACCCTGTCCATTCTCCTTCAAAGGACACTTGACACAGGAATTTGTTTCTGTATAGCTTGCCAGGTATGAACTAGGCAATCATGGATGAAACCAGAAACAATTCTCATGTTCAAAGCTACTGGGCAAAATGTCACCATGATCAAGGGAACTGCTGCCAAACTGTACCCGAAGGTTATTCAGTTGTTATCCAAGCAGGTGCAATGCCAGAGATAGTGAGGCTGTTTGTAATTGAAAATGACTAGTGTGAAACAGGACCAAAGTGCTATTGGGGACGCCACCAGTGCAGTGCCTACAGGCTCTGTAACACCCACAAACAAATGTGATGGTGCCTGCGGAGACCAAGCAGTGATAGTCAAGTATAGTTTGGTTCCAGCACTTTTTCTTGCCTCAGGATTTTCTCATCAGTTCTTCTTTGCACCCTTGAGTGGTTTGGCTTGACCAGATTGTGTCAGTGAACTGCGATAATGCCTCATGCTTCCCTAGATATGAGATGGGAGAAGGTGTAGGGGTGTGTCTGTGTGTAAAAACCTCTGACTTTGTGTGGGTGGAATGTGTTCTACCATACAATTAAAGCTAAGAGCTGCCCACCATTGCCCTGTCCACTTGGGCCACCACTGCCATGTTATGATGGCCCCAGCCCTCTAAGATTGCCCACAAAGTCCTTGGGTTCTGTACTGGAAGAAAGGCGGGATATAAATAAATAAAGGGTGAGAAGCAGGGAAAGGAGTTGTATATGCAGAGATTGGGAACTGAGAGATGATGACTTAGTACTCCAAGTAAGATCTATTCCTACCAAAATGGAGTGGCAAGGTGTTAAAATAATTCACTAAATGAAGGCACCTGCTGATTCACAGGGTATTTTAGGTTAGGATTAGGAGTAAAGCTGGGGAAACCAGATATCCATATATGACTTCTAATGATACCCCCTACCCACTCCTAGGTTAAGAAGTTAAGAACACTCAGAAAGATCCTAATTTAAAGCAATTTAAATGTTCCCTCCTAGAGTAGCCCAATTTGGTTTACCACTAAGAAGATTTAAATATAATTTGCACCTTTGTACAGAGGTGAGGATCAACTTAACACCTGACTTATCTTGCTTTGCAGCTAAGCCCAAAGGACACCCTGCTATTTTGGCAGTCTGCTTGATTCTGGTGGGAGCAGCAGTAAAAGATACAAGGGGATGTCAAGAATCTTGCAGAAATTATGAGAACTGTACTTCAACAAATATGTTATTTAACGGTGCATTAAGTTTTACATTCCAATCTTTGAGTCAGGCTTCAAGATACACAATTTAAGTGTATAACAAGGAAGAGGAAGACCATAGCTAGTTTTAATATGATATACATAAAGAGACTGGAAAAAACTGTTCTTTACTGCTCTTTTTTAACGTTGTAAATGAACCTCTGATAAATGGGGAGGGGGGGACCCCCAAAGTTAGGTGTGTGAAGCTCCCTTAGATTGGAAATAGCCAAGGCAACCTAGGATGCAATATAGTATCTTATTCATAATACTCTGGGCTCTTCCTTTGCCTGCATGGTATGATTGCATCAGATGTCATGGCGATTGACAGGTGGGCAAACTCATCCACCTCTCCAAGTGGCTTGTGGGAATTGGGGAACAAATCCATATTAAAATGGGCTTAAGTCATTCCCTCTCTCGTGGAGCTGCAGTTGAGTGTCTTAACTGAATTCTCAGCATCTTCACCCAAATATACATGTTCACCAAATGATAAATTTCCATGGAACTTTGAAGAAAGACAGGGTAGTTAAGTTTGTGATTTAGATCAGTCCAGGAGATGTTACCTATATGTGGGAAAAACAGAGTTTCTATTAGCAAAATTTAAATTCTGCGTAAGATAGAAATAAACCTAACATGCAAAGGTTGGAGAAGTATTATATGTTGTTGCAAGTGTAGATGGCTATTTATATATACTGTATATATATTGCATTAAGGTTTCAACTGCATTCACAAGAAGTGCAGAATATATACCTCTTAAAAGAAATAATCCGATTCAGGTGGGTTCTTCCCCCCTCTATAAATATTATAAAACACACAATTGTGTTTCTTCAAAATTTTATTTCTATTTAAATTATGGGGCCAGCCAGATCTTCTAAGAAATGCATTCATCTGAAGAAATGAAATGCTTTTGTGGAAGTAGAATTACAATTGTATACATCTTTTTTGTTTAAAAACACTTCTCACATTAAATAACTTTTAGTAATATCTTTAAGCCTTCACACAGATAAGAAACCACTTCCAGTACAATAGTTTTTTTAATATGAATAGCACATCAAATGGTCTTAAATACAACTTTTTTTGAATGCCAACACTCCAAGGATTAATGTTTGAAAAAAGTTAGAGCCACTTTCTCCCATGCCAAATAGTAGAGAAGCAAAACCAATATCCAAATCCATCTTTGAACTTCTTTATATATACACATACATAACTTTTTAGCATTTCTACATTTCCCCCCTAAAGTGGAAGCCTTATGCATAATGGAGAATAACTTGCCAAGTAATATTTTCCTTTTCTTAACTACGATTAACCAAAATATAAAAAAGGACAGAGTACTGAACTATAATATCATCTCGTGGCCAGTTTTGCCTGTCTATATAAATGATTTAATAAAGGCTTAATGATTACTTTTTCTTTTTTCAGTAGACATTATGAATCACTTTGCAAAGGACAGGTTATGACCACTAAAGGAAGCATGACAATGCTGAGATGGCCAATATTACTAGAATCCTATTTGCTGGATTTACTTTCCTACTTCCTTCATGAAAGCTGTAAAAATTAGCTAAGGTGTCAATCAGGAGATTAGTTTAATCATTTGTGAAATAATTTAACCAGAAAGAAGCTAGAAAGCAATAAATAATTTTAGAGCATTCTCATTCAGGTTCAATCATGCAGAATTTGAACTTCCATACTCCTAATCCATAAAGTTGGCTGGCTGGTTGTGATCTCAGTACTACTATTAAGATGAATAGATAGTATTTTGATAACATAGTTGAGATATATTTAGCAGATTTTTTTTGTTTTGTTATGATCACAGTAACAAAAAGTGGTGCAACATCAGTCTTTCTTAAAAAATAAATACTGATCGTTTGCAGCATTAACAAACAAGATATTGACACTAGGACAGTTATGAAATTATGGTTTTTGAAGTAAAGGGGAATTATTTAGTTATTTACCATCACAACTACCATACCGAATGTTAACGATATGAAAGGAATAGAGATTCTCTATGTACCCACAAGGAAAAACAAATTGATATTAATTTAGCATAATCTTTATAATTTTGCAATTGGCTGAACACAGCACTAATATAGATGGATAAGGCCGACATTGAAGGATATAGGTTAGTGGGTTCCAGAACTATATTTTAGTCTACCCTAACTGATGGCACCCCATTAAACCAGTGAATACAGAGAAATTGGATTTTCTTCTTTTTAATGCTGCTGTATTTAAGAAATGTGAAATGAGCATTTCCATGTGATCCTAAGTATTCATTACAGATGAGCTTTCATTTTGCAAAACTAAGTATCAGGTAAAAGATACAGACTAATACATTAACATTCCTCTGCTGTACAAATTAAATCCTTTTTAAAGAAATGAGCAGCCTAGGAGTTATATACAAAAGAAACCAACAAGCATTGTTGAAATGAAATGCAAAGTGTCACTGCTAAGCTCTACTGTCTGAAATACCTTCAAAGTAAAATTAACAAAAACCCTTAGAATGTATTTCCAAGTCTACAACTCAATTTTCAACAAAATCACACACACACTCTCTCTCTCCAAAAAAAAACAAAAACAAAAAACCTACAAAGCAGTGAAAGGCATATATACATTTTCCTTATGAACTGAGATTTCACTCTTTAGAAGTTGCTATGTTTCAGTATCAGTTTTATTTGCAAGACAACTGTTCATCCCAGTAAGCTCACATTTCCCCTTTGATTACACATAAAGCACTGCACATTTTTTTTAAAATCAAGGCATACAATCTTATACTATGGTGCCAAGTATGCACAGATAACATTGTGCTCGCATCTCATACAAGGTTAAGTGCAAACGTACGGATTGAATCAGATTTGCAAGCATGCACCCCGTCACTTAAACTACTCTAATACCTTCTTTTCCTATCCCAAACTATCTTCTATATGTTTGCTTTCATGAACCAACAATCTCCCCCCGCCCCCCAAACTTCTAAAAACAAGCAGTGTGCTTGAATTCAGACACAAATACCAAGAAAGTCCACATTGTGCAAGAAAGCAGCAGCTAGGTTTGTCAACTTGGACTAAAAAAAAAGAGAGAAAAACAAACACTGTTCACTGAACAGCAGATTAGCAGTAATGTTCCTCATGAATTGATAAGAGTGCCTGATGCTGAATATCTAACAGCAAATGCTGAATTTGGATTTAATATTTTAGGGGTTTATAGGAGATTAAGCTTCTTGCTGTGCTGGTCTTTTCAAATCCCTGATCTGTTTAACTAAATAGGTCTTCTCATCATTAAATTGTTCATCCTCGGTCCTGTCGTTCTGAAACTTGCTGAGGAACTCAATAAGTTTGGTCTGGTTCTTTAGGAGGATATCTAATATAGGCTGCGTCTTGTTAGGGTTGGCTACGAACACCTGCAATGAAAGAAGATGGTCAGTATAGGAAAAGTTCAGTTAATATATCAGAAAATATTAACTCTCAGAGGAATATTTACATTTATGTAAAGTATGAGCCAAGTCTACAAGGTGCTAAAAGCCCACAGGCAATGTTTGTGCAATTATTAGTGACAAGGACCAAGCATCACTTAAAACAACAGAATGGATTATTCCCTCCTGGAATTCATTAGTTTAACCTATTAATGGAACAAATGTTCCTAGATACTATTTTCAAAATGATTTAGTGCATTTGAATATGCATATTCGCAATCCAAGTAGCACCAAGCAAAACTGCTTACAAAGGGTTGTGTTGAAAAATACTCATTAGTGCAATTAATGAAATAATTCATGCAGAAACTTTTGTTTATCACAGGATATTAAAAACAAATATTACATGGAATATTAAGGGGCTTCTTTTCAGAAAAATGTAGGGGATCTGTTTGCTTTCAAAATAGCTGCATGTGATATATTTATTTGAATGTTTTAGGGAAAATGATAAGCCAGTCTCAGAGAAGGATTCAGTTAAAAAATAAATTTGACTTTGAAACAGAATTTGCTTTGTACAACATACCCCACCCACCCTTTCCAATACTTATCCAATACTTCTCATTCAGTTACGTCAAGCCACTCTGGTGTAGTATTAGATCAATGTAAGATTAGATACCTTCTGTTTACAGGAAGTCTTGAATACCATTATCAACAACATTTAAAAGCTGTTTCTACCTTAAAGACATGAAAGGCTTCAAACTGAATGTTGCGACTCTTGTCTCTTAGAAGGTTCATCATAAGTTTGAGATTTTCAGGTTTACTGATGTATTTTGTCATAATTGTGAAGTTGTGCCTATCCAACAGTAGTTCACCAAGCAGCTAAAAAACAAGAGGGGGGGGAGGAAGGGAACTGGTGAAGTTTTCCATAAGGGCTATAAAATTCAGTCAACCTTTTTGTTCTTTAGCCACAATGATTTTTTTTCAAGAGGCAGAATTTCTGGTATTATAGTCTATTACAACTCTATTCTAGTGCTACCTAAACTAGTATTACTGAGTCTGCATAATTTGGACGACTTAAGGAAAAACTGGATGCGATCCATTGTTATTTGTTGTATGTTGCAGGTAACACAGGAGAATATGTGCAAGCAATCTTCTGCCAAATTAAACCAGAGTTTAAAGGATACTGTATGGGGAGTGTGGCCAACAAAATCCTGACAAGTCTTCTGACTTACAGCACAAGGAGAAAACACACTACAGCCATCTTTAAGATTTTGAGGACCTCAATGGGCTAGTCAAGTTCAGCATTGGTTATTATGGCAAAGCATGAGCTCTATGAGGGGCATAAAGACTTGATCCTTGGGGTCATCCAGTGTACATAGAAATTTCTGCACTTTGAACTTCATGAGTGCAGAATGTTAGATCATGCTGTTTGTTTTTATAGTGAAACTGTTGATATGAATCAAGGTTTTGGGGGGAAAGGTTGTGTGTGTGTCCATGTGTATATTAATATATTGATATACTGATGAGGCACCTTAGGAAACAAAAACTTTCCAGGTTTTTACTCAACATTTGCAAAAATATGTTTGAAGTCTTGCAGTTATAGAACCTGTACTAACCATTAAATGTTAGAATATTGGTTTCCTAAAGTATAAAACCTCATGCTTCAAAACTTTCTTAACTGATCAGGAGACAACGTAGAATGAATAGCTAGCTTGGTCCTACCTGCTGAAATTAAGTTCTTCATAATATTTTCTAATGTCAAAATAATTAAAGTCAGTAAGGTCTCTCTACCTTAAGCGACTGTCGTTTTGTCACGTAGTTTTCTGAATGGAGTAACTTCTCGTATTCACTGAAGAACTGAATGGAGAAAGAAAGAAAAATCTAACTATCACAAGCACTCTGATTCCAAATGATTTCAATGAACTGGAAGCAGAAATATAAAACACAGAAATAATGTAAAGATTTAAACATTTCAAGTATTTTGCTCCAATTTCTGTATGACCAAGTGGAAAGGCTGAAGGAAATTTTCAGGCAATTCTTTAGGCAACAACATGACAGGGAACACAAGCAGATTTACATTTTCATTATCAGATGTGACCAGAAGATGGAGCACGGTTGTCACACATGCCTTGTGATTATCCTGGCACACCAAGGAAACAGGTTTCTTAATATACAATTTCATTCCCAGCGTTTTTAGAACTGTACAGTTGCAAGAGTTTGCTGTCAAACACTGAACTTGCATTGATATGGAAATAAGAATAATAAAAACTGAGCAGATAGCAGTTGGGCAACATTGTGAAGGGACAGCTTGAAACTTCTATTAGGATATAATTAGCATTATTAAAGAACAACATAATTAAAAATAAAAATGAAATAAAAGTACATACCCTATCATAATGCTGTTCCAAGAACTCTGCACTGAGCAGCTTGTGCCTTGTTAGTAAGTCCTGAAAACAAGAGATTACACGGTTATTTAAATGGCATTTCACTCTCTTTGGGCAATTCCTCTTCTAAATGGCAGCCAAGATGGACCTTAGTCATGTCAATTTAAATGGATCTATTTTCAGTAGGACTATCATTGATTACAATTCTCTATCTTTCAATGACAGAGGCCCTCACACTTTGATTCAATGTGGAACAATTAATTCACTTTGGCTTGCTTTTGGGCAGTACCCAATGTTCTGCCATTTTGTTTCAGGTCAGAAGTAGTGTTTCTGGCTCTGGGAAAATGCTTTCCTTAAAAATCCTGTAGTCTTGAAAATATTCACCTTTTTCGTTCTGTTTGGTGCTGATTACTTTATCATAACCATACTATGTAACAGTCATACCTCGGGTTATGAACGCTGTGGGTTGCGTATTCTCGGGTTGCGGACTGCGCCGAACCTGGAAGTACTGTAACGGTTACTTCCGGGTTTCGGCGCTCGCACATACGCAAAACCACAAAATGACATCATGCGCATGCGCCGAATCACGTCACGCGCGTGCACAGACGCGGCGCTGCAGGTTGTGAACATGCCTCCTGCATGGATCATGTTTGCAACCCGAGGTATGACTATATATGGGTTACTACAGCCAATTATAGATCACATAATGGAAGGAATTTTGTCTGTATGCTACATAGCCAGCTAAGTTTGACATGACTAAGGTCCATTAATTTTGATGGGTCTACTCTAAGTAGCAGGTGGATACAACCTACCACCTCTGCAGATATTTTGAAGTCACACAATTAATGTGAAGAATGCAACAGTTTATATTTGCCTTCAGGAAGTTATGCAAGGCTCGTCTGCTCCTGCAGCAGTTAAAAAAAATTAAAGGGTATTTTTACTGCTGAAATTGTTGTGATTTCGTTAATGCTGCTCTATGGCTGCTAGCTGCTGATATTAGATTGTTGTAATGAGATTTTATATACTTGTTATCTGTTGTATGTTTTTCTGAAATTTCATGGGGAAGGTGTGAGATAGATAGCTAGATAGATATGAAGTAGCTGTCAAAATTCAGAATGTGTTACCTTGAAAGTTGCAAAAGCGTCTGAAGCGATGTCAAATGTTGACATTTCCACATATCTGAAGAAGTCGTAAAACTGCTCTGACCACAAGATTATTTTTGCCAGTGGCTCATGTCTGATGCACTCTCTTAACATGATTCCACAATTCAGAGCGATTTCTGGGGATTCGTAACTGCAAAATGAGACATCAACATAATTAACTCAGAAAGAGAAATATGACCACAGGAAACTTTTTACCCCCTTAAAGTTTCAGCAACTACTGTATATAATATTTATTAGTAAAATAAATTCTACAATTTCAGTGAAACTATTTTAACATTTTCTGTGCCACTCTTCAATGGCAACACTCTCACTAGGGTGGCACTGATGCTCTCTAATCTTGATAAGTAATATAGGAATAGACATCTGCACTTTCAAAACACTTTCACAGTTCACCTAACTACAACTACACTGATCAATGTCCTATTAATTTTATATTCAATATTGTGCACCAGTTCAATTTTTTCAAATTGCCTGGCTGTCAGGAAGATCTACCACAAATAGCTGAATTGCCATTTAATATATGGTTGCCAGGATACATCCAAAAGGTGTGGAGATCCCTTGGAGCAATGTGAAGAGATACAACAGCAACTGAACACTGCCAATCTCCTTCCTCCTTTTGCATGCACAGATTGGCTTCCCACTTGCACACAGTGGTGCAAGTTAGATCCTGGCCTATGGAAATAGCAAATTCTAGATTCTAGATTAGAATTTTGCTCTTTCAATGGCTTACACTCTAATACCTTTGAAGGGATTGATGTAGCAACATTCACTAATACAAATATTGAACCCCCTCACCATCTGTTTATAGATTATATTGGCAAATATTTTTTAAAGATACTACGTTGCGGTGGTGGCAGGAGCAACAGCAAATTATGAAATAGCCAAGAAAGGGTGCTGTGTGAATCTAGTCTGGGAGGTAGTTCAAAAGGATAAGTCTGCATTCCAGAGAAGGCCTCTGTCACTCCTTGTTTACCTTCTGATGCTAGAGGCATTTGGAGCAAGGCCTCTGCAGACAATCATAACATATATGCCCATTGGTATGAGAGAAGATTGATTCTTCAGATAATTTGGCTCTGGAACAACTACTTTCCCCTCTCTATGACAGTCAGGTTCATAACCTCATATGCTGCTAATCTACAAAGGCTTAGGTTGCAAGAGAGGTCAGGAATACTTATTACAAACTTCATAAACTGTGTCCCTTTAGTCTTTTAGACTTAATGGCCCTCATTCACACCTTTAAAATGCACTGAACACAAAGCTGAATTTAATTGTTTGGAAGCTCCAAATAAATTAGAAAGGGGTTTCAAAGCTTCCTCATGGAGATGGAATGTCAGGAGCATTTACACTGGTACTCCAATATCTGCAAAGGCTTCTTACCATATTTGTGTTGGTTTGACTGAAAAAGCTCTCAGTAGTTTGAACTTAAACTTACCTAGACTGCACCGTAGCTATTAAAGTGATCTTAACATTTAGTGGCGATTAATGCACTGTTACCCACATTTGGATGGGCAAGATTTGAATAAGTAAGTATAGTTTAATGTGTTCAGAACACATTGCTTGTTTGGGATTTCCTGCTGCATTTGGTGATGGTACAGAGTGGATTGGTCTGGAAATGTGGGGTGAATGTGGCCTCCCTAATATTTTAAGATTCTCTATCTTCCTAGTTAAGGAACACAGCATCTCGTTCTGAGAACATCAAGCTATTTATGCATGCAAAACGAAGCACCTCAAAAATATGCTATACTGCTCCCCCCCCCCCCCCCCAAGAACTAGCTGGTGTAAGAAAGGAAAACAGAAGCTACCCTAAACATTTGGCCAAATGCAACTGAGATTATCATCATCATTAGGAGAAAAAATAGCAAAGAAAAATAACTGGGTTCTGTTGTGTGAAAAGCTTCCAAAGTGTTTTAAGGTTGGCAAGCTCTCAATTAACCGTTTTCATAGTTTTTTTTCCTTTTTTTAAAAAGGAAGAGATGTCATTTCCTTAAGTACGGAAGAAAACAATCTCAAATACCCCTCTGTTTCAAACAGCACCAACACTTACATTATGCATTAATTTGGTGTAAAGTGTCACATTTGCTTCATTGTTAGAATGTTAAAAAACCCAAGCATGATGCTTCAATGAAACAATGCAATTAATATAAGAAGCGGAAACAGCAATAAGGCAGGGAGTGAACATAATGAATTAGCCTTTGTCTGGGCAAGCCTGAGCCAACGGTGTATCATAACTACAAGGATATGGATTGTGTATCACAAGCCACAGGGTGAATTGTGGCGCATGACTTCAGTTTGAAGTTCTGCTCTGTGAACAATAGGCACAGGGTCAAATGTCTTGGCCCAGTTTGCAGAGTCAGATAATTCTATGTGCAAAACTGCTGCCAAACTGCGATCCTATAGGGAAACTTTAAGGTGAACATTTCTAAGCAAAAGGGCTCAGTTATCACATAGCACCAAGGCAAACTATGGCTTAGTATGAAGGCATGATAGGGAGATTGTGACTGCATCATTCCTCCTGTGGTCTTGCTACTATTTAAAAATATAATGACTGAAAACTCCTGTAGGTTCCTTGTTGTGATGCCAAAGTATGTGCTTTTAAAAGATTAGTCACCTCTATGCTAAGCCACCCATGCCTTAAGTCACAGCAGTGGGGACCAGAAGAGTAGAAAAATGGCTGCAATCTCCTTTTCAGTAGCCTACACATTTGTGATAAACCATGGTATGGCTTAGCATTAAGTGTGAACCAGGTCAAATACAACTTAGGAAAGGAGGGAAGGCACCAAATGCAAGAACAAAAGGGGAGAGGACCTCAAAGGAACATAGGAGGTGATTTGCTGTCCAATGTGTTTTAAGTATTAGTTACTCCCTTGGAAGAGTAATGATTCAGTTTATTCAAAGAGAAACAAAACATATAATTCACATCATTTATGAATGTGTGAGCTTCAAACATAGTGTCTCCATTGCCCTTTAAGGTCTCTTCCACATACAGTCAGTAGTCACTTTCATAATTTTGGTTGAATTTTTCTAGCCAAGACCTATGACCATGCAAGCAACTTCAGCCATCTGTTTTTCACAGCTCAGTTTGACTTCCAATCACCGATAGCATACCTCACTGAAGAGAACAGGAGAAAGGGGGGGGGTGACCTAGTCTTAAGCTGGAAGTACAGCAGTTTATGTTTGTTTATACAACATACTATACGCACCCTTTTAACAGCATGAACAGTATATTTTGCTGAGTGCAGATGTATTCAACTGTGGGGGTTCTTGTACCAATTTGCCTCCTCAGAATGTTGTTGAATATCTGAGCCACATCCTTTTTGCCCTGCAAAAAACACAAGCCATACAGCATATAGAATCAGTGGTGAATCTAAAAAGGGATAACATGAAGAGACCATAACTTCATGCCTTTAAAGCTGCAAACTGAATTGTCCAAGACTTGCACTTATTATTGCCCAAGAATTCCCAAAACATTTGCTATTGCGATACCAATTTTAATATATAAAGCACAGAGCACAGTTTAACCAATGACACAAGTTTAGGAGTTATGGTTTTATTTAGTCCTAGAATAAAATTTATCACAGTTATACATATCACTGGTTGCTGCTAGGAATCCCCCTTATCCAGTCATGATTTGTGTACTTTAAGAATGAAACCAAACTACCATACCTGAAGTTTCCATCCCATGTGAAGTTTGACTTAATCTGTGACACACTCTTAGCAGGTAAACTTCATGTTCTGAATTGACTATTAGGCATTTGAAAATGGAACAGTATCTTGTTTCATGTACCTCAAGATGAGTTACACTTGTGTTCATGACTATTCCTTTCTTTATATCAATTTCCTCAGAACAGTTTATTCATTTGCTTGTAGTTAGTAGATATTACTACAAGCAGCAGGAAAAAGGCCACAAGCAATGCCTTAAAACATTTATCTAGGAAGATCATGTTGTTGACAGGGTTTCTTTGCTAATTCAAGGTGGTTTAAACCAGGGGTAACCAACATACTGTCTTCCAGATGTTGTTGAACTACAATTCCCATTAGCATCAGCTAACATGGCCAATGGTGAGGGATGATGGAAGCTTTTACAGCAGGGGGCCAGTCTACTTTCCCTCAGACCTTGTGGGGGGCTTGACTATATTTTGGAAACAAAATATGAACGAATTCCTATGCCCCACAAATAACCCAGAGATGCATTTTAAATAAAAGCACACATTCTACTCATGTAAAAACACACTGATTCCTGGACAGTCTGTGGGCTGGACTGAGAAGGTGATTGGGCCGGATCCGGTCCCCGGGCCTTAGTTTGCCTACCCATGCAACACCTACAACACCTGGAGGCAGTGTGTTGGCTACCTTCACTTTCAATGTTACCCTGAGTATATGGGAGCCATTTTACTATGAGCAGCTCCCATGCAGATGAGGTAACAGTCAAGAGTCTCAAACAATATGGGTGAGAACAATCACATGGGCTCAAACTGGAGAAATGGCATCCAGCCAAGGAAGAAGTGCTGTTATCATGGAAAGAGACCCATGCCACCAGTAGCTGTCTGAAATATTATCCACACCAAATGGAAGCTGCAAAGGGGGAGGGTGCTTGAAGTTTTCTACCCACCCACCTGCACGAATAGTTGGATGTTGAGCTGCTGAATATAAATGCTAAGTATTTAAAAGACAAATGATTTTCTAAATTCCAATTCCATTGTAAGCTGGCCCAAAGCAGCACCAGAGCTCTTTGTTCCGGCAATGAGTAGGACAGTGTTTCTGGAAGCGGCCTCACCCAAACCCTACGTATCACAACAGTCAAGCGTCATTCACCAGCTCAGCCAATTTTGCCTAGGGTCTCATTATTCTTTCCGGACTTGCCATTAGTAACAGTATTTCCTTGTTAGCCGCATAATGAACTTGGTGATGGTTCACAATAATACACAATTACATCATTGTTTAAACTATTTACCACTTCCAATGATGTAACTTTGTCACTATGATGATAAACACACGTCCTTTATGGGCAGAGGTGAAGACTAAAAGCTACTAGTACTGACCCAAGCAGAAGAAGGCATTTAACAAAACAGTTTTCAGAAGAAACCAAGAAAAAAAAATCACTCCAGTAGTTGAAGTAACTCCTTGGGGGCATTTGTTTTAATAGATATGAAAGGTATTTTGTGGTCCATACACAACACCCGGAAGATCTGTCTGCCCACAAACCACTGGACATCTATTGAAGAAGAGTAAATGCACACCTCAAACCTAGAACACCTAATATCCCTTCCATAAGCAAACAATACCTCTGGAAAGTAATTATGTTTATTATTAGTGGACTGGATGAGAGCCAACAAGCTGAAGTTTATTGTAGGTAAGATTGAGGCACTGTTAGTGGATGGATGGGAGGTGGTTTGCTCTTGATGCGGTTACACTGCCTCTGAAGGACCAAGTATGCAGCTTAGGGGTACTTCTGGATCCATTCGTATCACAGGAGGTTTAGACCACCTTGGTGGTGCAAAGTGCTTTCCAACAGTTTGGCTGGTGGCCCAGCTGCACACCTATCTGGACAGGGATAACCTAACTTCTATTGTCTATGCTCTGCTAACCTCTAGGTTAAATGACTGCAATGTGTTATACGTGGCGCTGCCTGTGAACAGTTCAGAAACTTCAGAGGGTGCAGCAAGATGGTCTGAGCATGTAATGCCAATTCTGGCCTGACAGCATTAGCCTCCAGTTGGTTTCAAGGTCCAATTCTAAGTGATGGTTTTGACCTATAAAGCCTTAAACGGCTCAGGACTGCAATACTTCAAGACAACATCTCCCCATATGAACAGACCCTGACCCTGTGATCATCATCTGAGGCTCTTATTTGTGTGCCTCTTCCATGAGATGTCTGGGGAGTAGGAAAACAAGAATAGGCCTTTTCTGCAGTAAGTCCCCGTTTGTGAACACACTCTCTCCCCAGGCAGACATGCCAGGCAAAATCATTCCTCTTTGACCATGCCTTGGGATGATTAAACAATCTATGGCCTTAAAATGTTGTTGATGTTGTTGTTGTGCTTTTATGTTGTGAATTTTGTGTTTTTGTATTGTAAACTGCCCTTTGGAATATAAATTTAATAAACAAAAACAATTTATATCCCACCTTTTCCTCAGAACCTGGACTCACGGGGAACTTACAAAAATTAAAATAAAACAACAAACAAACAAAAACTCTTGCTATGCTATACCTGGGTTTCTCAGTAAGCATATATGGAAAAGGCAACCTCAAAGGAGACAGTACAGAAATAACTGGTTAACAGAATGAATGTAGTTTAAGAAAGTCATTTGTTTAAAGAGAAATAAGGTTTTTTTAGCATTTGAGTGTTTTCTAGAACTTTATACAATGTAATTTCGACTTTAAAATTTCCCTTAACAGATCACAAGGATCTAGTTTTATAAGACATCACAGTGGCTTTGTGGACTTCCTGATTAATCTATTCTGGAATGCACCTCCAAAGGGAAAATATCATTCATAACAGTGTCAGGTATGACAATAAGCAGAAGAGACCAGAGAGAGTTGACATTCCAAAGTAAATTCATCATACCAGGATCCATTGAAAGGACAAACAACTCTGTTTCACAGAGAATTAAAAGGAAAATTCTTGGAATACCAAAAGCCTTTATCCAATTTACATTCATGATAATCAAAATGACAAAAGAGTTGTCACCTCAGTACCAATAAGCATAGCTAACGTGCCTTGAGCAAGTTCACCAAAATCTAGCAATCCTTTGCAGCCACAAAGGTTCCAAATGCACACATGCAGATACACCACCTGCAGGGCTTCTGTTGCAATGCCATTAAAAAAGGAGCCATTTTGCTCAAGTGAAACATTACAATGCACACACAGCTTCTCCTTTCACAGAAATTACTGCTGAAATTTCACTCTCCCCAGATCACCAGGCTCAATATTACGTCTCCGCAAAAGTCTGCAGGTATGTGATGAGCTGGGTGTCCCCCTCCCTCTGCAAAGTTTGTCTCATTTAGAATCATGAATTTCAGGCTTTGCATAGACATCTGGCTGGACACTGTGAAAACAGTATCCTGAACTAGATAAGTAAGGCTCTTCTGATGTTCTTCTAAATTCTACCAATCACATAGCATATTTTCCCATCCCTGATCTAGGGCAGCAGCAAAAATTAGGAGTGGATCCACAAAACTGTGGCCCCAGGATCATGACCCTGGATGCCTTGAGCGGTTTTACTTCCCTTTGAACATGAGGGATCCTGTGTGCTTTACCTTTCCAGGACTAGGAGTCAAACTGCAGTAATAGGTTGGGTATAAAATGTGCTATGACAATATAGTTCTTTTGATGTTACAGTCAAACAACTGTCTAAGTATTAAATGTTCCTTAATAATTATTAAATCCAGAAATTTTATGTGTGAGCATATATTCTCCATCACTTTCCAAACTACAGATTAGGAAGATCTCTTGGGGGAACATGGTTTTCTAAAGCAACATGAATTTGAAACTAAAGCTGCAATGAGACTGTGTAACATTTTCTTACCTCAAAATCAATGAGTTGTAGGTCAGCTACTAGGGTGCTAAGAAGACCACTGTTGTATAGCTCCTGAGCAAGCTGAGCAACAGCTTCTGTCTGAGGCTCCTTTTCATTTGTGCCATACAAGATTTCTTTCATGGCAACTAAATTTTTGGAAACTTCTTCAGTAGCCTGAGCAAGGAAAAACATAAAAGCTGTAATTGTTTCAAAAGCCAAAACCAAGCTACTCATTAGTATGTGCTTGAGCACCAAAACATGCAACAGATATCAAAATGAACAATGAACATCAACACATATTTCACTGATAAAATTACAGCCCCAACTTCTGTCCACCTATGCATACCTACCTCCTGGTTATACACTGAAAGAATAAAATTATTCCTAATTGGTTAAGTGGTGTTTGTTATGTGCTGAAAACACAGAGAGCTTCAGATGGCTAAATGCAATACATTTTTTAAATACACAATTTCACTGGTGTAGTTCAGCCAGATCACAAAATCCTGGGGTGGTGATGAGAGTTCAGTGTGCCACATTCCCACAACCAGGGGAGAGTGACTAAGCTACAGAATAACTGGTAATCCCATGACACTCTACAATGGGGGGGAATTGGGACGATTTAGTTGGGGTGGGGGAAGCTAGCTGTCACCTGAACATATTCCACAAAAGGACCAAGAATGCCATACTTTAGCTGAAAGTCAAGGATGTTACACACTGAATAAAGGTTAGAGAGAGAAGGGGGGGGGGGAGTCAGAATGCTAGCAAGGTCTGTTCTATGACTAAGTAAATATTTACTGCACCAAGAGCAATTATATATGCCACAAACCAGCACAGTGGCAGTTTAAAAATAAAGCTGAGGTAAACCAAGAAGCTGGAAATAGATCAACATACACAAAATTGTCCAGAGATAGCCTAACACAAAGTGACATGCTGAAGAACAAAAAAACCCCTAATATTATTTCCTCACTCCTACATTATTGGAAGTAAAATCCACACCATGCAGGGGAGACATCTAAAACCTAAGGATGTTGATTGTTTTTCCAACCTCACCCAATAAACCACCATTGCCAAATTTACCTGCAATCAATATCACAAGAAAATGCCACCCTAAATGAATAGGTGAAACATGCCCCCTTCCAAGGCCATCTGTTTGAGGAGAGCAGAGATGTGCCAGTAGGGACAGCTCGCAAGTGAGAGAAAGGGCTTTCCAACCTCTCACTATTTGTAATGGCATCATTTCATCAAGAAACATGGAATTTGAGGTGTTCTCTGTTCCTAGAACTCAATCAGGAAGCAGGACTTTTTTTCAGCTAGTACTTGCCAGAACTCAGTTCTGGCACCTCTCAGGTGGATGACATTGCCATCATAAGAGAAAAAGGGAGGTGTTCATGGTGAGTTCTGGCACCTCTTTTTCTAGAATAATAGTTCTAGGTAGAGAAAACTATTCATTCCATGCTCCCTAGGAGGAAGTGATATTCCTGAGGATATTTAGGAGAATCATTTCCTTCATGCTGATTAATCACTCTCTCTTCTAAAAAACAACACACACAAAAACAAAAAACAAGGCTTGTTTGCTTTGGAAGGGGGAAGTTGTGGAAGAAATGTCATTCTGAGCTCAAAAATAGGAAGAGTTCAATACTGAACTGTCCCAAAATTCAAATACCCACAGTATTTTTAAGCCATGAGATCATCAGCCTTTCCAGAAACTCAAAACAGGAGTTGATCTGGTCAAAAGGATTTCTGATACAGCAGGGAGGCTGCCAATGAGTAGGAAATTGCAACTCACATTTGAAAAGATTTAGTGCACACTTACATATGCTGTCAGCATCAAATTGGTTAAGAGGATGTAGGATTAATGACCTGGCATTTCCTATTGTTTCAACAGGTTCTTTGGCATAACATGAAAAACAGCTGTTAAAGACCATAAGCAGTGCTATATTAAGCAGGAAAAACAGGTATTTAAGAAACCGTCAAATCCCTCTTGCCTACTCTGTTACAAATAGCAATCAGTTCTACAGGCTGCACATTCTTGCTTTCCAGCCCCAATTGGGACCAGGGCTGTTTAATGCACAGGGGTTATAAACGGGAACTTTGTGAGCACTGCAGGGTGGAGAGCATTTGGTCTCTATTCAATCAAAAATGCTTAGCCTACAGAAGGGTTGTTCAACCTCTTGCCAGGTAAATAGTAGTTTTGAGTAGTAGATAGGTAGCCGTGTTGGTCTGCCATAGTCAAAATAAAAAAATTCCTTCCAGTAGCACCTTAAAGACCAACTAAGTTAGTTCTTGGTATGAGCTTTCGTGTGCATGCACACTTCTTCAGATACACTGATACAGAAGTTGCCAGATCCTTCTATATAGTGAGAAGGTGGGGAGGGGTGTTACTCAGAAGGGTGGTGGGAATGGGAGATAGGCAGATAGCTGAGAGAGCCTCTTGACGACTCTTAACGACTTGTAAGACCTATTACAGTCGTTAAAGAGTCGTCAAGAGGCTCTCTCAGCTATCTGCCTATCTCCCATTCCCACCACCCTTCTGAGTAACACCCCTCCCCACCTTCTCACTATATAGAAGGATCTGGCAACTTCTGTTTCAGTGTATCTGAAGAAGTGTGCATACACACAAAAGCTCATACCAAGAACTAACTTAGTTGGTCTTTAAGGTGCTACTGGAAGTAGTTTTGAGATCACTGCAAATCTGAAGTAGTTCCGTTGCATATGTGCACATCAATGTGCAGGCTTGCACACTGCACAGAAGATATGCACATATATAGAGAATCCTAAACTGAGCAATTGGTGTGAGTTTCAGTGCTACAAACATCTACAATACACATTCACTGAGGTCAGTGGGGAGGCAACAATATGCTACTGTGGACTCTGGTGAGAAGAAGAATGGGGTAACACCAGAAACAGCTGCTCATTTGTTATTTTGAGTAATTATTGTACCCCTTGAGTAAAAAACTGGAAGCTGTGTGTATCAACCATATAGGAAAGAGAGAACTTTTAAAAATTTGAAGCCACAATCTCTACCACATGTTACTTTCCAGTGACATTTTTCTTGTGACACCTAAGTTAATAAATAATTCTTATGGAAAATGCTAATAATAATAATAATAATAATAATAATAATAATAATAATAATAATAATATACTGCACTACACCTGCACGTCTCGGGGTGGTTCACAGGATAAAATCACAATATAAAAACACAAAATATATAATCAAAATAAAAACAGAAACCACCGAATAACACCCCCCCCAAAAAAAACCCCACGCATTTTAAAAGGGCACTGGATGACAATAAACCAAAGGTCTGGTTAAAGAGAAACGTTTTTGCCTTGCACCTATGTATAATGAAGTATGTATAATGTATAATGAAGGCGCCAGGTGAACCTCCCTGGGGAGAGCATTCCACAAGTGGAGAGCCACTGAAAAAAGTCCTGTTCTTGTGTTGCCAGCCTCCAGACCTCTCATGGAGGAAGCACACGAAGAAGGGCCTCAGAAGATGATCAGAAGATTGTGCATGAAATCTTTAAGTGCATTTGTGTATCACATTTCACATATTAAGGCGTATCTAAAATGTGAAACAGAATGCCCTTCTTTATAAAAAAATTCCTTCCAGTAGCACCTTAAAGACCAACTAAGTTAGTTCTTGGTATGAGCTTTCGTGTGCATGCACACTTCTTCAGATACATGTGTGTATCTGAAGAAGTGTGCATGCACACGAAAGCTCATACCAAGAACTAACTTAGTTGGTCTTTAAGGTGCTACTGGAAGGAATTTTTTTATTTTGACTATGGCAGACCAACACGGCTACCTATCTACTACTTCTTTATAAAAGAAATGAAAGGAAGACTAAGAGGCAGGTAGTGTGGTAGACGGTACCATTTATAAAACACGACACAATCATGAAGATTGGTTTAACAGGATTGTTTCCTTAACATGATCCTCCATAAAATGTATGATTTACATCTGCTTCAAAACTTTAAACATGGTATCCATCTTCTCAATAGCATAGCTTATTTCTAAGAGTAGTACTTTAGATACACTGAAGATTAGATCATATTTTGCCAATTGAGAAGAGAGGAAAAATTGTAGTGAGAAGAGTTATAGCTTCGTTAGAAATAGAAGGAACTGTGTAGTTAGCTCAATTCTTTTCCACAGCAGCTTCTGCCACCCAGACAAATAAGTCCATATCGTCTTTTGGATTCCCAAGGCAGCAGCTAGAAAGATCAAGCTCCTTGCAGCCAGAAAGGAATGGCACAACACTCTTCCCACCATTACTAATTAAAATTCCAGGTGGAACAATAGTTATCCTATTGTGAAGAGCATAAACAACCAATGGACTAAACCCTTGCCTGAATCTGAATGCCTAATTCCCACAGTGATTTTAGTTCTGGTTCCAGAAGCAAGTGACATCAGCTTCAAGATAATTTAATTTGCTCCAACCACCCAAGAGATAAAACAATTAGCCGCCGCTAGGGTAGTAACTTTCATCCAACGGCTTCATAGGGTAAACTTCAAGAAGTTAAGAGCACTAGGGAATAGGCACATTATAAAGGGAAATGCCATTCATGTTTATACTTGCATGGCTATATTAACACCAGTCTTTTAATTTATTGCAGTCTGTGCATCCCCAACCCCCAATACTACTTATAAGAGGTATATTATTTTGTAGAGAGTTACAATTTCTTTTTGCAGGCACAACCTGCAGTGCTATGTGGGCAACAAAGTTCCACACATTCTGTTGTGCAAACCAGAGCCACATTTCCCTGTAGATTTGGAAGTATAGACCACCACAACAAGGTGTAGAAAAGTGGAATTTTAGGCTTATAAACTGTACTGGTTGACTGAGAGAAAACTAACCTGTGCGTGAACATTGCTGTGTAAATATTTTCCTACAACATCCCAGAAAACAGCTATTTAACCAACTGGGCCACATTTAAAAGCCTTCTAAAGCAAACAAATTACAATAAAACTAACAGTTCAGCCCATAATTATGTGACAGGACTGCAGATTGGGCTGTGATTGCTAAAAGGCTGGTCTCTGATGTGCCTTTTTAATTCTGCATTTTAAAAATAGCTTTTCCAACCCATCCTCAACGATTGACCACAAATTATTTAAAGTTTGCTTTGATTTACTATCAGCCTTCCCCAACATGGTGCCCTCCAGATGTTTTGGACTACAATTCCCAACACCCTTACCACTAGTATGCCAGCTGGGACTAATGGAGTTGGAAGTCTAACATCTGGTTGGAGAAGGCTAATTTACAGGAATATAAGAAACGTATGCTGGGAGCCCTAAACCCTTAGGAGCAGATTTTTTGAGGGAGGTGAGTTCCATTGGTGCAAGCATAAGTCCATTGTACAAATGGGTGTGCATGTGTCATATCCATGTGTACTCTCTCACACAAAAGCACACAAGAAATTGTTTTAAAGATGAAATGACAAAATAAGTAAAGGGGTGAAACAAAGGGCCAAAAAAAGGCCCCAACTTCACCATATTTTTCAAATCATAGATTCCTCAAGGGTCCTGTCAGGTGATCAGTGGGTGATCATTTCAACACCTGTGGAACTTGGTCAAAACTTGTTTGAAACATGCCTGCCATAGAAAAATAGATGCAAATTAAGCAATAAACTTGGGTTTTCAAAAGTGACCCTGGAGGCAGCTTAGCTTGCATTTCAATTATAACAACCTTTAGTATAACTGAGACCTCCTTTTCCATTTAATGCCATTTTGGTTTTTCCAGCTTTTACAAATGTGCCTTTCCCCCCCAAAATTAATTTCTGTCTTCATGAAATTATGTTCCCTTTTAAGTATATTAAAACATCATCATCATCATCATCATTATTTCTGCCATCCCCCCATATCCCCTCCTCAACAAAAAAACAGTGCTTCATTTGATATACCGTACTTCCATAGCTGCTACATTTTCTGTGCCACTCCTTCCAGAACAGTTATTTAAGTTCCTGCATGCATCCACCATTGGCACCCCAGTTCTCTACAGTTGCCTGAATATATACTACTTCCTCTCCCCTGGTGTAACTGGGCTCCAAGCTGTCCAGATCTTGACTCCTTTGACTTTGAGAGATGTTAAATGTGGCTCTTTATGCTTATTACCAAAGAAACTTTTGGTCCTCCCATGTTCCTAGCTGGTGTCCCCAAGTTGGTCTTCAGCTAATTTCAAAGTAATGTTTCCTCTGATTCAGTCATCCGGCATGGGAGTATTTCTGGCTTAAGCACCTGTTTCAAAACTATTTGTCCATCTCTCCAAGGGAGACACAATGAATTTATTATTATTTATTATTTTTGCAGTGGGGGTGGAAAAGACACTACTTATATTTGAAGTTAACTGAAAATGTTTTGGAGAGAAATCTTACATCCCTTAACTATGCTATAACTAGTTTCTCCTCTGCATCAGTGAGACTATGGGTATTTTTCAGCAACTGAATATACATATTTACAAACCGGGTTGTGAAGATCCATGTTTCAGCCATTCCTTTAACTGTTGCACAGACTAATGACTTCTAAGTTTTTCAAGTACTGCATTCAACATAAGGGAGAAACTTCAGACTAACACTTGCACTAAGGAATTTCAAGAACATTTATGCTGAGATGTCCTATAGTCTGGTGGCTTGAGAAGATGACTACATCCATCAAAGTTGTTAATAGACTTACATCTCATACTGGTGGGCAATCTCAAGCGACTGATTACTGAGTAGTGGGTCTGAGATAGGAAAGAATCAGGTGAGAATGCAGGCAAGGCTCAGGCATGATGGTAGTAGTGACAGAAAATAAATTAGTGTAGGTTGGAAACAGCATCAGCACTGGGGAGTTGTCCATGTCCACATAGGCTGCTTACAAAGATTTGAAGCATTTGGGTGCCAGCATCAACAAAGAGGAACAGTAATGGGTTCATGGAAGTATTACTTTAGAAAAGGGAGAGGAGACACAAGCTCTCTACAAAACTAATACATAGCCAGTACATTATTCTCCTGCATGAAGAGCACATATTTGTATTAAAACAGATCCCCAAAGAAGCAAATGCAAAAACATACCTTTTCTACTTTCTTGTCAGAAATATCTTGCTTTTCTAGCACTGCCATACTCTCCTTCAGATTCTTCACTATGTCTGCAGGAGACTTGTGTGATTTGCCAAAAGGAAATGGCATGGTTGCAACCTAAACACGCCTCTTCTTCTACAATTCCTTCACCTGTAAAAAAGTTTAAAAGAGAGAGTCTGTAGTCAGGAGCAATAAAACAAAGCTTAGGACTGCTTAGCCTAAGCAAGCAGGCACTACAATTGAACAAGATTTTACAGTGCTTTCTACTATCCTACTTCCTACTATCATCTTACTTTTTTTTAGCAAGAAACTTTGCAACTTGTATTCAGAGTCAAAATCCTGTTCTTGAGCCCCTCATGTCTGTGAGGAGGTCAGAAGTATCTGCTTCCATTTTAGACAAAGTGCAGGTTGCTGTGATGTATAAACCCAAGACAAACTGTAATTAGTGGAAGCAAGCCAAGTTCACATCATAGTTTATGAAAATGGCTCATTTTTGCTAACAACAGTGAAAATTAGTGAGTTTTTGGTCTGCGGCTAATAAAAAATGGAGCCACTTTGAAACTTTTCATTGCCATTGGGCCACAGGAGAGGCAGAATGTAGCCTTGTTGAAGCTTGTCCTGGTAAAACTAAACTGTTGTGTGTACGTAATTACAAATGATAAAAAGAGATCTAACCATGCAGAGGAAACATTCTCTTATCTTTTGGCCCCCACACTGAAGTTAACAGTACTCATATGGGATCTCAGTGCACAACTGAACTCCACAGAGATTAGGATCAGTTTATTTTTACATTGTATTTTTCCAGTAGTTCTATGATGAATACTCTATGGTTTCAAAAAGGATCGAACTCTCATTAGTAGTATGGTCAACAACCTCTGATACAAGTAACACAAGCCACCTGCAGGTAAAGTGCTTGAAGTACAGACCTGAAGGTATTTAAAATATGAGTAGCATTCTGTAACTCAGTAAACCTTTTCAAGCAATATTTACAGTTTACTTATTCGAGTACAAAACGGGTAACAATAAATGCTTTAGCAGCCTAGCCATCAAATATGCATGTGCTAATTAATAAATGTTTCCTTAAATTACTTCATGACTGGACTTCCAGCGTTCTCGATAGGATACAACAGAAAAGCCTGTGCTTAAAAAATGCTGATGGGTTGTTCACTCCTGCCGCAAACAAAAGGACAGTTGAAGCTGACAGAGCAGAGGTCACAATGTCATGACAAAGAATGCCTGTCCCCACCTGACACAAATGAAAATAGCCCACAGTCGGGGTCAGGAAGCAAATCGCTACTGCTCAGTTTACAACAAACGTAAATAAAAACCTTCATTGGAACAATGTGGGGATGGACAGTGAAACTTGGCACAATTCTATGGGCTCACAATTTCAAGCCTGAATATTTCCATCAGTCAGGCCATTCATAGATTTCAGCTGTTCTAACGCCATTATCTGCAAATTAGAGCCAGCAGTGGCTTTAATCTGCAAATAATGCAAATATATAACTGGAAACAAGTTAGCCAGTAGAAGCTACAGGTTAAAAAAAAAAAAAAGGCCTGAGAATTGCCACAAACTATACTCATGGATCACTGCCTTGCCGTGGCAAAGGGGCTTGAAGAACTCAGAGAAGCTATGAACTATGCCGAGCAGGGCACCCAAGATGAACAGGTCATAGTGGAGAGTTTTGACCAAACGTGATCCACCTGGAGTAGGAACCGGCAAGCCACTCCAGTATCCCTGCCAAGAAAACTCCATGGACAAAGACAACAGACATATAAAAGTTATGACGCTGGAAGATGAGCCCCTCAGGTCGGAAGGTGTCCAACATGCTACTGGGGAAGAGCAGAGGACAAGTACAAGTAGATCCAGAGCTGATGAAGCGGCTGGGCCAAAGCCGAAAGGACGCTCAGTTGTGGATATGCATGGAAGCGAAAGGAAAGTCCAATGCTGTAAAGAAAAATATTGCATAGGAACCTGGAATGTAAGAACCATGAACCTGGGTAAGTTGGATGTGGTCAAAAATGAGATGGCAAGAATAAATATTGACATCCTGGGCATCAGTGAGCTAAAATGGACGGGAATGGGCGAATTCAGTTCGGATGACTATCATATCTACTACTGTGGGCAAGAAACCCGTAAAAGAAATGGAGTGGCCCTCATAGTCAACAAAAGAGTGGCGAAAGCTGTACTGGGATGCAGTCTCAAAAATGATAGAATGATCTCGATACGAATCCAAGGCAGACCTTTTAACATCACAGTAATCCAAGTTTATGCACCAACTACTGGTGCTGAAGAAACTGAAATTGACCAATTCTATGAAGACTTACAAGACCTTATAGAAGTGACACCAAAGAAGGATGTTCTGCTCATTATAGGGGATTGGAATGCTAAAGTAGGGAATCAAGAGATAAAAGGAACAACTGGCAAGTTTGGCCTTGGAGATCAAAACGAAGCAGGGCAAAGGCTAATAGAGTTCTGTCAAGAGAACAAGCTGGTCATCACAAACACGCTTTTCCAACAACACAAGAGACGGCTCTACACATGGACATCCCCAGATGGGCAACATCGAAATCAGATTGATTATATTCTCTGCAGCCAAAGATGGAGAAGCTCTATACAGTCAGCAAAAACAAGACCTGGAGCTGACTGTGGCTCAGATCATCAGCTTCTTATAGCAAAATTCAAGCTTAAACTGAAGAAAGTAGGAAAAACCACTGGACAGGTAAGATACAATCTAAACCAAATCCCTTATGAATACACAGTGAAAGTGAGGAACAGGTTTAAGGATTTAGATTTGCTGGACAGAGTGCCTGAAGAACTATGGGTGGAGGCTCGCAACATTATACAGGAGGCAGCAACTAAAACCATCCCAATGAAAAAGAAATGCAAGAAAGCAAAGTGGCTGTCCAACGAGGCCTTACAAATAGCGGGGGAGAGAAGGCAAGCAAAATGTGAGGGAGATAGTGAAAGATACAGGAAATTGAATGCAGATTTCCAAAGAATAGCAAGGAGAGACAAGAAGGCCTTCTTAAACGAGCAATGCAAAGAAATAGAGGAAAGCAACAGAATGGGAAGAACCAGAGATCTGTTCAAGAAAATCGGAAATATGAAAGGAACATTTCGTACAAAGATTACCATAATAAAGGACAAAAGTGGTAAAGACCTAACTGAAGCAGAAGACATCAAGAAGAGGTGGCAAGAATACACAGAGGAATTATACCAGAAAGATATGGATGTCTCGTACACCCCAGGTAGTGTGGTTGCTGACCTTGAGCCAGACATCCTGGAGAGTGAAGTCAAATGGGCCTTAGAAAGCACTGCAAATAACAAGGCCAGTGGAAGTGATGGTATTCCAGCAGAACTGTTTAAAATTTTAAAAGATGATGCTGTTAAAGTGCTACACTCAATATGCCAGCAAGTTTGGAAAACTCAGCAGTGGCCAGAGGATTGGAGAAGATCAGTCTACATCCCAATCCCAAAGAAAGGCAGTGCCAAAGAATGCTCCAACTACCGCACAATTTCACTCATTTCACATGCTAGCAAGGTTATGCTTAAAATTCTACAAGGAAGGCTCAAGCAGTATGTGGACCGAGAACTCCCAGAAGTGCAAGCTGGATTTAGAAGAGGCAGAGGAACCAGAGACCAAATTGCAAACATGCGCTGGATTATGGAGAAAGCTAGAGAGTTCCAGAAAGACATCTACTTCTGCTTCATTGACTATGCAAAAGCCTTTGACTGTGTTGACCACAGCAAACTATGGCAAGTTCTTAAAGAAATGGGAGTGCCTGATCACCTCATCTGTCTCCTGAGAAATCTCTATGTGGGACAAGAAGCTACAGTTAGAACTGGATATGGAACAACTGATTGGTTCCAAATTGGGAAAGGAGTACGGCAAGGCTGTATATTGTCTCCCTGCTTATTTAACTTATATGCAGAATTCATCATGCGAAAGGCTGGGCTGGATGAATCCCAAGCCGGAATTAAGATTGCCGGAAGAAATATCAACAACCTCAGATATGCAGATGACACAACCTTGATGGCAGAAAGTGAAGAGGAATTAAAGAACCTTTTAATGAGGGTGAAAGAGGAGAGCGCAAAATATGGTCTGAAGCTCAACATCAAAAAAACGAAGATCATGGCCACTGGGCCCATCACCTCCTGACAAATAGAAGGGGAAGAAATGGAGGCAGTGAGAGATTTTACTTTCTTGGGCTCCATGATCAGTGCAGATGGTGACAGCAGTCACGAAATTAAAAGACGCCTGCTCCTTGGGAGAAAGGCGATGGCAAACCTAGACATCTTAAAAAGCAGAGACATCACCTTGCCAACAAAGGTCCATATAGTTAAAGCCATGGTTTTCCCAGTAGTGATGTATGGAAGTGAGAGCTGGACCATAAAGAAGGCTGATCGCCGTAGAATTGATGCTTTTGAATTATGGTGCTGGAGGAGACTCTTGAGAGTCCCATGGACTGCAAGAAGATCAAACCTCTCCATTCTGAAGGAAATCAGCCCTGAGCGCTCACTGGAAGGACAGATCGTGAAGTTGAGGCTCCAATACTTTGGCCACCTCATGAGAAGAGAAGACTCCCTGGAAAAGACCCTGATGTTGGGAAAGATGGAGGGCACAAGGAGAAGGGGACGACAGAGAATGAGATGGTTGGATGGTGTTCTTGAAGCTACCAGCATGAGTTTGATCAAACTGCGGGAGGCAGTGGAGGACAGAAGTGCCTGGCGTGCTCTGGTCCATGGGGTCACGAAGAGTCGGACACGACTAAACGACTAAACAACAACAACAATACTCAGTTAGGGGGTGGCTTGTGGGCCGGTCAAACGACCTCCGTGGGCTGCTTCCAGCCCATGGGCCTTAGGTTGGTGACCTCTGCTTTAGACATTACAGCACAGTGTGCAAGGAGGCAAGGCTTACTTATGCCTCTATTCTTGCTGCAAGTTGTAGCATGGGAAAATTGCACACCTGTGGGAAGCAATGCACATAAACACACACATTTGGAATTTGCACAGTCTGTCACAGCAGAGATGTGCATGTTGTCCATTCAGATGTTACACCAATAATACAAGAAGTGTGCCTGCTTTTTGTGAATATGAAGTGGACTGAAAGAACAAATTAATCTATACAACGAAATATCTGGTTTTTTTGAAGTTTTTATTTACCCCATGAAACTCTGGCCAGGATTCTAAAAGCTACATAGACAAATGGAGGGGGCCTGCACCCAGCTCATTTCCCCCCTTTTACTTGGAGCAGCAGACTACTATGCCATATCATAAATTTAAAACCCCCAGCAATACATAAACAGTTTACAATGGCAGAGGGCTTCTGTTCAAGAAAAGCAAGTGCAAGTCACTCTTGATGTGGGCTCATGGAACAATGTTATCTTTGGATCTGGGCCATAGCCTACAAATAAATATAGGGTTGTAGCCAATATTAGTCATATCAAGATAACACCCCTTGAAATTATTGGAACCATGTTAGTCATGTTCATTAATTTCAAAGGGCCTACTCCAAGAATGACTTATGTTAGATACAATCCACAAGTTTTGGGTTGCAATTCACAATAATATCACCACTAGTCCTATCAGTCTGATACATGAAAAACCTGAAGGATATATTTATGCTCAGAATCTTAGAGAAGATGTTAGAATGGCTAATTCTCTACTTAGAGCTGCATGATTTCATTATTTCTACATCTGATGGCTCAAGGTGTTAGTGATGGCGCTTTTGACATTTTATCACTAAAATGAATGCGCACGCACACACCACCACAACAAAACTGAGTAAAAAACCAAAATAGTTTACATAATGATAAAGGGTATGGAAACTAAGAGTTGAAGGAGTTGAGAATGTTTAGCCGGGAAAAGAGTCTGAGAGGAGATATGATAGAGATTTTCAAGAATCTTAAGGGCTGTCACATGGAAACTGAAGTAAGTTTGTTTTCTCCTGCTCCAGAAGGCGGAACCTGAACCAGTGGATTCAATTTACAATAAAGGAGATTCCGACTAAATATCAGGAATAACTTTTAGACAATGGAACAGACTCCCTCAGGAGGTGGTGGGCTCTCCTTCCTTTGAGGTTTTTAAGCAGTCACTTCCAACTCTATAATTCTATGAACACTGAGATACAGTGGTGCCTCGCAAGACGAAATTAATTCGTTCCGCAAGTCTCTTCGTCTTGCGAGTTTTTCGTCTTGTGATGCACGGTTTCCCATAGGAATGCATTGAAAATCAATTAATGCGTTCCTAGGGAAACCGCCTTCAGACCAGGTCCGGGGACAGTCTGTCCCCGGACCTCTTCTGAAGGCTGGGGGGGGGGACAAGGGCTTTTCTTCCCACCCCCAGCATTTTAAAAAACCCCGGGACAGCGGAGGACTTCTCCCCTGTCCGGGCGATCTTAAAATGCTGGCAGGCGGCATTTTAAAATCGCCCCGGACAGCGGAGGACTTCTCCACTGTCCAGGGCGATTTAAAAGCCCCTGGGATGGCAGGCAGGGGGGACAAAGACTTTTTGCCCCCCGCCAGCCTTCAGAAGAGGTCCTGGACCTCTTCTGAAGGCGGGCGGGGGGCGAAAGTCTTTCCTCCCCCCGCCTGCCTTCAAAAGCCCTCTGGGACAGGCAGGCAGGGGGGAGCAAAGACTTTCGCCCCCCCGCCCGCCTTCAGAAGGTGTTCCCTCCCCCCCGCCCGGCTTCGGAGCACCGTTCCGAAGCCTGGCGGCGGGGGCGGGTGTTCCCTCCCCCCCGCCCGGCTTCGGAGCACCGTTCCGAAGCCCGGCGACGGGGGCGGGTGTACCCTCCCCCCGCCCGGCTTCGGAGCACCGTTCTGAAGCCCGGCGGCGGGGGCGGGTGTTCCCTCCCCCCCGCCCGGCTTCGGAGCACCGTTCCGAAGCCCGGCGGCGGCGGGAGGAGGCGTTCCCGCCCCACCGCCCGGCTTCGGAGGAGGTCCGAGGACAGTGGGGAAGACGCGCTGCGCTCCCCCGCTGTCCCGGATATTTCCCTATGGGCTGTCGTCTTGCGAAGCAAGCCCATAGGGAAATTCGTCTTGCGAAGCGCCTCCAAAACGGAAAAACCTTTCGTCTAGTGGGTTTTCCGTCTTGCGAGGCGTTCGTCTTGCGAGGTACCACTGTAATCAATATGCTTCAGCCATCAACTGGACTATATTAATCCGTTTGTTACAAACAGAATAGCAGAATAAAATAAAATAAAATAAAATAAAAGTATAGATCCACTATTCCCATGTACTACAGTACTTCTCTGCCTACAATGCACAGTAAAAATTTCGGTTGTATCCAAAACTGTCCATGCACAAGTGGAACAGACTTCTACTTGTGCAACAGGGGATCACCTTCCTCTCTTTCTGTCACCCACAATTCCACAAGAACATTTCTGTAGGGTTGATGGACCCCGCAAAGCACATTTTAGGTGCATACAGATGGCTGCAGGGGAGAAGAGGGAGGTGTCTCAATGCATGAGCCGGTCTGCTTGCACAATGTTGGCTTCCACCCTCTGTCATTAAGGCAATTTAGGCCACCTATAGAAACTAGTTTATAGTACAAATAAGTACAGCAAGAGGAAGAAAATATATAAAAATAAGGCGAAGGACTGTCCCTGTCCTCCTTCTCTCAGAATAGTAAGCGGTTTAGTGTTTTAATTAAAATGCAATTTTTCTAGAGCTGGAGAAATACTTCTATTCCAAGCCAGCTGCCATTATGAATTTCTCAGATATGCATGCTAGGTAACTCCACATGCACTAAACTGGGATGTTTGCAAACGTTTTTCATCTGATGAAGCAGCTGAAAAGATTTCAACTTCAAAAGACTGCTTAGTTCTCTGTAGCTGGAATTGTGAATGACAGGGTGTGTGGGGGGGAATAGGGGGAAATACCTATTTAGCAGATTGCTACTACCTTTGCTGCAGGTGGAAAATGCCAAATCATGATCTACGAAGAGAAAAGCAACCCACATCAAGTGATGTCTTATTAGAGACAGGAAACTGTTCACTCAGGTCCTTAAGACTAAACACTGTAAGGACAGTGTGTGTGTGTGTGTGTGTGTGTGTGTGTGTGTGTGTAGGCAACACGACCATTTTTAGGAACGTGCTAGTCTATCAAAATGCTTCGGTCTCCATCAAATATCTTCCACAGGTGTTGAACTAAATGGTTAAGCTACCCTTTATATTCTAATGATAGTCCACAGGGTTCTGCTAAGGTTAGTCATCCTATGAGCTTTGAAAAAGCATAGTTTTTGTCAGGGCGTTTAGTCTTAATGGTGGCAGTCTATTGTAACTATTATTGGGTAAACTCCTGCTAAGGTGGTGCCTGACAGATGCCCTCCCTGATCCAAAATCACCTTGCAATTTAAAAAATGTAGGGAAGGAACATTCCCTACCATTCCTTTTGTTAAAAAATTATACAGAATGAAACTTCAATTTTTCATCCAATCATATCAAGATGAAAATTCCTCAGCTGCACCACAGGGGAATGGAATACTAACTGGAACAAGGCCCTTGTTTATCCTCTTAATCCCTGGTTTAGTAAACCAACCTTCAACCACTTCCTGTCTCTTTTCTTATGTCAATATTCCCTTTCACATTATCTTACTTCTGCCCCAGGGCCTGTTCACATAAAACCAAGGCTCTTATCCAGGAAAAGTACATACTTCTGGAACAATTTAGCATACAGGTCATGAACCCACCAAAAGAGGATTAAAATCATATTATATGAACATCAAATCTTCAACCATGTACTAAATTCCCCAAAAAACAACAACTGGAAAAACAGGTCTGTCCTTCATCCATGCTCCATGTTCTAGCATTTTTTATTTAACAAGTAGTAAATTGTTTGCACAGAACAATGTTTGAGGTGTGATTATATGGAACGCAAGTCAGCACTGACTGATCATCTTGAAAACTAAGAGAAGTTGTGGGGGTTTTAAATAAAAAAGTATTAACCCCTTGTATTTGAAGTGGCTTTACCATTCATCATTTAGTACATTTATACATTTATATCATGCCAGGTGATCTGTCATCTATCTGGTCACTAACTATGGGGTAAAATCCATTAAAAAGCTCAGCAATTTCAATCCTAAAAAAAGCTCAATAACTTTGGCTGGCCCTGACACATGTTCACCTCATCAAATCTGGCCCTCTTTGAAAAAAGTTTGGGTAACCCTGATCTAGGTTAACTTATCTTGGGATCCAAGCCAGTATTTAAAAGTACTGTAGTACTTATGTGAAATGCCAACCTACCTGCAGTATTACACTGTCTTTTCTAACAACTCCATGAATAAAAATGAAATGGCTTGAGAGAAAGAATGTTACATAAAAATCACATCTTATAAAAACAGTCATACCAGACAGAAGCTTTGGGATTCCACAATGCTTGATACACTAAGGATAACAAAGTTCAATTAAACATTTGACATGGGTAAATATTTTCTACTAACCCATAAAAAGCCAAGTCACTGGTTCATGTGACCAAATCCTTGGTCCATGTTTATCACAACACTGGTCTCCACCTGATTTGTTTGTTTTAAAAACTTTGATATGCCTTTTTAAGATTATTTGGTGTAGATAGGCAATTTTAAAATTCCATTACATTTAAACAATAAATTGACTTTCCAAAGCACTGTTTGTATTTTGGCATTCTTATCACAAACTAGTTCAACACACATATTGTATCATTACATCTTATTGGCCCTATTGTTGACGTAAATCAAATTTAAAAAAGTAATTTGGTTGCCAATGCAAGAACACTATGTCTATTGTCTATCTTCTTGTTGCAAAGCACTCTGAAAACTCCATTACAATGTGACCTGTAAACCAATCAATAAAATATTTTAAATTTATTTTTAACCTCTGAAATAGTGATTTATCAAATATCTTAAGATTATTGTACATAAACTTGTGGTTGACCTGCAAACCCAAAGTAAAAAGAAAAGAACAGAACTGATATTCAATCCTCAGACGAATAATTAGCACATTCAGTCGGGGGGGGGGAGTGGTAGCACTGATATAGCTAAAATAGAGTCAATATGAGTGACTGCACAGGCTCTCAAAGCTATCCTATCACTAATGGGGCTCTATCTTTTATTCCCCATTTAAGTAGTAACTTTTTCACAATGTCAGCAGAGACAAATGAGAAGGTAAACAAGTGCTGAGACACTGAAAACTAAAAATGTTCAACAGCTAACTTTAATGCTTAACATAGATTAGCCAGACACAGGGCTTATGCAGCTGTTTCTCTTGTGCTGCTGGAATTTTACACACTGGTATATTTTTATCTACTGACCCATTTTCATCAACCATGTCAGACATGGTTGTCCTACAATGGTTGTTTATAATGTGGCAGGCTATAGGTACCCAAAGGCAGTTGCACAGAAATGAAATGACATACCCATCTGTAAGGTGGTATTGAGTTTTACAAACTTAATGGCAATCTCATGGGTAAAATATCAAAACTAAAACTTCTCCTGGGACCATCACCTAGTAGATCACTGTGGCAAGGGACAAGTGTTGGAAAAGTGTTCGTCTGCAAAGATTTCCAAAATTAAACACACAAAACGGTTTGCCTTAGCTCACAACAGAGCATAAGAACACTGAAAGTTGGGAGTGCCCTCCTAAATCGGTTTCAAAACTGGTTTCATCAAGCATGAAAACAATGTACTTTTCCCTACTTGCATCCAGATGTTAAATTAGGAAAGAGCGACAGTATGTTAGAGCAACTGAAAAATGTCAACAATCCTGGCCCAGAGACCTTGAAATGTTGAGCACCAAAAGCTTCAGCCACGGATCCAAACAGTATTTTGGACTTAAAAGCAGAACTTCTCAACTACAGTTTCCATCCCTCCATTGCCCCTGCCTGGTTTTGTTAGAAAAGGGTAAAGCTAGCAGATAGTCATAAAATCACATAAAGCCATAAATCTGCATAAAGCCACAGAGAGTTCATGTTCAAGCCAATACAGTACTTGAATCAGACACCCTTATTCACATTTCAACGTTTTGAAGGACAATACTATCCAAACCCTGAATTCATGACTGATCAACTCCAACGGGTAAGTTCTCAAATGAGCAGGAGCTCACAGATTCATGGCTCATTGCTGCAACTGCTCTTTAAGTGTAATCCTGTTGGGGAAGGGGATAATTCCTGAGCTCATGCTGACTTTTCTCAGGCAACTCAGTGTGACATCAGCAAACACTCCCCTACCTTATTGTGAGACACGCAGTGTCCTAACTACCAAATATTTTGTCTAAAAAGGCCATTCAAATATTTGTGGATAACTATGAAAGAGCACACAGAAATTTCTTGATAAGATCCTGGATTTTAAAGAATTGTTATAGTTGTACCCAAGGACTTCCACAGTGGAATTGCTACTTGTCCTCTTGGAACAGGAGACCCTACAGTCACCTTCATGCATTATACCTTCCCTGTGTGGAAGTGACAATGTCAGAGAGAAGCCACATCACAGAGTGAGCCTACATATGCAGAGCAGGCTCTATGTACCTCGGGTTACATACACTTCAGGTTACAGACTCCGCTAACCCAGAAATAGTGCTTCAGGTTAAGAACTTTGCTTCAGGATAAGAACAGGAATTGTGCTCCGGCGGCGCGGCGGCAGCAGGAGGCCCCATTAGCTAAAGTGGTCTTCAGGTTAAGAACAGTTTCAGGTTAAGAACGGACCTACGGAATGAATTAAGTACTTAACCCGAGTCACCACTGTACAAACATTACCTCAATATGTGGTACGGTGGCAGGTGTGACCCTGCTTCTTAATTGTGAGAAGGTGATAGATTTATGTCCCCAACCCAGTCCGAGATTGCTTTTCAAACTCTCCATTTTAAGGCAGCCTGTCATGTTACATGAGGACTGCTACCTGAGAAATAGAAAACCCAAAGAACATTTGACTATGCATAACTACTTGTGCATGTCTTTGAATGCTGGTTACGATTTTTAAAGTTCTGTCACTAGGAGGGCCCCTTTCATCCTTTAAAAAATAGGGATGTGGCCCTTGGTCTTCCAAGTGTGCAAACTACAATTCCCATCATCCCTTACCATTAGCTGTGCTGGCTGGGGCTGATGCATACTGGAGTCATAACAATATCTGGAGGGCCACAGGCTCCCCATCCCTGCTTAAACACGCTAGCATGACAGCAATATATTCAAGATTGCCAGCAACAGCCTTGGTTGGATTCAGTACTTTTTTCAGGAATGACTCACCCAGTAATTGAAGTCAGAGGAGCTAGTGTGATCACAGTGAAACATGTGATTTAAGCCTTTGCAGGATCATGGCTTTACTGCAGTACATAATAAAGCAACTCAGTTATACTGAAACCCGTTGTGGTGTAGTGGTTAAGAGCAGTAGTCTCGTAATCTGGGGAACCAGGTTCGCGTCTCCGCTCCTCCACATGCAGCTGCTGGGTGACCTTGGGCCAGTCACACTTCTCTGAAGTCTCTCAGCCCCACTCACCTCTCAGAGTGTTTGTTGAGGGGGAGGAAGGGAAAGGAGATTGTTAGCCGCTTTGAGACTCCTTAAAGGGAGTGAAAGGCGGGATATCAAATCCAATCCAAACTCTACTCCCATACAACATTATTTAAATTAGCTCCCAATGAAATATTAGCTCAGAGTATTTTTTTTTAATGCAGTGGACAATGGCATACTGGAAAAAGTACTGTTAATCTCAGGAATTGTTGGTGATTGTATTCACAAGACTATGGCATTTGACTGCATAAACCCCACTTTGCAACCCATATTCTAGGTAACAATGAAACAGAAAACTAACTCCCATTCAGCATTGCTAGTTCTAACATTTTTCATTTCTAAACATTTTTACACCTGAAGTGTAAGTACACAGTGTGAATAATTCTTAGTGCCGGGCTAAATTTTAAATAATCTGTCCCCAACTGCTTTATTTTTAGTTCTAAGGATGACATTGTGGGAAGCAACTCATTACATTCCATCTAAACAAAATAATACAGTTAAATCTAAACCTAGAATCCTTTCTCCAAGCCCAGTAGAATGGTTAAAAGAAGATTCAAGTAATTATTATAAAATGGAAACACGGCATACAAATAAATTACCAACAACTAAATTCACAGGAAACTTTAACATAACAATTACTTCCACTTGAGAGCTTCTATTTTCTAAAGCATTATTCTTGTAATAGTATGTACACAGGACTGTGGACTCCGTCACATGCTGACAGCCACAGGTGAGAGCTCAGTGCAGGGTGGGGACCAAAGGTGAAAAACTATCCCAGAAGGAGCACAACGTGTCCCCTAACACCCCATATACTGGCTAAACCAAGGTGAAGGTTGCAGATGGGTCTCAAACCCTTGGTGAGTTAGGAACTTCCCCTGAATGTGAAGATAGAGTGGGTACAATGGTCAAGGATGCAGTTACAGCATATGCTGTAGAGGGAAATGAGGGGCAGATGGGGCTCGTCAACCTGGAAAGGTAGTCCATCTAGGAGAAGAAAAACTCTTGATCCTAAACCTCCGCTTCCTTGCAGGATATCTTCAGGAGAAGAAAAAGCTAAGGAGCAAACCCAACACAAATCTAAGTGGAGTCCCTAAGACAGTTGGATGGTGCCTTGTGCACCTCCTTCTGGAACTCCTGCAGCCAATCTGGTGCCAAACGATTGCTCTGCTTTCCCTTGGACCACAGTGAGGCCAGGGGGGGGGGGTCTTGTCATCCACACACACTGCCATGGCTTGTGTCCCAAGGAGGTCACTTTGGTGCTACTAACACAGTGGTTTGACTTCACCCTGGAGACGTTCTCTACTGTCTCTCGAAACAGACTTAGTATAAATAAGAGAGTAGCAGTCCCCATTACACTCCCATCTGGTCATCTGCAAGATCCTGACAAATAAGATGCTTTCCCCTTGCTGTATGATTTTACAAGAAGCAAGTTCAGGTGCCAAAATTGTTTGATCAGCTTTGTTGCCAAAATGAACCAATCTGTGTATCTGAAGAAGTGTGCATGCACACAAAAGCTTATACCAAGAACAAACTTAGTTGGTCTCTAAGGTGCTACTGGACAATTTTTTTATATATATTTCGTGCCACAAAAGTGTTAAACTGCAGCTGTGATATGCAATTCCTTCAAATAATCAATAGTATATATTCAGGGGACTACAAATGGGCTTGCCACTGATGAACAGTTTTACTTCTGGCGAGTTTCATCTCACACTTATCCAGCCTGGAAAAGAGCAAAGACCTCATACTAACTTCATAATGAATCTGAGAACTTGCTGGTTTTCCACCTATCAGCTTAGGACGGGGGGAGAAAGCAGCACTTGCCTCACGGCTGCACTGAGCTGCACAGGCACTTCAAGCATTCCCCAAACTCACAACTGAGACCCATCATTCCCCTTGGGAGCCACACAAAATTTGTGGACCTTTGTATGTATTTACAGTAAGTGACCAGGTGAGGAAATGTGGATTGGCAGCACTCGCACTGTTGCCAACACGTAATGACTGATCACCGAAGTGGTGATCAAAGTTAAAACAAAGTGGCACTGCTGAAGAAAAATGCACGCACAACACCACTGAACAAGTACAGCAGCTACTCATCCAGCTTCAAATGTTAAGCTGGCAGATGGTGATGCTGACACAATGATGGTATTCAGTGCCTTTGAGATTGCTGGTCATGGTAATCATGTGGCCATTGTTGGCGAGGATACAGACCCACTTGCATTGTTTTGCATGCAGTTAACACATGCAGGTCCAAAACAAGGAACTTTCCTATTGAAGCCTGAAAGAAACAAAATGCCAGACTGCCATATGTAGCGTTTAATCACAAAAAATAGGAATAGGGAGAAAGTGTTCCCATTCACAGAGTGTGATACAACATCAGGAATGTTCAAATAGGCTAAGAAGGCATCTGAATTATAGAAGACTCAAAGCCATGTGATAAAATTTCTTTACTCACTGATCGCCCCCGCCCCCATGCCATATAAGATGTCGCAGTAGCTGCAAGAGTCCTTTATGTTTCATCTGTGCAAAGAAGGTGGAAATCTATGAACCACCAGATGGTGTTGGACTTCAGCTCCCATCAGTCCCAGTCAGCATGGCCAAGGGTCAGGGATGAAGGGAGCTGAAATACAGAAACACCTGGAAGGCCACAGGCTCCCTGTCCCTACTCTATGCAGTGCACAGTGAAGAGTGCTTGAATAAATTCAGAAACTGCCTAACAAGCGACTTCCAATATGTGAAGTTTGAACATAAGAAGAGTCTGCTGGATCAGGCCTAGTGGCCCATTTAGTCTAGCATCCTGTTCTCACAGTGGTCGATGCAATGCCTACGGAAAGCCTACAAGCAGGACCTGTGTGCAAAAGAACTCTCCCCTCAGTGATTTTCAACAACTGGTGTTCAGAAGCATGCTGCCTCCTAACAGTAAACAAGAAATATCCATGTTTGACATGAGAATCCTACCACAACTTCTGATAACTGCACAGCACATATTCAGGGTTCGTCTTCAAGTGCAGCTGTAATCTGTGGTGACTCTGCAACCAAGCTAGTGGAAATGCAAGTTAACGCTACTCCTGCCAACACATAAACCAGATGCTTCCAAGAAGTTCTGCTCTCAAATTCGGTAGCTCTGGGTATACTTCCCACATGTACCATAGCCTGTGGTTGTCACCAAGCATACTGTAAAGGGAATTGGGGGTTGCTTGTGCGTAGAGGGTGCGGATGCTCTAGGCAACGTTCCCTGGCTAAACCTTTCCTTGGCTGGACTGGCTGTGTCAGCCACTGGCAGAATCCGTCAGTGGGCGTTTCCTAAACTTCTTCCAACATAAAAACTCCTTGACACCAAGTCTCCGCCTAGACTCCCTGCGTGGAAGTCTTCTGCGCAGAGTGGGCGTGGCCAGCGGAGGTCCTGGACTCTCCCCGATGGTCTCTGTGGAAGAGTCCTGGAGCCCTCTCTCCGAAGTCCTTCCCTGCTCCCCTTCCTCCCAGGTGTCATGCTGATTTCCTTCCCCAAGGGAAGTGTTCTCTCTCCCTCTGCTGGTCCCTTCTCCCGCATCGTCGGGGAGCCTTACCTCCACTCTTGGCTCCGATGGCAGTTCCCTGACACATACCTACCTGATATTCTCATCAGGAAGTGTGAACTGATGTGGCACCTGTCATGCAGGAATGCAAATAATGCAAAGACTGGTGACTAACAACCATAGCTGAATTGAGCCAACTAATCTAAACTATGACAAGATCACTTTGACCTTGCTAGAAGTTACAGAGCCATAATTTTCTACATCAAATGATAGCCTAACCCTCATTTGATGGCATCAAATTCATGTGCTGGGCACAGAACAAAATTGGCCATTTGAACAGTGGAAAGATAACCATATATCAAAGATTATATTGTTTAGGACATAGTTATTTATGTAATAAAATCTGCCATTTGTGAATTACCATCTTTTGCATTGAATCTGCTTTGGCTTTTATAGCATTTGTAGTTAGAGCAGCTTCTAGTCTACTTTTACTTGACCAGTGAATATGACATTTCGGAACAGAAAAAAAAATGTATGAACTAAGGATATAACAAATACTTGACACAAATGTAATATCATGGGCGTAATGGTGGAAGCACCATTTAGTTTCAATGGGATTTTAGTATAAGAACATTTTGTGGCATATATGTTAAGTCATCAGCTGTATAAAAATTACGTGCATAATCTGACCCTAAGTTTGAATAGGTCTATTGTACTATTATGACTCAATATCTTATCACAACTTCTCCCATATGTTTTTCAATCTTCACAAAATGGTATACACATTCATATGATCTTATCAAATTCTTCACACAACTAATTAAAAGGAGACTGCCAACTACAAGTTTCAAACTCAATATCTTAATTGGCTCAAAATGTAAACTGAATGAAACTGTAGAAAATAATATTTTAAAGTAATCCAATAACTAATACTTAAAGGACAACTAAATTGAAATACATAATATACTGATAATACTGGACTTGGGATGACCAAAAAAATCTCTTCAAAAAACATTACTAGATGGTAGCTTGAGAGCTGTAGACCTACTTCAAAATGTGAAGTTGAAAACTATGAACAAATCAAAAATATGGATTATTAACTTTTAATGCCTCAAACTTGTCTGAACTATGAAGATCTTGCAGAGGTACATTAAGAGGCTGTCCATAAGATGGTGGTTCTCTGGAATTCTTTCCCTAAGGAACTATACCATGTCAATCTCTCCTCGGGTTCTGAATGCAAGTAAAAATAATTTCTCAGGTTTAAACATTAATTCACAGTGCAAGTCTACTCAGAATTAAGCACCATTAAGTTCAATACGACTTACTCCTAGGTAAGCGTACATAGTGCAGTGAACTAGATGATCACATTCTAATCTAGAGCAAATGGGGGTGTTAAACTTCTTAATTATACATGTGTATTTCATTAGGTTGTGTTTAGTACTTCAACCACTACAGAGTAAAAAATAGCTTTGAGAGGCAGACTATAAAAAAATTGATGTTTGTTTATTTTTTACTTAAGAACTAAGGATTCAGACATGAAGGCTCTAGCACAAATTGCAACCAAACCATTACTGCTAGAACCAGTTGTGGAATAATCATTAATCATTTAACCAGGCCATTGACAAATCTGAGTTTGTTTCTACTGAAAGAAGTTAACTGATAGATACTGGTCCTTTCTTTGGTTGAAGAGTAGTCCCAATGACAGATATAGCCCATTCTAACTGTAAAGAGAGTTCAGATCGTGCCCAAGTCCAGAACTCATTTTACCAGCTAAAAAGACCAACCAGCAGAAATATTCACAAATATTCCTTTGCACTGGACATGGACTAGGAAACATTTGCCGAAATCTTACATGCTTTTCGGTTTTGTTTTTTGGTGATGGAATTGCAAGCAGGTGCAATTCACTGATAACTTGCAAGTTCTTCCAGTTACACAACATTTCTAACTAATCTGAGAGCAAAATGGGGATTGGTGCCAATAAAAAAAGGAGAATCTGAAATTCAGGGGAAAATGGGTACTCAGGCACGGAACAAATCTTAGAACTGTTAGGATCACTTCACAGCCTTATTTTTATGCTTTTTGTTCCCCCCACTTCCCTTATCATCTAAAATAATTTTTTACATCTCTCTTCCTGCCCCGCCTCTGTTCCCACATGACACGTAAGCTGTCCTCACTTGGGAAACCTGTATATCTCACAACAGGGAGTGATGCAAAAGTTCTATTTTGGATGATACAGTCAAGCATCAAGAACAGAAAGCATGAGACACTAGTCCAAAGCAACTCAGAAATATAGGACTGCAAGATCACAGAACTGGAATGCGCCACAAGGTGAACTGTAACTTAAGGCATAGAGTCCTTTTTTATCTTTCCCCAAAGGCAAAAGGGACTGTAACACTTCTGCATAAAGTGGAAGCTGAGAGAAGCACGCTCCTGCCACATGCACCTAAGCTTGTGCATCTTGATTTATTTATATCAAAACAACAAAAACACATAGTAAAATGGCAGAATTAATCTTAAAAGCAGAACTAGTGACATGATGCGATAAAAACTTATGTTGCCTATAACAATTTATATTTGCATTCTCATCCAGCAAACATCAGCAGCAAAATGTGCGCCCGTGTGTGTCTTTAAAAAAGGCTTCTTTCTAACAAAATAAATAACACCTGCATTTACTAATATTGTATAGCGTGTTGCCGCTTTGTTTTTGCCACTGCTACTGTTGCAGAAGCCTTGGCATTTGGAATCCATATTTACAAATACAGTGGTAACTCAGTTTAAGAACAGCCCTGTTTACGAACGATTCGGGTTACAAACTTCCGCAAAACCGGAGGCTTACCTCAGTCTACAAACTTTACCTCGGTCTAAGAACAGAAACCTAATGGTGGGAGGGCACTGGCAGTGGGAGGCCTCATTAGGGAAAGCGCACCTGAACGGTTTCGGTTTAAGAACGGACTTCTGGAACAGAGTAAGATCATAAACCGAGGTATCACTGTAAAGCAATCTCCTCTATGCTTTCAACTCACCTATCCTTCAAAATCTTCCAAATCTCCAGCTGTTTTTGGAGTAGCAGGTGGTGTGCTAAGCAAAGTATTATAAGGTACAAGCACAGAATACCAGCTTTGGAAGGTTATTTTTTCATCTAGAAAAAAATGTATGCATAAGACATGTACGTAAATGAGACTACTGTACTTTACAGAGTCCTTAGCAAACAACAAGCAACAATTTGGATCCTGAACCAGTAAGAGACTACTTTCATTTTGTTTGATATATCAGATTTACAGTCTGGGAAAGGGATTAGACCTGGCACAGCCAATTAATGCTCAAGTGGCAGCTACGGTCACAACTTATTCTATCAGTTTCATCTGATAAGAAGGGATGTGGCCAGTTTACCAACCACCACCCATACATGTGTAACCTTAGAAGCTGAGTGTATTCTATGCGGGGCTGTCATCCTGTTCAGAAGCTTCAACATGCCCAAGGTAAGGACAAATCAACACATTCAGCTCCAGCCTGTAAAAGCCATTCACTTTCTTTGTCTGTGGCATGCAAGAATCAACGCTAGGCAACTCAGGAAGCTTTTGTAAATTAAGTTTCTCTCCCCCTACCCACCCCACCACTGATATGACACAGACAAGCAGCACAAGCATATATTGGCAGACAAGGAAGTAATCTGTGGGATAATGACATTTGCAGTACAGCATTCAACTTACGGAAATTACATGTGCCAATTTGGTTCCCAGCACTATCAAGGAACTAGCTCTGATCTTTCAAATGCTGCATAGCATAGGTCTCACTCAGTAAGATCAGAAGCAAGGGGGATCTAGAAGATCGAGTCAGGTGAACTCAAGGTGTGTTACGCAGTGTGTGGTAATTTCTGAATGAAAAATTCTACAGAATGAGGCACATTCTTATAAATATACATATTTTATCTCTGCCATTCTACACTTGCAATTTGGGTTAGCAGCACCCATTACACAGCTGGAAGAGGTGTGCAGAGGCTGCAGAAAGAACTGTGTGCTGAGGGAGCCCTTTTGGACATTCGTCCTCCTGGGAAACACTTTAAGGCCAATGTAGCCTGGAACTGGGTGTTTGAAATGAAGCTGGTTTGACTGCTGAACGAGACATGGCAGTGGGCAGTCTAAGGAAGCTTCTTCAGGTATCTGCCCATAAAAGTAAGTCCTGCCATGGGTGACACATCACCACCTCCAAGGAGTCATCCCTTGGAGGAGTAATGCGGGCAGGGGTGCCAACCCCTCTCAATTTCTAACCACCATGATGAGGCTCAACCCTAGGGTGAGAGACAACGACTACTACTACTATTACTACTACTACTATTTAATTTATTGCCCACCGTTTACACCAAGGTCCAAGGGCAGGTAAAACATTAAAGCACAACATTAAAAACAGTTTAAAACAACTTATAATTACAGAGAATCCTAAAAACATACACTTTAAGTGTCAAAAGCCAGGGCAAAAAGGTGCATCTTCAGCATTCACCAGAAGCTGCATAATGAAGGTACCAGATGCCTTGGCCAACACAAATTAACACCTGACAGTTGTTCACTTGGAAGAAAAAGCAAAGATGCACTTGGCCAATGAAGGTTAAGCATTCACATTAATGAATTGTAGAAAGTGCACATTAAAAAAATCATTCAAGCTTTGAAATGGGATTCTTCTATAACATGACTACTCAAGTTATCCCATTCACAGGAAAAAGCATTCCAGAGTCCCCAAATAGTAGAATTAATGGTCTAACACTTACTGTCTTCAATTCCCAAAATCCCTTTTAGAATATATTAGTAAAACTGCCTCAATAAAATTAGAAATTGAACTCCCCTGGGGCAGAAAAGATGGAATGTTATCTAGAAATTGAAATACTTTGCAAGTTCCTAAGACATTCTTCCAACCCTATTAACTACAGAGAAGAGGCAGTTTCCCACTGACATGCCTGATATCAGAAATATTGTGGAAAGGAAGTACAATATGTAGTTTCATAATAATTTGAATTCTCCCAAGTGGTTATTGTGTAACGGCAAAGGAAACAGAACTTAAAACAAACAAGAAAAATGAGTTAGTTTTTTGGTTTGTTTTCTTTCAGATTATGGATGTGCCATGAAGATCTAATGGAGCTACATGTCAGGGTTGGGGAGGGATGCAAGAAGAAAAGTTTCCTTGTAACTGCTGAGGTCAGAGTCCAACTAAATAGGTAAATGCAAATTGATCTTTCTCTGCGTTCAGGGAGCAAAAGGACAACTTGGGAGTCTTTGGTGCCAAAGAAGATGCCACAAATTCCACATTGTTTCAAGTATTTGTTATTTTTAAAAGTCTATGTGCCAGAATTAGACAGGTTGCTTCAAAAGTACCCCCTGTCGTTGAGTTACACAGTGCATCTTTCATGTTTTGGACATGAGGCAGAATTTCTCAGCTTCCTTAGACATCCTGGAGCCAGATGTCTAAACTGCAAACACTGCTCATTTCAAAGCAAAGAAATACACACTGCCATCCCAACAACACATCACTGCTTTAGTTATGTCACACTGCCTTATAATTCAGCATTTTTCTCACTACCTATGGCAAACAATTGACTCTAGGCTACAGATGTATCTACACTGATATCACAATTACTGACACCATAAATTAAGCCATTGCCATGTGTGTTACAGAAGTGCTGACATCCCCACTGTGGCTCCACTGCCACCCCATGCTTGACAGGCACCTTGAACAGCCCCTCAGGAGGGGAGTAGGTAAAAACATTGTTGTTGTTGTTGTTGTTGTTGTTGTTGTTGTTGTTGTTGTTGTTGTTGGCGGCATCTGTCTGTCTTGAACGTAACAGCAGAAGAATAGATACAGGCGAGCAGAGCAATTGGTGGACAATAGCTCCAAGTCTGTTGCCAAGCTGAATACTATAGTCATTAGTTTTCAGTATTCAGAACTACTATATTATCAATATCCAGGCCAACCAACACATTAGAGAAGTTGCTCAAATGGCTTATAACACAATGATATGGTACAACTCAGGATCACTCAGACATGTAACCAACTACAGGGCAGTTTCCAAATGAGTATTCTGACTGGGCAAACTGGCATTCCACTACACTGGCCATATAGGCTTTCAGTGGCACTATACTGTATACAGAAATACTAGTGCAAAATGTAAAAATGGATCAAAACACAATATCCACTGGGGGGGGGGTTCTTTAAAAATATTACATTCTGAAGCAAAATATGTGGCCCTCCAGACTACAGCTTCCATCAGCTCCAGGTAGCATGGCCAATGGCTGGAGATGATGGGTCCAAAGGTTCTCCATTTCTGTTAAGATTTATGTACAGTGGACGCTCAGGTTGCAAACATGATCTGCGCAGGAGGCACATTCGAAACCCCCAGCGCCGTGTCTGCGCACGCTCGGGTCGCAATTCGGCGCTTCTCCGCATTCACGAGCATTGAAACCCAGAAGTAACCCATTCCGGCACTTCCGGGTTCGGCACGGTGCGCAACCTGAAACGCCTGTAACCTGAGGTATGACTGTATTTCAAAGGACAATCCCTGTCAGCCCAGAAAGTAAGTCCTATTGAACTTACTATTGGGGTCAGATTGCAGCCTGAATCTCTTCACTCATCCCAGTCTCTCTCTTCACTACAGATAATCTACCTCGTTTCTTAAAACACCTGTACAGCATCAAAGACACACAAGAGAGATTATTTATTATGGTATGATACAGTGCTCTAACAGCAGCAAAATAATGTGGATGTATGTCATATGACACAAAGAATGGATGACCAACCTGCAGGACAAGTAGCACAGGCAAGACCAAGTTTGTGACACTCAGAGATAAGGAGGGCCCTTGGGCTTGGCTATGTTGTGCTGCTGCTGTTCCACAGTCTAATAATCTACAGAGAAAAAGTCACTTGTGACTAGAGACGGTATCAACCATGTAATTACCAGGCTCAAATTATGAATTTTCCCAGGTTCAGGTGCAAGATAAATTGAATGCTGTTTTGCTAAGAAATTTTTCTGCAGTTCAGAATGGAAGGTTCTGCACATGTGCAGAGTGCTTCTTGAGACTTTTTTTAAAAAAAGTGTAGCAGCCTTAAGAATCAGTTAAGAACTCTTGGGGAAAGGAATCCCCTCTACTCCTCTCCCAGTAGTTCTAAAACAGTGTTTCCCAACCTTTTTTGGGCAAAGGCACACTTGTTTGATGAAAAAAATCTCGAGGCACACCACCATTACAGCCCCGTGACGTCAGCGCGCAGCGTCACTTGAGCTCCTTCTCCTGCTCGTTCAGGGCCGCAGTGGCGTAGCGTGGGTTGTCAGCACCCGGGGCAATGCAAGTAATTTGCGCCCCCTAACCCGTGGATTTGCGCCCCCTAACACTAACCCCCAGATGTTGCGCCCGGTGTGGCCGGCCCCCCCTGCACCCCCCACGCTAGGCCACTGATCCATAGCTAAAAGCAGAAGTCGACAAATGTGTCCTGTTTTTTGCTCTTCAAAATATGGCAACCCGAAGACCCCCAGGGACCGTCCAACCAGCCTAGGAAGTGTGCTCTGGTCGCGGGGGAGGAGACACGAGGCATTGCCATCCACACCTGGAATTGAGGAGGAGCTGGAAAGGTCCTTTGGTTTCACACCCAGGACCCATTTTTTCTCTCTTCTTTTGAGAAAGGGGTGGGAAACGGGATTTGGAGGGCGCATGTGTGCGCGTAGCTGAGCTCCAGTTGCTCTGGGCATTTCTGGACAGCACCGGTAGCGTCTCTCCTAACCCCTCCCCACCCCGGTCTCCAGCCCCCCCCCCCCGCCCAAAGGCTTCCCCCTACCTGGCCAAAGTTCCACCCGAAGCTGGAGATGCGGTTCGTGCTGCCCACGAAGAGGACGCCAAACTCGGAGAGGACGGATTCCTTGCGCTCAGCGCAGCTAGCCGCTCAGGGGCCCGGGGCGGCGCGCGCGTCCTGCAACCAGGGGCGAGTGCCATGGGGGTGAGCCATGGCAGGGCGCGCTGCGTGGAGCCTCGCTGCAGCCTCCCCCTCAGCTGTAGGGAGGCTGAGGCGGTGGGCAGAGGCCAGAGCGGAGCTTGCGGGCAGTTCGCCCGCAGACGCATGGCTCAGGCACGCTGCAGGCGCCGAGGTGTGGCGCCCAGTGCCCCCCGCCTCGCCTAGCTACCAGTGGCATAGGAAGGGGTCTGCGGTGGGTGCGGGGCTGAAAGGACAGACAAGGCTCCAGCAACCACCCCCACCGCCAAGTCCGCCGGTCCTGCAATCCCTTGCACGCTGACTTGGAAGTACAGTGGTACCTCGGGTTACATACGCTTCAGGTTACAGACTCCGCTAACCCGGGGCGCTGCTGCTGCTGCTGCTGCCGCCGCCGCTCCCGGCAGGCATGGGCCCAGCTGAGGCGGCGGCGGCTGTTGTGGTGGTGGCGGCGATAGCGGGCGGAGGAGGGGGCGGTGGCGGGGCCGAGGTGGCCGGCGGCGGCGGGGGAGGCGGCGGCGGGTGGAGCAGGAGGGCGGCCGAGGCCGGTGAGGGAGTAGGGTTGCCCAGGGCTTGAGGAGCCGTCGCCGGGAGTTGCTGCTGCTGTTGCTGCTGCTGCTGCCCGGACATGCCGGCCTCCTCCTCGTCCGCTGTCTCGCGCTCCTCCCTTTTGCGCGCGCTGCCCCGCCGCCGCCCCATTGGCCGGGTCCTGTCAGCTGATCCTGTGTTATTTCCTGTGGGTGTGTGAGAGGGGAGAATGGAGAGAGAAACCTCGGCACCACCACCGCGGAGCCGCCCCCGGCTCGACGCGGATCCTCGCCGCCGCCGCCCCGCCTCTCGCCGCCCGACTCGCCCGCCTCCCTCCCACGGCACACCATGCAATCTCTCGCGGCACACTAGTGTGCCGCGGAACACCGGTTGGGAAACACTGTTCTAAAACATACCTGCATTAGTGATGCTGCAATGCTTAATAGATTAATTTGTAAGATTAATCAAAGGTCTTTCAACAGACTAAAAAAGTACTTCTGATTAGCAAGGCTGAATATCAGATGATAACTCCATTATTTCTGACCTCAGATATGTTTTACTCTTGTGCAAGTTTAACCAATGAATAGGCTGAAACCCATAAGATTAAGTCATTAAATTTCTTTAATTGGGGCACAGCCCAAATCTATACATTTGTTTTCAACATCAATTACTTTACCTCCTGGAAAGAGTAAGTTAAATTTTGCTTTTCATGGTGCAATATATACTTTTCTGTTACAACTTTTTAGGGGTGTCTAAAGACTGAAAAGGTCCTTTTTATGCAGAGTATTCCTGTGCATATTAGCTCAGAAGTAAATCACAGTGGAGTTTACTCCTTAGAAACTATGCTTAGTATTGCAGTCTTAGCTAGCTTATATAGAGCCCAAGTACTTTTAATGTTACATATGTTTTTGTTAAAATTATGCAGTAGGTTACAAAGCTTAATCTGCTTCCTCACATTTTAAAGCTGAAGTAGGGTATGAGAGAAAATTACATCTTGATGCCTCCAAAATACATCTTGATGCCTCCAAAATAGATCACATATGTTTGAGAAACTGCTGTAGTTATTTCTGTATGAACTAGTTGGCTGCTCCCCTTTGGGCTTAATTCTGAATCTCTTCATTTATACAACATTGGGGGACTGATTTAAGCTAGCAATATAAATCAAGATTTAAATCACCAAGTGGAAAACCTCAGCTTAAAATGTTGATGTTGGTCCAGCATTCTATTTATACTTCAGTAATGATAATAAAGAACATTGATTTACAAGTTAAATAGGACCTCTGCACTATATTTTGTTCATATTTGCTAACTAGGAGGGCACACCAACTATATACACATTTGTGAAATATTTCATTTATCGTGCATTTTAGCTTTTTAATAACTGATGCATAGCACCAAAGCCCTAGAATATTATGTATTGGTGTGTGTGCCTCTGCATGGCCCCATAGTTAAGGGATCTAGAATGGGCCACTAGATCACATGCTCCTTTCCCCCGTTCCTCCTCCAGAAAGGAAAAGAAAAACATTTCCATGCCCTTACAGCAACATTAACTTTGGTTAATTCTATCCAGATTCCCTCTTAAATGATCAGGATTTGCTTACCAGCTTCAATCTTTGGTTTCAGATCTAGCCAGTATTAACCTAATCCAGAGAAGTATTATCCTAATCCAGAGAAGTATCGGTCGGCTAGTGAGGGTAAAAGAGGAAACCTATTCCCAATAACTGTCAATAACAGCCAGTCCAATAAAAAAAAACAATTAAGATTTATGGGGTTGCATAATTTTAGTCTAGACATGACACTGAGTAGTTGAGAGATTCTTCTGACAACACTTAAATGTAGAGAATAGTCTTTTCTTTGCCTGATAATGCTCATGAGATGCAACATATTTCGATGAACTGATATACAGGCAAATGTGGCAATGCGCACATGTGCAGTCACACATTCTTTGAAGGTGTGAAAAATGGGAATTGCCTGTACTAAAATTATATTCATATCACAATGCATAAAACTAGCTTTAAAATAATGTACTACAAGTCATGGAACAAAAATTTAAATATAAGGATTTAAAAGAGAAAGTAAATATAAATATTTGTATTGTACAGTGGTACCTCGGGTTAAGTACTTAATTAGTTCCAGAGGTCCATTCTTAACCTGAAACTGTTCTTAACCTGAAGCACCACTTTAGCTAATGGAGCCTCCTGCTGCTGCTGCGCCGCCAGAGCACGATTTCTGTTCTCATCCTGAAGCAAAGTTCTTAACCTGAAGCACTATTTCTGGGTTAGCAGAGTCTGTAACCTGAAGCGTATGTAACCTGAAGTGTATGTAACCCGAGGTACCACTGCACAATGTGATTCAATTCACGTGTCCCCTGTAACACACTATTACAGTGGTGCCCCGCAAGACGAATGCCTCGCAAGACGAAAAACTCACTAGACGAAAGGGTTTTCCGTTTTTCGATGCGCTTCGCAAGACGAATTTCCCTATGGGCTTGCTTCGCAAAACGAAAAAGTCTTGCGAGTCTTGCGATTTTTTTTCCTTCCCCCCCTTTTTCTAAGCCGCTAAGCCTTTAATAGCCGCTAAACCGCTAATAGCGCTAATCGGGTTGCTTCGCAAGATGAAAAAACCGCTAGACGAAGAGACTCGCGGAACAGATTAATTTCGTCTTGCGAGGCACCACTGTAATTACTGAATGGCAATGTGCTGAAATTCAGAGCACCTGAGCCAGCCTTTGTCACCCACAGAATGTGTTATGTGCCTCTGTGACAGCAAAAACATAGCTTACTCCTGATATATTTATAATAGCATCCTATGCAAGTGGGAAACTATCCTGCTTTGCTCTGTCCCATTTTAATAGTTCACAAAGGGCTGGACTCACATAGTTGGCTGTAATTTGAATTGTTTCCAGTCTTAACCAACAGCACCTATATTAGTTTTTATGGATATTGCTGGAACTGTGGCAAAGTCCCATCCTTTTGCTCTTCTTACACAGGGCACATCTGTTAGCTACTACAACATAGCACTACTAGTCCCAAACTTACATTACTGCAGTGACTCCGAGGTTCAGACTGTAAAACAGCCCTAAATGTGCTTACTCAAACGTTTCAATAAGCCCACCCAGGACCGAAATGCCAAATTCATTAATATCCTAAGGGTTGATTGCATAAAAGAGCAACAATTTTGTTAGCACTTAATGAATGGTGGTTTCAAACTTCCAGATATACCCCCTCCATATATTTAATACCATCCCTTGGCTCTTACAGAGTGGCTTTCCAGAAGATGCAGGGGAGCAATTCTTAGGCTCCAACCTATGAATTTAAAAAAATGAAATAACTTGCCATTTCCAACTCAACTTCCTATATTCTTTTTCACATTCCGCTTTTATTGTGGTATAAATGCCAGCCTCTTTCCCACTCAAGGGAAATTTATTTTTATTAATAAATTTAAGCATGCTGCACGTGCAGCACATTAATCTACCCACACCCTCATCCATTCTGGTGCAACAACAAGATTATACAAGGTCAAACACTGAGTTTGAAATCTAATTAGAGAGGAACTTTTCAAAACTGTTCTGTTTGAGGACATGCCCCAAGGAATTCAGAGGCAATTTTAAACTTTGTATGCACATCTGCGTTTTACAGTTATAAACCAGAGAGCAACAATAGTATGGCACACCTTGCATCAGCCAGCTCTATGCAATCAAGTAAGATATTCTACTGCCAAGCTTAAAATCTCCTTCTAGGAGATAGGGGGTCACAATGGATGTTTTAAACAAAATTATTAAAAGGAGTGAGTGGTGCTATTCATAGTAAGACTGTCTTAAAATTATTTAAGGATGGTTAGGGAAACTGGCAACTATATCCTAAACATTTGCACTGGTGTGTCTGCCTGTAACTTCATACTCTGCGGCCTAGTGCTAGGGCTGCACTTGCCATATTGTATTCAACACGCTTATTTATAGATGCAGCAAATGTTGCCCGATTCTAAGAAGGAGCAGCTTAAGTATCTTAAGTAGTTGTGAAAAATAGCAATGAGTGAATTCATTACTAACTACTTAAGACAGCTTTATTTATTCTGCAATTATTTCCTGAACAAAAGATGTGTGCTGTTTTTAAAATAAGTTCTAAATGTTGCTATCTTTGATTTTCTTTTTAAAGCTCCCTCCCCCCCTTTAAAAGACAAATCAAAGAATTACTGCACAGCAGCAGGTTATTTCTGGCTCTTCTACAATTATTAATCTTGTTACAACACTAACAAGTGGGAACATAAGCAAAGAAGAAAACACACACACACACACAACTCAGGACAGCTAATTTCTGGAAAAATTCCTGAGAGGTATCAGTGTTCAGCTACGGGAGCAAAAACAGTCTTGTGACACTACATCATATGTCATCTGATCCGATGCCACAATGAATCTGTTAGGGTAGGACAGGCATAGGCAAACTCAGCCCTCCAGATGTTTTGAGACTACAATTCCCATCATCCCCAACCACTGGTCCTGTTAGCTAGGGATGGTGGGAGTTGTAGTCCCAAAACATCTGGAGGGCTGAGTTTGCTTATGCCTGGGGTAGGACATGGCCATCCAGGTATGTTTTGAACTACAACTCCCATCAGTCTTAGCCAGCAGAACCATACTGGATGGGGCTAGTGAAAGTTGCAGTTCAAAACATCTGCAAGGCACCAAGTTCTTCAATACTGTTTTAGAGTGACAGCCAACATTCAATAAGCAAACTAGTGCTCATGAAACAAAATTCCCTCTTTGCTTCCGAGACCCTCCCCATACCTGCTCCAGTGAGTCCCCTAAGAGTAGATTGGGGGGGGGGAGAGAGAGAGAGAGAGACTGCAGGGAAGTCCTGCACCAGCAGAAGTCCATTTTGGTTGCGGGCAGCTAACGTAGGATGTGACTATTAGTCTTTAAAGTGCCACAATCCTCAGTGGTGATGTTCTCTGCATCAGTGCTAGAAATGAGCCCGGATAATTTTGCACCTGGCTTACTGACCACTTGTGACCAAATGAAGATGCCTGAGCGCCAGGATGGCGCCTGACACCACCACCTGGATATGCATGCCTGGGGATCATTGGACCTTGACTGTTTTCACACACTAATATCACATCCTATAGAATTCTATCAGTTATATTTTTATCTGCACAATCAGAATGAATTTCAGGAACCAAAAAGTCATATTGAAAAATACAACTTTAGAGCTGCCTTGCCCCCAAATGGCAACTAGACATTCCATTTTGGCAAATGTAGCCTTTATTTAAGGAGCCTTTTATAGTGCCTAGCTTATATACAGTACCTGAGTTTATAACACTGCTTTGGTTGAAGGAAAGTTGATCATACAATCTTAACCATACTGGTATCTCTCTCTGTTGAAAAATGTGATTTGTGTTTCCCTACCATGCCACAAAACCTAAAGTAATGAACCATCATTACTAATACCTGCAGCAGTAGCATGTACTCTCAACATCAATGAGATCTAGTTTCAATGTGACTTGAAATTAGAATTGATTTGTCACAGGACTTGAATCTTCCAGAGTCCTTGAGCAAGTTTATAATGTCATACAAAATCAAACCTTGCTACTCCTTTTAATCAGTAGTAATGTTTGAATCATGAATAAGCTTGTGAGGATGCTACTAGGATTCTTAAAGAACTAAAACAGAAATTATTACACAGTCAGTTTAAAGGTAAAGCAATAGTTTTATTAGCACAATTTAATAGGGACCCAACATTAAAAATGTAAGCCATTTTATAATGTGAAAAATAGCTGCCTTTCCACTTTCAATGAAACACATTAGGAATCTAGACATTTCAGAGGTGGGGAATTCTTGACATAACTTCACAGAAGGTGTAGCCCTGGGTTTGAAAGTGATAATAAGAAAAACACTCTTAAGAAACCATATTTTCATGTAACACAGGAATAACCAATGAACATATAGGTTAAACTTCTTTTGAACAAAGCACAACATTTAACTGTTGTTCACTTTATAATTTGTGTATATTGGAAAACAGACATGTACAGAAACAGAACAAATAATGGTTGAGATCCAAAGGCTATCCCCTTCTAGTGGCAGCCATTCATATCCCCTGAAAAGTTGCACCAAAAGGTCATCACATTATCCAGAACAGCTTTCCATGAGGCTAGAGGGGTGTACACATAGGGATCTACAGATCCCAGCCAATGTTAAAGGAACATAATGTTGGATGTTTTTCATTTCCACTTAGCAAATTTGAGAACTTACTGAACACGTCAGACAGACATCACTTTAACATTTCAGGATCTGTACTCAAATACCACAATTACATTATTATTATTATCACTATTGGGAAACATTACAACTAGAGATGCAAAAAACTATGTCAATTGACTGATTTATAATATAATCACTTTGTGCCATAGGAGAAACACCTACTTGTTCTGCCAGACAAACACTAACAAAAATCAATGACAAAATTAATCTTCGATAATAACAAGCAACTGTTATGTGGTTCTATAATTCGCAAAGTTACTATCCTACGGATTCGCCTGAATCTTGCTGAAGTCAAAGAAATTTAAGCACCTAACTCTGTGCAGAAATGGAACCCATAAATGTAACACTAGGAGCCTATATTCCAAAGCTACAATATTACATTGTGTTCTTCCCAAAGACTGACAACATGAACCTCAACCAAGTATAAAAGATGTTCCTGATAAAATTATTTCAGCAGAGTCAAATTTAAGGCTACTATTCTCAACAGCTATGGACAACTTAATAGGACTGTGTTAAAAAACAGGTGGTTTCAAATATACCTGTTTATAACAACTGATCTGTCTGTGCAGAAACTGTTCTCTTCTGTTAAAATTCCACAGATTAAAGAAATTAGTAATTTAGTTTTTTTAAAAAAGAAGAGCCAAAAGCAACAATTTCCTCAACAATTCAGTTAAATTTTCTCCAGAGCATGAATCCCATCATTAACTGGATTATAAAAAAACATTATTCTACTATAAATATAAACCAGCCATAAGCTTGATTGATAAAAATGTATAAGAGCCCAGTGTTGGAAATGCTTTTGTCCACTCCCCAAGTAATTATAATGCACATTCAACAAGCTGACCCACCAGTGGACTGGGACCTAATCCAATGTGGGTCACAACAGGAGCACTGCTACCATGCAAATATATGGTAAAAGATTAAGAAATAGGTCCCCAAATGCATGTATATGTTAAAAGCAGACCCTGGAACTGAAAAGGTTGATGATACCTGGGCTAGAGAGTTTGAGTCATGTTCATACTCTTAAGTTGATTCATGCACTTTAAAACGAAAGAGGAAACATATTCCAAAGCCACAGGTGACCTAATGGGAGGCATCTGATGTTTCACACTTTTCCACAAGAGCATTTTACGTCTTTAAAATTTTATAGTACAACCCAATCCAGAGCACTCTTCTATAAAATGGAATCGGTTGACCCAAGTACTTTAAACCAATTTGGCTGTAGACCAGATTATGAACATGCCAACCTAAAATACTACTTCTGTCCATCATATTGGTTCATTTCTCTTATTACCATTTGGAACAGAAATGTTGACTAAAGTAGCTGCATTTTCTCCAGAAACAAATCTTATATGGGACTTTAGACCCAATGTTACTTAGCAGTATATTTTCAGAAACTCCAGGTTTACAAACTGCAAAACAGATAAAAAATATCACTCTGTGCAAAACTAAAAAAAAATTCTTTAAAAAGAAACACCCTGTATGTACAGGATACATATAGGTACATATTTTTTGCAGAGCAGCTAGCACCTTTTGTCTGAGTTTTCAAGAGGGATGCATTAGACCTGATCAAATCAGTTTACCAGAGGAAGGATAATTGCTGTATACAAAGAACCTTGTGATTCACCCTCAATCTCATTATTTACTACTGCGATATTCCGGCTTTAAAAAAAATAGGCACAGGCCTACTCATCTACTCTATTTATTAAAACAACCTAGCAACCAAGAAGCGCTAGATTGATTTATGTAGTAGCTGCATGAACGCAGACCGGGGCCCTTTGCGTACAGGGCAAGTTTGCAAGAGAAAAGCAAATACGCTTTCATTCCTGCACCACCAAGAAACCGGCTTAACTAACCTGACGACTGGCTCTGGCCGCTCAAAGCCCCAAAAGGCTGCCTTTAAGAAAATAAGAAAGAAAGGGAACGAACTAGCAGCAGTTCCGGATTCGAGGAGATCCCTCCTTTCCTCCCTCTCCCAACGCCGACGGAGGATCCCCAAGGCGAAGGAAAGTTTTCCTGGAGCCCCACAAGGACAACAATGCCGCCCCCCCCCCGAGCAGGAGCCGCCAAGGCGCCTCGCAGGGACCCCTTCGCTTCCCACCCCCGACCTCCGCCCTCCGCCCTCCCTCCCCTAACCGACTCCCGGCTCCGCGGCTACAGTCACAAAGGTCGGTGTAGCCGCGCACTTCAGCCGCGGGCGCGGAAGGTATAATAAAGGAGAGAGGAAGAAGGCGGGGCGGAGAGGGGAAGAAATCCGCCTCCATCCAGCAGGGCACGTCAGGGGCCGCCGAACCCGTGTCGAGGCATCCCGAGGACACACCCTGAGGGTCAAGCGGCCGCAGCCACCCAGCGGGGGCCGAGGAGGCCTCAAGGGCCCCGGGGCCCGAGCTCCACAGGCAGAGGACCCCCCCACCTCCTCCTCCTGGCCGCCAACGCCTCCCGCGCCCGGGAAGCCGAAGCGCCAAGGCTCCCTCGGAAAGGCCTCCTCAGGCGCCGCAACACGGCGAGCTGCGGCCCTCAAGGCCCCGGCAGTACCTTCGCTCCGCGGCGGGCCGGGTGGCTGGCAGGCAGGCAGGCAGGCGGCGGCAGCGGCGGCTACCCCCACCCAGTCGGCGTCGTGGTGGTGCTGCGGCGGCTCTCGGTGTGGGCCTCGGCCGGCGCTCCTCTCCCCGGCTGGGTTCGCCTACGGCCTTCGGCTCGCTCGGTGTCGGCCTGGCTGGCCCCTCCCCCGCCCCGCGGTCCTGGCTGCGCAGCGGCCCCTGCTCTTCCTTTCCCTGCTCGCTCGCTCTCGCTCTCCTCTTCCCTTCCCAGCCCGGCGGCGGATACTACTGACCCGACGAGCAGCTGCGGCGGAGCAGGAGAAAGCCCCGCGCCCAGCTCGGCAGGCGACTCGCGGTTGCCCCCTGCGGCCTGGCGGGATCCGCGCAGCCGACGCCGCAGCCCTCGGGCCTGCCAGGTGCCCTTCAACGCCGGCCAATGTTCTCGGAACGCGAAGGAGATCGGGGACAATGGGAGAAAGGAATGCCTCTGAGCATGGGCAGACGCCGGGGGAGGGGCGCGCGGCCTTTCCTTCGTAAATCGTAGGGCGTGGTTAAGCTATGTGAAAGCCTTTCTAGGCTCTTGACCTCATAATAATAATAATATCCCCAAAGATACATGTGCTATGCGAGATTAAAATCTGCACATGCTCTAGGTCACAGTGAGATCGCTCAACAGTTTACGGTGCTTGCTGGCTCTCTTTGCAAAGAATGCTGGATTAGGTGGGATTTTGTCAGATTTCAAAATTCTTAGCGTTTACGTAGTCGAAAGAACTCTCCCTCGCTGAACACGGCTTTATTGAACAATTTCTGTATGGGCTTAGACACCTTAGTCTAATCAGCGATTAGCAATGCTTTAACTGTTAGATCACATCTGCAGTAAAAATTAAGAAAGCAGCAGCAGATCCTGGAAATTCAGCAGCAAGTTTTAGTGACACATCTCAACCCGTCATCTTGTTTGGAAATAAATAGCAGGGCCTCTGAGCATATATAAAGAGCCTTTCCCCTGGTGTGTGCAGTCTGTTCCAATGTGAAAGTAAACCCTACTGTGTTCGATGTGTCTTACTCCCAGGTTACTTCCCTGCATTCAGTTGCAGGGAAGAGCAGATACACTTTGTGACTTGGGAGAGGTTTTCCTTCAATCCAAGACTGAAAGGACGAGGCTGGTGAGTTTCCAGATACTTAAAGTAGCATGATAGCCCTATGTTCACCAATGGTACACCCGTATTTCTATCCATCTATGGTCTCTGGACAAATCTGTTTTACAGGTTTAGTAATGCTGCAGAAACCTGTTCGGTCAGAAGTTTTAAGTTGTGTGCCTGAGGCAGTGACGGCTCTAACATAATGCCTTCCAGTCTCTGAAAAGCTATCCAGCACACAGAATGTAAGAACAGGTGTTGTATAATCGAAAGAGGCTTGGGGAAAATGAACAGGGGCTTAAAAACCTGCTGAAGCTCACACAAGGGAGTGTTTACTGGTCCAGAAGACCCCACTTCCTTTTATTTTAATAACCTACACCTATAGCTATTCCCCACCCACCCACCCAGATTTGTAAGCAATTTAATGTGCAGCAGGGAAGGACAATATAAACTGTTTTGGGGTGGTTGTTTTTTAAGCAAACCAGTCATGGTCCACAACAAATTCTATGACTGCTCACACACTGTATGTTTAAGACATATCTGCAATGTCCCCAAAGAATCCTGGGAACTGTAGTTTAACCCTCACAGAGTTAAATTCTGCTTGATTGTAAAAAACAAAACCCAAAGCAGTTAATAAACTTCACTTCCCAGTACCCTTAACTAATGGTAGTTCCCAGGATTCTTGGGTGTGTGTACTTTAAATGTGTGGTGTGTATGTAGACTGTGATATCTATAAGGAACTAGAGTTGTCTTTGTAAAGAAGGGTTACTGTATTCTTTGCAGCACATGGCTACTGTGGAACTCCTTATGAAAGCACATGAAAGGAAATTTTTTTTTTATTCTGTGTTCCCCTGCTGAGAGCTAGCAGAACTCAAAGCACATCAGGGCCAAACTAGATACATGTTTTCAAAGAGATTGCATTTCCTGCATCTGCTCAAACTGCTTTGTGCTAAATTTGGATTTGTGGGTTGTTATCATTCTCACTGTTGGCTTCTGAACACAAGGGCAAATCCCAGAGGGCATGTTCCAGCCTCTTAAATCCCACTGGTTTCAACAGGAAGGTGAACAGTGCAATGCTATACATGCCTACTTGAAAGTAAGTCCCATAGGGTTCAATGGAGCTTACTCCCAGCTAAGTGGGTATAGGGTTGCAGCAGAGTCCTATACCCAGTTCCTAGGGGAAAGTCTTTCTGAACTTCTAATTAGACATAGGATTGCATTGCTCAGCACCTGCTGTAACCTTCCCATTGAAATCAATGAGACTTTAAAAGGCTTGACACACAGAAAGCTGCCTTATAGTTAGACCATTGGTCCATCTGGCTCATTATTGTCTACACTGACTGTCAGAAGCTCATCAGGGGACATTCCCAGCCCTACCTGGAAATGGCAGGACTTGAACCTGGGATCATCTACATGCACAGCAGGCATTCTACAATGAGCTATGGCTTCACTTTGCTTGGATCATGCCTTTAAAGCCCTATACGGCCTAGGACCCTCGTACCTACGTGACCGCCTCTCCTGGTATGTCCCACAGAGGAACAAAACAAAAACATCTTGGAGGTCCCAGGCCACAGAGAGGTTAGGCTGGCCTCAACTAGAGCCAGGGCTTTTTCGGCTGTGGCTCTGACCTGGTGGAACGCTCTGCCACAAGAGACTAGGGCCCTGCGTGACTTGACATCTTTCCGCAGGGCCTGCAAGACAGAGCTGTTCCACGAAGCCTTTGGCCAGGGCACAGCCTGACTCCCTCCTTTGGCAATCTTCACAGAACTCTAGCCCAATGGTTGCCATCAATTTGATTTGAATTAATTTTATAATGAAATGATTTTAGAATGTTGTATTATTTTATTGTTGTTAGCCGCCCTGAGCCCGGCTTCGGCTGGGGAGGGCGGGATATTATTATTATTATTATTATTATTATTATTATTATTATTATTATTGTATATTTAAAAGATTTCCTTGCTGAAAGAAAAGGCAACTAGGGAGTTCACTTTCAATGCCCCCCACATAAAGTGAAAAATGTGTTTTAGCCTCTAGGAGGACATTACTAACCAGGTGTGTTTAAGCCATATGGGGCTCAGACTGTTGTTTTTAACCTACCACTTTATTCGCTGTATTTGGGAGAGAGTGGCAAATGCTTTCAAAGGCAACGTTGCAAAGGGTGTGGATGCATGATTGAAAACTACACTAGCTTGTAATTATGTTAAAACTTTCAAGTTTAAACAGATAATTTACTTGGAATTTAATGGGTGAAGCACGTACTAGAGTCAAAGAGAAACAGGGGTGATTCATTTTCAGAGTCTTTCAAACATTCAGCTGTCATCGCCCTCTCCCCATGTTTATTAAAAAGAATTAAAAATGCGTTAGAACAGTAGGAGGCATCCTAAGGGTTATCTGATCCAACCTCCTGCAATGCGGGAATCTCAGCTAGATCATACATGACAAACGATCACCCAACATCTGCTTAAAAACCGTTTAGAAATCAGTGCCTGAGCTTTGATTTCATCCCTGTCCCTTTTCCCTCATGTGTTGCAATTTTTAAGATTGCAAGCCTGTGGGTAGGGACTGTCCTGTTTAGATTGTGCATAAACCACTGTGGAATGAATGGATGGATGAAGAAATAAATAAATAAGAAAGCTTAAGAGGAATGACCAGCCACTCTGGGAGGCTTCTTGGCTGAAGAGTGGGGTAATGAAGGCTCTAAATAAATAATCTAATGCCTGGGAAAATGGGGGTGTTTTTAAATTTATGCCAAAAGTTGAGAGAGACCGATGCACATCACAAGGGAGGAGTACTACTGCTTCTGCTGCTGCTGCTGCTGCTACAGATCAAGCAATTTTAATGCCAGGGTATTAAACCTCTGGCGCGGGTGGTGGGTGTGACTGTGGACCTCCAGGTCTCCCAATCTGGCCTCTGGGACTCTTCTCAGACCAGACCCATCAGCAGGTTACACTGCACAACAGCTCTGCTCTGCTCTCTCTGGATGCAGGATAGAGAGAGGTGTGTGACTATATTGAAAACCCTCTGTTTGCATAGGTGGAATATAGCCTTCTGTGCAAATATGTAAGAGTCACACCTGCTGTTCCACCCACTTCTGCATCTGGCTTCATACACACCTGGCATGCTGCCTGCTGAAGGTTGCCCTTGAGGAAATGTGGCCCATGGGCTCAAAATGTTTCCCTGCTTCTGCTTTAATGCTTAGGTGGAATCATTATGTACTCTCCGTACTAGGTTTTGGGGGAAAGCTACAGATTGAAATGGTGTCATCTAGGACCAGAATGGAATGACTGATCTCTGGAAACACTGAATCAGAAGCCCCCCCCCCTTCATGTGCTTTTTTCTTGCCAAGATGACATTTTTGCTGCTTTGCCATCCCACAGCATCAGTTGGGGAATTGTTCTTCAAGACACTCCCTCTGTCACATGCTGGTTTTAATTAAATAATATCCCCAGAGCAATACAATCTGTAAATTACAGTGATTTTTTTGTTCAGCCGAAGCAGTTGCTTTGTGGAATTGCATGAATGAAGTGCCATGTAAAATCAGGTTTGCAGCCTAGACAAAGTCACACTGAAATATGACTAGCAGCAGGTGAAGCCTGCCTTGAAAGAACAAGTGAAAAGTCCTCTGAAAGATACATGTCAGTACACCTCAATTTACCACACAGCAATGGCCATTTTGCAAAGCTTTTTTTCTGTTTAAGCAAAAGTAGAATAGCTGAGGCAGTTATTTTAAATTATGCACACATAAATATCTTACACAAAAACGTTAAAGAAATAACCAGAGAAAAAGCGTTAACAGACTGTTTTCATTTGAAAACACATGTAAGCAAAACTCCAGTTTGTGCAGTACTGGTGGGGAAGAAGATGCAAAGGACTGCATTGTTCATATCAAACGACTCTGTAGGAAAGCACTCCTACAGAGCTTCATTAACGCGTGACCCTGAGAATCCTAACCGGGTCTGCTCAGAAGTCCTACTAAATTCAGTGGTGCATACAGCATACTCTGCTTCTCGGCTATCATTATTTTCAGATGGAATCTGAATGCTCGGTAAATAGGTACTCTGGAAAAGCCATTTGACTGACTGGTTGAGCTTGTTCATCTTCCTAGTTTTTAGTGTAAATATAACCTACAAAGCAGAAGGAAAGTCAGACTTGTTGCCTTGAACTATGTGACTGATCTTTCCTATGGCAGCAAAGCAAAAAAAGCATTCATCATACCAGTGTGTACATAAACCTTTAGAGAACTTTCGCAGAACCCTGAGATTTCATTCATTTGAAAGTAAATTTCATTAAACTATGACAAAGCAAATATTTAAAATAAACAGCCAATTGCTTACCAAGAAATGTCCATTATAAAGAAAGAGAAGGCTAGATTTTGGTTTAAGTTGGCTGTGCTGCTTATTCCCCAGTGAGAGGATACTCCATGGAGACCAGCATTAAACACCCCAAGGGGGCCTTGTTTCTCCCAGAACCACAGCCTCGGATTTGAACAGAAATCAATCCTCATGCTTTGACCCCCTCTCCAGCTTGCTGCCTTTACCTTCCTGCAACCTTTCCCCCCTCCACAACCAACTCTAAAACTCTGCTTTGAACTCTGGCTTTGTCTTCTATCAGTTATTTGCCATCTTGCAACACAACCGCCTCTCCTTGGCTTTCTTAATGGGCCATTACCTTTAATGGCTGACCTCTCTGGCGGATTACCTCATGAGGAAGCTAGCCTGGCTTATATTTTAAAACTTTAGAAAGGTCTGGCACCTAGTTTATCACGTCAGTCCTTGATGAAATTTGAACATTTTACTGGATCCAGGAATTTAGGGGAGTCTGGCCCCCATAGACTCATATTCTGAATATGCACACCAATTTTTATCGTCTTCAAGGGGGATTGCATTGCATTGTGTGTTGTGTGCTTCTAGTCCCTGAGGGAAATGGGTGCTGACTTCTTCTCTGAATGCACAATGCTGTCCTGAACTTGCACGATCCCAATCTGACAATCTCACATTTTCCAAAGGAGAGATTACATTCATTTCACTCCTCCATTTGAGAGCAGGCACAGGGATCAAGTTGGCATTTGAATTTGCAATCTAGACTTGTGCCTTGCATGAGTATACCAAATTTCATTCTGATGTTTTGATGCTCAAGGAGCGATCACATTACGAGAAAGGAAAAGAAGAAAGAGTTCTTTAGAAGAGTAAGTCATTGCTTGGGTGACTATTTGATGCCCCCCCCCCAACCACCACCTCAAGGATACACCTCCAATTTCTGCAGTAGTCAGTTGGCGTATCATTACACAAGGAAACTGATGGGCATGAGATTCAAGGCAGATGAAAGAAAACATTCCTTCACACAAAATTCACCACTGCAAGACGTAGAGATAGTCGCTAACTTATATTATGTCAGGGCCTGTCCAAGTGTTAAGTAGAGTGAGGTTACTGGCTCAGGCAGCAGATATTGCTTGGGGTGGCAGTAACCCCCTATTCCTCCTGATTCTTCTAAGCTAGCCTGTTGCCTTCATATGCAGTGGAGGGCCCTGTCCCATTGCCAGTAAGATTCAATTGTTTGTGGAACGGAAACACCAGCCTACCCTTCACTTCAGGCAGAGACATTTCTTGGCCTTGGGTGGCTGGAAAGGATATAGTTACAGATGGGTAGCCGTGTTGGATATGTTTATCACTAGCTATTAGTCATTGCGGTTTGGATCTAGAGAAATGCAGAAGGGCTTCTTGCATTTGTGGATGGGCTAGTGATCCAGTGAAGACTTCTTCTGCCCACAAAAAGGGCAGAGAGGATGTTATTTTCACTGATTCTCACTTTCCACTCTGGCCTCCTGTCCCACTTCCTATGCTGTTCCAGGGGCTTTCCAATCTCCTCGAGCAGATTTGTTGCAAGCTGAAAGGGGAAAGAGCAACAGGAGAACATGGCTTGCCTCATCGCATAACCAAGAGGTTCCATGAATGGAATTTCACTCCAGCCCAGTGGATATATGCAGCAACTATGTTCAGAGACAATTCGCCACTAAGTTGCAGGTGAGCAGTAGCAAGAGAGGGCTATTGTCCTCTTGCCCGATTTGTGTGGACTTCCCAGAGGCATCTGATTGGTTACTTTGGGAAACGGGATGGACCAGTTTGTCTCATCTAGCAGGGCTTTTCTGATGCAAACAAGTGGAATGCCAAACTGATGAGTTAAATGGAAGAACTCGCTCTGCTTGGCTATAAGTAGAATAGATCCATATGTATTTCTTAGGAAAGCTATGATAAAGCTGCACTACACAGCCACCATGTTTATGCTGCAGTCATGGAGAATATTATGGGATAACTGCGACACCCCCCAAAGCATCCAGCCTCAAGAGGAAAACATGTGCAATGTCCATTAGCGTTCCAAGATCATATCCACTTCTGGTGTGCCATTTAAACCTCATCTATGTATGTAGCTACATGATTTGCTGCAGACCTCGGATTCATTGTTCTGGCTGTTGTTTATGGGCGAGTTTATTGCAGCTGTGCTTAGCAACCAGCTGAAGTACTGCAGAAGTATTGTACTCACCACTCCAGGGAAATGAGGAATAAGACAATCGGAACCCCACTCTAGATGGGAAGGAGAGGCACAAAAAGGCAGATCAACAAGAATAATGCAATGCAAATGTATGCTAATTCCTCAGCGGTTTTGAGGAAGGATGGAAAGAAGGAAGGAAGGGGGGCTTTGTAGGATTTCTTTTTATAGGTTTTATAGAAATCAGCCAGGAATCGGGGGGGGGGGGCTGGGAAATAAATTTTAAGAGTAACAGCAAAGATGAGAAGACACCTTGCACAAAGTCGAACTGTGCCGTGTGGGTTTTTGTGCTTATTAGGGGGGAAAATAGCACCAAACCCTCATATTTCAGCTTACATACAATATTTTAAAGGGGCGGGGGAATAAAAATAGATGAACAGCAACAGAAACAAAATCAAAAGACTTGTTGCGGAGAAAGGCTTGAACCAGGACTGCAGGGTTGCAGCTCATCAAAACTCTGTGCACGTTCTCGATTTGCATTTATTTCAAAAAATAAATAAATTGCTTTTCCGGGCTTGGGGGCAGGGGAGTAACCAGGATCTGCAGGCTTCCCCACATCTCTCATGCTGCTCTATTGTTTTCAATAGAGTGATGTCTGAGTGGGTAGCACAAGATGCATCATATATCCCAAGGGGAAGCTTGAGCTTGCAAGTAGCTTCTCTGCCCACCCCACACACACCCAAGGGAAGAATTTTCACCCACCATATTCCAGCTGACACTTAAAATTAATGGGGCAGGATTATTTATGCATATATTTATTATTTATCTTATTTATTTACACCGTTTCTATACTGATACATGTGTGCGTGTGTGTGTGTGGTGTACAGAAAACTAAAACAACAGACTACTTAAACAACAACATACCCTCCAATATTTCTCTGATGAAAATAGAGACATCCTAAGGAAAAGCAGGACATTCCACAAATCAAATCAGAAACCAGAATGGCTTCTGTAAATCCAGGACTGTCCCTAGAAAAGGGGGACACTTGGAGGGTCTGCAACAAATCTTAAAAAAATGCAGAGTTACCCACTACAGTGGTACCTCAGTTTTCAAACGTAATCTGTTCTGGAAGCCTGTTGGAGTTCCAAAAACATTCAAAAACCAAAAACTCAAAACAGAAACCTCAATACGGAAAGCTCAAAACAGAAGCCGTGTTTCCGGTTCAACTTCTGAGGCGGTTCAAAAACCAAGGCACTTACTTCCGGTTTAGGGCGTTTGAAAACCGAAACATTTGACAACAGAGACTTTTGAAAACTGAGGTACCACTGTACTACTACTACTACTTATTATTATTAATATTAAATTTGTATACCACCCATCATCTGAAGATCTCAGGATGTTTCACCGCATAAAATTACAGAATAAAAATGTTATATTAAGATAAAATTACTAATACTGTAAATATAAACAAATTATCAATTCTTTCACCTTTGGACACACCCTCCCTCTCAGCTTCCTGGCTCTCACCCAGGACTCAGACGAACTCAGGTCACCTGCAAAAGTCTCACAAAGGAACTGTTGCTGCTGACATCACCCTAGTCTCTTACTCTATGTTTGCTTTTTTATGGGAAGGTGGGTGGAGTTGCCTCAGGCTGCCAACAGCTGTGTCCCATTAAGCTGTCAGCTGCACTCTCCAAATCCAGTTCCAGGTACAATAGGTTTGGTGAGTTTGGCAGGGGGGTCCAAAGGATGGGACACGGTGCCCCTTACAGTTCTTTCTCCAGCCTCTGCTCCCTTTTCCTTCAGACGTTCTAAGGAATGGAGCAGTCCATGGGGTAATGGGAAATCAGTGTACAGTGGCCTCCATTGCAGCTGTGTGCAAGTTTGAGGTTTCTGCACAGACGCTGCATTCAAGCAAGCAACAGGCATTATTTTATTTATTTGTTGAATTTATATACTGCCCTTCATCCAGGGTGGTTTACAGCATAAAACACAAAAGTGCATAACCACAATAACAAACAAAACAATAACCCCCCCACCCCATACAGAGTTTAAAAGACCATCAGTTGGTCAATTAACCAAAGGCCTGGGTGAAGAGGAAGGTTTTGCCTAGTGCCTAAAGATATGCAATGAAGGCGCCAGGTGAGCCTCTCTGGGGAGAGCATTCCACAAGTGGGGAGCCACTGCAGAAAATACCTGCTCTTGTCTTGCCACCTCCCGGACCTCTTGTGGAGGGGGCACACGAAGAAGGGCCTCAGAAGATGATCGCAGGCTCTGGGCTGGTTCATATGGTCCTTGAGGGATTGCAGTCTTGAGCCGTTTAAGGCTTTATAGCTCAAAAGCAGCAATTTGAAGCGGGCCTGGAAACTGACTGGTCAGTCCAGGATCGGTCTTATATGCTCAAACTGCCCTGCCCCATTATCACAGTTCAAGGACACATTTCCTCCATGCAAAAGCACTTGAGGGGATGTAGAGCAGGGTTCCTGAGGGGTGTGGCCTCAGAAGGAACACAGGAAGCTGAGTCAGACCATTGGTCCATCTGATTCAGTACTGGAGGAGGGCAGAGTTCAATCCAGCTGGGTGATGCTTCACCAGGGTGTTCCCTGTGAGGGAGCTGCTGGTGAAGTAGGCACCTTCCCCATGTATCAACTTTGGATGGGACCACCCATTTATCGTTCTGTCACCTGACTACATCATGACACCTGATGATTGACAGCTGGGTTGGCCAGTGGGGCAGGGGACATAAAGATTTTGCCTGTGGGGCCGAAAGGGTTCTCTGAACTTGAGCTACACATCAATGGAGCAATGTGATGAATTCTTAGAAACGTTAAGTATGTTTATTTTCTTCATCAATCTACCATTGTTAGAACCATTCGAGAGAAAGGGCAAGCTCAAAATAAGCTCATTCATAAGCACATTGCTTTGCTAATCCTTTTGTTGCTGCTGCTGAGTAACACAGAGAGAGCTCAAGGTATTCGTGCAAACATGCCACCCTTCCTTGCAAAGCAAGAAAACCAGAAGCCATGACAAAGGAAGAGAACATGCTAAGTGATGCATGGCGCTCAGCTTTAGAGATCAGGATGTGGTATTGGCACATGCATTACTGGACTGTGCTCAAGCCAAGAAGGTGGAGGAAGTTGCACCATGGCCACAGCAGAGATGTATCTTGTCTCAGCCGCAGAAGCATTTACACAACATCTTACTCATCCAATAGATAGTTCATACTTTGTTATCAAAACCGGTTTTCCAGGAACTTAAGAAACCTGGAGGAAAGCATCAGCCTTTAGAAGTTCCAGCTACACATGCCATGAGAATGTCTCCAGGACAGTTTCTTGCACTCCTCGGTCAGTGCTCTAGTGCTCAGATGGGAGGATGGGAAGTATTTATACAAAAATGCAGGTATCTTCTCTCCCCACTCCCCTTCTAGGATACCCCAGTACCCAAAGCAGAAGGCCAACTATGCAGATTACACAGCCCATGCCAGGCTTTGAATGGAATAGAAGAGCTGCTCAGCTAATGTGTTGTTTGGGAAAGGGTTGTAGCTCTGTGGGGAGCACATGCCTTTTTTGCATGCAAAAGGTCCGAGGTTCAATCCTCAGCATCTCTAGGAAGGGCTAAGAAAGACTCCCGGCTGAAACCGTGGAAAGCTGCAGCCAGTCAACCTATGAGTGCTATTCACTTATGTTGCAGACCTACTGCAATTAATGAACCTAACTGAGTCATAGCCAGTCATTGCAATGGGTGTGCTCTAAGTAAAACTTAGCTGAATACCACCTAATGCATTGAGTTAGGGGGCTGCATCAATCACCTGATTTTTCTCTGTTGGTTTATGGATGCAGAGATCTCCCTCGCTCCCAGTGTGAGGCTTTGCAAAGGCGACCTGCCCCTACCCTCTACTGACCCAAACCAGCTGCATCTTGTTGAGGGAACTGTGCAAGGAGGAAGGTGAAGAAAGCTCCCATTCTGTGGTGGCGGTGGTGACTGGCTGTTTATTTAGCAGTATTTTGCAGCGGCTGACATCAGGCAAGCTCCTTGAATGTGTGTGCATGTCCCTCCTCTGCTGAGTGTGTCTGTCTCCCTGCCTCCCTGCCTGTATATTCCCCTGCTAAGGGTATGCCTGCCTGCCTGCATGTTAGTACAGTGGTACCTTGGGTTAAGAACTTAATTCATTCTGAAGGTCCGTTCTTAACCTGAAACTGTTCTTAACTTGAGGTACCACTTTAGCTAATGGGGCCTCCCGCTGCCACCGCGCGATTTCTGTTCTCATCCTGAAGCAAAGTTCTTAACCCAAGGTACTATTTCTGGGTTAGCGGAGTCTGTAACCTGAAGCGTCTGTATCCTGAAGCATCTGTAACCCAAGGTACCACTGTACATAGATAGGAGAAGGGCCAGAGCTGAGTGGCAGAGCATCTGCTCGTATTATTCAGAAGGCCCCAGGTTCAGTTCCTGGCATCTCCAGGTAAGGAGAGGAATGTCCCGCTTCTGAAACCCTGGAGCGCTGAAGTCACCATAGACAATACTGAACTAGATGGGGCAATGGTCTGACTCAGTCTTAAGTCAGCTTCCAATGTCTGGGTCTGTCTGCTTGCCCCTCCCATTCTGCTAAGTGGGTACGTGTCTGTCTGCATGGGGAGGGTATGTGAGTGGCCTGCATAGCAGACCCTCCAAGTTTCCCTTTTTTCCAGGGACAGTCCCGGATTTACAGAAGCTGTCCCAGTTTCTGATTTGATCCCAGAATGCCCCGCTTTTCCTTAGGACATCCCCAGTACTTTTTTTTGTGGGGGGACACAGGGGTACGCATACCCCCTAAACATTTTGTGAATCTAAGTTTGGCCTCATTGAGGGGCAGTATTTCAATATGAGTAGGAAAATGAGAGTACCCCTAAACATTTGTTTTAGAAAAAAAGCACCAGACATCCCTATTTTCATCATATAAGTGTTGGAGGGTACAGAGTTATGCAACCCCTGAGCCATGGAGATAAGGAACCATACAACCTTTGGAATGGCAACCCTACAGAGGGACACTTTTGAATGTTTAATGTTTTGTTATGATTTTATATACAGTATGTTGGGAGCCGCCTAGAGTGGCTGGAGGTACCCAGCCAAATGGGCAGGGTATAAATAATAAAATTATGATTACTATTGACTAGGACGTCCCTATTTTCATCAGCAAAATGTTGGAGGGCGTGGTATGGGAGTGGGTGTGCACATGCCTGAGTGTGTTTTGGCAACCTTTGGAGGGGTGAGCTTGGCTAACAATTCAGCCTGGAAATGGTTAGCCAACCCTGACATAGACAAAACGAAGCTAGGTGGACTAGTGGTTTGATTCAGTATAAGGCAGCTTTTTACGTCCTATATCAGAGATAGGAATTCTCAGGCCCTGGGGGCCAAACGCAGTCTTCCACGTCTGTCTATCTGGCCCTAAGGACTCTCCCCAGTCTCTCTCCCCTCAGCAGCCCTATGGAGTACAGCGGTGTCTCGGGTTAAGTACTTAATTCGTTCCAGAGGTCCGTTCTTAACCTGAAACTGTTCTTAACCTGAAGCACCACTTTAGCTAATGGAGCCTCCTGCTGCCACCACGCTGCCGGAGCACGATTTCTGTTCTCATCCTGAAGCAAAGTTCTCAAGCTGAAGCACTATTTCTGGGTCTGTAACCTGAAGCGTATGTAACCTGAAGCGTATGTAACCCGAGGTACCACAGTATCTTCTACCAATATGTTTGCCTAGCTGGTGTAGGTCACTGAACAGACCCTCTGGTTTGCTTTGATGGAAGATAGGCTCCTGTACAAAGGTCATATTTGCATTTGTTGCCCCACCCACTTTTGTTCAGGAACTGGAAGATCGGAGAATTCTGATGAAAACCGAAAAGGAAGTGGAAACTGCTGCAGTCTGTGGATTCATCTGCCACCAGAAATGGAAATCAGTTAAGCATGGGTATCCGTTCTCATTGCCTTCGTTGGGGTTTTCCAAGTGCCACAGATGATGCATCATTGATGGCTTTTAAAAAGCATGTTTTAACGTTTTCTTTGCATCAAAATGAGTGTATGTGATGTCAGCTACCGAAATGAAGGAAAGCAAGAGGAATAATGTAGTATTTTGTGGAGGCTGAACTGCAGAAATAGCATGAATTGGAATAAACAAAGTTGGAACAGAAATCGCTCCCTTCTGATGTCCCTAACCTCAAGAGTGAGGGAGGCAGAAGCAGACAACCTCAGGGCCTGCTCCAGTCAGTCTGTCCACACCCACCCACCCAATTTTGTGTGTTATATAATGCGATAAAACATCAACCATTAATTTTTTTCCTAAAAATGGCTGCCTTCAGATGTCTTCTAAAAGTCAGATTGTTGTTTATTTGCTTGACATCTGATGGGAGGGCATTCCACAGGGCCGGCGCCACTACCGAGAAGGCCCTCTGCCTGATTCCCTGTAGCTTCACTTGCAGTGAGGGAACCGCCCTCGGAGCTAACTCTGGCTGGCCGACCAAAGTAGATCAAGCAAGCCTGAAATATGCACTCCCTTGTTTTGGATGGGGTTCCAAAACTTCCAAATGGCATCAGGTGAAGGCTGCTACAGTGTTACTACAGAGCAGCTACATTGCCTTGGCTAAGTTCATTGGAGTAATAAAGTAAGCAGAGTCCTTCTTTGCCCCCTTTGCGGTTGTTTTGGCATTAGGATTTCATCCAGATTCCACACCCTAATGGCTAATTCTTGGACAGCTTGTCTCTTTATCTGTGTGTGTGTGTGTACTTTAAAATCTATAGATATTGTGCAATGGCACATTTCAGGTATTAATCATGCATGGCTGTTCCCAGGCATATGATTACTTGTGTAGCACATTACTTTAAACGTGCTTTGCAGTCTTTAAGGTCTTCATTGCGGTAGCAACCCTGCAAGGTAGAGTGCAGGGCCGGCCTGCCCATGAGGTGGTCTGAGGCAACTGCCTCAGGCGGCAGAACTGCAAGAGGTGGCTCCCCCTTAGGCACTTCAGTGTCTCTGCTTCACCATAATAAGGTGAAGCTAAATAAGATGGAACCTGTAAGTTTGCTGCTTGTTTTAAAGGAGAGGGAGGACTTTTAAACAGTTCTCTTAAAAAGCTCAGTCTTCACATTGTGGTGGTGAAAGTTATGTATATGACCCTGTATGGCATTTGCAAAATCTTCATCCACACAATGCATACCCTCCAACATTTCTCCAATGAAAATAGGGACGTCCCATTCCATCAAGATAATTTTACTATTTATACCCCACACATCTTACTGGGTTGCCTCAGCCACTCTGGGTCACTTCCAACATATATAAAGCATAATAAAACAATAAAACTTCCCTATACAGAATTGCCTTCAAATGGCTCAGGGGTCAGATAACTCCATACCCTCCAACATTTCTTGAATGAAAATAGGGACATCCTAAGGAAAAGTGGGACATTCTGGGATCAAATCAGAAGCTGGGACGGCTTCTCTAAATCAGGGATGTCCCTAGAAAATAGGGAAACTCGGAGGGTCTGATAATGGAATTTTATTTACAGCATAGAAACCCAAAACATGAAGAAATGTTGGTCTTCTACTTGAAACAGGTTATGATACTAGTAAAAAGACTAAAAGAACACACACAAAAAACCTTTGAGCTTTTTAGTAATGTGTTTGTGTGTAGATAGATAGGAACTGAATACCCAGCATTTTGAATTTAATCTGCCTTTGTGCAGCAAAGAAACTGATTGACCTAACACCAATTAAAATGAACAAATAAAGCAGGAAATTAGCATGGGTAAACAACCACACCACCCTGGTTTCTATTTCCTGACCAGCTCTGCACCTCGTAAATTAGATGCTACCTAGGGTAGAGCATCTGCAACAGGCATCTAGGTAAACTGTGGAATTTTCCAAATGTAACAAGTTTTCAGAATTTTTCCTAGAGTTTGTTCCCATTGGTGAACAAATTGACGGGTATATCACAATTATGGTTGTAGATTAGAAGTTTATCCCACCCACCACCGATTTTTCTGGGGTTTATTTATCGGTGACATGATACAGGGCAGCAGAGTCACTGAAATATAAAACAATTGTAGGTACCACTATGCTGAATTAGATGCTTAGCTAGAAAGCTATCTGCTACAAACAGCTGTATGGATAAGGTGACAAAGAACAGAATTATGGTCCTTGAGTCCTTGACCACGGGGTTTGGCTCTAGGTTAGGACAGGAGTAATAGGTTTTAGAATTAAAATTGGCTGGCTTAAATTTCATATATATTTAACAGAGTTTAAAAAGCGCTTGGAAGCTGGAGCTTGTCTATCTCATTCATACATCACTAGCATTGCTAAATAAATACACTGGAGTTGCGTTGCTAAAGAAAAATGTTTCAGTTCTGATGTTTCACTTCTGTTTCAGTGTATCTGAAGAAGTGTGCATGCACACGAAAGCTCATACCAAGAACTAACTTAGTTGGTCTTTAAGGTGCTACTGGAAGGATTTTTTTTATTTTAAAGAAAAATGGTTATTTACTTATAGTTACTTCATGTTCACGAAGATGGCTTTGGATTCTAAATCTACCGTAAATTGTGAAGAGGTTTTCATGGCTGCGTGGTGCAGGAGAAGAGGGAAGAGGGAAGAGAGAGAAAGAGAACAGTAGCCAGTGGCGAAGCTTAGGTTGTTTAGTGACGAACCACTACTGAGTGTATTTTCCCTGACTACAGTATCTGTTAGTCTCAACCCTGCCCTCTACTGACTGGAGACCTGCAAGGTTGCTTGTACCCAACAAGGAGAACCAAACGGAAATCACTGCTGCTTTTCTAGGTGCCTTGTGCTAGGAGTTTAGCTGCAAAAGAGGACAGGGTTCTTGCACCTTCAATAGATGTGCATGGCAAGTTACACCTGCTGAATTTCCCATTTCTACACTAATCTTAAAGGTGCGGGAGTCCTGGCCTCGCTTGCCTTGTGAGGATACTCTGCATCTTATTTGCAGTATCCTCTTGTCAACTTTTCCTGGGCTTGGGGCCAGCCGTGGCACTGGAACACAGTATCCACAAGCAGTTGTCAGGGCCCCAGTGATCTAGTAAGGCTCACCACCAGCCTCAGGTCCTCTAAACAAAAAAAAAAATGTCTAGCATGGCAGGGCCCTGGGGGCAATTGCAACTGCCATTTTAATTTCCAGCAATGCTTTTGAATGACAGTGTGATGGGCACATTGCAGGAAGCTGACATAGCAGAGCTTTCCAGGCCCAGACACCTGGTGCTCAGAGTGCTGCAGCTGCCTGCCAATTACTACTACTACTACTACTACTACTACTACTACTACTACTACTATCATTATTTCAATTCAAGGATCCAAGGGCAGCAAACATATCAATAAAATGGAAGAGGGCAGGATTCGCAAGGGCATGCTCTACAGGGCTTCCAGCACTAGGCCCGTTGGCCAACTCTGGATTACAAAAATGTCTGCAAATGTGTCCTGAATCCCCAGCCTACCTGGTGACAGTTCCCACTGGCGTATACAGTATGTCAAGTCCAAAGTTCAGCTGCCAGGATACACAGTCCAGGAGTCAATCCATGTAAGCAAAGTCCAAGAAAAACAGTCCAGGGTCAATCAAAGCAAGCCAAGTCCAAAGTCCAGCAGTCAGGAACACAATCCGGAGTCAAACCTGAACCACAGTCCCATAGAAGCCCTGGAGCATCCAAGCTGAGCAGACCCGGCACCTCAGCTCTGCTGCCCTTTTATACTTTTATACTCCCAGTACGTTTCCGAGCACAATTCAAAATGTTGGTGCTGACCTTTAAAGCCCTAAACGGCCTCGGTCCAGTATACCTGAAGGAGCGTCTCCACCCCCATTGTTCTACCTGGACACTGAGGTCCAGCGCCGAGGGCCTTCTGGTGGTTCCCTCACTGCGAGAAGCCAAGTTACAGGGAACCAGGCAGAGGGCCTTCTCGGTAGTGGCACCCGCCCTGTGGAACGCCCTCCCACCAGACTTTTAGAAGATATCTGAAGGCAGCCCAGTTTAGGGACGCTTTTAATGTTTGATGCATTACTATATTTTAATATTTTGTTGGAAGCCGCGCAGAGTGGCAGGGGAAGCCCAGCCAGATGGGCGGGGTATAAATTTATTATTATTATTATTATTATTATTATTATTATTATTATTATTATTATTATACTTTGCATGTTGATTGCAGCTTCCGGGCTCAACGAGGCACGTGACCCTCACCTGTCCCAAGCCTACTCCATTCCCATCCCCATCCCCATCCCCTCACATATTTTCTGCAACCCCAACCTCTTCTTTCACATCTCCAGTTTGCCCTGGTGGGTCGCAGTCCCAGCTGCACCCCTCGCCGGGATCCTCTTTCTCTTCCCCGTTGTCCTACCATTTCATGACAAAACATGACATGAAGGCTGGCAATGTCAGCCCTGCTGTGTGGGAGTTCCTTGCAGGCAACCTCAGTGCCTGGAGACAAATAGCCAAGTTATGTATCCATGACAGTGACCAGAGGAGGAATGACCTCTGGGAGGAACGCAGAGAGAAGAAACACCATGGTGCATCTGCAGCAGCACAACCCCAGCTGCAAGGAAATATGTCCCACAAATCGCTATGCCTCAATGGTCAGAGCCTGTGTGCTTCTGAACAGTGGCGTAGCGTGGGTTGTCAGCACCCGGGGCAAGGCAAGTAATTTGCGCCCCCTAACCCATGGATTTTAGCAGGGGGCAGAGAGCTGCAAGTACGAGCGCCCCCCCATGTTGCGTCCGGTGCGGCCGGCCCCCCCCTGCACCCCCCACGCTACGCCACTGCTTCTGAATGCCAGTTGCTGGAACTTGTAGGAGCAGAGAGAACTCTTGCATTTGGGTCCTCTTCACAAGCGTCTCCTAGGCATCTGGTTGGCCACTATGAGGACAGGATGTTGGGTGAGATGGGCCATTGGCTTGATCCGTCAAGACTCTTTGTATGCTTTTTGTGTTATATAATGATTTTGGAATTGCCAGGTGAGCCCCCAGGAAGGCACAGCATGCATAGCTTTGCCAGAGGCCATGTCATGAGTGACGCTGGCTGTAATCTGGATACACAGAGAACCTCCGACAGAAGCAAAAGCAGAGCTGGGCACTCCATGAACCACAAGGTGCAGGATTGTGCCCCAAAAGGGATGCATATTTGATTAAACCACAGTCAGGCATCTCTTAGAGCGAGGCAGTAACTCCAGAACAAGCAGCTAATGCAGGTGTTTATTGTGCATCAGTGCATTTTAGACATGCATATTCACACATCATTAGCATCATAGAGCCAGCCCACATTTCCCCCTCATTTAATGCAGATGCACCCTTTCTGGGTGAAATCCAATACATAAAAACCCTTGTTGCCAGAGGCCCCTTTGCTTACTAGTTAAGTCTTTATCCAGAAGCCCCCATAGTATAAAAGCACTGAAAGGAAGAGTCCTCACTATAAATATGTTCCACTTTTCCCACTAGGGGGCAAACTCTGCACATTTTGTTTTCAGGAGGAATGAATGATCAGGTTGGAACAAGGAGTCTTTGCGACCAAAACTCTGCCTTAGGGAAAGCGTGGTTTTGTACCCTCTCATACTGTCTTCTCTGCTGAGATTGTTTCACACAGTGATGACTGGCTGTTGTTATTTTAAGGACTTTTTAGGGGATTGAGAATATTAAAGTGAACATGGAATACCTCACCTGTAAGGAAGTTCTGCAATTTTATTTTATTTTTTGAGCTACCTTCACCTGGTTTAGCCAGCCAGACAAGGCTGTTCCTGGGATGTGGCCAAAGCATAGCTGTCAACCTTCCCCCTTTTTTTGCGGGAAATTCCCTTATTCCAGTGCCGTTTCCTGCTGCTTCCCGCTGCTATCCCGGATTGTTAGATATCCCATAGACTGTCCCTGGGACAGGTGAGGCTGCTGATCCCTTATTTTCAAGGCTGCTGATCCCTTATTTTCAAATCTGAAAGTCGACAGCTATGGGCCAAAGTGGCATGCTGGCAGCATCTAGGAGCCACAGATGAGAACTGAGTGCAGGGTGGGGACCAAAGGTGGACAAACTATCCCAGAAGGAGCACGACGTGCCCCCCCCCACCAGAGGTCCTCCCCTAACACCCCATACATCACCAAGAAACAGCTCCTTTGCAAAGCACACATTTTATGTGCAGAGAAAGTCCTGAGTTCAAGTCCTGCCCTATCCCACTGCTAAGATTACCGGTAAGGTGGCCATCCATCCTACTTTGCAAAGGACAGTCCTCTATTTGAAGGAGTCCACTGTTTGAAAGGCTGTCTGGTCCAAGTCTAATTTAAAGATAAAGAACCATAAGAAGGGATAGAGGGGGGATTGAAGTTGCCCAGCTACAGCCAGCACCTGGAGGGCAGACTGAGCAGATCACCTGGTCACCGTTTCCCTCTCTACGGCGAGATGTCTTGCAGAGTAATCATTTCTGATGGTGCATCTGTACGTATATATATCGGCACAGGCAAAGTTCATGCAGATTTCTTGGTGATGCAGTCCTCCTTTAGGGCCACGGTAGAATAGCCACCTCCATCAGAGGACAGAGGCTCTGGCCAACTGCAACACTGCCGCAGCTCAGCACCAACCAGTGCCATATGTACATATAAAACAACTAAAGCAAGGGAGAGCTGCCAAACATGGATTCATCATCAACAATACCCTCCCCTTTCCCCCATCCAAACACATCCCGCTTAGAAAGCACCCTTTTCATTCCATTCTGTTTCTGGTTTTGGCCAGATCTCCCAGGCCCTGTTCTGCCGCAACCTCCCTGCCTCCGAGAACGAGGCTTCCTTGTTTTCCCTTAAACCTCTTCATTGATGCAAAAGGCCCTTTTCTCTTTCTGTAAACACCCCGCAGATACACCGAGACGGGTTGTGTGCCTGGCTCTATTTAAAACCCTGATTTACGGGTGTATTTACTGCTCCAAAAGATTTTATGCATTCAGACAGAATGAGCCTTGTGCTGTGCAGATGCAAGCTTACCACCTGCTTCCAGCCCAGCAGCCAGCCAGCCAGCTAGCCAGCCTCTGGGATTTAACCCTACGCTGCCTGGCACAAAAAGTCTGGCAGTATGAACCAGTTGAGGTGCTTACTCTGGAGCCACAAGGAAGCTGGAGAAAGAGACTCGCAGTGAACTTGATTTACCTGGCAAGACTAAATAAATGGCTCTATTGTATATCCATGCCCTGCATGAAGATACTACAAATACAGTGTTGTACTAGCTTCTTGGTATACCTGTGGTGCTAGGTTTATTAAGAGTTTTCTGTTGCATTTTCTTTTTCTGAGTTTGTATACTTCTCCCTTTAACTTTGACCCTTTCCGTTCCTCTCTCTCATATTCTGCGTATGCATTCATTTCCGATTATGACTTTTTCCCCTTTTCTGTATAATTTCAACTGTACACAATTGTACAACAACCCTGCGAGGTAGGTTAGCCTGAGAGGCAGTGATGGGCCCAAGGTCATCCAGTGGGCTTCTTGGCTGAGTGGTGTTTTAAACCCTGGTCTGACACTAACCAGTACAGTGGTATTTTGGGTTACAGACACTTCAGGTTACAGACTCCACTAACCCAAAAATAGTACCTCAGGTTAAGAACTTTGCTACAGGATGAGAACAGAAATCGCAAAGGTGGCGGCGCGGCGGCAGTGGGAGGCCACATTAGCTAAAGTGGTGCTTCAGGTTAAGAACAGTTTCAGGTTAAGAACGGACCTCCAGAATGAATTAAGTTCTTAACCCGAGGTACTACTGTACACCACACTGTAGCGAGTGAGAGAGAGACAACCTTTTTTTTCTAATCACTTTGTGCACACTATTTACAATGTTATAAAAAGGTAAAGGAAAAGGGACCCCTGACCATTAGGTCCAGTCGTGGCCGACTCTGGGGTTGCGGCGCTCATCTCGCTTTATTGGCCAAGGAAGCTGGCATACAGCTTCCGGGTCATGTGGCCAGCATGACTAAGCTGCTTCTGGCGAACCAGAGCAGCACACGGAAACACCGTTTACCTTCCTGTCAGAGCAGTACCTATTTATCTACTTGCACTTTGATGTGCTTTTGAACTGCTAGGTGGGCAGGAGCTGGGACTGAGCAATCGGAGCTCACCCTGTCGTGGGGATTCAAACAGCTGACCTTCTGATCGGCAAGCCCCTAGGCTCTGCGGTTTAACCCACAGCGCCACCCGCGTCCCTTTACAATGTTATACCTCCTGCTAATTGTCTTTTCTCTAAACTGGTGTTTCTCAGACAGAGGGCTGGGACCCACCAGTGGGCCTTGGGTCAGTTTTAAGTGGGCCTCGGGGCCACAGCCGGATTGGTGCCACCTGATCCGTCTGCTCTGCTCCCTGTCCAGCCCATAGTATTTTGGTTTGACTGATGCGAACACCGTCAACTAAATTGGTGGCCAGGAGAGAGGAGGAGAGAAGGAAGGTTCCCTTCTTTGGAGAGAAAAGACCCAAAGAAAGTGCTGAAGGAAATTGCAAAGTTAGACAAAAGGTTCATATTTCTCAAAATGGGTATAAGAAAGAAAGGGAAAAGAGGAAAGTAGTCATAAGAGGAAGAGGTGGATGTTAGAAGAGGTGGGCATGTGGGGAGGAAAGAGAAAATGGAAAAGGACCTTCCTGACTTGTATTAGCAAATTCTGCCTAAAATGGGGAGGCTGAGTCACAATGCCTCCAGAGCAAATGTCTGTGTTTATCTTGAGGAAAGCTGAGCTATGGAACTCCTTGCCACAAGGAGAATGCTGTGGCAAAGAATATTGCAATTTCCATAAATGGATTAGATATCAGTAGGGCATGAGGTCAATACCGTGGTACCTCAGGTTAAGAACTTAATTCGTTCCGGAGGTCCGTTCTTAACCTGAAACTGTTCTTAACCTGAAGCACCATTTTAGCTAATGGGGCCTCCTGCTGCCACTGCACCACTGCCGCATGATTTGTGTTCTCATCCTGAAGCAAAGTTCTTAACCTGAGGTACTATTTCTGGTTTAGCAGAGTCTGTAACCTGAAGCGTATGTAACCTGAGGTACCACTGTAATTGCTAGCTGATCATGCCAAACTCTGGCTTTATCTGACTTCATTTTGTAACTCACTTTGCCCTGGCAGCCTATTTTGTGATTGGTGGGTCTCGGTAACTGCCAACCACTTCAAGTGGGGGCGGGGGGGCGGGGGTCAAAAGTTTGAACACTCCTGCTGTAAACAAAAGAAGCCCCAGATTCAAAGATGGTGGTGTAATGGATTTATAAAATTATTCATTGTGTGGAGAAAGTGGTTAGGCATAGGTTTTTCTCCCTTTCTCTTTTTACCAAAATATAATGTATATTGCATATATCTTGAAGTTATTTTCTGCAGGTTTATTGCATACAGTAAATATCCTACCGACTGACAATAATCTTCCCCTCTCAAGAATGCTAGGCTTGGGGCTATTGTTAAAAATAAATAATAAATAAGTGCTTATTTCGTACAATTGCATCCATATGGTTCCTTACTTTCCAACATTTTACACAGCCTGTTGAAAAATAGGGTGCAAGGAGGAAAGGGATGTTATGTTTATGGGCAGCTGATGAAGAAGGCTATTGTCCAGCTGGCTTATGCCATAATAAACATGCTAGTATTGGGGATGCAACAAGACTTTTGTTGGTTTTGCAACAATAGACCAATACAGCCACCTCTCTGTATTTTGGAATCCCTAGTTCACCACAGACATTTCTCTTATCTCAGAAGCATTGGAGCGTAGAAAGCTGCCATTGGTCCATCTAGCTCAGTAAGGTCTACTCTGATTGGCAGACACCTGGGACATTCTGCATGCAAAACAGATGCTCTACCACCGAACTATGGCCCCTCCCCCATTTCATTTTGATAGAGAAATGAAGCATCTCTGAAAAGTAGTTTGCTTATCTCAAGGTATCCATAATGCCATAGGTGGTTTAAGAGAAAATTATACGAAAATGATATATCGCTGGTATCGTAACACCAGGTAAACTGGCAAAAATGTATAAATCTAAATCAAACAAGTGTTGGGAATGTGCAAACAGAAAGAAGGTTCTTTTTATCATATGTGGTGGTCTTGTAGTAAGGTTAAAATTTACTGGGAAATGATATATAATGAATTGAAAAGGATGTTTAAAATAACCTTTGTAAAAAACAACAACCCAGAAGCTTTTCTTTTGGGAATTATAGGGGCAGAACTACCTAAAGTGTATAGAAATTTATTTATGTATGTGAATACAGCAGCAAGAATGTTGCTCGCCCCAAAATGGAAAGAAGCAGAAGTCCCAGCAAAGGAAGAATGGATACAAAAACTTATTGAATATGCAGAAATAGGGAAACCTACTGGAAGAATAAGAAATCAAGATAACAAACTTTTAATAAAAAAAAGGAAATGGTTTATTGAATATTTTTAGATAAATTGCAAAGAGATAAAAACATTGGTGGGATTATTATAATAACCTGCAGTTTCATAAGAGTAGATAATTAAATGAGCAAATTAAATGAATTTGGATATGCAGAAGATAAATTTAAGGAACCGCAGAAAGAGGTGGAAGGAGGTCAAACCTTGAAATGTTAAAATGATTGTAAAATTAATAAAATGTATAAATTTGAGAAGTATAAATAAAAATGTAAAAACAAACAAACATAATGCCATAGGTGGCAGTTTTCAGTTAGCAGTTTCCATCTTGAAGAACACAAGGAGGATTGAGACACTAGCAACAACCTGCCATTGTTCTCATGAGTGCTAGGATATATTGCTTTAGAGTAGGCTTCTTCAAACTCGGCCCTTCAGATGTTTTTGAGACTACAATTCCCACCATCCCTGACCATTGGTCCTGCTAGCTAGGGATCATGGGAGTTGTAGGCCAAAAACATTTGGAGGGCCGAGTTTGAGGAAGCCTGCTTTAGATTAACTTTTTAAACTTTGCCACCTATAGGTTATTTTTTCCCCAGCTGGAGTCAGTGCTTTTCAACTCACACATGCTCTACCACAGAACTCCTATTTTCCATCCATGGTGCAACCAACAGTCAAACATGTTTCCTAGGTGCAGACCCAGTTCACATATCTTCATAACACCCTGGTCATCCACCAGCTTCATATGGCACTGAACACCTTCCTGGTCACTCCATGAGCTCATCCAAAGGGTTTCTGAAACTGAATCTGGAACCTCAGCATCACCACTGACAAGCACCTTAAGACCACCTTAAGTGGTAAGTTTGTAAGTGCAAGGTCATATCTCTTTGACCAGGGGTCAGCAAACCTTTTCAGCAGGGGGGCAGTCCACTTTCCCTCAGACCTTGTGGGGGGGGCAGACTATATTTTGGGGAAATAAATAAAGAATTCCTATGCCCCACAAATTACCCAGAGATGCATTTTAAATAAAATGACACATTCTACTCATGTAAAAACACACTCATTCCCAGACCATCCAGGGGCCGGATTTAGAAGGCGATCTGGCCCCCAGGCCTTAGTTTGCCTATCCCTGTCTTTGACTGTGTATGTTTATAATCTTCTTAAGCAACTGAGCAATAGGATGGAAGAATTCTGTAGGAACTTATATTGGGTCCTAGTTGGCTGGCGTCTTCTCAGTGATCTTGGCGACCTCTTATTAGCACACTTCTCATGTTATTATTACTATTTTGCAAAAACAGTGTGATACAAACCTGAACCTTGTGCAATTGAGGGTGGAGGCAGTCGGAACATAGGAAGCGGAATATCTGCAGAACCACAAACCCTGAATTCTGGGCATTACTCAACGAAACCGTTCATATGGGCTAAAATATTATAGCATAATGTCGGTCTGCAAAGATAGTCACCCAGTATCACAAAATGCCACATGAGAACTCGCTCTGTTATCCTTACCCTTTACAGGAAATGCAGAAAGGGTTAAGATTTAGGCCTCACTTGTGGGCTTGCTGTCCATTTTCTTGCTGGTTATTAGATTCTTCACGGCTATTAGGTTTGTTTGAATAAGTTCTTTGTGCAATAGAGTTTTCCCACGTCCTTTCACTTGCTGGTTAGTCGCGTGTCCTAAGTCAGAGAGGAGCCATTGCCATGAATTCTTAAAGGAGATCCCGCCCGCCCCCTGCCTACCTCCAGAGCCAGACATCTGCCTTGGAGGGAATTCACTAACATCTGCCATACTTACTTCCCCCTTCTATTTTCAAGTCTCCTTTTCTTTCCCTCTTTAAAAAAAAAAAACCGTGCAGGAACAGATGTTTCAAGTTGTTTTCTTTTTAAATAGTGTGAAATGTAGACAAATACTAGAGAAGAGGAGGGGTCTAGTAAAAGAGAGATGGGCCCCGTAGCTTTGGGAAAACCCAGAAAGAAAAGTATGGCTTTGTCTGTCCGGGGAAATGTACCTTTTCACTGAAATCTGGCACTGAGCAATGTAAGAAAAATAAGAAAGCCCATCACAAAAGTGCCTCCTTGAGTAATGCACTTATGCAAATGAGGTATTTGCATTTGTGTGCATATTTCCCATTCAGTCAACAAGCACAGATGTCATACTTTGCCGGAATGAAAAGTTATTTTGGACTCTTCCAAGTTTCTACAGTATCCATGAAGGAAAACAGGGGAAAAGGAATTGTCTCCGGATAACACCGGTCCAATGCTGTTCTTGACACTCTCGGATGAATGAAGCCTTTTGTGAATGACCACACAGGAGAAGATAGGCCCTACCTCTGAAAACTCTTGCATGCTTCATGGATGACAATATCATATTGGATTATAAAAGTAAAAAAAGGAAAAGTGCAGGTACCTAGAAGCTCCTGTAGCACAGGGGCAAAGAAGTCCTAACCCCTGATCATGCCCCTCTGCCTGGCTCTGCTTGTGGGAGGTCCCTACTGTGCCCACTGAAAATGAGGCAGCATCCCCACTGGAGGTGGCCAGAATAAACTCTGAAAATGGGGCAGGGAGGGAGTGAAGCCAGACTAGGTACCACAAATGGGCCTGATCTGGGCCTCTCTGTTGTGCCGGCCTAAAAGTGGCGCAGCAAAAACTGGGAAGTTTACTGCCTTGCCCCTTTTGCCCTAAATGGTGCAAATTACAGGGCTTTGAATGCAGCGGTGCCTCTTCTGTTCCACTCAGCCCAGTTGCTCCCAGCTGGCAGTTAGGATTGCACTCAGCCAGGAGTTAGGATTGCTCCCTTTTTGGTCAAGAGCCAAATTATTGGTTCCTCATTCATAGAAACATTGGGTTTTTTTTGCTTTATACTCCCCAAAATTCAAAGTGATCTACAGAAAAGGTTGACAATAAACAAGAAAACAGCATCAAATACTGAGGGTCTCTCATAATTCTTTAGTATGAAATAAATGGAAACTGAGGGGCAGTTCGTGTTGGCAACATTTTACTATATGCCATGGGTGCCTGTGATGTTTTGTTCTAATCTAGAGGGTTTTTTTTAAAAAAAAAACAACCTTTTTTATTAGTTTTTATAAATACAAATTTAACTCAGCATCATTTACATACTGACTTCATAAGAATATTCAAATCTCATGACTTCCCCCCTCTCTTTCATGGATCCTTATACCCAATATTCTTCAATCTACATATCAATAAAATCTCTATTTTTTCTGCTTATCTAACTTGTCAATTGCTTCTTTTGCTTCAAAAGTTATTTTTAAAGTCCAACTAACGTTTTTATTTGCTTACAATGCTCTCTTAGGTATGTTATAAATTTTTCCCCATTCTTTCTTAAAGTCCTTATCTTCTTGATTCCTTAATTCCGCCATTAGTTTTGCCATTTTGGCATAGTCCATCATTTTGGCTTGCCATTCTTTAGTCGGTATTGTTGTAGCCTTCCATTTTTGGGCTAATAACATCCGCACAGTCGTTGTTGCATACATAAATAATCTTTTCTGTTACTCTACAGTTTTTGACAAGCTGCAAACTCTATTTAAGGGTAGTTAAAATGAAGGTGCTTGCAATAAGCTATCTGTAGTGGTCAGTGACTGATTAACAGGTGGGAGAGCTGGGAGTGGGAATGTTTAGGATATCGACAACTGTAGCAATGGCTAAAGCAGCACCACTGACTGCATAGGAGTGTCATGCTGCGCTCTGGTCTCGCCCTGAATTGTGTGCCTTCTGTTGAAGACCCAGATCTCCCATAGCCAGGAGACCCTGGCGAACAGACAGAGGTCCTCAACTCCAGCACGGATTTGGATGATCCAGGAAGAGACCTCACCAGGCCTGTCTGCAAAGGTTTCCTTGGAAGGACTCTTAGGCTGGGACCGCAGCTCACCTGCAGCAGAAGGACCCCATTCTGAGTTAGAGTGGGAAGTCAAGCTGCCTCCCAGCCCCTTGGGCCACAGGACACTAGAAAGTCCGGATTCAGGTGGCCACTCGGTAAAGGAATGGGCATCTGAAAGCCTAATAAAACAGCAACTTTGAAAGACCAAAATCTTGTTGAAAGGTGTTGTTTGTTTCAGGAAGGGGAACTGAAAAACTGAAGAGAATTAAAGAATAATGTCCCTCTCCTTTCATGTAAGTGCTCTCCTGAAGGCGTACCTATTCTCTTTTTATGCCTTGACACTGCCTGATATGGTAAGATCACCGTGATGATTTTACAGTGGAGTCAAGGAGCTAGGTAAACCAAGGAGCATCTTTTCCAGAGAGGAAACCTCAAGCTGCAATCCTTTGTATTTCCATGAATCTGACGCCAAGCCCGGCAAATGCTGCAGGGATCTATGGGAATTCCCCACCCATTTTGCACAAGAGTTCTTGGCCTCTGCCCTGCCGTTGCCCTTTGGTTTGTCAGCCTTGTGATATGAAAAGGAGGGAGGGGAGAATAAGAAATGAGGTTAGATGCAGGAGCAGAATTCCAGAGAAGCAGTCTTGGGAACAGCCACAAAAGGCTGTCCACACAGAAACCCCTGGAGCTGCCACTATTTGTGAAAGGTGAAATAGCTGCTCTGTTTCCACATTCTCTACTGGACATATGCTTTGCTTCTACAAAGGGAAGGACATTTTCTGTGGTGGCACCTTAACTCTGGAATGTCCTTTCTAAGAAGGCGCTCATTACAATCTATTTGGCACCAGCCGAAGGCCTTCTTCTTTTTCTAGACATTCTAGTTGGCAGATTATTTTTGGAATTGTTTTTATCATTCTGGGGTTTTTCTTTTGCCTAGTTCTGTTTTGTTGCACTTTTTTTTTATAAAAAAGAGTTGCATGTAGACGTCGTGCCGTCTAGCAAGTCAGTAGAAACTGCTGTTCTCCATAATGCTGCTACCTTACTATAGAACTGAGCATGAACCAAGAAGGTGAGACAAGGAAGGATGAGCACAATATGGCTGGCATTTATTTGAAGCCTTCCCTTCAAAGCTAAGGTGTCCTGCTTTACAGAGGACAGTCTCCTATTTGAAAGGCTGCCCTTTCCAAGTACAGTGGTACCTTGGTTCTCAAATGCCTTGGTACTCAAACAACTTGGAAACCAAACACTGCAAACCCAGAAATAAGTGTTTGTGAACTTTTTCCGGAAGCCGAACGTGCTCCGTTTTGAGTGTTATGCTTCCGATTTGAGTGCCACACTTCTCTTTTGAGTGTTACACTGAGGACTGTCTGTTTTTGCTATTTCTTTTGTGTTTTTGTGGCTTTTTGTTTTGTTTTTGTTACTGTGTGGAACCCAGTTCAGCTACTGATAGATTGATTGTGTGACTGCAGTACATTGTTTATTGCTTTCATTTTATGGATCAATGGTCTTGTTAGATAGTAGAATTCATGTTAAATTGCTGTTTTAGGGGTTGTTTTGAAAAGTCTAGAACGGATTAATCCATTTTGCCTTACTTCCTATGGGAAAGCGCACCTAGGTTTTGGAACGCTTTGGTTTCGGAACGGACTTCCGGAATGGATTAAGTTTGAGAACCAAGGTACCACTGTACAGGTTAAAGATAAACAGCCTTAACAAGGCTAACATTGTCCATTAATAGGCTGCTCCTGGACTGAAGACTGAGCAGTTCAATTTGTCAGTCTTCCCCACTATGGTGAGATATACTGTATTTCTGTTTAAACTGCAGTAATACTTTCTTAATTTGAATCTCTGCACATAAATAAGCAAATAGTACAAAGTTTCTGCATTTCCCTCCCTCGTGCATTGCACAAACTTCCCCCTCCTTCTCCATCACTGTAAGTACCTGTAGTCAATCATTCTCCTTTGAAGAATGTATCATTATGTGATAAAGTGCATGCAAGGATTCGTGCATGCAGTTAATATTTGGAGGAGCAGCCATCTGTTTTTCTACAGCTTTGAAGATATTACAGCCTTTTAGGCTTTTATTATTGTATTTTATTTGTGCAATTAATTGCTTTGGTATTTTCTTTTTCTGCAAACTGCCCTGTGAATTTTTATTGAAGGGTAGTATAAAAATCCCTTCAATAAATAAAATGGCCATGCACTGAGACTTCTTTCCATATCTCATTCATTACTGACATCTCATGTGAGCTGGCCACCTCGCGGCTTGGGAAATCTGCAGCAGCATCAAATCAAAATGAAATAAAAATATAGAAAAGATTCTGTAGAAAAGATTCGGCTGTTAAAAAACACACCACCACCATAATTGTTCAATTGAATTGGGTGGAGCAGTTTTAAGAACAAGTAAAAACTTCTACAAACAGCTATAAATGTTACCCATCTTCTGACACCCCCCACCACATCACATTTGGAATGATAGCAACTGTTGGGTGGAATTTAGATCAGGAAGTTGATACAGGGAAAAGAATTAGCTCCTTTCCCAGTAGTGCTGTTCCCTCACACAGCTGGTTTTAAAACTTTTAAAAGTGCTTAGGAAGATCAGCTCTTCTGCACAACATGCTCTCTGGTCCTCACAGGGCTTTCTATGACTGCTGAGAGCTGAATGTGAGCAACAATAACATGAAATACCATTTTGGGACATGTGCGTTATAAAACCAAAAAAAGCACAATTAAAATATCTCTGTATCTATATATTTTTAAAAAGAGCAGATTAAAAACAATGCAAACAGATTAGAAGTAGCAGCCAACGAGAAGGAGACAAAAAGCAGCAGCAGCAAAAGTCAACTCCCCTTGGTAGGTGAAAGGCCTGCCTGAACAAGGGGGCTTTGCCAATGAAAAACCAGCGAAGAGGGGGACTAGGCAGGTCTCCCTGGGGAGGGAGTTCCAAAATCCAGGTGCGGTGCCCTTTTGGAGTATTCCTTAACAATGATAAGATTGGTCAGTTTCGTATCATTTGTTCTTGTGAATGCAAATTCAGTGGCTTCCTCCGCACAAGTTCTGGAGATAGACAGCTGTGGCAGTGTCATGTTATCTGCACCTCTGTTGTCATCGGATAAAATGGAACTGACACAGCTGCCTATCTCCAGGAAATAACCTGGGTACCAAACTTAAGTTTTGCCCAAGGATCAAAAGTCTACCAGTTATAGCACAAAGCAAGATATGTAGGCAACTCCTGAGAGATTTCATTCCACAGTTCCTGTTTTGAAGACTGGCATCGGTGCCAGAAATAAGGCTGTGCGGGCAGTTCCCCAGTACAAGGGGCCGAGCCAGGGGGGCATAAAATCGAGAAGATCCATAATTGAGAAGATCCATTGCAGGAGCCAGATGTTGGTCTCACACAGGGCGCCGTATTACAAAAGATTACCAAAGTCTGCCCCAGTTGGGCACTTTGATGGGAAGATCAAGAGTGTGAGATGTAGGATTCGCAGACCAAAAAAAGTGGAACCTGTACACAAAAGACAACAAAACCACTATCCCCAATTGCCCAGGTGTAACTGGTTTTACCCTGTTGTAGCCACCCCTTCCATGGGAATTGGTGCCAATTGAGAGGGGCCACACAGCCTTCACGTAGTGCTCTCATTCTCTGCCGTCTCCTTAACAAAAGATTTCTGCCAAGCATAGCTTTGTAGAGGCTGGACATCTGTCGCTCTTTAGGAGCGGGATGTGTGTGCGCGTGTGTACGATTTGCCCATTGAAAAGTAGTGACCTGTCAGCCTTGATTGATGGTCACAAGCCTCTGGTCTCAACCCCTCCTGTGGGAAAAGAGGGCTAGCCAAGCAATGCCTTCATTCACATGCTAATACCAGACTATAAATGCAAGCAGAGCAGGGCAATCATGTAAGAGAAAGCCCCAGAAGGCAAGGGGAGCAGCCAGCTGCCAAAGGGCTTTCTCCCCTTTCTCCCCTAAGCCTTGGGGCAGGCGAAGTGGATTACAATGACTGCCACAACCCTGGCCAGCTGCGTGCAGAAGCTTTCCAACACCAAAGAGGAAAGGAAGGTATGTCACATTCCGTAAGTGGCTTGAGATAGAAGAAGTCTTGAGGGTTTAAGGACACAGGACGGGTTGTATCCAACTAACAGCCATCGAAATGAATGGATGTAAGGTTAGGCATGCCCATTCATTTCAATGGCTCTACTCTGAGTAGGACTAACGTTGTGGGCCACCCTATGTGTTCGCATTCTAGTGGTTGCTGTTTCTGTGTTTTACTAGGAGGTAACTCCTAATTTAGCTCTCAAGCAACTAACCCACAGACAGCATCGAGAGATAAGCTAAGAGCTAGTTAGAAGAACACAGAGCAAAGGTAAAGTACAAAACACATGGGTGTGTGCAGGCTCTGACTGTTATCTGTACACACATATTTAATATGGAGTTGTATATTTCAGTCCATACATGTGACCCAGGAGAAAAATATATCTAGTTTATATAAACGATATTTACTGCTCTTAATTTTGCTTTATATGCTTAGTTTTAATCACAAACTTTTTTTTTTTTAGAAAGTAGATTATTTGTGTGTAGAATTTAGTATATGCTGTTGTAGAAAAGAAAGCCGGCAGCACTACAGGGATTTAATGTTCCACCTGACCTGATTTCCATCACAATCAGCAGCAAAAATACAACTGCAAGTGGTTGTCAAAAGAATTGTCTGACTGGGTGGGTTGTGGAATGAAATTTTTAATAAAAACCAAAATATATTAGATTATGGGAAACTTTTATGGAGAGTTTTATAACAAAGCTCATGCTCCGGACATAATTGAAATCACAGTTTCCTGTTTCTTCCTTGGTAACTGGGTTGTTAGGCAAAACAAATTCAGCAATCCTATGCACACTTACCCGGGAGTAGGGCTTACTTCTGAGTAAACACGTATAGGATTGAGTTGTCAGTTTTCCTTGTCAGACTTTATACAAAACTGAACTAGGTGGAAATCTGGTGTATGGGTATTGTGTCAGGAGAGTGTTTGACAACCAAACTGGTAAAATACTGGCCACAGTAGTACCCATGAATTATTTGCTGCTATATGGAAAAGGCATCTGTTTTTAAGAACAAAAACATTGAAGCCCTATGTGCATTTGAACTGACAAGACCAGTAGCCAAAAGCAGGATCCAAGCTTTCCATGTAGAAAAGGTACTCTTAACATTCTCCCTTTAATCACTGTAGTTAAGAAAACCTTTGATTGAAAGAAAACGAAGGGAGAGGATCAACAACTGCTTGGACCAGCTCAAGGAGACTGTTGTTGGGGCCTTTCGGCTTGATGTAAGTGTCGGGTTTTAGCGTGCCTCTGCGCCATCTTCCTTTTTGCTTTATTTTTTTCAGCATTGTTCAAAAACAATTCTTTGTCACTAATAACCCACTTTGTTGCTGCACTTTTAAACAGCAATCTAAACTTGAAAAAGCAGATATCCTCGAAATGACGGTAAAGCATCTCCAGAATATCCAAAATAGCAAAGTTATGGGTAAGTGGATTTATGTACTTGTATGCTTTAACCCCTTCATGTTTATTCAAACCTCTGTAACTTCTGCAGTGCTTTGAACATTGTTCCGTCCAATCTTGTTGTTCGAAAAGTAAAACAGAAAAGTCAGAAGACAGCACTTTTCCAGCCTGATGTTACTGATAAAACTTTGTAAATTGTATAAAACAGTGACACGGAACAGTTTAAGCAGTGACCACTGGACTCCATGCTAAATAAAAAATACTAAGGCTGCAATCCTATGTATACTTACCTGGGCAAAAGTCCGATCAAACTCACTTCTGACTAGACATTATAGCACCGAAGGGGCCTTCTCAGACAATCTGCTTACTGTATTGTTTATTGAAGGCTGTCCACACCACTCAACATCTTCAAACAAAACCATAGAAGGATCCTATTTCCCAAACATTCATACTGCAGTCCTTGAATTGCAATTCACACCTTCTGGTGTCTCCAGTGCCTCAGCAAGTCCACACTATAATGGTGTAAGCCTCTTAAAGAATGTGCTTTCACGAAGTACTTCTCAATATCCCATTTCTAGTTTAGTGTGTTAATGCAAAGCTGAAAGGGGGAAAATTACTGACTGGAAGTACCCATTTTCTTACATGATATCAGTACTTAAGATGGAGGGCTGTTAGCACCGTTCATAGCCATACTATAAAGTATCGGTTGAAGTCCTTGCCTTTAACAGTGCATGTGCAAGGGACTCAACATGGCAGCAACAATAGTTTCATTTATGAAGTTGTGGTGACAGGCACGTTGGGGCTACAACCAGGAATTCATGGCTTCTTGTACAGTTGCCTTGTGTAGTCTGGTGCCGGGACAACAGGTTGGAAGTAAAGGCTTCACAGGTACTGAGATGGCTCTTCTAACCCAAACTAACCCTTGGTGCCACCTCCACAGAAAGGCCTATAAAGGTTTCCTCTTTAGGCTGGGAGCGTACACCTGGGTAATAATAGCCTTTCTGACTCCCACTT